>NC_088202.1:101608380-102208380 GCF_037126465.1 Ornithodoros turicata
TTTCACCACCTGGCATGTAAAACTAAACCCAATCATTTGATGACAGCCCAAAAATAAACTCTACCAGTAAAACTACTGAAACGCATCACTGGCTAAACATGTGACTACCACAAGCCCCCGGGGCAACATTCTGTTCCCCGTCTTTGACATCCTTCAATGCGCTGAACATGCACAGGTACATTTCCAGCTCTTTGGTAAAGAGTCTGACTTCAAAACAAGAGGACCCTGCATAAAGTCTCCCTTGTTGCAACTAAAACAGTTCTGCGTTGTGGTTGTGAGCCAGCTGATATATTTGGTTAATTAGTAAAATAGTTTTGGTAAAAATTAGGTTCCTTGTGAGTGAAGGTGTGAAAACTCATTAACATCCACTGCCGCATGATTGCACCGTAGTGGTTGTGCCTGCACATTAGTACTGCAAGTGTATAAATGGACGCGTAAGTTCGGGACCTGGTAGTCCGCATCACTGCTGTCACGGCCGAAGGCTATCGAAACCCACCCCCCCTTTTTTGGAATCATCAGGTTACAATTGTTGAACATCAAATGCCTAGGGCATAAGCAGTGAACAAGGAAACATACTGTTGTCTCTTGATGACACATTTGAATTGTTCGGTTTGTGCAACAGTGGAGGATAGTGAGCATATTATAGTGCACTGCACTAGGTATGCATCACAAAGAGCTACACTGAAAGCTACACTTGGTCGACTGGACAGCAGGGTCTTCGATATAGTGAAGGTGTTGGAACATTTGGCACCGAACACGAGGGATGCGGCCTTTGGCGGCACTTGCGAAATTTGTTCAGAGCTGTGGATGGATACATCGCTCTAGGCTTCTCTGTGCATGATCTTGGGATAATTGTGAATAGTGGACTTCTAGTGAACATGTGAATAGTAGACTTCTGAATGGTGAACTTGTGAATAGCGTACTTGCGGGCAGAGCACTTGAGAAGTAGTGAATGGCAGAAATAGGAGATTTTTCTTCCTTTTTTTTTGGGGGGGGGGGAGAATTTATGTTAGGAGTACCAGAAAAACGTCGGAAGACGAGTTCAATTTCCTCTCCTTTTTTTTTTTCTTGTTCTTTCTCTTACAAACAAAAACAAACACATTTGAAGCCCGCCATCAGAACAAAACGTTTGTGGACCGCTCGAAAAAGGTGTACTGCTCAACATAACAAAGCTCACACGCATACGTCTTGTATGACCATACTTCAACTATCCGTGAGCTTCAATTTATGCGTCCTCCACATCCTCCATAATCGTCTGACGTGGCATCGTCGGACTCACACATATTCGGCAGTCTCAAGGAGGAGTTTAGCGGGCGAAAGTTTGGTTCATATACCGGAGACGACAAGCAAGCGGTGCACGAATGGCCACAAATCCGACCCAAAGACAATGCCTGTACTCTGCAGGAGTAGAGGCGCTTCCCAAACAGTTGTGCACCCGCATTTAAAAGGAGGGAGACTACGTAGAAAAAAATGATACTCTGCTTTCTAGGGTACCAAGTCAACAAAACATATAAGGTTACCTATTGAACCACCTTCGTAATAGCGGCAATCTTCCCAATTTCGTGGTAGCATTCTACTTTCAGCCACTAGTGTAAAACGTGATAGAGTCGAGCTGTTTATGATCAACTGACCTTGACCGGCTCCATATCAGCATGGTTGACGTTGTTAGTGAAATCAAATGCACCGCTGTAAGGAGACTGTCCGGCACCGCCAAAAGATGGCTGTCCACCAGCAGCACTGCCGTAACCTCCAGCTTCGCCGCCGTAACCTCCAGATGCGCCGCCGTAACCTCCAGCTGCGCCGCCGTAGCCTCCTCCGGCTCCGAGTCCAGCAGCACTGAGTTGCGCTCCGCCGCCGTAGCCCCCAGCGCCACCCAACTGAGCACCCTCCAGCCCCGCCGTAGCCACCGTAACCTTGCTGACCCAGGACGAAAGTGATGCTGCTGACGAGCAGCACGGCAGTGATTTGCATCTGTGGGGGGTGGTCAGTGTAAGTGCAAGTGACATCAAAGCTGGACTTCAAGTCATCACGTGGAAGATACAGTCGTCGCGGCTTCCTCATAAACAACACATCACTATATACGCACTACAACTACTATCACTCAAGCATGAGTGATTATGAAAGGAGAATAATAAATATAAATGCGAGAAGAAAACGGCTTTTCATAGACTCGACACACAGATGTTTGCTCAGTTGCCTCCTGCTTTCCCCTATCTATCCACGTCTGTACATTGCTCATCGCCGTGGTTGCTCCGCGGCGCTAACGTGGAGTTTTAAAGAAAAATTGTAACCACTGCATTCTGTCGCAGTGCATGGTGAGAAGAGATGGTGGCAAACGGTGAAAGTAACGACAAACGGCCTTTGAGGAAGTGTGACGCCAGCTGCAATAAGCGACACCGCTGGTGAGAAAAGAAAGACGATGTAAGAGGCGTCTGATATCAGTGTTGTTATGTGTTCTTATATTGTTACAAATTAAGCCTAAAAAGCTATATGACTTCTAATGAGTTTCTAGAAATTCCGAATTCCCTGTTTGATAAAACTTCTCTAGTGATATTTTCCCCTCAAGGACGTCCTGCCATACTCACACAAAGGTCCCTGAGATTCAAAAGTTGTGCCCTCTAACCTGGAATCGATCGATCTAGTGGCTTCGGCGGTGATGGTTAATGTGTAAGAATTACTGTCAGAGCAACGCCGCGGCGACACGTGACGTAAGTGCACGTTGAGGTGTGTTTCTGAAATGGGCACTGGCAATCCCGTGTGTGAAACATAACTCTGATACACATGATATTACCGCAAATGTACTGGGCAAGGGCATGCTACGCTTATGTCGCATGTCGACAGCTCAGTACTGCGTACCGAGCCGTGAGGTGTACAGTATGAGTGAGTAGCATATCAACGGTACTTGCCTAACTAATTTAAAACAACATGTTATAAGTATAAACCATGTATATTGTGTGACACTTGGTATACAAATTCAGGCGTTTGTCTTTTTGGCTAATGTTGAACGAATTGGTAAACTTTTCCTGAAGACGTAAATGGCGAGAAACATTCCTCGAGTTCTGTAAAAAAAAAATTCCTTGGAAGGCAACCGTGGCGGTGGAACTGGTCAAATTACACTTTGGACGGATAATGTCAGTCAAGGTTACACACACCATCCACGATAGCAAGAAAGGAGAAAATGTTGTTTCTCGCTGTCCACGTCAAACCTGTCAGCGAAATCAAGCATTCCGCCACCGAGGCACGTCTTGCTGCCGAACAATAAAATTGCTGTGTGAAACTGGGCCACCTCGGCGACAGCTCCGGATGGGGGCGTGCATCCGTCGCTTGATCAGAGAGTCGAAAACAGAATGAAAGAGAACAAAATAACTTTGCCAGAAATGTAATTAGGTCGCAAGCACGAAGGCCGATGCAAATTATGCTGCATGCCCGTCGCAAAATGCCCAAGAAAAGAACTTTTTTCTCATTCTCCCTCTCTGTCTCTCGCAAGGTCAGAATTGGGTTAAGTGCATAGCTGGACTGAACAATCGTGTTAGCGCGCCATTGAACTTGGCTTCCAAGTACTGTTCCTTAAGATGCTCGATAAAACTATCTCCGAACGTTGACTCTTGTTTGAGGCATGGGGCAAGTGTTATCTCGGACATTGTATTTTGTAGCATTTTGCACTTGGACATTGAAGGGTTTCTAGCCAGGAAGTAAGAGCGTGCATTGCTGATCGGTGCTTATTCCATTTTTTATACAAGTGCAGTCTCCAGCATACCGGTTTGACCCTTCTCGCACTTCCACTACTGCCCCTCCCCATGCCAAGCAAGTGACAGGTTTCATCTAGGCGTAACTCAGCTTAATTCGTGCTATGATGCAGATCTTTAGTTCATCCCGTTATCTTACGAGATTGTTTCGTAATCTTTCGTGGTTACCTTCCGACATTGCTTCCCTTGCTTAGCGTGCTTAACTCCCTTAAGAATGATTTTTTTGCGAACTAATGGCAGCTGAGAAGCTGCTTACATATCTTATGCTATGAGGTAGCTGATTTTCTATATTTTTCTATAATTCACCTTCTATTTAACCAAAACTGACGAGAATTGCAAGGCCTTTAAAGAAAAAGTAATCTCAACCTATTGTTTCTGTCACAGTGTGTGAGCTTGCAGAACTTTGCATAAACCGCTGACTTTAAATGAATAGTTGCTTTTTGAAACCTTGAGCAGTGTTGGTGCACACTGCATACTAAATCGCGAGGCAGGACGCTCTCTAGCTGGCCACCTAGTGGTATTGTTTTCTGTATCATGTTTGTGACATCTACGATGCAGTCATTGCTGAAATTGCAGTAAGCACAATAGGCCTGTGATGAAAAATTAGTATATTCTCCGGTATTCTCCCTATTGTCTGGTAACCCTTTGATTGATCGAGTCCTGTGTGTTGGGTTTATATCATAAGTATGTACGTAGTACATGTCAGTTGTGGGTCAGTAGATATGCACATGTTAGTAATCAGTTACGCATGTAAGAATTCTTATTGGCATCCAAGCGTGTATGCACTTATATTTGAATATTTGCTAATTTAGTATGAATAATGTAAGTTTGTCAAATGTATGTTAGTACGAATGTACGCAAGTATGTGGGGACGCATAGGCAAGCACGTATGCATGGATTCAGCCATTCCACTATGTAATACACGCATTGGGGGTCCTTAATGTAGTCAATAACTGAAATGGAGTGAAATGAATTAACTGGATATCTATGTGAATTCAAAAATTTGAAATATATATATTCTGCAAAATACACGAGCCCACAACTGTTTCCATATGTGTCATAAAACCAATATTAATTACAGGAATTGAGAGAGAACCTCCCAATGCGCCAGAAAAGCTGAATGACACGTGTAACGTTGACTTCTCTATTGTACGTTGAACCCTGTGCCACGTCATGCAATAAGATGATGGTGCTGCGCGCATCACCAGTATGACATAGGCGTCAAAAACTCAAAATTTCAGGGGTAAAAAAAAAGCATTACGACAATACTGAACCAGCTGCATCGCACACGAACCTCGGCCGGTCGTTTAAACTAATATTGTTCGAAGGCAAATTATTCCGAATGTAATCGCTTTACATTGCTATTTCCTTCAGGCATCGCCCATCATTCAGACGCTATAATAGTAGCGGTTGTTGAGAGAGAGCGGCTGAAGCAGTGTCGTTGCACCGTTGGGTGGAGACATTTCCCAGGGACTCCTTTTGAATACATCGTCATTCTTCGCGATAGGCATAGGTGGATAGCAATACTCACTGCGGAGCGCATGGTAAGTTGATCTCGTGGACAGTTAGCGGTAGACGGAGCACTTTCCCCTTGCGCAGGATGGTCTTTTATGCGGGGCTCAAGTGACCCCATTCGGTGGTCTGCGAATGGCCAGCCCCCGAGGAACAATCGGCCGAGGAGAAGGAATAGACGCTGGACGGCGTCATTCATGCGAACCCATTCCCATTTTGGCTACAGACAGACAGCCCTTCGCTGCTCCAGCGGAAGGAATGGCATCCCCACTCTGGAAAGGAGGAATAGTCTCACGCATTCGTCTTGTCTATTATTTATACCCTTAGGTTCTTTTCATTTTTGCGTAGTACTTGTTCCTGTGGTACAACTTAACTATATTATCTTCTTAATAAAGGAGGAACAAACAAGGCCATCTTCCGTACTCGATTTCTCCAGCTTGTTTTCGGCAATAGAAAGATACCTAGGCTACTTCACACTGTTGGCTAAGTATTGGCCGTGATGATAGAAAATTTCATACTACCTGCTGCATTCGGAATAAGCTTGTCAAGTTATTTGTCTCAAGGCTTCAGCTGCGTAAGTTTTGTACGCGTGTGGTTTCGAAATATCGTTCTGCTACTTTACTTTATCTTTTTTTTTTTTAATAGTGCTTTGCCTACCTGTTGTCCTTCAGGGTTTAGCATTTTGTGATAACGAGGCTCAAATTGGTGAAATATCGAACCACCCCATCAACGCCGACAGCGCCTTCGTTCCATGATTCTTTCGTTTTAATTTACACCTTAATTTCAAAACAATCCCAATTGCACAACCCAGCTGTGTTCTAGTGCTTCGATCGCCTTAGAAAACCCTCAGCAAATTCACTCGGTCCGTAGAATAAAATACTAGTCGACACGACGGTACCGCATATGGAATAATCTGATACGAACTTATCATCCCGAACAATTGATTCCCATATTGGAGTAGAAAATTTTCATTTTAATTATGCGTTTTATATAGTTGTCTAGATTGCCAATGATCGAAGCACGGGTCCCAGGGTACTGCAAAAAAATGAAAAGAAACTCGCTACAAAACGGTCTCAGAAAACGGGGGGAAGGAAAGAATAATTTGTAAATACGAATATAATTTCGACTAACCCATTTCACCAGCTCAATATATTGCATTGACCTGACGCATTTAGCTGACATCTAAACCGACGCTCATGGTTGTGTTTGGCAGCTATTCCATTTCCACTCCCTCACTGTGAAAGAGCTATTTTCCTTCAAGAAAAGCTTGCGAACTTCAAGCGTGTTTCTCTCGTTAGCAGATATCACCTGTCGGAACTGTCATCTTCGTATTTCGTTTTTAGTCCTCCCCCCCTTCGCTACACACATCGGGTGTTGTTCTGTTTGTCGTGTTTTAGTATGTTTGTAGTTTTGTCCACGCTCACCGGAAGGTGGCTAGCCTTGCTTCCTGTGATAGTACATGCACTCTTAAAAATGAACTTCACCACATAGCACGCTCAGGGCCAACCCTCATCCCGAATGACAACGTTCTCGCCCCTGATTTGTTGAAAACGGGAGGAGGAGCCTATTTTGTGCCGTGCATAATGGCACAAAATAGGCTCCTCCTCCCGTTTTCAACAAATCTAGGGCGAGAACGTTGTCATTCGGGATGATGGTTGGCTAGGAGCGTGCTATGTGGTGAAGTTCATTTTTAACTTAACTGTATACTTAACTGTATACTGTATACTTACTCTATAACTGTATACTTAACTGTATACACTGTATACTTAATTATATGCTCCAGTTTGATAGTTCATTTTAGTTTTAGTTCTTCAGTTAATTTTAGTTTGCTTCAGTGAGGTTAATTTCATAAATTTATTACATGATACGGTGAAGAGTTGCAATAGTTCGGGTCCTGCGGTACCCGAATTATTACCGTAAATTATTGTCGTGTCCGTTTCTGTTTCAGGTATTCTAACTGTGCGATATCCGTTTCCGTTTCTGTTACCGATACCTACTATATTTCCGGTATAATATCCGTTTCCGTTTCTGTTACCTTTCCCTGCTTTCTACTCCTAAGTCGGAAATCTCATTCTCTGTCACTTTGGTTGCTAATCATCGTGATCTTTAAAGGTACGGTCGCATCCGTCCGAGTCGATTTCGGAACTATAGTGTGATTTTATTCCTCCTGGACCACTGACCACGACATCGAAAGTCCCACACCAAATAGTGCCTTAGTTTGAGTGTTATTCGACAAGAGAAGACGCCGGATGTTGAGAGTATTCCGGAATTCCCTCTCTGGAAAAACAAGAAAACGTCAGTCCCTAAAAACCAATGAGGGAGCGACCTTGAGAAAAGGCATGCCGCGGCCGTGTGGGCGTCTCATGGAGTTATGGGCCGTCTGGACGGCGCCTTTCCTCATCTGAGCTCCACGCTCTCGCTCCCCGCTTAGAGAGCGACGTCACACAGGCGGAGCTTCTGCGGCCGCGGAAGCAGCGCTGATCTTTAACATTAGTTTATGTAATGTCGAAGCACTTTTCGGACGAAACGATTAGCCGGGTAGATTGTCGAACGATGCCGAACATAGTGGTATTGATTTCATAAATGAGTTTCCGGATGCGGCCGTCCCTTTAACCTCATGAGCGTCCTCGAATACACGCACTTGTGATCCCGACATTTAACAGAACCGAACATCATGTAACACGCTCAACTCCGCCCACTGCGCAGGATTATACTGTTCATCACTTTGGATTTGAGGACAGAGCGCGGCGTACGCCCTTTTGCTTCCGTTAGCGTGAATGCATAGTGCCCAAAAACGGTCTTGGCCACCAACAGTAAGATACTTTGCATTGCAAGAAGGCCCACATTTTCAAGAAATCAGGTGAAATAACGACATGATTCTGAATTGTGCTTGGCTAAAAGCGTGTTATGATGAGAACTTCTCTCTTTAATAAGGTCTACGACTAAAAAACGTTTGCAAAACAAGGCACGACGCTTGCTGGTATCCTTGTCACGGCGATACGGAGGCCGCGCTTCACTGCATCGCTTTAAAGAGGGTTTACTTTGGGTTTTTGCTTCGCGTTAAATTGTTTTTTAAAGGGGGACACAGGGGGGGGGACAAATGTGGTTCATTGGTTCATTGCATTATGCGGGCATTGTACCGCACACCGGAGAATTAAGGAAAAAATTATTACTTTCCTACGTGTGTTAGGTGGCGAGATGCAAACCCTTGAACTTCGACGTCGAGCTATGACGTCAGAGGAGCCAGAGCCTCGGCCATTCCTAGTGGTCTTCGTACGCTCATGACCTTTCCCGCGGCCGTCTCACTGGCACAGATACCTGGCGTCATGTCACGGACGGATAAGTTTCGGTATTTGCTGTGCAAAGTTTCTACGCCTCTTCTACCCTCTTTGGAGGGCGGGTACATAGAGACGCAAATAACCGTGTTTTACAATCCGGCATAACTTGGGCAAAGTATTGCAACCCACTTAAAGGAACATGTAAGGGCTTGAAGAAGAAAAAAATGTTACCAAGAGGAGAAGTTAGGGTTACAAGCACTCTATACATATTCGCAGAAAAAGTACGAGTGCGGCATGCAATCCTAGTGCGCGAGAGAGCGTTCAATCTCGCGGTTCATAAAAGCTGCTTCCCTTGACTACTCCAGACTGGTACGTCATGCCAGTCGCCCATGGGGTAACTTCGCCAATCATCCTGGTGATTAACGTGGTACAAAGAGCATCCGAATGAAGGCTGCTGAGGGATGCTCGCGTGTTGTTTGTGGTGGGTAGTTCTTGTGGACTACCCAAGTCCCAGAGCAAGAGAGACTGCACACCTCTCCCTTTCCTGTGCCACCGCCGTCTCTCCCCTCCCACTTTCACGCTTCCACTTTTTTCTCATCCTGGGTGCGCCTGTCGCGGTTGGCAAAATTCAGGAGTTCGTGAAAGCATTCGTTTTCCCACGCTTAGAATGAGTGTATATAGAGAAAAACTACTTGCGCATATCGTGGAGGTCAAAATATAGTTTGTTCACTAATATTTCGCACAGTCGATGGCAATTATGAAAATGAATGCGGTAAATAACCCTTTCGTATTATAAGGGGCCGCATAGCCAATCAGATAATATGGCCTGACTTCAGCAAAACAGCCCATAGCAGGCTTCTTATCCCTTATTTCCATACCTGTTACTTATAATCACTGGACGAAATGAGACGACCTTAGTTTTTATTAACGATGCAAATGCAACGACGGGGAAACACGTCTTGCTGTGCTACTTATAGATCATGGAGACGTGGTGGTCACTTCCCGTTCACCTTTCAAGGTCTGCCAGCCGTCTCGATGCACCTCCTTGTTTCACGAAGAGTGCGCGTCGTCTTTCCTTGCTCCTCACTTGGCACACTGCACTTCCTGCGGTATGAAGATGGACGAATCGAATGGAGACACCAGCGAGATAAGTTTAGACAAGGCTTTGGAAGAGCGGATGCAGATATGTGGATGTAGGTCTTCCTTCTTCCTCCACGAGGAAGGTTCGTTTCACTTGTGGAAGGTTTTATGTTTCACTACGGTGCGTATACACGCGTCACACATTGCTTGCGTCTAGTGATGCGAACTTCAAAAGGTGTCAGCACAATAGCATATTCACGCCGCGTCATGTCACAAAGTTGGGAAAATTGCAAATTTTATATTTTCCAGCTCCACTAACACGCGATGTACTACGCACACGAACATGAAACTTTTTGAGGCCGTACCAGGAAGCCCCACTCAATGTGGGGCAGCGAATACTTCACTCCAGAGCTGCCATTGAAAAACAGAAGGGAAGGTCATTAGAGGGTGAGGGAGAAACCCGCTTTACATAACGTACATTGTGGGTGATATCACACCCTTCTACAACGTAAAAATCACATCCGTCATCTTGCCACATCACGCGCGGGTGAATAAATGGCCAAAAGGTGAGGTATACTTTTCTGACTTTATTGTACTCATTCATGCCTCTAAAGAAATAAAGATAATGTATTAATGTATTTTGAGCTGCGTCCTTCAGAACTACTGTTCCAGGTGGGTCATCTACCTGCACACATTTTTTGAAAAGAACCGGTGATGGTGGAGCGCCCACTCTGGATCATCTTGCGTGGAAGCCCACCTGTCATACTTCATGGTGGGTTACACTATTTAGAAAGGAACTGCCTCTACAAATTTTAAGCCGGGAACAGGTAGAACATGCTGTATTTACTTCTGCAAACGTGGGCTGTAACATTTAGGTCTTGGGACCATGTAGGAGGATACTATCAGGTGCATCTCTGCTGAATGATTCACTTTTATGTGTTACAGACAGCGCTTGCAGAGGTCAGAAACCTTACAAATATTCGACAAGTGAGTAGTCGAGTGAGAAATGTTGCTGAGAAATTGTGCTTTACAATAGAAAGAGGCACTGCAGTGAACATACTCTCATAAACACAGAACTGTCGGCATGGAAGAATTTTGGGAAACAGTTCAGAATTCAATTATTCTTGCCATTTCTTACTTTGGACGACACGTCGCATGAATGGTTTTAGAGGAGCAAGGAAATCAAATTGAACATGGCTCGAAACCCTGTTTCATTCACCAATCAATCAGGAGCCAGCATGCACAATATTTTCGCTGTGCTGTGTATTGCATTTGTAAAAATGTCCGGAAAATTCAGCGATCAACTCAGCCAAATCTCCTCGCGTGACGACAGCAGATATGCGAGCAGCCGTAAACTCTTATTGGCATCCGAAATTTCGTCTGCTACTGCTACGGCGCTTACGCAGCGCCGGGTTACGTCTCGTGTCACATGATTGGTCTTCCCACGGAGAATAAGAACGCCACGAAGTGACGTCGATACCCCTCGCTCACTTTCAGGCTCTTTGAAAGAGTGGTGGCTTTCTGCAGGGTGCGCAGATTAGAGCATTCGCGCGCGCGCCCTTCATGTCCGCTGCGCTCATCGTTCCTTCAGAATGCTCATATTATTTGCAGCACAAATGCTGCAGTAAAAAAAAGAGAGAAGAGAACATGGAGGGGCGTTTGCCGCGTTTCACTACTCCTTTAATGGCTTCAAAGCGTGTCACTATAGAACGGGGCTACCTGTTATAGGCAACCGATACCCTGTGTATGCCCGAGGACAATTTTGTTACGCGACTCTTGAGTAGTGCAGCATATAGGAGTAATTAAAATATCAATTCATTTATGACGACATCTTTAAACAGTTCACGCTTTGTGCGTTTTAAACATTTTTAGCATTGCAACACTGTACTGTAGGAGATAAAAACTAGCGTTGCGCTGCAAATTCTGAATACTCCGCTAGCTCGAACTAACTTCCTCCCTGGCACAAAAAGTTTCACATGTTGCATAAAGCTGTAAACAAAACCTGCATAATGAAACACCTGTAATCATTGCCGATCACCGGATCAGCCAGATACATCACTTTTCTTATTTTTTCGCTAGTTGGCTTGGCTTTCGCTAATTGGCTAATTGGCTCAGTGGGCCTTTAGGCATCAGCGCGAGCATGCCTCTCATGAAATTCTACGTTATCTTACAGCTGCTATCATACTCAAGAACAGCACCTCTGGAGTTCTCGGAGGCAGTCAACTTTCCTCTGGAACCAGTCCTTCATGACCACTCTGAAGGGGATGTATCGTTCAAGACATGTGCAGAGAATGACTCGTTTTATGGTTCCCCAATGCTATCTGCTGATAATGATTGGGTCTCTCGTCTTGGTAACATCTCATTACGGCCCGAGTCTCATTACGGCCGAAGTCTCATTACGGCCGAAAGTCTCATTACGGCCGAAAATCCTTTAATCCCCAAGTGTCTCGTTACGGCCAAAGTCTCAATACGGCCGAAGGTAGTCTCATTACGGCGGAAGATGTCTCATAACGGCCAAAAAGAAAAAAGAAGCATCCACCATAGTAGCTCTGTATACACTGTGTTTTATGCTTCCCAAAATGTGTCCGAGGCGGTGTGCCCCCACGGCTTGTGTCACACACAATGGTTCATGCACACAATATTGCGACAGTGTTTCATGCATCCCTCGTGAAAAATGTTTTTATTGTCATATGTGTCACACGATATTTGTATGTGTTACGCCATTTTCTCTCAGTATTCAAGCAACATCCTACTCGTTGGTTCTGTGAGCAAACTGTGTGTGTGTGTGTGTGTTCTGAAAAGTACTCCACAAGGGAGCCCACTGGGAGCTCCAGGAGTCACATGACCTATGACCATGATCTTCTCCCCCACTAGCTGCCTTCTACAATTTACGTCCACCTGAAATTTACAAAAAAGTACATAAGCCACTGAACAAAATGACATATGCTCTTGTTTGATGATGACTATAAGACATATGCTGCCAAGCAGACTTTTGTTTTCATATATTCGAAACATATTCAAGAATTATGGACAACAATGACAATTACGTCATAATAATGCAGCTGCATAGCCAGGAAACTATTTCAGGAGGTGTTTTATGAGGCTTGACATGGGGTGGAGGAGTCCCCCTCGTCAGTGCTTTATCCAGACCCCCCTAACTTTTTTGCCTGTGCACCCCCTACAGGGGGTGCCCTTGCGATTTCAGCTTCAGATATGTCTGTAATGATATGTTAAGCTGTAATGACGTAACTATTCCAACAATTTTTTCCAACACCCTTCTCGTGCTTGGGATTCTGGATAAACCACTACCCCTTGTTCATTTTCGTGGGGCACTACATTAGAGCTTATGCCATTGCACTGATGTCACAATGTTAAAAGTGTGTGTCACTCTGGGCATTCGGAATTCTTCTAAGCTACAATATGTAAATTCAGAATATCCGAAGGGTAAACATCAGATGTTACCTGCAGGCTTCATGCTGAAACGCGTGTACGCAAAACACTTCCGCCGTGGTGGGCGACGCCGTTAGTGTAATCATACACGCAAGACAATTGCGGGCACATGGAGTAGTGGCAGCAACCTGAAAACGATACATTTTCTTGTTACATATGAGTAATCAAAAATATACATTCCCACATGTTTCGTTTTGTCGTTTGTAGGAAGCGCTAGTAAGGGAACAGCACTTGGTTGGTCACATGCAAGCCACAATGCGAGAGGTGCCGATATTTCGATTACGCGATCAAAAATTAAAAGTCTAGAACCATGCACACTTCCCCTTGCAACTACTTCCCCAGCATCGTGAGACATGACATGACACCATGTATTCACGCATAGTGTAATGATATGCAGGAATGAAAAAGATGCCAACATACCTGTAATCCAGTGTCCCATAAGTTTGATTCGATTTTTTGGCAGCTACCATGAAGAGCAAATGCACGATTCACAAGTTTCGTTTCGCCATTTTCATTGTTGATTTCGCAAGCGTCGAGCAATCCCACGTGACCTCCTTTGCATCAGTGAAAAGTGAAAATTACTCGCGTCATGAACATATATGTTCATCTCAGCACAAATCACGTTTTGCATGCTATAGCAGGAGGGGGGATCAATACTCTTCCTTTCGTGTTTTGATATCTTGTTGTTTTGCTACTCTCACTTCGGAGTTCGGATGGTGTCTAGCAACGTTGGGTACCTCGTTTCTTGTGTGTGTGAGCGAGTGGTTGCTGTTTACGATGTGTTCATATATCGCTTTGTAGTGCTGTAATGTGCAAATTAGCGGACTTTATAGCGGCTCTCTATTTTCCGTCGTTGTCTTTCGAGCAGCGCCTGTTGTTCCGGTAAAAATCGAGTTGAATGAATCGCCACAGCCCCAACGTATATCGCGCAGTGTTGACCAAGACCAAGTCAAGCAGGAATTCTGGTGAGTAATGCTTTCGTAGATTGCCTGTCTTAGTAGTGTGCTGTCCACACATAGTTGGATTCTCATAAGAGTAATTTAAATTAATCAAAACAGCTGAAGTGCCTGTAATAGATGTAACTCGGTATCCGTTCGTAGGTTTGCGCCGTTTCTAGTTGGTTGCGCGTTTAGGAACAACAAATTTATTCGAAGACGATAAGATACCGATAATGCATCACCGTACAGCAGCATTTACTCGTATCATTGTGAGCCATATTTCATTTGTTAAAATTTGTCGTCGTATTTCTTCAAAAATAAAAGCGCAAGTCGGCGTACTTGAATTGATCTCCAAGAACTGCTTACGTCGAACGTCTGCAAATGTTGTACTTATGTGCCTTCGCGCACCATAGTAGGCACAAAGCATATCTGATTAGAATAAATACTTCAAGAGGAAGTCATTCAAATACACTGTTATTTATAGCTGGTTTTCCATTCCAGGCATGGTATGTGGCTGCACGAAAGATTCCGAAAAAGAAAAACAACAACATGGCTAATGGGATGTTGCTGCCCAGGGAGTCCTGGCGAAGAGGTGAGCTGTTAAGATCATCATAAGGTTCTGTTGTGAAGTGAGAAATTTTGTAGTAGTGCACGAATGTTAATTCGTGCACTACTTTTATAAAAAAGAAACCAGAAATGGAAAGTTATGCATGCATCATTTCATGAATTGTAATGTATTACTATTTGATATTCACATGTTTCCATTAAGGGAATGAACTACTGAACCTATATTCATAACATGGTCATGCTCTGTGTTTACCTGGAAGTCACATTTTTAAGGCTTGTCATTCTTTTGTCTAAATGAATATTTATGTTAACCTTGTATGAAATAGCAGACACGTATCAACACATGTGCAGCTTGTGCACATTAAAACGAGCCATGTAGAGACAAATGCTTGTAGTTGTTTTTTTTTTTAATATTCTAGCCTATTCATGGTTGCTCATCGCTTCTTGCAGGTTTACTCATTCCAGAAGCAAGAATTGTATCATTGTAAGGCGAATGGAAATAAACTGACATCGACTGAGATAGGTGCTCTGTCATGGCCAATGACTGTAGGATGGCTCCAAAAGCGTCACAACAAAGCCAATATTCATCTAGCTCTCTACAAGTAGCTAACTCCACATAGTAGCCTGCTTCACAGCCTACACTACCTTGTGGGAGTACACATTACACAATATGTTGCATTGTGCTGTGGTATGATAACATACCGTTTGTCTCGCAATATGTGTATATAAATATGATAAGGGCCCTAAGGGCACAATGCATGGCTTATACCCTGCTGAATATATATCCATACCTGGCTGCGACATTGCATATCAATGCAGGTTACAATACACATTTTGACATTTGGCCGTTATGAGACATCTTCGGCCGTAATGAGACTGCCTTCGGCCGTATTGAGACTTTGGCCGTAATGAGACACTTGGGGATTAAAGGATTATCGGCCGTATTGAGACTTTCGGCCGTATTGAGACATCGGCCGTAATGAGACTTCGGCCGTAATGAGATACAATCCTCGTCTTCGGCATCTGGGCACCAGCGCCCTCTGGGTACCGTTAAAAGGACACTTCCAGCGTGACATCTTCAGTGGGCCTTTAGGCAGCAGTGCGAGCATGCCTCTCATGAAATTCTACGTTATCTTACAGGTAAATGCTCATTCCTATGATAAATGTTTTAGGTCAGATGACCGTTTTTGATACTGCTGCCAGGCCCACACGCTGCTGTGTTGTATCTGTATGAGTGTTATTCTGCCTTTGTTGATTTGCTGTTACTTGCCGGTGATGTGGAGGAAAACCCTGGCCCTAAAGGTAAGGGAACGCAGGAGAGAGGCGATCCCATACTGGATGAGAATTTACAGGATATTTTACAAAAGCTTCTACAAGCACAAAAAGAAATGTCCTGGTCCCTTCATGACCTGAATGCAAATCAAAATCCAATTCATGCTATATTAGACAGTTTCGATAATAGGTTAAAGTTATTAGAAACATTTGCCGCATGCTCTTTGAGTATGTCCAGAGGTGCAGTGATATGGCTCGCGACTTTAGGAAAAGTATATCTGCTTTAGAACGGACAGTCGATGATCTAGAGAATAGACAGCGTAGAAATAATATTTTGTTGTTTGGCCTTCAGGAGTCTAAAGATGAGTCGTCGTCTTCGCTGACCGAGTCTGTAATTCAGTTGTTCAGTAGCAAGCTTGGTCTGACCGTTCGTGGTATTGAACGGTGCCACTGCCTTGGTAATGTTAAAGTGGCAGCATACGACCTATCATTCTGAAGATCGCTGATTTCCGTGAGAAGATCGAGATATTGCGCAATTACCACAAGTTGAAAGGCAGTACGTTACAAATAAAGATTTCTCGAAACGTGTCCGTGATGTTCAGGGCAAGTTGTGGCTTAGTGCAGAGGAAGATAAGCAAAGAGGAGATCGTGTTAAGCTGAGATATGACCGCCCTTTATGTCAACATTAACTGTTTCATGTGGGACGACACTGTAAACAAGCGCGTCTTATCCCACACCATCCGTAATAAAGTTTCGAGCTCTTCCTCGCGTGATTGACACATTGGTGTGGATTTTTGTCATTGTTGAATGTAAATGCCAGAAGCATTGCAAACAAAGGGTTAGAATTGCAGCATCTAGTTTTTTCGCATGCTCCAGATATAATAGCAATTACTGAAACCTGGTTGACGAATGCAGTACTTGATGCCGAATTTGTTCCTAATGGTTTTTCATGTTTCCAGTCTGACAGAGAAACACGTGGAGGTGGAACTGCCTTGTTGATTAAAGATACGTGTCAAGTTAAATCTTTGCCGCCTTTAGATGCCGTCGAATCTGTCTGGTCCAACGGGTGCGCACAAAAGAGTACTGCCTTGTCATTGCTTGTATTTATCGCCCCGCAATTTCGCCCCCTGACGTGTTTTCGTCAATTACTGATTATATTCACCTTAACCATTTGTCTCGTTGCAGGGTAATTTTAATGGGTGACTTCAATTTGCCTTCTATATGTCGGAACACACTTAGATCTGGTTTACAAGATGGTGTCATAGGGCAGTCTCTAATCCATCTCGCGACAACCTTAGACCTAGTCCAGATTGTCAACTGCCCAACCCGTACACAGCTCGGTACGTCATCAATCCTGGACATGGTGTTTCTTACATCCAATATTGTTGTCAAGGGCTACACCTGTGACATCATTGAAGGTCTTTCTGACCACCAAACTGTTTTAGTGCGTGTCAATCTTAGAGTTCCCTCAGTTAAGAGAAGGGTGACCCAAGTTCTGGATTTCGCCAATGCCGATGACACGACGATCATAGATGAGCTCTCCTTTGCCTTAGATAATTTTGTAACACTGAGCACTACATCTGATATCAACACCTTATACCAGACTTGTACGTAACGGGTAACGAGTAATTGCGTTACTAGTAATCAATTACTTTTTTGAGTAATTTGTAACGTAATCGATTACTTTTGGGGCCCAGTAATTTTTTGAGTAATTCAATTACAATTTTCAGTAATCAATTACCAAGTAATCGATTACTTGGAAACTAAAGAATCCACATTGTACGGGACGACCCACACACACATATATGGGATGATTCACCGCCGCGAGAAGACAAAAACCAACTGCCCTCTGCAAGTTCGGTACAAGGCAGCTGTCTTATATCTAGGACTTTTCCCGCAACAATTACATACCCGAGGACCCCGAGGTCAATTGCCACAGTGTTTCGCGCGTGTAGTGTATTTTTGAGTCCACTGTCCTCTCCCCATTCATGTGTACTATCTATCCGTAACCCGGCCTGTATGCTGTAAGTTGGACTGTAGGTTGTACCGTGAACCTGATGAGTCATTTGTGGAAGTTCCAGTTGGGACTCTTTTCACATAACTCTCAAAACTCTCTCGACACATTTTTCACAGAACTCTCGACCCCGATAACCTAATGCCACTCTTGTGACCATGAGCCCCTGTCAGTCTTGTGCGGAATACTGTCGATATCACAACGATGTCGACGATCTGCAATGACTTGTCGCTGTGGCCTCAGCTATCCGGCATGTTCACAGCGCTGGAGCGAAAGGAGAGAAACAACATCTTGTTCAAATCGTTTTCCCAGATATCGAAAGTAATTGGCAAAGTAACGCGTTACATTTCAAGGCGTTACTTCATTACTTTTTCCGGCAAGTAATTTGTAACGGTAAAAAATTACTTTTTCGTACAAGGTAACGGTAACGGTAATCAATTACTTTTTTTTAGTAACGTGTACAAGTCTGCCTTATACCTATTTGGCCTTAGTCGCTCTTGTGCCATAAAGCACCAAAACACCAAACACCTTATACGAGGAATTTCAGAAGATTGTCGCTTCTTGTATCTCTCGCTTTGTCCCAGTAAAGTTTAAAAAGCATATTACTGGAAAACCTTGGATAACACGAGAGATCTTGCATCTTAGACGTCGCCTCGGGAGGTTTAGACGATCGCGTATTAGAAGTTCGCTTAATTATTCACATGACCTGTTTATTTCCTTAGTGGAGGAGCTTAAAAGTAAAATGCAAGCTGCTAAACATTTTTACTTTAACACTTCTCTGTCGAATTTTTTGCGATCTAACCCGAGGAAGTTCTGGCACTCAATTATTCCCAAGGAGCAATCACCTAAATCATTCATAGTAGGTGACATTCCATGTTCAGATGATTATGCAATTGCTAATCACTTCAATGAATATTTATCTTCGGTTTTTAACCGAGGGAATGGTTGTGCGAATGAACCTGACTTCTTAGATGAGTCGACAATCCCTGAAATCAGCAACATTACTTTTTCAGCTTCTTGCAGTTGCAATCAGTCATTGAAAGTAGACTAAGAAAAGCAGCGGCCCCGACACGATTCCGAATACATTCATAGTGAGATATGCTGAATGGGTTCTTAAATATTTACACATAATATTTACAAAGTCCCTTTGTACTGGCAAAGTACCTAAAATTTGGAAGAAGGCTTCTGTTATCCCTGTTTTTAAGAGTAGTGATAAGCAACTATTTACAAATTACCGTCCGATATCGTTGCCTGTTTGTACTTGTAAAATGTTTGAACACATACTGTGCAACCATATTACTAGCTTTTTTGAATCACACTCTTTGTCTCAGTCTCAACATGTTTTTCGTAGAGGTTACTCCACTGTAACCCAGCTCATTGGATTTGTTCATAGCTTAGCTTCTGGAATTAATGCTAATAGTCAAACTGATGTTGTATTGATAGATTTTAGTAAAGCGTTCGATCGTGTCTGTCACCTTAAGCTAATGTATAAATTAAGACGCTTGATTAACAACGATGTTATCGCTGCGTAGATTGAAGATTATCTTTTTGGCCGCTCGCAGAATGTCTTGTACAATGGCTGTATGTCTAATGAAACTCCTGTTCTTTCTGAAGTACCTCAAGGATCCGTTCTGGGGCCACTGCTTTTCTCTTTATCCATCAACGATATTGTAAAGGGGGTACCAGCAAAGATGATATTATACGCTGATGACTGCGTCGTTTATACAACGGTTAATTCTTGCAGCGATCAGATCCTGCTCCAAGAATCTCTTAATAAAATTGTAAGGTGGTGTGATCAATGGGGCATGTCCAATAATTTCAATAAATGCGCAACTATGAGTTTCACTTGTCGCAGGTCGCCATTGTTATATGAATACAAAATAGATGGGGTAGATAAGCAGAGTAAACTACTACAAATATTTAGGGGTTACCTTGAATGCTAAACTTTCTTGGTCTCAGCACATAGATGTTGTTTGTTCTAAGGCAATGAAGAAACTTGGATATCTGAGAAAATCACTGAAGTCCGCAAACACAGAAACTAAACTGCTTGCATATAAGACAATTATTCGTCCCGTTCTAGAATACGCATTTGAAGTGTGGGGGCCCTATCGTAGATCTGGCATTATGAAACTGGAATCTGTTCAGAAGAAGGCCGTGCGCTTTATTTTATCCAGGTATCATCCCGTGTTCTCAGCCAGTGCTGCGCTTTCGGGGCTTTCTCAAAGTCCACTCGATAGATTTCGTGCGATTCGTATGAGGACATTTCACGCTATTGTAAATCAGAACGTAAGAATGCCGATTGATCATTATCTCACCTTTGCTGGTCCTTCCTCTCTAAGAAGTGCGCATGTGTTAAATATCCTTCCACTTTTTTATAGAGTTGATTGCTTTAAGTTTAGCTTTTTTCCAAGATGTGTTGACGATTGTAATGCTCTCGAAGGTTCTGCTCGCGAGCTACCTTCTAACCAGTTCTTTCAGGCACTCCTGCAATACTCTCCATTGAGACTGCAATATATGTGAATAATTCAATTGAAACGGGTACAGAGCCATGCGCAAAGCTGGTATCGCCTCGTAGTTATTGCCTCAAAGTAATTATGAATGACATGTTGTCTAAAATACTCGCAGCAGGCTGAAACATGTTCCCACCGGCAACGTCCGCCGTAACGCACAAACAGCTGGCTGTGCCCGTAGAAAGAAAAACCTACGACAAAAAGAATGCTCCTCCTCCAGTCTCCTCCAGGCTGTTGTAATTGACTTGAGCGGTGAAACCCGTTCGAGGGCCCAACGCGGTCATCTGATTGCGAAGGTCGTGACGCGGTCCAGTACGCCGAAACCCATTGTTGGGACGGGGAAAACGCGTCGCTTAAAATAGTGGTCGTAGAATACGAGGCGTTCACCAAATGGGAACCCTAGCATCGTGTCCGTTTATTTGTAGGGGTTAATTTCACGCAGCAGCTTGCTTTTATTCCTTTGACGATGCTTTGCCGGTAGAGTTGCAGGAAGTATATGGTGCCGCGTTTGATTTCATGTTTACGGAAGAAGCTGTGCAGTAGACGTAGTCTAACATCTGTTAGTCTAGAGGTAAGTCGCGGGTCTAAGGAAGAATGACTTGTTGTATTTCCTTGCACCGATTGAACGTGTGATGCCCCATATAGCATGGATGAACGTAGTTGTACGGGATTTGTTCACTACAGAAGGAGCAATATCACGCGAAATTAATGCTCCCGGTTAGACCATATTGTGTTCTGCAGCGATGTCTCATGAAGAGTACGTTGTTTGGCAACACTGGCGCATCTAAGTAGCACCGAGCAGCATCCATGAGCATCCATCTTTTCTGTCTGCGGCGTTCCGCAAAGAACATGAATATGAGTAAAATGTGGATGTCAGTGAAAAAGGACGTATGCGCCTCAAAAACGTCATCTTGGGCGCTTGCAAGCGCACAGTCCAGTTATCTCCGCGTCACCCGTTCCGATTAGCCCCCTTCCACATATTCTCAGAAGGAAACAATGTCAGCATCAGACGACGAGACGGCACTGTGCGTTGACTTTCAATGGTCTGTTGACACCGCGTGACGTTTTTTAATTTGGGACCTCCTCTGCGAGCCCAAAAACTATATAGAACAAGTTGGTTTTTCGTGCAGTGCGCACCCGGTAGCTTCAAGGAAGTGCGGAACTCTGTCATCCACACTCAACGGAGAATCGCTAATTTGTTGTGAGGAGCACAGCTCCTGCAGCTTTCCCGGCAGGAGTCTTATGAACTGAAGCAATTATTTTATTCCCAGCTTCACTTTTCCTCAGCTCGGCCTGATTTGTCACCTGGTCCACTTAGTCCGGCTTTACCTTACATGTCAGTTACAGAAGCGGAACTAGCAATATCGCTAAACAACACACGCGATGCACACAACATAACACATAAACAAACACGACAACAACAACAACACACACACAAAGAAAAACGTAACATACAAGCATAAAAGCGGCCGACGCACCACAAGAAGATCGTAACGACTTTAACAAGCGTTCTTTGTAGGGGGGTGTTGGGGAAGGGGGGTTCTTTGTCGAAGCGTGCAACAGAGGAGGGGAGAGGGAAAAACTAATGTGTGACCCTGCATTTGTGGGGCGATCCCCCCCCCCCCCCCCCCCCCAGGAATAGCGGTACTCAACGGTGGGTGGCCAGCAACTCTGAAATGGCTAGCGGTGTCAGACAGAGCCGCTGCACGCATTGTAACGCGCGTAACCATTAAACTAACGACGACGACGCACAGAAGAACGAGTGCCGTCTACATGCTGGTACAAACAGGGCAGCTTTTTACCCCCTTCACAACCTTCCTATTTCTGGGACATTTTGCACTCCATCCAGGTAGATTGGTTACTCCCATAAACGTGTGTGTGTGTGTAAACATGTAAACGAACCAAGTTAATGCGTGCATTCTACGATAAGACCTTATCAGGGGAATCAAGAGACACCAAATGATCTAACCAATGTGATAATAAATTTAGTTGCACCTAGTCAGCACGACTAAGGCGTACCTTGGGCGTAAAGACGAGTTACTTGCTGGGAGTTCGTAGTTCAAAACCGAGCAAAGGAGAATTTGCGAGACGTCTTGCCCAGGATTTAAAATATTAATGCGTAGCAGTTGCTGAACAGGTAATGCGCTAGGGTCGTTCAAGGTTGACCGATACTTTTATTTCTTTAAATACAATGGATCATTCAGGAAGCACCAAACTACGTTAGTTTTTCAAAGCATTCACCGTGCGCATCTAGGCACATCCTACCACTGGCTCTGCTGTCTGAGGATTTCCCTGTATTTTCCGAAGACTTTCCAGATGAATGTCAGCACAGTTCTTTCTGAAGTCGGCCCACGACACATACTAAGCCCCCTGTCCCCACTCCTTCCTGCTGTCCTCTCTCCACGTCTTTACGCCACTTATAGCCACAGTTGCTTCCCGGCGCTAACACGAAAAAAAAAAAAAAAAGAAGCATCTAGACACCACTGCTACCGTTGTGGGAACTCTTTGATGCGTTTGGCATAGAAAGAAGTGGGCTGCTGTCGTAGACACTGCAGGACATCTTTCTGGAGGGCTTCATCTATGTGGAATGTCTTTCCTGCAAGGTGCTGTTTAAGGGGCCCAAACAAATGGTAATCTCTTGGTGCTAAATCTAGGCTGTAAGGGGCATGGGGCAAACTCTCCCAGCGCATTTCGGCCAGGGTTGCTACAGTCAAATTCGTCGTGTGTCAAAGAGATCGGGCATCGTCACAGAGAAGAATGACCCTTCCGAACAACATCCCAGGCCTTTTCTTGTGAATTGCGTTTCGCAGGGCTCCCTTTATCAACTTGCAGTATTACTGGGCATTAATCGTGACCCCTTGCTCCAAAAATTCTACATGGATGACACCCCGCATGTCTCAGAAGACAGTTCCCATGGACTTCCCAGCAGACGGCTATATCTTGCTTTTCTTTGGCTGCAGGGAAGCCTTATGTCGCCATTCCATGCTGCTTCTTTTTGTCTCTGGGGTGAAATCATGCATCCAGGTTCCATGACATGTCATGATTGATTGCAAAACTTCGTTCCCCTCGGAATGAAACCGGTTCAGCAGCTGCTCAGAGACTGCCATGCGAACTCCATTCGAGTCACCAGTGAGGTGTCGGGAAACCCATCTTGCAAACTTTGCGGAACAGTAAGTGCTCGTGAATCATCGTCTCCACATTGCCGACACTAATGTTACGCTGGGCTGCAGTGTCCGGAACTATTACTCCCCGGTTCTCGAGGATGGCTTGCTCAACGCCAGCGATATTCACTGGAGTGACTGCAGTTGGACGAACGTGTCATGTGGTTCATTCGTCACCTTATCCCGTCATTCACCAAACTGCCTGCACCATTCGTACACTGTTCCCTTTGACATCGATTGTTTCCTATACTGTACCCGTAATCTTTGCAAAATCTCAGCTGGTTTGATGTTTTCTTTCATAAGGAACTTGATTATGCATCACTGTTCCACAGCTACAGACACACTATACTCGCTGCCATGATAGCTGCCGCTGCTGCACATGCTGCATGTGCCGCTGACCCGAAAATGATTACACGTCGTCCCCTGAAAGTTTTGTTCAATTACATTTAATTGATTTTTCTCGAGCAAGAGACTCAGTCCACCTTCAATGACCCTTGTACTTCAGAACAAGTTTTCTTGTTCTTGTCGGATGCGACACGCCGCGTTTTAGGTAGATGTAGATACTTTAATGACCGAATCATCTGTAGAGGAGCAGTTGTTCCTTCAAACGAGTCCTGACCGGTGGCGATGGAATCTCCCAGCGGGCAGATGTTTGTGGCCTCCCGCTAGGACGGTGCCGGTGGCACCCGCTGGCAGGCGCCGTTGGCGAGTGGCAGCAGTGGCGCGTTGTCGTCGTCCACGGTCCGCCACACATCCAAATATAGGGACTGTGCGACAAAGTGGTGGCGCCGCGATGCGGGCTCCGGAGAAAGCACCATGCGTGATAGCCGCCGGGTAGCCAGCTTTGTTTACATGTGAAGTGCGAGCGTCTTTTTTTGCCACACTGGAACTGTTTCATCGCTAACTGTGCAAGCACCTAAAACAACTCTTCACTAGGGACCGGATACTTATTTCTCGTGATTTATATGCTTCCAATACCACTGAGGGCAGTAGACTCGCAGCGACTAGCGTTCGTGACGCGCCTTCGGCCATTGCATGAGATGTGCCGCGTGGGCAACATGAGCGAAAATATTTATTTCGTTCTAGTTTCGATGAAACTGAATGAGGACCTGCAAGATGATCAATGATTTACAGTTGCCACTGTACGGTGCCACTGTGACGGTGAAACGCCGCCGGATAGTGTATCACTGTCAAATGCACCGACCAAACGGCAACTTATTTCGAGATAATTATTGAGGTGTTTCATCGCCAGTGCCTAAAGCCGAAACAATGTCAGCATCAGACCACGAGACGGCAATGTGCGCTGACTTTCAATGGTCTGTTGACACCGCGAGACGTTTTTTAATTTGGGGCCTCCTCTGCGATCCCAAAAACTATATAGAACAAGTTATTTTTTCATGCAGTGCGCACCCGGTAGCTTGAAGGAAGCGCGGAACTCTATATCATCCACACTCGCTAATTTGAGGGAATCGCTAATTTGTTGTGAGGAGCACATGGGCTAGCTCCTGCAGCTTTCCCGGAAGGAGTCTTATGAACTGAAGCAATTATTTTATTCCCAGCTTTACGAGTCTCACAGCGAGAATGGAAGTTCTACGTTGTCCAAAAAATTTACTATTTGCGCACCGACCATTTCACAACAGTCGTGCCGCAAACCCCCTGCGGTAGCCGAGGTAAAAACTCATATGTATATAATTTCTTCTTTGAGGATCTCTTTAGCGTTATTGTATCTGAAGATACTGGAAAAACTGCAGTACAAGTTCGGACAATATGTTGTTACCACACGTGTTTATTTGTATGGATAAAACGGACGCACGATGTAGATTTCAGTGACGAAGCTATGTGCGCAGTGATGTGCCAAAAGGACGAATACGAGACTCAGTTAAGAACAAGATGTTACAAGTGGCTGGAGTCAGAGAAATGAACCTATATAGTCTCCGCTAGCAAGCCAGGATTTTGTGAGACATCAAACATCATCGACGTATCACGTAAAGGTGTTTTGACACAGACAGACGTGAGTGGTTGTATCTCCTTCCGCACTGTTAGATGGATTATAAATACGGTTGTTGCATTGCAGTTTGTCTCCATTCTCTTCGTTCGCGCCCCTGAAAGGTTTCACATTATTTGCACTTCGAAAATAAGCCCTCCTAATTACGGCGGTCGCAGTGATTTCCCCAGAAATTCACTGCTGGTGGGGGGTGCCGAGCTTTCAAGGGGGGGGGGGGGTATGCTTGGTGAAGGTTCCACTTACGGAATTTTTCCTAGACACGGGAAGAATCGTGGCACAACGGTGACATATCTGAACAACATTCCCGTTTTATTTGTACATGTTATTAAGTTACAACAGAGTACATGACAATACAAATTCATTATGAACGGCATTTTAACATTAAGATGCATAATCACACGACCGACAAAGAAAAAAAACTAGCACCTTGTCTCACGAAGCTCAATGAACACCTAGCAACCAACGATGAAAACCTTAGACGAAAGAAGCAGAATACCTCGCTTGATTGAGTTGGGCGCAAATGATTCTTGATGATCCACATTGAGTTTGCGAGCACGTGTTGTTGGCCGACCTGGGTGGGGGTCACCTGAGAAATTTCAGGGGAGGTGTTGCAAAAATGCAGGGAGGGTGTACCCCCCCCCCCCCCCCCCCCCCCCAGGGGGTGGTGTAGGGAAATCCCTGGACGGTCGCCACGCAGGCTACGGTTCCACTTGAGAATGCATAGAACGGGCGGCGTGGTATCACCACGTCGGATACTTCCAAGACCCCACTGGCGGCGCTGTCGCGACGGAGCAGCGCGCCCCCTTTAGGTTCCGCACGGTGCCTATACGTCGCGTAAGCTGCCCTATAGTTCTTGCAGTGATACATTACACTTTAAATGATTGCAGCGTTGCTTGCGAATATGCCTCTGCACTGTACTGTTATTTAGTGTTGGGAATGCCGGGCCATTTTTTCAATCGCGCGATTTCGGGATTGTTCGGGACGAATCCCGGGATCCCAGGACGTGATTGCGGTATTGAGATACATCCGGAACAGCGCGCGCATACACATTTGTGCAGCAAACCTGCCGTTTCGTCTATGCTTTTCTTGTGTCTGGCTCCTCAGCGCCCTGTTTCTACATGTCAATCAAAATATTCATCATAACTTATTGCTTTCCATTGTGTTTTAGTATGCGGCGCTTTTTATAAAAAGACTGATGACGCCTTTGTTACGTTCTCCTCAAATAAGAGACTGAGTAATTTTGTGCGCAGTCGCCGTGTGTAGCGCTACTCCATTTATTTGAACTGGACGAAACCAAGCTTCGACATACAAAACTGAATCACCGAAGCATGAAAACCTGAGAAGCAACAGGAAATCAATGCCCCAGGTTGCTTAAGATGGTATATTCGTCAAGTGAGTGCTTCATGTTGCATTGAAGGAGACGTGTGTGTCGGGATTTCGTAGAAGCTCCCAAAAGGCGCTTAAGATACTCCGTAAAGCGTCCAGTCCATCTTCGGCACGCAATAAATGAAACCGCACGCTGGATGAATCGCATGACTTCTGCGGGAAGTCTCTGTTCTCCGCTTAGGTGCTCATCGTAGAAGCTAAATCGGCCCCTGTGATCGCCAGTCCTTTTTTTCGTTTTTCTGTTCACGAGCACGGTGCCACCCACGCCGTTTGACGCCGGCGATACCCCTCGAAAGCGCAAAGCAATGCACGGGGATCCGGCGTGAGTGTCACAGACGTGAATAATCGAAGCCCCTCCCCAAGCAGCACAATGTACTGAAAGTCAAGTGCAATAGGGGTGGACGGTATGTGTCTTATCAATGTTCTTTAGTGTAAGAGTCTACCAAAGTCCGTGTAGGAACATGTTTATTCTGTCATGGCTAGGTCACGACTGCACGGTCGGCTGTTCTATCAGCTGGGGCACAGCTGATGCGCATGGCGCGTGCTCTTTGTCGATGCGTCATCCACTACATTCCTCCCCTCAAGACGGAACGTAGCGGGACGGCTGTCTCCGGTCTCTTTTGGGATAGCGTGCCGGTGGTGGTCTGGGAGGGTCGCCGTGCTCTTGTGTAGGTGGGGCTGGTGCCAATGACGTCTCTGACTCCGGCCAGGGAAGGGTCTGTGACGGTTCGGAGCTATCGGCTGTCAGGCGAGTCTTCAGGTGGTCGGCATGAACTCTGCGTCGCCGGCCACCAGCGAATCGGACCTCGTAGATGACCGTGCCCACTTTACCGGTTATGGATCCCTTAACCCAGTGTCGCCTGTCCATCGAATCAGCAGCCCAAACTGGTTGGCCAACCTCAAAAAGTCTGTCCTGCGCACTCCGGTCGTAATTCCGTTTCTGCCTGGTCGCAGCATGTAGGCGGTGCGTGTCTAAGGCGGGTCGTAAGAGGTCAATAGCCGTTCTGATTTGTCTTCCAATGAGGAGTATAGGTGGAGATTTGCCTGTCGTTGCATGTGGTCTGACGCGGTACTGCGTCAGGAACTTTTGAATTCCATCCTTGGTTGTTCATCCCCTCCACAAGGCGGACTTAAATGTAGTTTTCTGCTTGTCCGTTTGACTTTGGGTGGTAAGGCGGTGTAAGAACGTGTTGAATGCCATGCTGTGTTACAAAATCCTTGAAGGTCTGGCTGGTGAATTGGGGTCTATTGTCTGCTATTGTCTGCTCAGGAAACCCTTGGCGGACGAAGATGTCTTGCAGCGATGTCGTGGTGGCCGAGGCAGAAGTTGTCGGCATGTACGCCACCTCAGGCCATTTGCTGTAGGCGTCGATAGCGATGAGGAAATGCTGATGTTTGAATTCAGCGAAGTCACAATGAACGCGAACCCATGGTCCAGCTGGAGGCTCCCATTGATGGAGAGGAACAGGCCGCTTTTGTTCACTGAACTCTGCACATTCTTCACAACTACGGCATAAGGTCTCAATGTCCTTGTCTATCTTCGGCCACCACACGTAAGTCCGGGCAAGCATCTTCATCTGGCCGGTGTGACCGGAACGCAAGGCATCTAGGACCTTAGACCTGAACTTCTTCGGAATCACCGTTCGCATCCCCCAGACGATACAGTCGCTAAGCACTGTGAGCTCAGTTTGTCGGGCAGCAAACGGTTCAGCATCCGGAGGTACATGAGAAGGCAATCCTTCCAGAATGTACCGGTATAGGCGTGAAAAGAGAGGATCCCTAGCTGTTTCCTTGGCAATGTCATCAGTAGAGATAGGGAAACTGATATCGGCAAGATGAGACGGCGGAATATCAACGTGGTTGACTTCCTCCTGGATCAACTTGTCGAATTGGGATCCGGCCCTACTGCTAGGCGTGACAAGCTGTCAGCAATGTCTGTCGTTCGCTTGTAGATAATGTCGTATGAGTAACTCATTAGGATGAGGGCCCACGTCTGTAAACGATTGGCGGCCGTTACCGGTATTCCCTTGTACGGACCAAAGATGGTTGTCAAAGGCTTGTGGTCCGTGTACAGAGTGAACCTACGTCCCCACAAGTACTCATGGAACTTCTTGACGCCGAAGATGATGGCAAGCGCTTCTCGCTCAATTTGAGCGTACTTTTTCTCGGCAGAGGTGAGCGTTTTGGAAGCGCGGGCGATGGGACGCTCCTTGCCATCAATCCTATGAAAGATGACTGCCCCCAGTCCTTCGGATGATGCGTCAGTAGCAAGAAACAGTGGTTTTGCTGGATCGTAGTGCGCTAAGGACTCGTGCGCTGATAATTTGAGCTTCACCGTCTCAAAAGCTTCGACGCATTCGGAAGACCAGTACCAGCGAGACTCTTTACGGAGCAACTCGTGAAATGGTGAGCAGATGTCTGCCAATCCAGGTATGTACCGGTTGTAGTGCTGAATCATGCCCAATAGCGCTCGTAGTTCCGAAACATTACGTGGTTCGGGCATATTCAGTATAGCTGAAATCTTCTTGGGCGATGGTCGAAAGCCTTCCTTTGAAACGATTTGGCCCAGGTACTCGACTTCTTGCTTGAAGGCGCATTTTTCTTTCTTTAAAGTGAAACCAAAATCACTGAGACGCTGGAAAACCTTCGCTAGGTTGGAAAGATTGTGCTCTAACGTAGTTCCAGTGACGATGATGTCATCCAAGTAACATGCTACATAGTCCAGTCCAGCAGTAACTTGCTCCATCGTTCTCTGGAATATGGCAGGTGCGGAAGCTATGCCAAAAGGCATTCGATGAAATTGAAAAAGTCCTTTGTGGGTGTTGACGACTAATACCTTCTTTGCATCGTCGTCTAGCTCCATCTGAAGGTATGCTTCTGATAGGTAGAGCTTCGAGAAGATGACCCCTCCATTCAGCTTAGCAACTCTTCTGGACTAGGAAGAGGGTACTGTGCAATGTCTAGCTGCGGATTTACCGTCACGCTGAAATCACCGCATACGCGAACTGTGCCGTTTGGCTTGGGGACAACGACGATGGGCGTAGCCCAAGAGGACGTTTCAATCGGGGATAGCACTCCATTAGCCACCTGTCGCTCTAGATCGCGTTCTACAGCCGTACGGATAGAGAATGGTATTGGTCGTGCTTTGAAGAACTTGGGCTAGCTGTCAGGTTTGAGCTCAAGATGAACTTTCGTTTTTGTACATCTTCCCAGACCGTCTCGGAATACAGCTGGGTACTTCGTCACGAGTTCTTTGAGGCTACTTCCCAAGACCGGAGAACTTTCCCTGACGCAAACGAACAGCTTGTTCAAGTCGAGCCGGAGAGCGGATATCCAAGTTCCGCCCAAGATGTTGATCGCATTAGCTTCAGTGAAAATTGCTTCCAACTTAAAACTGTGTTCCTTCCAGCAGACATCCAGTTGTTCTCTTCCAAGGACGTTGATCGGTTTTCGATTGAAGCACTGCAGGCTGTGCTGCACTGACAGAAGTTCTGGCATAGCATTTCCCAAGTCGCTTTGTTCAACAGCGTTGCTTTGGACCCTGTATCGACCTGAAGAGAAACCTTGTAGCCGGATATCCGGCATGTAATGAATCTTTCGTCATTTTCGTCCACGGAGAAGACATTGGAGATCGTGACAGATTGAACTTTTCTCGCTGAAGCAGATTTGTTCCTTGGCTTCTGCGATGTACGCCCTCTTTGCTGGCACATACTGGCGATGTGCCCTCGCTTGCCACATTCGTGACACGACTCATTGCGGAACCGACAGGTACCAGCGTCATGGTTGTCGTTCCCACAACGAAAGCACTTAACTGTATTCTGTTTTGGTGGTAGAAAAACCTTTCCAACGTTTCCAGCGAATCAGGTGTCCAGGTCACGAGATCCAGCTTCAGCTGCTAGGCTGCTTTCGACAAGTCGTAATGCTATGTCAACGGTAAGGTTTTTCTCCAGTACCAGCTTCTCCCGAATGCGCTGATCTCGAAGACCGACTATGAAAGCTGTCAGCAGGGAACACGAACGGATGTCAGTCTCAGTCTCGTATTCACAAGCTGCTACAATTGCACGAAGGCGATTGAGGAAATCCTTTACGGGTTCGTTCTCTTCCTGTCGACACGAAAAAAGCTTGGCCCTTTCAAACTCCTTGAATCTCTTCGGAGCAAAATGCTCATGCAGCGCCGTCACCAAATCCTCAAATGGGACCTCCGTAATGTTCCTCGGTTGAAGAAGGTGATACAGGCGCTTGAAAACCGCAGCATCCAGAGAAGAAATCAAAAGACTCCGTTTGTCGGTTTCCGATGTGACGCGAGCTACTTGCAGGGCTGCTCTGAATCGGATGCAGTAAAATTTCCACTCATCCTTCTCGGAATCGAAGACTCCCGGCCTCTCAAAACGAAGAGCAGCAGTACCAGTGAAACGGCCCTCCACCTGGTCTCCTGTAGCTCCACCGGTAGCTCCACCTTGTTGCTCGCTCGTCGCCAAATTGTAAGAGTCTACCAAAGTCCGGGTAAGAACATGTTTATTCTGTCATGGCTAGGCCACGACTGCACGGTCAGCTGTTCTATCAGCTGGGGCACAGCTGATGCGCATGGCGCGTGCTCTTTGTCGATGCGTCATCCACTACATTTACCGCCGTATTCTTGAACAAGCCTCGACTCGACGCTCCGCCTCGACTCCAACGAGTGGAGGAAAGTGGCGCTGCTCCACTCGAAGAGCCCATGCGTTTCATGAACCCGCTTCGGGGATTCCTCCGCAAAGGCGCTCCTCGAGAAACCGTCCTCGAATAAAGCTGTAGTCTCGTCCCCAGCCGTCTTTCGGGACCACTCGAAAATGTTAATTATCGTGCTTAAAACACACTTATGGCATGAAAAACAAATGTAATGCTTTACTTTATTTCGACCAACGTGCATTACAAATACAAACACAAAGGTCTGCAAGTGTATGAAGAAGGGTGCAGGTGTTTCGAACAGGGAAACAGACTGATAGGTTTCCTATAGTTTACTGGTCTGGCAATTACAACCACAACGGCAGCAGCTAGCTTAATGGCATGGTCACTTCGTATCAAATAATATGAAAGATGATGTCACTGCTTGTCACTCTTCTATGTTACAATATGTGGCGCGAATGACTGTTTGTTAGCAGATGGGTACGTTTACCCAACGCCTTGAGGGTAGCTATAAACAATCAAACAAACAAAACAGATTTTACAACAACATCCCGAGCAAAGAATCGGGGAGACCATTCTTGGGGTGTCACCGCGAGCATGTCGTACGAACTTTTATGGCCCTCAATCGCGCTCCGCCTAAACGGTGGAGCCTGTTATCCCACCCAACAAACGGAATTCGTACTATTGGAACAACAACTGCAAAAAAAAAAAAAAACGAGAGAGAGAAAAAAAAAACATGAATGGAAGATTTGTTGAGCCGTTTCGGTGATAGCTGGAGCAGGGGTTGGGCCAGCTTGATACAGTATAAAGATTACAGGAAAACATTGAGGAGGCAGATCATATGTTTATTTTTTTAGATGTCCAGTCAATGCACTGTTTCTTTTTTGCACCACTTTTTGCGTGAAAACATCCTTCAAACACACCTTCTTTGTGTTAAATAGCGCGACAGAAGGAACATTTATTACACCTTGTCTTGAAAAGTGTGCTTGCGAGAAGGAGTGGGATTTTTTCCACAACGCGGCACACCGTCGTTTCTGACACATTCACAATGTCTCCCGTGGCGGTCACAATGTCGACGGGCAGCTGTAGCACAGGAGGTAGAGGCAGCCCACGATTGCACACATTTTCCTCCACAGGCAATGTATCCAAAATGCTTCGTACGGTTTTCTTCATGAAGCGGTACCGTATACCATATGAGGAACTCGTGATCATCAAAATGGTCAAAAGGGGTTTGATGGACCCTTATTGAACGTTGTAGCTCAGTGGTAATGTTGTCAGCACCCAGTTCAAGGCCATCGTGACACAAAACTCAGTCGATGGACGCAGCGAACGACATGCCTTCCGCCATGACACCAGCCAAACTGGAGTTGAGGAGCGTTCTCGAGGTAGCATCGATGCTACCTCGAGATTTTCGAGGAATGCACGGAGGAATTCCTCCACTCGAGGAGCGTTTCGCGTCAAGGTCGATTTATGAAGCGCAAAACCGGCCTCGAGGAGCAGCTCGAGTCGAGGCTCGTTCAAGAATACGGCGGTTAGTTTCACGAATCTGTTCAAGGCCCTTCACCTACCCGTCCACCCCTATTGCACTCGACTTTCAGTGCATTTTGCTGCTTGGGTCGCCACACAGTGCAGAGCGGGCGTGATACGCGGGCGATGTCTTATCGCCATGCTTATCGCCAAGAGATGGTAGCTACTTTTAGTATATCGGAAGGCGTTCACGATAACAGTTCCGAAAGCATGATAAGCCAATCGCACTGTTTCTTTCAAACTGGTCACATCACATTGCTAACTTCCTTGCTACCGCACTTGCAGCTTCATTGCTGGTCACATCCATTCCTAACTTAATAACTTCCTTTGTTGTATCGTTTTTGTAGAGCTCTTCCGATGTGCTAAAAGTCGCTAGTAGCGCGTGATACGATGCTACACTTTCGGGTCCAAATCATCAGCTTCTGACACTACCAAGGAGATCTCACAGTGCCTGCAGATGCGAGTTCCAAATTACTACCCTAAATGAATTTTTATGCTCCATCTCGTTCTGCGCTTTTGCTGAGTTAAAATCCTACTGGACTGCCCTAGTTGGCTAATAAAAAGCTTCATACGTTCCACTCCCGTCTGCGATATTTGTTGATGTGTGCTTATATGTTTAATTTTTCACAAGCTTTGGAAACACGCCAGCCTCACGTCTTCTATGTCCTTGAGCACCAAAGCAAAATATCTCGCGTTTGCACGCACCGAAACGAACGAAGTGAAGTGGAACCAAGTAGTCACGTTGACCAAGGCGCCACTCAACACAGAGGTCACAGCGTAACAATGTGTACTTTGCGCATTGGATATGACAAGACCTTTCTTTCACTTTCTTTACTTTTTGATGGGCGCTGAGAATTCAACAGGAGAAAATCAGCTTTCTTATGGTTACTCAAAATCTGAATGGAGTTTCTGGATGAGGAATGGGAAGTTTTGTACGAAAATGCCTGTGCATGCCTCTTGCATGTGTATTGCGGGCAACAATGAGGAAGTATTAAGAACTCTAGAATACAATATTGCGGATACTCACAACGCTAGTTCAATTGGGCCAGTAAGCTTTCCATCAAACAGGTTACAATTGTGAATACGGTGAAATGTCGCTCGTCATAATAAGAGCTTTTTTAGAACGATGTCAGCTTTTCAGGCGGAATTTCCTCAGTTCGTGCGAAAAAAGTGTTTTCCCTCTGGTTGTGATAAATGCAGCGCAACGTTATTTTCTGACATAGTAAACTATAATGAGAAGTGAATTGCGTAAGGACGATGCATTTCGTGCGGCGTAAAGGAAATAAATGCGGAACTGAATGCAGTTGCAGAGCTCGTCGTTTCTGAGCGGTGTCTGTGGTATTGCGTGACATCAACAACAGCTGTATTTTTAAGATGAGGAATGGGGAGTTTCAGGGGCTATACTCTGCCCCATTGCGTGACATCCATCTCCAAAGAGATGCGAATTTTATTCATTCACGCGTATAGACTTTGACGTGTTAACATTAAGGGAAGCGTAAACGGTATTGATTTTAGCACTGAATTTCTCAGTAGCATCGCAAGATCAAGAACCACCAACTTCTGCTTCTTCTACGCGGTTTTGTAGTTAGACGTTATATGTGGGGTGTGCCAGGCATCTGGCACAACTTTAGCGTTCCTAACCCCCGACTTGACTTGCACCAGCCTTGTAAGAGTGTCAAAGTACTTCAGAAACCCTCCTCGGCTTGAAGCGTTCTTACGCAAAGTGCTCGACTTGATACGTGTGGTGAAAATTTCAAGTCATCGCTCGAGCTACCTTGAACCCGTCTTGGATAGCTCGATCTCCAGTACGGCAGCTTCGGGGTGCCACGTGGCACTCAGAATGTTGTCTTGTCCTGGCTTTACGTGTGCGTCATGAATTTTTTTATACGGCCTTTGTACAAGTGTTGGTGCCAGACGACAGGTGCAACACATATTATGAGTCCTGACGCTAAGAAATGTGTTTTCATACTGCAAAGCAAATTTTAAGTGCAAAATTGTACGAAAATCTTGCTCCCAGGCGCAGTTAAAGTTAGCACGCTGCAAGTAAGCCAGCGGGAGGGTTCATGAAACACGCTAACCGTCTTGAGCGAAGACAGGTCTGCACGAGTCAAGACGCGGCTTCAAGTCAAGTCGCATCTACGAATTCGGGGTTAAGTGTCCCAAATTGTAGCAACGTCTTTCTAGAACATGCTCTTCTGTATATTTTATCTAGTAGGGTAAGGTGGGGCATGGTGAGACAGAAATTTGCAATTTAACGTGAAATTTTTATTTTTCGTGTTTTCCAAAAAACTAGCCATAGACACATTCTCAGAGGTCTAGAGCTTCTGATTTGCAATGCAGAACGAACGTAGCCAGTCTAATGTAAACATAGAACAAGAAATTCAAAAATGCAGATTGCCTCATCTTGCCCTCGGGTCAAGACGAGACATCGCGTGGGGCAAGATGGGACACGCCGTGGTAATGAAGTATACAAATTAGTTTTTGCAATTCAAGCAGACAAAGTGAAGCCCGTGGGCCCCTACACAACCCCTGAGCCCACCACACACATGACGCGCAATAAACCCACACAGAACCCGGTGCTATTTCGCTCCACCGTCCTTTGCAAACAAGGCACCGCCCGTCTGATGTGTCGCTGGCCTCTCGCTTTTGTGTGCGCTTCTGCTTTGCTGGAAATATAATAGGAAACAGGAAAGTTTGCTGCAAAATCCTACGCAATATGCAAAGAAGAAATCTCTGAGGAACAAGCATAAAGCCACCTAATAGTTGACTTATTCGTTTCTATATCACATTGAATTTAAATTGCATTAAACTTAAATTACATTAAATTGTCGCGTCTTGCCCCGCGCATATCATAAGATGCATTAATTTTTCTGTTCAACACCGGATAACCAAGAATGTCTATATTTTGCATATATATCTAGATGAATGAATAAGGAAATAGGATGTGAACTTACATTGACAGAAAAAGCCTGCGAAACGCTTCTGCACAGATTACAAGAAAAGGACTAGAGAAAATCGCGGCATTTTGGTGGGTCTTTACATTCCAGGCAGAAGTAATCGATTTTTTTTTTCTCTTCAACGCATACACCAATACGTACAATTCTCACGTGCAATAAAGCGGACATGTAGAGCCACCTATGAGTAAAGTTTCAAGCGCATGTAGCAACGCGTCTCTGAGACAGACGGCGTCGAGCAAAAAATGTCGCGTCTTGCCCCGTGTCTCATCCTGCTTCACCTTACCCTACTTGAATCCCAACGTGACAGGTTCGGACCTGACTTACTGGACCACTTACCGGAAAAAGTAGCGAATACAATAGCGGCGCTACTAGTGGCGCCGCTATGCCCAACACTGGATGGTACTGTGCATATTCTGAAGGTATATACACCTTGCGGGACGTCAAACAGGTCTGGCAGCTATAGAAGCAGGATGAAATACCTAATCTACCCTTGTAAATCAGTCGATGTTATTCTGGGACTGAGAAACCGGTACGATAACGTCGAAGTTCACACAAGAAGCCTGCATGCACAAAAAAGCCTGCGCCTTACGCTGATCTGCGCTTGCGCTAACCTGACTTAATAAGCTTAATCTGACTAGCCTTATCTTAATATGATTAACCCCACTGATCCGCCACTTGACCGCGCCACTTGACCGCAGGTAAAACTCGTCAATCCGTCGACAGTAAGCAGACGGATAAGTTTGAGCTTGGGATTCGCAGGTATCTCGATCAAAATGATGTCATTGCAGAAAAACCGGTATGCGACACATTCTGGCGGGGAAAATTAAATGCACATATCCGCATTGGGCATTAATTTTGGACTTACTGCGCATCATCTCAAGACCAATATCAATGTAAAATAATATAAGTATCTTGGTATAAGTAGTGGTATAGTTTATGCTGCATGCTGGCTCTGTGGCGGGACATAGATATTGCACCATCTTTAGACACAATCGCAAACGAGGTGCCTATACGGTAAGGTGTTGCATGTACGGTAGCGGAAAAGTAGCGGCATAGTATTTACGTTACTTTTATTTGGTATCGGTATCGGTATCGCGTTACGTTTTCAAATTTGCAGCGACGCTAGCATTGCGCTACTTCTTTTAGAGTAGCGAATAGCGGTATTCCGTTACTTCGTGATGGTAGCGGGTACAACACTGGTATCATCGCAGCGCAAAGCTGTCGTCAGTAATACTGCAATAGCAGACGCTGCTAGCCCGGTCAAGTGACACCCAAGGTAACGAAATTTACCGGAAACGGTACAGTTAGGACTGTCGTGAATCATCCTTTTGCTCTCAAACTGATGAGGATTTGCTGAAGTCGCCTTCCAATGGAGGTATCGTGTGGATTGGAAGCCTTGGACCCTTCGGTCCACGCTAGCTCGTGGCGCTAACATTCGCATCAGAAGCCTGCAGTCTCCCAGTGTCCACGTGAGCATACATTTTCTCATAACGCTCTTGCCAAATCGATATTATTCCAAACGGCTTAATCTTGATGCACAGCAATGGCAACGAACTACGAACGAGCGCTTTATCCTTGTATATTATCTCTTCTTACCGAGCGCTGATTCTAGAAAGTTTCACCTTGCTATTCTCGAGTCAATCCTTGAGGCTTCGAGTGAAGAGGTTCCAGTATCTTTGGATTGATGGAGCTGAATGGGAAGCTAGACTTCCAGATCAAGCTAGCAATCTAGAATGCCGGGAGTCGTGCTTTCCTGCTCTGCGTTCCATCAGTTCATGTAAGCATGACGAAACACAAACTTTAATGGGCGGAAAGCACTTCAACCTCTACACTCTTAGTAAAAAGGCTAGTAAAAAGGCTGTAACGACTGCGGTTACTATCCTCGAAGTGCGTTACTAGTTGGTCACCAGCTGAATATTAGCTAAGAGTTGTGGAAAGCAGTACATGCTGCCGTTACTAGCCAGAAAGTTTTGCTTAGTAGCTGTTACTACATGGGTACTTATGTTCGCTGTATGACATTTTGTGCCCGTTAATTTGGGATGGAGGCGGCATTATCCCAGTTAAACAGTAATTTGATATAAAAACACAGCTGTTAATAGAGTAACAGTATATTCAATAGGGGAGAGGCTTACGGTAGCGTATTATTTGCTCCTGAGTGAACCGTATGCGCGCATCCACACCCAAGAAGTCGCTTCGCGGCTAGTGGCGGCTTCGTAATCTCAAGTTGTGCTACATTATATCAGTATCTGTTGTCTAGCAAATGACAACCTGCTAGGACGAGCTGTCCTTTGGTTCACACTCATGCTTTAAGAATATGAGTTTGTGTAGGCGCATCTCCGAATGTCCCTCCGCCCCACCCACCTACAACTAGAGGTGACAGATCTTCGTATGTTTGTTACTACTTCTATATACATGTCAGGAAATACGTTGGCGCTGGAAAATTCAGCATTCGCTTTTTCCGAAATTATACGCAAGCCGTGTATGATATTTTTATTTAGTTTTTACCAGTCTAATCTTTGTAATTTTCACTAGGTGGAGGTCGTGCTTTTACTAGCCAAAGGAAGCGTTATCAGCTAGGATGCTACTGCTGGAGGTAGTGCTCTTTACTATATAGTCTCTGCAGTTAGTAAATGTTACTACCGCCAGTAAATACTAGTTACCGCTAGTAAATGTACCGCAACATTTACTACCTACAGTTATTGAGTGATATTAAACGGTAGGAACAACTTATTTATTTACACATGGTAAACAAGACTTTCGTGCACGAGTCTGCACTTCTTCAGGTTACAAAAATATAAACATGGTACAGGCACATATATACAGTTGAAGGGGGAGTTGAAGTCCCCCTTCAACTGTATATATGTGCCTGTACCATGTTTATATTTTTGTAACCTGAAGAAGTGCAGACTCGTGCACGAAAGTCTTGTTTACCATGTGTAAATAAATAAGTTGTTCCTACCGTTTAATATCACTCTTTGATTTACTCACCACCGGCAACTTGACATCGCCTATTTTTTCTGGCTTCGTACCTACAGTTACTAAGATCTTAGTGGCTGGTGTGACAAGTAAGTGCTTAGTTTTTAGTTAGTAAGCGCACCGACCTTACGCTCCTCCTAAACGGCAGCAATTCATGTCAAGCCTGAACATAAGAAGTCCGCACTTTCAAGTACCGAGAACATAGTCGCCCCAATACAACATTGGACTCTTCCCAGACTTGAACTCAAGGTGCTCTTGTTGCGGTAAGACGGTCAGCCACCCCTGTGGTGGTGACAATTCGGCAGGCTTACATACGAGGGGTGTCTCAGCACAATGCCTTGCGTTGGATGTCTTGTGGTGAAATGTGGCTCAAATGTGCCACTTCTGAGTTACAGAATGACTGTACCGTCACTCAAGAAACGATACAAAACAACAAAAGAGCCACACGGCATGCAGGTGATGACGAAATTCACTAAGTCCAGATATATTTGGAAAAGGTTTTTGATGGGAAGACCTATATTCCTGTTTCTCTCGAACTGCAAGACTCCGCAGAAAAGAATCACAGGAACACTCCCTGTAAATGGATAACAGAAAGCCAGGGTCTATTGGATACGCACAGTACAAGAAGACGCGCAAAATGTCGAACTTGAAAATTGTTGCTATATCACTCCTCTGCAAAAGGATCTCCATTTCTTCTTGTGTGGAAGGAGTTGTGGGGAAGCGGTAGAGGGTCCCTACATAACGACGAGCTACAACATTCCTGAGGCCAGATGGTAATGACAGTGATAGAGCGTCTCGTGTGGTCGTCGGCTGCGACGGTACAGGCTGAAGAAGATGGCTGGCCGCATGTTTCATTGGGCACCTCGTCATCGTCTTCGTTGTCTGTACGGCAGGACCAGACGTGAACGTAGACGTGGACCAGCAGTGGATAGCATGCTGGCCATGTCACGTCGAGACTGGGAGGTGCCCAGGTTGGAATCCCAGTGCCGGCTGTGCTCTCTGGGGTTTTCTTGGTTTTCCTGAGACGCTTTCAGGCATATGTCGGCACAGTTCACTTAGAAGTTGGACGAGGACGCACGTCCCCCAGGGCGTTAGTCGTGACCACGGTGTAAGATAAAGATCTTTATCTTACACCGTGGTCGTGACTTTGCCCACCTCTGTGAGGCCGACAACGGCGAGCCCTTAATCGCCGCCACCACCGTCTCCAGACGGTCCACCACAGATACTCCCCTGACCATTCACAGGGGCGTCTGTGCAAGAGTGGTGTTGCATTGAACGGTGCGCTTTTAGGTTTGCCCGATACGTTCTGGCCTGCGTAAGGCCAACCTCCATATAGCGAATTTTTTGTGACTGCAGTGCTCGTTCTTCTTCCTCTTGTTCCGCCGCTCAGTTGTTCCCTGGCACCAGCTCCATGCAGACGGCGTCGGAGAGTCTTGCCTCGATGTCACTGCTGCTAAGAAAGTGAGAGCTTAGTGAAGTTAGTCTTTCGAAAAAATGCACTTAATGTCAAAAATTTTTACAGATAAATACAACAACTGTGCGATGTGTGAAGAAGTGACAGCAATAGCTGTATCGTCCACGCGCAACCGTCCGCGTTGTTGCGCCACGTCGGTCAGAAACCACAGCCTATCGTAAACGTCAAAAACATGTCCAAATTCCTTATCCGGAAACTTCTCCGCAAACTCCGACGGACGCGCACTCATTTTAATTATACACGTCTGGGACCGTTTACCTCTCTTGGCCACTGATTCGTGCTCGCGTACTTGTTCGTTCTCCTGTCTTCGTCTCTTGACCTCGGCTCCGCGTTCCCTAACTTTCAGATCTTCTCGGCGTCTTCTCATCGCAACCGCTATGCGTTTCCTCACTGTTGGGTCACGTTGTTTTGGTGGTGCCAAAGCGCGTTGGGCAGCTTGTTCACCCGATGTGCGACGCCGTTCGCGTGCTGCAGCGGCGCGCCGAGCACTGAACTCCCTGTCTGCGGACGGCGGACGCACTCTCCGTTGCCGCCTCATAGCGTCTGAGTGATACACTGACGGCGCTCGCATCCCACACGGCTGTCGCTTTTTTTTTTTTCATCTGCTCTTTAATTCCCTAGTGCGCCAACCAATGGCGCGCCGAATAAGAAGTTACGGGCCACGACACCGTGACCTTTCCAAAAGCTCCCTCATATACAGCTGTCGCTGTAAAATGGTGTCCAGTAATGCAGCGGGACGGAAGGCATATTCAATACTGCGAAAGGAAAAGGCATTTCTTCGCAGAGAATGTTTGGTGTTCTAGCGGTGCAGTAGGATAGGCAGCGAGCAGACGAGGCAGCGGGACGTAGGTGGAACAAAATTGTAGCAGAAGGATCGTAGCGTCGAAGAATCGTGATTGGCTGGCTTCGTGTTCATCCGCAGTTGACACTTCTGGAATTCGCGGATGCTGGGCGAAAATGTCTGGCATGGTCTTGTTGGAATTAGAGGAGAGAGAAAGGGGTAGTCCGTTGGTGTCGGCTACCAGATTCCAACTGGCCCGAGGATGTTTATTTACTCGAGCCACGGAGCAGGTGCTGGATGTCAGGGATTGACTATGCGGCTGCTACAGGGCTCCCCCCCTAGCGACCTTCCGGCGGCAGGGAGCGAAAACTGGCGAGCTTGCATGCCCAGGATACATGGCGTGGTTGATGATTCGGGTGACTTGGGTGGAGAGGTGAAGCTGTACAGTTGTCCACGGAAGAGGGTGCCTGGATTTGTGGTTGCTGGGAAGGGGGGTGCTGAGGGACACGTCGAGGAATGCCGGCTTCAGGCGATGGACGGAGACTGTGTCCTGCCAGCCGTTCATAAGGAGGGTGAAATGGTGGGTGGTTCTGCTGGTCACAGGGAAGGGGCCAGAGTACGCAGGCTGCAGTGGCTTCCTGACGGCATCGCATTGCACAAACACGTGAGAACATGCATCCAGGTCCGGGTGTCTGTAGGGCGGACCGGGCTGGGCTGGCGAGCGGTGTGGCACCGGGCGTAACGAAGACATAACACGGTGAAGACGGGATACGTAGTCCTGTTGGGCGTCGGGTTGTGGGTCTTCTGTGACGAACAAAAATTCACCGGGAAGTCGAAGCGTTGTGCCATAAACCAGCTCGGCGACGGTACAGTGAAGGTCGGATCGGAGGGCTGTGCGTATTCCAAGAAGAGCAACGGGGAGTACTTCGAGCCAGGGTGTATCAGCAGTGGCACGCAAGGCGATCTTGAGCTGGCGGTGTAGTCTCTCGACAAGCCCGTTCGAAGCGGGGTGATAAGCTGTTGTACGAATACGTTTGGCGCCCAATGCGTTCGTGAAAACGGCGAAGAGGGCAGACTCGAACTGCCGACCTCTGTCAGTCGTTATGATGGATGGTGTGCCGAAACGGGAGATCCAGGTGTTGATAAGAGCCAATGCGACTGTTGGAGCAGTGGAGTCAACAATGGTCACCGCTTCGGGCCAGCGGGTGAAAGTCAACGGCTGTCAAGATGTAGTTGAAACCCTGGGAATGCGGAAGTGGACCGACCAAGTCAATGTGAACATGGTGAAGACGGGCGTCACGTGGCAAAAAAGGTGCTGGCGACAGACGGGTGTGGCGCAGGGTCTTGGTTCTCTGGCACGGCAAGCATGTGCGCACCCAGTGCTTGATATGAGCGTGCATATTTGGCCAGACGTATCGGGTGCCAATGAGCTTTCGTGTGCCTCGGACTCCGGGGTGGGAGAGAGCGTGAAAGTGCTCAAAAATGGGACGGCGTAATGCGAGGGGGGCGTGGTGAGCCCTGTGAAGTGTCGCAAATCACGGCTGCCGTCGCCCCTGGGAGGTGAACATCTTGAAGCTTGAGGCTGCTGGACGCGGGCTTCGTGCGCAGTACGGCCAGCTTCTCATCAGATGACTGAGCAGTCACAAGGAGGTCGAGAGACAGAACGGCTGAGCACTGCGCTGTAGTGGGTATGAGCAGGGTGGGTATTCTACTGAGAGCATCGGCCACGGGGTTGTTGACGCCGCTTACGTGCTGTATGTCAGTGGTGAATTCTGAGATGAGGGCCAGGTGCCGGATTTCTCGAGGTGTATATCCGGTACCAGAAGATGAGAGAGCATGAGTAAGTGGCTTGTGATCTGTATATATAGTGAATGATCGTCCTTCCAAGAAGTGCCGGAAGTGCGAGAAGGCGATGGGCTGCCAAGCAGAAGAAACTCTCTGCTGCATGACGGCGCCGTCAGCACTGCTCGAAGCGTCCACCATGATGCAAGTAGGGGCATCGTACCGGGGATGGACAAGAAGAGTGGCGTCGTCGATGTCTTGCCGGATTTTGTCGACGAAGGCGGCGATAGAGTCGTCGGACCACGGTAGCGTGGCGGCGTCGCGTTTTCGGGAAGAGAGTAGAGCTTCCAACGGGGCCAGTGTGGCAGCACAAGATCGTATCAAGCGCTGATAGAAGTTGGAGAAACCGAGGAAACGTCTCAACTGTTTGACGGACGTGGGACGAGGAAAATCCTTGATGGCGGCGACTTTAGAAGGCAGAGGAAGGATGCCGTGCTGGTTAACGCGGTGACCCAGGAAGTCAAGCTCCGAGACGCCGAATTCACTTTTTGCGGCGTTGATTACAATGTCGTAATCTCGAAGGCGAGCGAAGAAGGTTCGTAACTGCTCGGCGTGCTCTTATGGGGTAGCGCTGGCAACCACAATATCGTCCATGTAGGCATAGATGAAAGGGAGGCCAAAGGTGACAGAATTAATGAACTGTTGAAATCTCTGGGCTGCGTTACGCAAGCCGAACGGCATACGCAGGAACTCGTAGAGACCAAAGGGTGTAATGATGGCAGTCTTCGGAATATCGGCTTCCGCCATGGGTATTTGGTGGTAGGCGCGCACCAGGTCAATTTTAGAGAAAACGGTGGCGCCTTCGATGTTAGCGGTGAAGTCTAAGACGTTAGGGATGGGGTATGTCGGGCACCGTTGCGCGGTTTAAGACACGGTAATCACCGCAAGGGCAACAGTCTCCCGTCTTCTTGGGCACCATATGGAGTGGGGATGCCCAGCTGCTGCTTGACGGTCGGATAATGCCAAGATCGAGCATGTGCTCGAATTCAGCCTTAGCGATGGAGAACTATTCGGGAGCCAAGCGACGCGGGCGAAAGTGAATGGGCGGGCCTTGAGGGACGACGCGGTGTACGACGTCGTGCTTGACCGGGCGAGTCCAGTCGGGGTGCCTGGTGAGCTCGGGGAAGTCTTCCAGAATATAGGAGTAGGGCGACGCCGGCGCACAGTAAGAAAGGCTGTGGCAGGGTAGAATGCGAAGCCGGATGCCATGAACCTGAAGATGGGTGGTGGGTCCAGAAGGCGCTTCCGAGCGACGTCAACGAGGAGTCGGAAGTGCGTCAGAAAGTCAGCACCAATTATGGCCTCGCAGACATCGGCTACGTGAAAAATCCATCGGAAGTCTCGTCGTAGGCCCAGGTTCAAAGTGAGGGACTGCTGGCCAAATACCGGGATGGTAGTGGAATTGACGGCGCGTAACGTGAAACATGGTTGTCGTCTGCGATGGGCTTTGCTAGCGGGCATAACGCTGACATCGGCACCGATATCTATGAGAAAGCGTCTGCGTGACACACGGTCTACAACGTAGAAAAGGCGACTTTCGATTTGACCCGGTGCACTTGTCGCCATTAGTGACTGGGCGGGGCGTTTCCCGACCACGAGCAGGGTTGGAAACAATGCCGGGCCTCGGCGCGGAACCACTGGTGGTACCAACACATGCCGTTGGACTGAGGGTGTGGGCTGCGCCGGCCGCGAGGGGAAAGCGATCGTCGGCGGAAGCTGCGGGGGCTTGGCGAACGGCTCCGCGCTGCCAGTGTCGCCACAAGATGGGTTAGGTTGTTCACCTGTTGCGTCAAGCTTTCAATGGCGGCCATGCGCTGAGAGCTGTGTTGCGTTGGTGCGGGGATAGATACTTGCGAAACGGCTGAAGGTGTGGGCTCTGGAAAAGGAGGGTGTGGTGTCTCCACATGCATTACTGAGGGTGATGGAATAGCGACCTCCATTGCAGCATCATGTAGAACAGGTCGTTCGCTTGAGAAGTGCGGAGAAGTAGACCTGCGGACTGCCCGTACGACAAGCTGAAGTGCGGACTTCAGCTTGTCGTACGGGCAGTCCGCAGGTGGTGAAGCGATGACATCATAGACCTCGTCGGCGGCGGATGGAGAGAGCGCTGCGATGACGTAATAGAATTTCGTGGTCTGGGCTGTGATGCCGGACAGATGAAATTGTGCCTCGGCCTGAATAAACCAGGTGGCTGGATTCCGGTCCCAAAACGGTGGAAGTTTAATGCTAACGGCGGTCACGGAAGTGGGCTGTTGTACCATGCTGGCGGTACCGGGAGTCATGGTGACGTGACTGTCCCCTGTAGACATGGTGAATGGCGTGGAACGTCAAACGTCCGGGTCACGAATTGTTGGAATTAGAGGAGAGAGAAAGGATTAGTCCGTTGGTGTTGGCTACCAGATTTCAACTGGCCCGAGGATGTTTTATTTATAGATTTATTTTATAGACCATGTATTGTGCTTTGATATCGTCCCTGAACAAGGATTATTTACGTTTGTGTGTGACGTGATTAATGGAAAACGATTAGGCCCGCGATGGTGTAAAATTTATGGTGAGTGTCATGATATAGAATAGTTATTGCTTGCTATGATTCTGTTCATCTGATATTAACATAATGAATGTAAAGTTTGCAGTGAGCATAAAAGATGAATACTGAGAGATTTCTCCCTGGTTTTCTTTTAAATAATCAATCAATCAATGAATACTGAGATGTTAGAAATTATTGCTCGCTGAAATGGTCAAAAACGTGTTTGTCGGCAACTGACATAAATAGGATATCTTCTGGACATTCTTCTTTACTGTCCTTTGGGACAATAAAACCACACGTCCTGCAGATATCCTACAGTCATCCCGTGGCTGATATCTCATGTCATATCCGAATTTCCCATTGAAACCATGTGGTATGAATTCCCTAACCATGTGGTAGGTGTAATTCTCTTCAGACTTCCATGCCATATTAAAATACAATGTACATAATGTATAGCAAAAAGACAAAATCGCTTGAATAAATGAAATGGATCCACAAACTAAATTGTATGTGTCACATAATGGCTAAGCCCCATTGACATGCTACAGAAATATTTTAATAATTAGCTCAAGACTCGTTTTATTTCTGATTACTTGATTTTAATGTTTTTTACGTAGTATTACATATGGATCTCTTGGATGATTCATTTTTTTCTGGCATAGAGCACGGTGTCTTGCCTGAATCGTATCGCACTAATTAAGGATTTCACACTAATTGTGTGTCGTTCCAGACAGCACAACACACGTACAACACGTACAACAGCAAATTAAAATGGTTAATGTCTAGTGCATCATCGTATGAACTGCGGTTGTACAGTTCATTGGCAAATTTCACTGCAAGGTTTCTGCAGTAACGTCTAAGCAAACAAATCGAAGTTACACGGGGATTGAAGCGTTCCTTGTGACTCATTGTTGGCGTATTGTGTCAGATGAGACACATAAAAGGTTGTCAAACACTCTTCAGCACAGTTAGACAGCTCAGATATCAAGTGACATCAGTTTTCCACAGCCTTATGGGGAATTCAAATAATGCAGTGATTTCGCTTTATTAGGTTGTGTACTCAACACACAATTTTTTTGAAACTATCTAAGTTGCTCAAATATGTGCAAATAATTCATGCACATAAAAATAAATAAATAAATAACATAATAAAACAAATACAATAATAAAATAAATATACAACCAAAAGTTCACGAAGTTGTGCACGCAACTCCACGTACCTTAGTAGGCTGCAAAAAATTATTATGCAATATGGTAGTTCCTGCGAGTCGTGAGCTTTCCCGGTCTTTCAAACCGAAACTAAATATAACCACAGTGCTCTCATAGTTATATGCGACCAAGTAGCACCGGCATCAACTCGGAGGCCGTTTTCAACTTGAAAACTTCTGTTACCGTGTTGGCGTCTACGCAGCCTGTTGAATTTTGTTTCCTTCTGTCCTGCAACTCCTCAGATCCACGTGCTCTGGCCACATAAGAATGTGAACGGCTTTTTATTTCTGTAGTGAGATGCTCCATTATGCATTTTGTTCCTGAAGTCTTGCACGAACTATGTTGCGACAATGGGCAAGCGGTGTGTGTAGGACAGTTGATCTTCAAGTCGCAAGTCTGAACCAGCAGGTGCAGTGATCACGATTATGTGTAGTCGTGCACTGCTCAGAGCTCTTAAAATCTGTAGAACTTCCAACATTATCTTGCCATGTTTATCTGATGCCATTTGCATTAAATGCCGATGTTACGTGTAGACACCTAGGAAATACTGCTTTGCATCGCATAGTTTAGTCCAACTTATAATCCCTGGAACAGGAGCATTGTGGTACTGGTCAGTTATTTCTATTCAGACATTTTTGCTATGCAGAAACTGCTCGAACTATAGGTGATGTAGAGGAGGATAGTCTTCCTCTACATGAGTCCCGACCGGCGACGATGGTATGCCACGGAGAGGCGATGACGGTGGCCTATCTCCACGGCCGCGCCGGTGGAACTGCAGCCGGTGCTCCAGGCGCGTGGCCATCTTCGTTATTGTCCACGGCCCGCTACAGTGCTCCCCCCTCAGACGCGGAGCAGCGACAAAGTAGTATGATGACCTACGTCAACACCGGAGGAAGAGAGTAGGAGCGACCGTGGATGACGTGCACTATTCGAAGTATTCGTGGCACGGCACAACACCCGTTGGCAGAAACTATCGATGAGCGGTGATATCGTTGGGCGCCAGAGTCGAGCGTGAGAGTCGTGGCCTGGGGTGCCGCAACCGGCACGGGAGCGAGAGCTCGTAGAGTCGATCCCAGGAATAGCGAGGCTGCGTTAGCCGAGTCGACTGCCGAGACGCCGGCTGAAAACGTGCCGTGGCGTCGGGTGCCGCGACTACCAAAACCGGCAGGCGAGCACATTGCTCTGGTGTCGCGGCCGGCAGGGGGTGAGCGTCGAGATGCATGAAATGAAGCGGTGGGTCGTGAGTGTGCCGGAGGCCGTGGATAGCGGTCCCTGGAAACCCTGAATCGATGGTCGGTGGGCGGATGCGATGATCAGTGAGTGGTCGGGTCGTTGCGTGGTCCATCGGGTCAAGCGGTGCGGGTCCGTGGGTCGTTGCGGGTCGGTCGGCAGCGGATCGGAAGTGTGGATGGAAGCGGGACGGGAGCGGTCGGCCTGTTGATCGAGAGGCGAGCAGCACTCGTGATGTCGTCGTGATGGGTCGAGTAGTAGCGGGGGCTTCCAGGGAGAGCGTGCCATGGTAGTGCTAGTCGATGTTGTTGTCAGAAATTTGTAATGGTCAAGGGCCTAATTGCGCCGAACGTGGAAGTTCCTCTACATGAGTCCGGACCGGCGACGATGGTATGCCACGGAGTGGCGATGACTGTGGCCTATCTCCATGGCCACGCCGGTGGAACTGAAGCCGGTGCTCCAGGCGCGTGGCCATCTTCGTTGTTGTCCAGGGCACGCTACAGTGTCATATCATTACATGAGCTCAAGTCAAGAGCCAAAAGTTTTCCAATTTTTTTTTCTTTTCAAATTAGGGGGTAAAACTATTGGTGTCATTAAATTACATGAGCTCATGATGTCGAATACAATATATGCAGGAAACATCATCAGATCGCGAGGAGACCATCAGTCGTCCGCATAGAACAGGAAAAGTCTCAATTTTATTTGTGTGAAGTCAGTGGCAATCTTTTTTGGTTACTGCGACGAGCTTTTGGAACATTTCCAACTTTCAGGTTCAAGAGCTTGCTCGGCTTGGGCGCAGTGAAGTAAGGCAATCTGCACGAAAAATACTTGAGCACGTTCTGACGGACTGCGTTGCTGCAGAGTTCAGCTGGGTTGGTCAAAAAGGCAAGCGGAAGTTTGTGTGCAAATTTGTTTCAGTACAGTTGCCTACTTAAACTGTGCCTCCAACATTCCTTGGTGGCACTTGCTGTTTATACTACATGCCAGCTCTACACTGTAATATCTTCATATTAGGGTGGGAGAAATTTTAATATTTTTTTGGCGTACCGAAGTTTCTGTGCTACCTTGCTTCTATATTCCCGTTTCGGTGCTTGTAACTTAATTAACCTCATTCAATTCTCAGCGTACTCACGCATTTGTCTCGTAGATCTAGTTGCTCATTCAACGAACTGATGTTGACATGGTACATTGCTAGCTCGTTGCCAGGTGATATACAGATGAGGTTCTTGTGTGGGAATGCAGAATATTCAATAAAATTACTATTCACTGTGAACAGGCTTGTGTGATGGAGTAGTTTGCATTATAAGATGCCCAGGGTGCCCAGAAAGCGTGTCATTGAATTTTAATTAAAAGAAAAACTACGCCACATAGAATCGTGCGGTCAACGGCATTTTGTTTTAACTAGGTTTTTGCCACCTTCTGATGTGCATGTCATGTAACCTAAGTTTAATTATATAAATTTTTGTGAACTGAACTCGAAAATTTGCCAAGTAAGGGTCACTTTTTACCCCGCCAATGCGAAGAGCGTGCCCAATTTACTACTCAAATTAATGATAATTAACAGGAATATTCAGGAGCTATCGTATCGGAAAAAATAGCCAAAAATCATGCTCTATGGAGCTCACAGAAGATAGCGCGCCACGAACCTTTCAGAGGAATCATTGTCAGTCCGACGAAAGGAGTCTGGAAACCCAGCCCACACCGGCACTGTAGACATAGCTTATCGCGTCCAGCCTCGGCTGTGACCATACCTTCCCTCTCCCAATTTCATGAACTGTCACTTTGTCTACTACTATCACTCTGTGGGTTGGGTGTCCCATCTCTTTCCGTCGGACTGACAGCGATTGCATTCAAAAAGTCCTTGCGCGTTATTCTTCAGTGCCCGAGAAGCATAATGTTCGGCTTCCCGACAGGATAGATACTGAATATCACTGTCAATTATCATGATTTTGAATAAATTTGGTATGCTCTTCATGTTGGTGGGGTAAAAAAGTGACCTTTACTTGGCAAATTTCTGAGTTCCATTCGCAAAAATTTACGTAATCAAACTTAGGTTACATGACATGCACATCAGGAAGTGGCAGAAACCTAGTAAGAACAAATGCCGTTGACCGCATGATTCTGGGTGGCATAGTTTTGTTCATTAGAATTCAATTACACGTTTTCTGGGACACCCTGTATAGCATATGGGTGGAGGGCGCATACAGCATTAACGTCCTGGAATGCCCAGAAAAACATCCTGAAAATGTCACAAAAGACGCCGCGAGGATTGCCCAAATCAAGTCCACGGCTGTTGCAATGGCAGTACGAATGATGTCCCATAGTATGTCGTTCAGACAATCCAGGATATCTTCCCGTCTATCTTCCGTCTATCTGATCGTCCCGTTGGTGGCATGATATGAACGTCCTCAGGACGTTTCTTGGTTGTGTGGGATGTATGGCTAGCAAGAGGGTGCCAGGATTTAGTTCTCTGTTTGCCTCTGCCACACAGGTGAAGGAGCAGGTGAAGACGTGTTGATGGCATGCTGCTCACAACTATTGGTGGTGATGTGGATGCTGACCTCGGACAGATTTTGTGACGAGTGAATTTACAATGTGGAGTGTTTTCATGTTTTGCTTCGAGTGTTTCGTTTGATGTGTGTGTGGGAATACTTTGATGCCAGTGAGTGTCATTTACACTTCCTTCAAGTGCATTATCTTTAGGCCCAGTCTGCTGACCAGTGCATCATCTGTGCATGCTTTCCTTTGCTGACGAGTCTAGCAGCCTTGTGAGTGGCCGCTCTGTATTGTTTTCTGTCAAGCGAGACTATCCACATTCCTTTTGAAGCAGTATCATTCTTGTCTTGACCTGCCACTATGACGACGGTACTGCTACCACACCCTTGGTCCGGACGAGAGTAGAGCTGCCATGTCGACAGGATTCTTAATAATTTTGCAATTAAATTAGTTGACAAAGTAATCGCTAGGAGAGCAGATGTGTGACTTTGTACAGGGCGAAAGAGCGTCAAAATTCAGTTCCGTGGCTCGACTGTAGATCTGCACAGGCGCGGACGTACCGCACGGTGCAGCTCATATTGCCACGAATCACCTTCGAGAAACTTCCAGGGCAGGCACGAAACGGTACATCTCATCCCGGCGCATGCTGAAGAAGAAGAAAGAAGCTACCAGACACATCGCCTACTCTCTGGCAAACGCACGTGCTGTTTCTAGACTTTTCGGCGCGACGCTTAAATGCTTGTGCGCTCCAAGCTGGAGCATTCATTCTTTGGACTCAGTTGTGTTCAGAGCGCTATCACTCTTGTGTTTTGCTACCAAGTAGTCTAATAAACCGTTCGCTGTTTATTCGACGACTCGCCGACCCATTTCGCTTCGTGACATTTCTGGTGGAGGTGCCGGGGAATCTCTGCTCAACGGCCTGGGAGAACAGAAACGACTGAGTCGAAGACAGCGTGGTCTACCTTCGGAATTCAGGCCATTGTGACCCCCAACCCGCAAGAAGATGAATACGAGAGCCACCATCGGCAGCGCAGCACGGCAACAGCTGGGCGCATTCGCGATCCGCCCAACCTGCACCACTCAGCTACCAGCCCCGTGTACAAGGAACTCGCAAGACAGACATACGGCGTACGTCAGACTTGAGGCGTCTCTGCTACCACTGTGAAGAAGCCACCCAGGTTCACCACCGTTTCCCATACCGACGACTGGGTCTGCCTGGATTTTCACCTGACGCCTCCCGCCTTCAGCGCGTAGTCATCCCGCCGCAACTGAAGACTCTCTACGGCAGCAGCATGCTTCTGCTGACTCATGACGCGACCCATCTCCGAGCTCGACGAACAGCAATACAGACCGCCGTGACGCTAAAAACTTTACCAGTGACCTGCAAATACTCATCGACGACCACGAGACAACTGCATTAATCGATAACGGCGCCGACGACAATGTTAAAGACGACGACGTTGGCTACGAGGCTTCGCAGGGTGCAAACGAAATGTGATGAACCGACACAGGTTCTGGCATCGGGACGATGCCACGTCTACGGAGGGGGCAATGCCACGAAGCATCTTTGAGAAACTTCCAGGGCAGGCACGAAACGGTACATCTCATCCCGGCGCATGCTGAAGAAGAAGAAAGAAGCTTCCAGACACATTGCCTACTCTCTGGCAAACGCACGTGCTGTTTCTAGACTTTTCGGCGCGACGCTTAAATGCTTGTGCGCTCCAAGCTGGAGCATTCATTCTTTGGACTCAGTTGTGTTCAGAGAGCTATCACTCTTGTGTTTTGCAACCAAGTAGTCTAATAAACCGTTCGCTGTTTATTCGACGACTCGACGACCCATTTCGCTTCGTGACAATATCTTTGACCCTGGTTTGTTTGTGATTAGCAATGATGTTTACATAGCCTGCACGTCCATGTCAGATGTTCGTTGTTATTGGGTGCGTTACGTAGGCGCCCCTCTTTTGGAGCACTCCAATCGGGAGTATGAGTCACCCGGAGCTGCCACTAAATAGCGGAAAGCAACTTTCGTGTGCTACACTGCTCGCTCGCTGATGCCACTTATGCCGCTTTCCTGTTGTCCGCCCATGCAGTGCACAGACGGAGGACACGTTTGCTTAGTTTGAACCTATAGCAACGTTACAAGAAACGATGGCGATTGTGAAGACTTTTCCTTGTAACAGCAAATGAAATAGAAAAGATGGGGATTTGTAACAGAAACCATAGAAGCTGTTTACAGTGAAAATAGCTCCATGGCATGAAGCTGTCTGGATTAAAGCACAGCATTTCCCGCGAATAAATGCCAATATCTGTGTATAGCTTGTCCACTAATAGAAAAGCATGATAACAGTTATAAAAATATTAGTTTACTGAAATTTGTGCATTGGGTAGCATAGAAAGTTCGTATTCTGCTTTCGAGCCCACACTTCGAAGGTCTTCCTGCTGCCGCCGAACCGGAAGTACGTCACGGAAAATCTCAAGCACCCTGGCGCTTGTCGTCTGCTTCCATATACCCATTTGAAACGGGAGCTCGAAAAGCGGCACTGAGTCGCACACTCTCGGGTGCGCGAGTGTCACTTGTGTCGCGTTAAGTGAGCGAAGCCTGAAACACTCACGCTCCAGTGTGCACCCATTGTTGCAATTCTTGTTTGCATGCCCGCCACTAGGACGTTTTTCTTCTTCTTCTTCACCTCCTGTCATTGCCTTCCTGGCAGCCTTCGTTCTTCAACGAAGGCTGCCATCATAACGAGGGGGCTGCCATACCCTTGGCCTCGGGAAGAACGGTAGCACTGGCCTGACGACAAAGTCCTTAATCATTTTGCAATTAAATTAGTTAACAAAGTAACCGCTTTGGGGAGCAGACGTGACTTTTTAAAGGACACAAGAGCATCACGATTCAGTTCCTTGCATGGCTCTCGAACGGTGAAGGTGTGCCGTGCTGCGCTCCTTGTGATATCTTTGACCCCTCAGTGAAGTTTGCCTAGCCTGCCCGTGCATGACGGGCGTTGGTTTTTCATCTTTCATCGTTGGTTTTTATTGTTGCAATTCTTATTCGTGCGTGCTCGCCATTAGCATATTTTTCTATCTTCCACAAAAGTTGCCATGATAACGAGTGTGCTGCCCACGGAAGAAGGAAAGAGAGGAGGAGCCATGTTGTGCCGAGAAATGAAGCCGAGATTGGGGGCCACTTGTGTGACATCGCCGCTCGCTTTTCAGTTTTGGTTACATACATCTCTGTGTTGTTCTCAGGGCTGTTACGGCGCCTTCTTTCCTCCATGGTGCTGCCACACCCTGAGCCGCGGGACAAGAGTAGCACTGATGTAGCGGAAGAGTTCCTTATAATTTTGCAATTAAATTATTTCACAAAGTAACAACCACTAGGGGGCAGATGCGAGACTTTTTGCGGGACAAAAAATATAATGATTCAGTTCTCTGACTGGCTCTCGAACAGTGCGGATGTATCGCACTACACTCTTCGTGACCGTTGCTGTTGTGGACAGTGGGCTGATTTGTTGTGTGCCTAGTCCTTGTTATTGTTAGCCATTTATGGTGTCTATTACCCTTGTTAGCATATTTTGTTCTTTCTTTCCCAAAAGTTTGCATTCCTCTGTCTCGAGTATAAGTGTCTTCCTTGCTTATCCAGAGCCATTCTTTTCCTAAACTGCCCAGATCTGCCATGATTAGGTCACACCTGGCGACCCAGGATGTGCAGAAGTGGTGGTCACTGGTGGACAATCGCCTGGTGTAACTCTCTGCCACTGTCATAACGATGGCCAGCGATGGCTGCCATAACGATGGTTGCAAGTGCTGCTTCTTTCTTTAGAGTGACGTCAATAATTTTAAATGAAATTAATTACCCGTGTTCACTCTCTTTGTATTCTTTTTCTATGACCGCTAGTCTTGCACAAAAAACAGTCCACTGGTTCAGCATTGACTCATGCAATAATAAAAATATGATATTGAGTAATTTAAACTTTAAAATGTGCAATGAAGCAGGTCATTTTTTATGTACAAAACTAGCGGTCAGTAACTACTGCTACTGTCTACACAAGGAAGGAGTGACAGGAGGTGAAGGAGTGAGAGGAAGACAGTGATAAAGAGGACTGAGGCGCGCTGAGGGGAGAGGAAGAAAGTGGTGCACGAGTAAAAAACACCTGATTCTGCTTCAGACGCAATAGAGATACCAGGCCCTGCTGACGCTGAGCTTTGCGGCGGGCACGAGAACGCGAACGGCAGCGCAGAGCTCTCGAAGACTCAGCTTGTAGCAAACAACCACCAATGTCCAAGGGACGCCCGGAAAAAGTCCCAACGTCTCTGTCCTCAAAGGATTTCCAACGGACACGCATCTAGGACATAATTTTCATGTCCAAAAATCAATGTCACTCAGACGTCTCTGGTAGCCTCAGAAATGGACGTCCCTGACCGTATATCCGAAGGATGTTCCGTCGCGGCTGTTTCAAGAATTGTCCCAGCCAGGTTCTTGATGGGATGTTACATGGAGCATATATTGCGAGGGAGAGAGAGAGAGAGAAACGCGGGAACGTGCAGCTCTGTGGACGTTCGTCTTTCGTTAGACCAAGTATCAAACCAAGAGCAGTAAGAAACACTGACGTTTTCGTGGTGGTGAGATAATGCCCTAAGCAATTTCTTACTTCATTTCTTTTGTGTGTGTATGTAATCGAATTAAACTTAGAGGCTTCACCCTTCATTTTGACTCAGAGGCGAGCAGGACTCCCAAATCTGCGAAAGCTCGCGAGATAAGCATAGTATCTGTTTTCTCTAAGGAAATACCACAGCATATGCCTAGTGACCTTATTGGACTTAGTGGTCCTGGAAGCTTCAATATTTCTCCTTTTTATTTTTAAAATGCGGCACTCCTAGTCGGTTATGAGAAATACAGGGTGTGTGCAGAAAAACATGACCCACATTTAGGCACATAGCTTGTTGCCTACCTAACTAAGGAACTTCCGGTGGCGCACGATGGCGCATTTATGCGTGCGAAATCTGCAGAAAAATTGTGGAAGCCATACTCAGCTTAAAAAATAAACGGAACAACGAAAACGTCGGCTTCCGTGCATCAGAATAGGGCAACATGGTGGACAACAGGGTGTATGTGAAAGGGCAACACGGTAGACGTAGGAGAGTTGTGTTCAAGTACCGCTAGGGGAGCTATCGGTGCATAAATCGAAACGATGTCCCACATGGATGCTCATCGGCAGTACCCCTAGCGGTGCCTGCACATAACTCTCCTGAGACCGAAATGCACTACCATGCACTGTCATGACCGCCCTATTCTAATGCATGGAAGCCCATGTTTTCGCGCTCTGTTTATTTTTTTACGCTGAGTATGCCTTCCAGGATTTTTTTGTAGCTTTCGCACGCATAAATACGCCGTCGTGCGCCACCGGAAGTTCCTCGGCTAAGTAGACAACGAGTTACATGTAAAAATGCGGGTCATGTTTTTCTGCACACACCCTGTACAAGCCGAAACAAAAGACGAGAAACAGAAAATAAAACGTGTGGTGCCCAGCATTGACAAAAAAATGACAAAAGGGAAAATACAATGGAAACTGTAAAATATATGCAGTAAAGCGGTCGGGGAGGTCCTATATGGCATAGGGGCAATATCCTGGCACAGTCCTACAAATGTCAAACAAAAGAAACCGCGGAAGCTCGCGTGACCAACATGTGTAGAATCTGTTCTTCCGTGGAAGTTCTTTGAGAGCTCAGGACTCCCTTCAGCTCCGCGTACTTATGTGGTGGAGGGGGCAGTTGTGAGCATGTAAGGAATTATCACACATACATACTGAATTACGGTACCGAGATGTCACCGCGTCTGTCGTGCCTGTTGGTCGCTCGCGGATTTAAAATGCGAGCTCCCGCCACGCCGCCAATCCCTTTATACCACAATTTCGTAAATGACAGCGAGCATGGCATGTGAGCAAGATCAAAATGAATTGCTTTTACTGATTTATGTGTAATCAATTATTTCGTTATTTTCAATGACATTGTATCTGTGCTCGGTCAGAATTTGTAACACGAACTCTACAAAAAACGATGGCTGCAATACATCGGCTGGGTATCACTTAGAGCAGTGTTTCCCAAAGTGTGGTCCGCGGACCCCTGGGGGTCCGCGAGAGTGTCCGTGGGGGTCCGCGACCGTCTCTCACATTTCAGTGAGGCTTTTCGTCCCCACAAACACGCGCTCGTACATGCTGCCCGATTTCCAAACACCCAGAACTTCCAAAATTGCTACAAGCATGCTTCAACGGCTAGCTTCTAATTTCTGATAGAAAAGTCCTGCAATGCATGTTTGTCCGCGTCATACATATACAAACAAGAGGAAGAAACCAGCCCGGAATCGTTTCTGAAGCTGTATCGAAAGCACGCAGCAGCTGACGAGGTTGCTGGTTATGCACTGGCTGTGATGGTGTGTGTGTGCGTGGGGGGGGGGGGGGGGGGGGGGGTCCGTGAATTGGTTCTCATCGCTTCCGGGGGTCCGTCACCGCCAAAAGTTTGGGAAACACTGACTTAGAGCATGGCGGCCGTTGCTTGAGCGGGTTGACTTTGTTTAATTGGTGACAATGATCTGGGTGTTTTGTGGTGCACAAACTACCTTGTTTAATTATATATTTTGATTCACCATCCGCCCGTGTCGGCAACATGTATGGAACGTTTACCTGAGTGCCGTTTACAATTTGAAAAACCAATTGGGACTGCCAGTTGATCAAGAATCTGTCTGTAGTCCACTTGCACTTCCAGTTCCCAATGGTGGTGAACAACTGGGCCTGTATAGCCGATTGTGTGTCCAACTGGAACTTAGGAAACCAAATGGCCATTCTAGTTGGTCCAGAGGATCCTATGAATTACCAGTTGGGAAGCCCAATTGGACCTATTGGACCTCCCAACACCACCCAGTAAACCAACAATGACCTGTGGACGTCCCCAGAACGTTCAGCTCCGGACAACAGAAACGTCCTTCGGACATCCTTTATCATATCTGGGACGTCTGTGGGACTACCTGTAAACTGCAAAAGTCACATCCCAGGATCTCCTGAAAACGTCCTTATAACGTTCCGAACTACATTTCACGGACCTGAAATGGATCTTTCTCCCATACTGTGTTTTCTTTCATGTCGTGCCGCGAATGCTGGTAAAATGACAGAGATACAGGCATCTGGTGGACAGACTTGCTGAAATGTTAAACAAGGCTGAGCAATTGGTAAACACTGGAGACTATACAAGACAGCTGTCCTGTGCAGTCTTCAGTGTTCACCACCTGCTCAGGCATGTTTATCATAGATTGTCCAGTAGCTTGTCTGTACGTCAGTTCATCGGTTTGTTCTACTCAACTCTGTTTGCACATCAGTGCCTATCTGCAGCACAGGCAAGCAACATAACATAACAAGACTCCAAAAGTTCTTTATTTTATGCTGCACAATACGAAAACACTTTCACTCTTTATATTGTACTTAAAAATGTTTCACTTTGACTTGACTTAGTCACACACCGTTGCCTGGTTCTCTTGATTTAATGTTGAGACACATCTTCAGCTGCCGATTGTTTTGATGCAGATTATTTGGCGTCTCTTGATACTGCACTTAAAAATGTTTCAGTCTTGGCTTGACTTAGTCGCGCTGTCGCACACATTCATCTAGATGATATTGGAACACATCTTCGGCACCTCTTGACATTGCACTTAAAAATGTTTATCTCTTAACTTAGTCGCACACAGTTCCCTAGTTCTCGATTTAATGGCGAGATGCATCTTCGGTTCTTGATTCCTTTGATGCAAGTTCTTTGCCGTGGCATAGCCGCCTTTTTTGTCGCAGTGTCCACTTCAAACATAATAGTGGCACGAAGTTTTCTGTTTCGCTTTATGGTATATTGGGTCAGATGCAAGATGAGACCACACATAAAGCTTGTCGCAGTCATTGCACAGCTCGTGCTCGTTGCCCGCAACGTCGCGCTCCTCAGCGCCCAGGAAACATACGCTTTTAGTATGTCACACCAACCTGCCCAAGTTCTAACCTGATTTCATATGAAACATACACACAGGCTACTTCAAAATCTTCCTCTTGTGCGACGGCCATAATCCACACAAAGAACACGTTGGGTATACTGGCTACGTTTCACGGAACAGCACTGCATATGTGAGGCCGAGCCAAGGGGTTCACCATACTGAAATGCCAACAGCTATAATACCCTCCGCTAGAACTAGCCAGATCCGCATGCTCACCAATCCAAGTCACAACTGACTTTACTGAACTTTGCTTTGCAACTTTGCTTACTGAAAAAACTTAAGCACGGGCAAAGTGGCGTTCATTATGACAGCCGCATAACTGGAAGGAAAGGACTCGACTTGCCATAAAATTCGGCGGTGCAGTGAGAGTGGCGCAAGTGACCTTTCTCCACATCTGTAAAACATGGCAACTTTCAGATCATTTCTCATAACACTCCTGTGTATGCTAGTTGATCGGGAATAAATGATGTCTGGAGTCAATGATAGAAAAAGTGCAAGCCGACTGTACTACGACACCTGTACCCGAATGTATTGTTATCACCGAAAAGAAGAAATTCACACCAGTGGCAATACTGCTTTACGTGAAGATAATTTGGTCTTACCAACAGTCGGCAGCCCAGTTCATCTCGAAGCTGTAACACAGGACAGAAACGACGAGTGATAAGAACTTACTGCTTTTTCACTCGTCGTCCTTGTCTTGTGTTGCTGCTTTGAGATGAGCCGTCAGCACCAACTACCCAGATTGCTACTTTAGTATCTGCAATCCTGTTTCGTGCAAAAAGTACAGTTTATATTTATATCAGCCTGATAGCCAGTAAGAAGTGCTGCTGCTCCTACCTCATTCTGAAGGACACCTCGTGGCAGATGAGACTGGATCCATTCTTGCCTCATGCGAGGACAAAATTACATAAACGTGGTGCATATTGAAGCGATAAACTGGGAAATCAGTTTCAATGAGAAAACCTGTAGAAAAACTTTTCGCAAAAGTACACGTAAATGTTTTCCTGCAACAATCATATGCCACATACCTCACTTCAGTAGCTGGCCCTTGTTCTGCATGATTCATAAGCATCCTGCAAGTCTCCTCCATTTGTATGACAAACTGCAAGCTACAAGACAATTCATAACAAAGCCAATTCAAGCACTAGCAGGCTACACAAAGTTCAGATAAATAATAGTAACCCCATGGGAGAGAAGCCTGAGCAGGAGGGCGTGGAGATTACCCAACAGGTAGCCTGCACTTACGATATTTTAGACAACAGTAATAACGGGGAGTAGAACCGAGATAAATATGTACATAAATATCGAACCACTACTACTTACCAGCGTAATTGCAGTCCTGCGCATCGCTTGTAGTCAGGGTGTCGGAGCGAACCGAAAACCGGAACCGAAAACCGAAAAAAAAACGCTATTTTAGTGCCAACCGGAACGGAATCGAAACCATGTAAGTTTTTTTCGCTCAGGAGGGAAACCGAAAAATATATTGAACGGTTTTCGGTCCAAGAAAAAACTTCGCCGGTTTGGACTACGGATAGGCGAATGAAACAGACGTCGTGTGTTCTGAAGTCATGTCATGGATGCTATACGAGGGTTACGGATGTCGGTATACTATGACCCTTAGGATCTCATCGTAACGGTTTATCGTTCGCGCACAGACATGTGACTCTCTAGCAATGTGCCGTAGTGTTCGTTTTAATTTGAAATTTGACCCCTCAAACTCGCCCCAACTAAACAGTGACCCAACGGGGGCTGCATAACGGCTTCTCTATCGGTAATGTCGCGCAACGCGTCCCTTCTTTGAGGGCAGCTAAGTTGAATACATTTACGTATACGCGAGGGCAAGCCCGTGCGAAGTGGCAACTCTTTTGTGGACATCACACGAAGAAAATCAAACGGAGCCGTCGAGCGCGTTTGTGAGTGAAGGTGTTCCTCAATTTGCGTCGTACTCGTGCGGTGGTGCTTGCTGGCTAGACAGTAGCAGCAGACATTCGGATGGGACGCCGTCGCTCCAACCCAGCAAGAAAGTACTTTACGTATGACATCACGACAAACAAGTCCGTTTGTAGCATGTGCTTCAAGAAAGTAAAAAGCCTATTTGAACAGACAGGAACCTACAGGAACCAGGAGCTATCAATTTCAGAGCTGTCTATTAATGTTAAATAATATGGGTGCGGAATAAACGGGTTTACATTTTGTAACATTGATTTTTTTTTGGGGGGGATGAATATTCCCAGCAGAAGCGGAACCGGTTAAAACCGGTATGAACCGTTATTTTTTTGCTCCGGAGCAGAACCGGTACCGGATCGTTTATGATGTAACCGGAACGAAAACCGGAACGAAAACGTTACGGTTCGACACCCTGCTTGTAGTTTCTTCCGACTGAGCTGGTGCAGAAGTTGTAACACAAGCAGTCGTACATAATGCAGTGCATGACGACTGAGATTCTAAATATTCACGTTTTTGCCCGGTTTGAAGAGTTGAAAGACGAAAACTGCGAACCGACGATCCCGACGACCTACAGCAACGACATTTCAAAACACGTACTGATGCAGATGGCGCTGGGTCTTGCTCCGCGTGTCGACGACGAGGCCATTAAAGTTTCGGCTTCAAACTCAAGTGAAAATTGTGCAAAGTTCGATTCCGGTACTCTGCGCGAATGTTTCTGGTATACGGACCCAACAAACAGTTGGAAACCACTTGGCAATCAAGTGGAAGCACTTTACTCTGAACCAGAGACGGTTTACTCCACTTCAAACCACTTTGGCATACAAATGGAACCACTTCGGAATCCAGTTCAGATTTTCACCTGGGGGAGATCACCCACCGTAACCACCATTGTGATCTTTAAGGTTGTTTCATATAATTTTACTGTGCGTCTTTCAATACGTTTTCACCGTCTTTGTGCGACCTGACAGGGCTGTAGCGCCATGTACAACATCGAACACATATATGTGGCGTCACCAGAACTCTCTGAATTCAAAGCAGTAGTAGTAAGCACTGATTTTAGTAAGCGGGGTTTGTGCTGGCCCACCTTTTCACGCTTGCACTATCTTCGCAGCAGTTGGCAGGCGGGTAGTTTCACAGTCAAAATACTTCCCTCAACTCAGCGCAAGGCATTTCAACATTATTAATTGATTTCACGGATTGTGGAACTACAGCCCGTATACTAAGTAATCACGCCCGAGCTGGAGGAAGACAAGCTTCGTGAGATTGATTACCAAAGTTTTAGCGTGATTCCATTTTCAACAAGCCCAAGTACTATACAGGGTGCTTATTTTGATGCTTTGCAGAATTTTTATTAAAAAAAAAAAGCTATGAGGGCAGCACAGATGTCATTTTTGCAGTCAAATTATAGGACCAGGCGGACATCCTCTCGAAAAATGTATAAAACTACAAGTTGACTAATTACATAAAATTCATTAATTAACTCTTTAATTAGGGGATTCTGGGCAAAAGCGCGATAGCAGAATGAGAGACTATGCTTGTTAAAAGCCATTCCGCGCTTCTCGCAATTCCTGAAACACGCACGTGCGTTAAAATATCCATCCCTGAATTTTGACACGAAACCGCAGTGACTGGGAGCGCAGGGAGCACAGCGCTCATTTCATGTCAGGGGCCACGTGATTTGGAGCGACGGAGATGATTGGAGTTGGCCGATATGCTGGCTAGATAAACCGCTTTCCGGCCCTGAGAAGCCTTCGTCGGCGTAGATGATGCGCTCTGAGGCCCGGTTCTTCGTTTTTACTCATTTGCATACAAAATCCAGCGATGAATATTTCACGGCACGCGCTCTTTTCTGGATTTTTAAAAGATAGAATGGTTTTGAACGAGGATTGACTCCTATTCTGCTATCTCGCTTTTGTCAAATTCCCTGATTAAAGAGTTAATTAATGAATTTTATGTATTTACTCATCTTGTACTGACATACTCTCTTCCAGATTATGTCCGCATGGCCGTATAACTCAATTGCAAAAACGGCATCTGTGCTGCTCTCATAGCCTTTCAGAAAATGCTGTAAAGGATAAAAATGAAGGCCCTGTATTTTTGTTAGATCAACAAGCAGATCATTGCAAACTTCGGACACAGAAACAATGGACAAAAAGCCGGGGATGTTACCACGTAAATAGGGACATCTGGTCACTTGACCTATATAGGTGCACTTTATCAGAGTACGAGACTTTTGTGTAGTGAAGCATGAAATATGTGTGTTTCTACATTCCAAAAGTAATTCGCTCTCATTCAATTCAGGTAAGCTTGGGCCATGCATTGCAATGTTGGTTTCGTGAACAGGTGATATGAACAATGATATGAGGAACAGATTTCGTGAAATATTGGTTGTTTGATGTGTTACCTGCCATGTGCGCTTCAATAATGATTTCATACTTTTTGTTCGATGCTCAAAATCACCATGGACCTGCCTCTCCAACATACTGTTCAAAACTGTGTTATGTACTATGAAGCTGCAATAGTTTCAGCACAAAAATATGCATGCATTTCAATTTAAGTTTGACATCTAGGTAGGACGTTGTCAGGAAGTCCCAGTGACATACTGCTCGGACATCCCACTGGATAAAATTAGGACATTTTTTAGGACATCCATGAGGGACCAGGACGACAGGATCATGCGAGGATGTCCTTAGGATGTCGGTGGTTTGCTGGGCACTTGCGTCGAGTTGAGTCCCATTAGTACCAGTTAAGATTTCCAACTGAAACCACTCACTTTTTTCACTGGGTAAGTAAATTGGAAGACACAGCGCGATCTTGGCACAAGCTTGTGGTGCTACCATTTCTTCTTGGTCGACATGGAAAGCTGTATTTTTGAAACAGTTCAAAGACGACCTAACATTCATACAGTGACAAGCCAAAGTTGCCGCATGCATACAGCGTAACGGCGAACCCATGGACGACTATACTTTTGCTAAGCTCAAGATCCTTGCAAGTAGTTGAATTGCGTTAACAGACCAACAACAAAATTACTACAACACCCAAGGCATCCGAGACAGTCAAACACAGCCATGGGCACTCGTGAAAATCCGTGATCTCTTGGCCAATACTGCGCTGGCGCTCCACGAGTTCGAATGTGCGCCTGATGAAGTTTCCATCTCCTCTTCTGTCCCAAGTCTCGACTGGTATAACTTGCTCAAGAGGTAGGGCTTATTGCTGAGGTTAGCCCGGTCGTGCACCTTACGGAATTCTTCCCAGATCTCTCGCGCAGTCTTAGAATTGCAGACATGGAAAATCGGACACATCAATACTTAGGCATATGGTGCTCTGGGCTTTGCAATCGCCTACAGTCCAAGTCGTCGAAGGGGTATCTGGTGGAGCGTCATCTACGAAGGCCCAGGTTTCTTCCCGAACCCGTAGCGTCTTTATTTTGAATTTCAGGGCTTTGTAGTTCCCATCGGTAAAACTTGTCTACTGTAAACTTTCCCGCGATCCTCTGTCCAAGTCAAGATCAAAATACACCAAACAGACTACTGGTTCAGCGACGTGGGTTCAGCTCCTGGTAGCTCCTGGGCCCATAACCTGTAGAGCGGCAGCACTAAACGGAAGCAACTACGTTGTGGTAGCGATAGTGGTTTAATGACAAGAACAGTCGTGCGCAGGTAAACATGAGTTGGCGCGCATACACCAGAGAAACATGATCGTTGTTGTCGCACAACCAACGCTTAGAAGACGCACACTATATGTATCATTGTTTTGCTTTGTGCAGAGTAGGTGAATATTACAGCTGCACGAGCAAATAACAATGTTTCAAGGCAACGGTTATGTTCCCTGATTATTCAAAAGTGTGAACTATGATAACCAGTCGTGCTGTGGAAGGGGTGAATTAACGCGCGAGTGTTATCCCCTAGCCAGAGAAGTAACTATACATCTGGGCGTAAAATACTTAGACTTTTCATAGTTACATTTGCCTAGAATGGTTGCACGTACTAACGCTCGCACAAGTTTTATTTACTTATTTATTGTGGCGCTCCAAGGGCCTAGCGGCATTACATGGAGAAAGCACAACTACTATGAAATGGGTAACAGAACAGTTTTCAGCATCATTGCCCCAAAAGAAATACATTTCCGCCTTGACAGTGGATGTGGGAAGTTGGGTTTAGTTCGGTTCCCAACGCTTGCCTAACTCCTAAAAAGGCTTAAAACGCACATCCTAAAAAGAATTGAATGACGAAACGTGCATCCTAAAAAGAGAACTTCGCGACATAACACGCTCTGAACCAACCGCCCTATTGAAAAAGGTCTGAGGTAACCTCAGAAAATCTTGAGGTTGCCCCGGAAATCATGAGGTTCTGCTGAGGTAACCCCAAGACGCCCTAGGGTTACCCCAAGAGGCCCTCAGTTGCCCTAAGATGTTCTAGAGATACCACAAGAAACCATGTGGTTACTGTAAAATGTTCTGTTGTTTACCCAGGACTTTTTGGGATACCCTAGGAGCCCTTGGCCTCAACATATTCTGGGCTTAATAACAACCTAGCACCTAGGGTTACCCCAAATGTTTTAAGACCTCAGGTTCTGGGGTAACCCCAGGAACACATTTTCAATAGGGCGCCATTCAGAATATAGTTTTTTTTTTTTTTTTGCAAGAGATTTTCCTTTTGAAAGAAGCTATAACAGCAGCATGTATGCCATTTTTGCACTTGAGTTATACGGCATGGCGGACGTCCTCTCGAAGACAGTATGAAGCTACTACTTGACTGATTACTTAAAATGCATTAACTATTTATTTGGGAGATTTCGAAGAAAAGCCAGATAGCAGAATGGGAGAGAATCCTAAAACGAGCTAGTACGTTTTATCCATCGCAGATTTTTGCTATGCAAATGAGCCAGAACCGAAACCGGGCGCCTCAGGAGCGCACGACATTCGCCGTCGGAGGCTTATCTGGGACGGAAAGCTGTTGATTTGTCTAGCACATCAGCACCTACCCCAATCACCTCCAACGCTCCAAAGCACGTTTCCCTCTGACGTAGAATACGAGCGCTGTCCGCCCTGCGCTCCTGAGGCGCGCGGTTTCGGTTCCGTCTCATTTGCAGAGCAAAATTTGTATAAAAATGCGTGCACTTCCTATTTTAAACCGATCAGAAATGAGAACGATATCATTCTGAATGACGCTTGGTTCTAAGCATGTTAAGTGGTGAAGTTCTGTTTTTTAGAATCCAATGCAAAAACTGACACAAGCCTATGCTACATTCCTGAGAGAGTCACGTCTTTTAATGACATAATAATTCAGCTTTACGATATGTATGCGTAGGATTAAAATGTACAGCCGTGAACATGGAGATATATTTAGATTGTTTCAGGTGCTCATCAGATACGCCATGTCGGGTGACGCTGAATCAGACACGCACGCGTCTATTCCATTAAGACGTGGCGTGGTACTTGTAGTAGATGTCGCACTGGATGGCGAGCTTAGTCTTCGTTACGGTACTGCTCTTGTCTTGGAAGTGCATCACTTGACTGTCGTTGAGTGTGTACGGCAGCCAGTCAACAATGCTGTGAGGAAATACGTATTCGACTCACTTTCCAGCAGTCAATTCAAATCAGAAACAAGTGCTACTCTGAGTGTATCCCTTAGTTTCAAGACTGAGAACAGGAAGGCAACGAAGTGGAAATGCAATGTATGTCCACTATATTCTTTACCACACGGTTGGTCGCCCGGCGTTAGAGTGTAACCAAGTGCTGTATCTGATGCGCACGTTTAGGATCTGGCGCGTCGCTTACCCTAACTGGACGAAGCTTGCCAGTGCTTCCTGCAGCCTAAGCGAATGCACAGCCGCTACGGTCACGTTACTTGCTGTTCCAAAGGCGAGCTGGAAGTCGATGTTCTCTGGTACGCCCAACCAGTCGTCGGGATCTTCAACAAGCCCGTACTCGTAAATGAACACTCTGCCCTCTCTTGACGCCAAGGTAGCCAAAAAGAGGATGGGACATTTGAACAAGGCATTTCCAACAAGGCCAGCATAGTATGTGAAAACCTCCCTGCGCGAAAGTTCATAACAAGACGTGGCTCCTAGGGTGACAAGTCTAGTGAAACACTGTACTCAAAAGTTTGCAAAGCTCATTCGAAAGGGCACAGAAACTGTCGGCTGCCCATCAAATGTTCGAGCTACAGCACAGTCTATAGTTCGCCCAGATGCTAGGCAGTGATTGAACGTAGAAAGTATAGAGAAAGCACTCGAGTATACTACATTAAGTGCAACTTTTAGCACTTGTACTTTAAGTAAAGTACTGTTGGGGACACGGTTAACTAAAATCACCTGTCAGTACTTCGCCGTCCCATATTAGCTTGGTTGCGCTTGAAGGTGTTGTGCCAATATTGTATTTGAAGATGAACCATGTGCTGCACGTGTTTATTAGTCAAAAGAAATATTCTTGCAACACCTGGATATTTGAGATGCGATAAGCCACGGAGTGCTGATTTTAGACAACCATGTCCCTTACAGTACATTCCAACATAAGTATACCTTCATTTTTCCCATCAAGTAGTTAATTACCTAAATGGAAAGTTCGCAAAGGCAAAATTTAGAAAATGTTAATGAATAATATGTACGCTTGGACGGTGCGTTTCCAAAGAACAAAATGCATTTTTAGCAGGCTTGACAAGAAATGTTGACATGTTACAAGAATTATTACTTCTGTACTGCTGAACAGCTAAACGTTACAAACACGAAAATACGCATGCATAGAAAAACGAGTCACCGCGCTACTCAGCGCAGTATAGTTGCTCTAATAAACCGTGCTGTGACTTGTTTCATTCTTTCTTCTTCTTTTTCGTGTTTCACACATTTTATGGTTTTTTGTTAGCCACTGAAAGAGGAGAATTCTGCCATTGCTGCTTCTGTCTCTTTTTAAAGCACGTGATGTGTCACAACGCAGCGAGAAGTGCTTGAAAATGCATAGTCTATGTTGGCTTGTGTCGCTTTTTCCTGATAGCATGCCTTCTTCATTCAGAGGCCAGCAGGAGAACGTTAGGAACTCTAAGCAGGTGGAAAAAAGGTGTGAAACGCCAACAGTTTAAGCCAGCAGAGCTTATCGCCTGTGTGCTGTTAATGCAACTTCTATTATTTCGTTCAGTTCATATTCATTGGTGAGTTGTAAACTATCCACACTTTCTAACTAGCACTTCATGAACATGCTTGCTGAAAACGCTATAAAAGAGCAATCAAACATAATTATACTTTCTCAATTTCTCTCAGTACCAATTAACGAAAATGTGGAGCAATACAAAACAAATTCAAGATACACTTTATGGGTACTGTGAGTACTTGTTCTTTGCCTTGTACATTGTACTTCACTTTTATGTTCATCTGCACTATATGGTACGCTCTATATACTGTATATAAAGCGCTGATAACGCCAGGTACTCGGAGCTCTAAGTACACCTTTCAGGTACATTTCTCATCAATTACGCTAAGCTTACAAAGCACTATCCACTCAAAGTATGGAGGTCTCTCGTTATTGAAAACAGGAATATGTCCCAGAAGTACGTGTATGTGCGCAGGTTATGGGATGGTATAGTGGTCTCTCTCAGGCGTGTCTATGGTGGGGCACGTGGGGACACTTGCCCTGGGCGCCGTTTCATGGGGGGCGCCCATAGCGCTAACTAAGGTGATAAAAAGCACAAGAAAAAAAAAAGAGCGCAGACACTACTTTCTTCGGAGGCTCGGAATGAAAGCTACGTCACCTTTATTTTCCTTACTTTTTAAATCGGAGATTGCTCTTCCGCAACGTGTTGTGGCCACGGCTACCTCTGCAAGCAAAGCAGGGGAACGACAAGGCCAGGCCTCCATAGCTCTTCGTATTCGCGGCAGTAGAAAAATTAAAACACGTCATAATCACGTGGTGTTACATCGTCAGGCATCATGACGGATGCCCATTGGCCGAAGGAGGTTGCGCGCTCCGCGGGATTGGTTGACAAAGTTTCGAAATATCTGACAGCTCACTTTTCTCGGGCAGTCTGGGTAGTCGGCCTTGCGGGCAGCTCGCCAGGGGGCTTAATCGCTTCATCGTCGTTACGGTCGTTACAAGCTAACGAGTGGCGGGAAATTCAAAAAGGCGGGCGGGAAATTTAAAAAGGTGGGCATGTGATAAAACACGTGCACGGCGCTCTTCGCGCGATACGTGAAGGCCGTGGTACACGTCACGCGCAATGTGTCACGTGCCCACCTTTTTGAATTTCCCGCCACTCGTTAGCTTGTAACGACCGTAACGACGATGAAGCGATTAAGCCCCCAGGCTCGCCGATGTCGGTTGACCACAACGACTAAAGAGGAAGTGTATTCGCGGGTTTGTTCGTGAGTTATAGTGACTCTGGCCATGTACTGATCCCCGATAAAGAATCAACCTACGGACATTCTAGCCGGGTCGGAACTGGAATGCTTGGTGCGTGAGGAACACTTTCGAGCGCTGTCGCATTTTCAGATACAGTGACTAAGAAGAGAGGGTTCCTAACGACACAAGTATTTCCCGTGACTGTGTGACCTTCGGTGCATCACCAGTATGAGAAGAAGATGCCCATCTGTGAAACGCACGCACTCGTGGACTTCGCTCCCCTCCAGAAGTAGACTGTGTGTGATTTGAGAGTTCGAACTTGGTTTGGTTGCAGTCTATTCAACGAACGAAACGTCCTGCACGCACGGTGAATATATCAGTCAAACGTTTCAGTCTATGCGTTGCATCAATAAATATGTATTTGGCTTGTCAAAAATGTCTTACGTTATTTTGGAATAACGGGCGCCAAGTATGAAAACCAGTAGAAGTCAATGGTAGCCAGGGCCGGCCGAAAGGCGAGCCAAACGGAGAGGTTGCTGATTGGCTGGCTGCTAGGCATCACGACACATTTTCATTGGTCGTATGTCCAGTGTTGCCTGAACTATGGGCTCTATGGGGAGCTGTGGGCGCCTGACAAGGCTACACGCATCGCCTCGGTCCTCGGATACTGGAGAAAGCCTAGAGTGCGAGGAGGTGCTCGTGCGGTGAGGGCGACGGCCCGTACGACGCGACAGCGTACGCGGCTTTGAGTCCAGCAATAGACGCCGAGCAAATTTGCTTTCCCTGTAGTAAATTGACGTTTTTGAGCTTTGCGACCATACAGACGGCGTTTCCTGAGAGGTGAGGTGATATTTCGGCTTCCTCAGTCAGTTGCTCAAGCGCTGTCCGTGTTCGTCTGTCTACTCGTATTTGTTCTTTATGGTATACTCGGTTTCTACTACTTTCTTCGCGGCATCAGCGCACATGAGTGAGCCCACCGCCTTCACAGAGAGATGGACGACAGAATCACACAGCGTCTATTGCTCGACACAAAGCGGCGTACGCTGTCGCGTCGTACGGGCTGTCGCCCTCACGGCACGAAAACCTCCTCGCACTCTAGACTTTCTCCAGTGTCCAAGATCCAAGGCGAGGTGTGTAGCTGTGTTGGTCCCCCTCCTTTGCTTGCAGTGGTAGCCGTGGCCAGAACACGTTGCGGAGGCAACCTCCAAAATAAAAAAGAAGGAAAATAAAGGTGACGTAGCTTTCATTCCGAGCCTCCGAAGAAATAAGCGTCTGCACTCTTTCTTCCTGTTAACGCTAGTTAACAGGAAGAGTGCACTAACGCTTTAACTCTAAGTGCATTAACGCTATCGGCGTCCCCCGCATGAAACGGCGCCCAGGGCAATGTCTTCACCGTATCGCGATCTAGATGATGCTAACGATAGCGGTTTCTATCGTCAGCTGTGAGAGGTCTTTCAGTAAAATAAAACTGATACTTTCATATTTGAGAGCTTCCATAGGTCAAAGAAGGCTCTGCGATCTTGCTCTGCTTAGCATAGAGAGACATGAAACTGAAAAAAAATCTGACTTCGATGACATCATAAACAGCTACGCAGCAGCGAAGGCTTGGAAAATAGTGTTGTGATTGTCCAATCTGACAATAGTTTTTTTCTTTTTTCATGATGGTTTTGTGTGTATTCGGGGTTAACAAAAACATAAGCGACAAGCCAGCAGCGCTCCATGTTTATCGCGAACAACATCATGTGGATACGCTGCGACTGGGGCGCAACTGCACAGCTTGCCATGGGCGCCGTCCTTTCTAGATACGCCACTGATAGTAGTGCCTGAAAGATGAAAGAGGTAACATTTCCTTGTGCCTGAGGAACACGCAAACAACACTAATTGTTTGTGTGTTTCAGGTAATGTTGCCTCTTTCTACAGTACACCAGCTCGTTTGGACACTTCTAATTTATTCTCAGAGATTGTTGGAAACACGATGTAATCTCTAGTACGCTCAGAGAGACGTCGTTTCCAGTTAATTCTGGGCAGCGAAATGAACATAAAGTGTCGGACATAAAACGTCTGGACAGAATTTGCCAACTTGTAATAGCGGCCTTCGCCTTCCCTTCACCTTCAGCTTCCAGTAACTCATCATGGTTTGTGTTCCAACAATAAGCCGAAAGAAGTTTCGAAGTCTATGGTGTAATCCACATATTAAAAGATTGGAAATGTATAGTATAATATGGATTGCGTCTTGTCGATGCTTCAACTGCCAGGACACTCCCCATAGGTAGTACTTTCCTTCACAGGAGGAAAGACAGCGAACGATAAATGACCTTACATTGTGTTTTTCTCTGTCGGAATACACACCTGTTGTCCTTAGGAAAAGCAAGACCCGAATGCAGATTCTCAGCTTCCAGGACGTCCACACCGAAGAGGAAAGTCAGTAATGCTGACGCAGCTTCACGGTATTTTTCCGACGACAGAGTCATCCAAGGTTCACCGTACGTTTGCTCAAGAAATACACGAAACAGGTTGGCTCCTTCGTTGCTCGTGAATCCCAGGAGAAGATCGGTTCGCGGGAGTCTTCCTTTTGACAAGACGGTCAGAGGATCATCTGGGAAGAGGCTATCTCCAAAAGTGGGAATGTATGGGCTGAGGGTGCGACGAAAAGCATCTTGCACCGGTACTGAGACAAGCTGGGTTGGAAGGGCATTCTGCAAGCAGCTCAGCACCTATAGAGACAGGACAGTCTTCCACACATGGTAATTTCGATCTCCACCCAACTTTTTCTTATCCTTTACAAAAAATACTCCATCCCGCTAAACCCCAGATGCGAAATCGCCACTCTACAAAACTCACTGCACAAATAAAGTACGGCTCATCCCCGGCTCAATACGGAGGGTCATGTCTGGACATAGTAAGGACTAAGAATACACAAATTCAGCTTCCCTCTTACAATGTCGGGACATTCAGTAATAGGACTGTCACGATAGCAGCTGCTTTTACTTGAAAAGGTGACCTAATAGTTCGACAACAAAGGTTGTCGTATAGTTCTAAATGTTCAGACGATACATTCAGTTGTTGAAACGGGAACAATTTAACTTGACATTGATGTGACTTGGCATTGACGCCTTTCCGAGGCTGATGGGCATGAAAGCGTCTGAGACAGCGCTATTCAACATGCAATGAGCTCCAATGTGTCATTTTGTAGTTTCTAGATCGTCGAGAAGCATACTAAAATGTGAACAGACTTCTTTAACTTCACCTGAGATGCATTACTGGACAGCGGTCGTCCACAAATGGCACGAGCAAGCGCGTCGACCTTATCTGGACCAGAATAGTAGTTGTCTCCTAGTCGGGAGAATGGCGAGCCGCCCTGAAGTACAACTCGATGAAATAGCGGTCGACTCCTTTTAGATAGCAAATGCAGACCGGCACAAACAGCTCCAGCTTCAACTCCCCAGAGCGTCATCAGGTTAGGATCACCACCAAAGCTGTCTATGTTCTCTACGACCCAGTGGAGAACCTGCTGCTGGTCCCATAAACCTTGATAGAGATACAACCATTGCGTCAGGTGATCTACCATTCATGCCACCTCGGCCTCAAGTCGGTGCGCCATTCCAGGAGCACCTCCTGAAGACCTGTTTCGCCTTTCGTTTTGGCTGCTGCAAAGCTGCACGACAAACAACATACTACGTTCTTGCACAGAACGGGGGCTGTAGTGCGCGCGAGAGGTTTTTGATCCGTACGCGACAGGAACCCCCCAAATCCTCCAGAGAGCTCCCATGTAAGAATGAGCGAGGTTGTCACTCGGTGAAGCAGGGTAACCCGATGGGAGTGTTGACAACACTGCCTAGATACACCCTCTTCTCACTTCTTCGCTACATGAACATATAAAGTCGGGATAAACACGGGTTTTCTCTGGACACAAGTGTCTGCCCATGCAGCTCATGGCAGCTCGTCTCCATAGCAACGGCCGCCGAAGCACGGTCGTGATTCGCGGATTCTCAATGACGTCATGCCGCGAAAGCGCTCATGCTTTGTTTCTAGGTAGTGTTCGCGTAGGTTTGCTGGCTCACTCATAGCCGCTCGCTACGCTGCCCCTACGTCACACTGTGCTTCTTATGTCACGGCAACAGATTGGGCCACGCCTTCAACGTCACGCCGCTCTGCACAAGACTGATTTTTCGCCATGTTTCTATAAATTAAATTGAGTAGTGACAAGACACCGTTGAGAGCATTCTACATGGTCGTTGCTGATAAACTGCTTGATTAATTATCAGGATAAACGTCATTTCACTACACGTTTAAATGTTGTACGAGTTATCTGTGACTCTGCTCTGGCTGGTCTGCAGGATCATAACATCACAAATGGCCGTTATACACGCATTCTCTTGAGGAAGTACTTTTGTAATATAAAGTATCGCAGCTCCACTAAGAAATGGAATATCACAGGGATAAAAGTCAGGATCAGTGAAAGTGCTACCATTATCCGTGTGCACTCTAAGCTTCTTAAGTACGAATGGTATTGCAGCGTGCAGCGTACTGCAGGTGTGCAGCGTAGCAATATGAGCTGAGTGAAAGAACAGTAAAGCATTGGTGCTCCTGCTGGTGTCATCTCAAATGCCGGGGGGGGGGGGGGGTCGTGTATTATAATACATTGTATCATGATAGTATCACTGTAATACACTATTGTATTAGCTGTCGGTATTATAATCACCATTTTCAAAAAGTATTTGTATTAGTGTTATAATACGCTAAAAATATGTATACCCGTATTACTGTATTACTTGTTGAGACAGTACTACTTTTCGGGCTTCCCAATGGGCCGGCACTGGCCATTGCCCCTGTATGGCTCAAGCATAGTCTGCGCTGATAACAATGGCCCATGTTCTCCCGGAAAACGGGTTCATGTCATTGCACCCTCGTACTGTTCAACTTCCCCCTCTGTCTTTGTCGCAAATCGGCGCACTAGGTGACATGGAGTTATCAATGTATCTCGTCAGGGGGTCTTGATTTTGATTTGATTTAGGATTTTCTGGCGCAAGGATATCAGAGATCGAGCTGCGCCGGACCAGGTAGTCAAGGGTCTTGCATACATCCTTTGTGAACGTCTCAAAGTTGCCATAGGTGACCTGCTCAGGGAGGTGGAATACCTGATTTTTGCTGTCACTTCTACCATGGAAAGGCCCGACGTGCCAAATGTCTGCCAAATGGCCTGTGTTAGCGCCGCGAAGATACTGTGGTTATGAACAACGTATAGACGTGGACAGATGGAGAGGGGACAGCAAGAAGGTGTGGCAGGCAGGAGGATTAGTGCATGTCCTGTGCCAGGTCGGGGGAACTGTGCCGACACTTCTCTGGAAAGCCTTCGGAAAACCCAGGGTAAACCTCAGACAGTACAGCCGGTGTCGGGATTCGAACCCGCATCGCCTCCCAGTCCCGGTGTGGAAGGCGATCATTCTAACCGTAACGCCAAGCGAGCTGGTAATGTCAAATATGCCACAAGACGTTCTTTGTTTTGACCAAACAGGCGAGCAATCGAAGATTCGATTTTTGAGAAAATGTTATCGTTAAATTCCAATAGCCAGTAACGCATCTATTGTTTCTTACGACAGGCACTGTAAATTGTGAAATAGATGTTGTGCACGCCCGGGTGGGGATATGTTTATTATAAAAAAAAGAGAGAAAGGTGCACGCCCTGGGCTTTTCCAGAATGTTATGTATCCCTTGTTTTTTCCACAATGTACTATAATACACTGTTTCAGAAATACTATTGTATTAGTATTATCATACGTACGTGTTTTTGTGCAGCACTATGTATTAGTATTATGATACAACAAATAGTATTACCGCCCACCTCTGTCAAATGTAACAGTCCCCTATCCTCACAGCAGTAGATGCTGCCGCAAGGAGTCGTCACTGTACAGCCGTGAAAAATATGCGTCGCAATACATGTTGTACATACCTTGGTTCCCTGGAATGGCAGAGATGTTGCCAAAGAGAAAGCCAAACACACCGAGCCTGTAATTGGGGACGACGACCACAGACCCTGTCCGCTTGGAGAATTGCGCGCCGTCGTATTGGTCCAAGCTGTTCGAGCCTTGTGTAAAACCTCCGCCGTGAAGGACAACGACGACGGGGTGAAGTTTCTTTCCATCAAGGCCTGGAGTCCAGATGTTGAGGTGAAGGCAGTCTTCCGTGAAATCGGGAGTCAAGTTTGCAGGCTTCCTGCTCAGTGGTTGTTGAACGCACGGGGCCGCCTTTGAGGTGGCCTCCAGCTGTCCAGGCCAGAAGCGCACAGGCGTTGGAAGCTGGAAACGTGCTGACTGAAGCGGAGGTTCGGCATACGGAACCGCATAGAAAGCGAAAACCGTATCGCTGCCCACAGAGAGCCGCACCCCTTGCGTGAGGCCCGTACGGGTACGGACCTTTGGGGAAAAACTGAGTTGATGGAACGCCATACTGTTGATGGCGAGGTAGATGATGAAAATGACTAGAGCAAGGACAGTCACGCCGCAACAGGACGCACCTGTAAGCAAGAGCTGCTGAGTGCCACAGAAGATTATAAGGGACATATAGAGAGAGATCGACATGGACAGGGGTGGCCAGTGGCCCACGGGTCGTTCTCAGGCTACGCACAGCTTTCGACTCCGGTTGACGGGCCGATCCTGGGATCCACCTCACCAGCCTTTACTACGATTCCCTTTGCTACACTCCAAGTACAGAAAATGAATCAAGGCAAAAAGATCCCTCACGCTCTCAAGGTCCCCTAGCCTCCGCTAGCTCAGAATGCTCAGCGAAGAAGAGAGACGAACTGTGCACTTCGATATTTAAAAAATACCGTCTTCAAACAATTTCAGTGCTGGCCCGCTGCGGAATTACTGCGCCCTTAGGAGGTAAAGGGAGAACATGCAACTTTTGAGAAACAAGTTTGGCATTTGCCGTTCTCTCTGTAGCGGTTACTGTTAGATTGTTCAGAGCAAATATGTATAGCTGTTCAGCCCTATTTGGTTTTCTGAACTCACACCTGCACCCTCGTAAACGTCATATCCATGTTCCACATTTCCTTGTATTTTTGAATGTAGAGAAAGACCAGTAAAATATGCGAGCGGCACACGGAAACCTCACTCAGTCAGCCTATGATTTTCCTCTGTAGATGACTATGTGCTTCCCCTCGAGATTTTCATCCGACAAAGAATTTTGCATCTTTCAGCTGAACTTGCATCTCTATGTGACCCCGTTCGAACGCTCGTGTTCTCTTGTTCCCCCACATCTGCGTATATACTTTTGTGTTCATTGCCGTACCCTGTTGGGCGACTACGTGTTTCTCATCTTTCGAAATATCATGTATTTCGATACTGAAATTACGTATGCAAACTTGGTCGCAGCAGTATAAAGGGTTACCTAGAGTGCACTGTGCGCATGCAATTTCTTTCGGTGAAATTTTCGCGCTGTAGTGAAGAACGCGTAAGAACGGTGTAAGGTCTCAGTCGTTGCCGTGTCGAAAAGAACGGATAGAAATGCTGACATGACGAAAGGTGCCAAACAGAATCCCCCAGAGAAGCCCCAAGTGGTACGGACTAGATCCAATCACACCGCGAGCCGCACGGATGCCGCAGGCTTTCTGTGCTTGAAAATATCTGCCACGAAGCGTAAGTGAGAGAAAAGGTGCCGAGATAGCCTTCGTCAGGTAACGTCCTCTAGCATAAAGGAAGACCTGTTCGATGCCTTCTCTCCCTCCTTCCCTATGATGGACACAGACCCGGACAGAAAGATTGTAGCTAGTGGCTGCGCATACAGCTGATGGCGGATCGTGATCACTGAAAGCGTGAGTGCAATTGGCGGGACACCTCACGACTACGTCACATCACTTCTACATGGCGCTGCCGTGACACACATCTATGCTACTGTCCTCACAGCAAAGGAGCACAAAAACGGAGCGTAGTCCTCGACGATCGGCTATGGCTGTTAGCTGGCCTCAGATATTACAGCACCCGATGGATTTCCAAACATTTATAGAGGTTACAAAAAGACGCTACGATGCTTACAAGCATACTCGAAGAAGGGAAGGTCGCCCGGCAAATTATCCGAGAGGTCCGACTCAACTAGTCTTTCTATCGACTTCGTATCGCTTACGGGACCTGTGGACTGCTGGGGGGACCTGGTTGGTCTTATTTCATCTTCCACTGCACCTTGATTTTTGCTCATGATGGAACGACTGTCGAGGGCAGCGCCCGCCGAAGAACAAGCAGATTGTCCGATCGTCTTCTTTTCTCATTTTACTCATGAGGTATGAACAACCTGAACGATGCAGAAAATATGTTGAAAACAGTTTCACAATTGACCATTTGATCAGCTGCTGCGCTTGATTGCACCCTCGTCGCAGTCACGGTTTCTTATTACATTGAATGAGCCTTAAGGAAAAACAGCCCTGGAACTACGAGACTGGGAGGTGAGCCGGGTTAAAATCTTCGACGCTCTGGCTGTGCAGTCTGTCTGTTTTCCTTCGGTTTTCTTCAGACGCTCTGGGGTAAACGTCGTAACAATTCCCCACGAAATGGGCCCCGGAACGCATGATCCTCCTTCAAGCATGACAGCATATCAGGCAGCAAACAGCTCGGCAATATCGCCACCACCACCATGTCTTATTCCAACTGCTTACATGAAAGAACGCATGATGAGTTAAACATGACGCAAAAGACAAAGGGACGGAAGCTCAGAGAGGACGAGCGTCACATCCAGCTTTACTGACACAAAAGGCAGAGCAAAGGAACAGCGCCACAGATCTCACAGGTTCAAGGACACGATTAATCAAAACAGATTTGTGTTACCTTATACAAGGAAAGCTGATGATATGAAGGTCCACCTATGCCCACCTTGAAGAAATTGTATTTCTCGCTCAGATAACGTAATCGAGGGCTTGCTGACACAGTTATCTCCAGTATCAGATATAAAGTAAGCTTCATAGGGAGCTTCACTCTCACTTTTACAGGAATATAAAGTCTTCCACGGATAACCGCAGACCCAACAACAACTATGCGCGGTATAGCAACAGAAATAGCCGAGAAAAAAAATAGTAAAAGTGCGGCTAACCCCCTCTGCTTTATTGTCCCAAAGAAGCGCGCGCGAAACGTGCTACGAGAGGATGAAGTGTCCCCTCCTCCATTTATTTTGCTTTCTTTGTGATAAGACGGTCGTCACGAGAATCAAGGTCAAAGCGGGAGAAAGACAGGTAAAACAAGAGGCGCGACACCTCCTCCTCTCGCCGCACCTTCCGCGCGCGGTTTTTTGCGACAGTCAAGCAGGTGGGGCTAAAGCAGCACTTTTACTAATTTCTTTCGACTATTCCTGTTGCTATACTTTGCATAGTTTTTGTTGAGTCTGAGGGTACCCGTGCAGGACTTCGTATTTCTGTAAAGGTGAGGTTCGCTTGTCAATTTTCAAAGTTCGATTGAGAAAAATAAATTTCCTGAATTAAAAACTGTCGAAAGCCTTCTGAAATGCCAGCAAAATTTTCCAGAAGATAATTGCCGAGAGTCCCACAGTCATCCGGCGAGTACGTACGCCCCCAGTTAAATTTTTTTATCACTTTTGTTGAAACACCCTGCATATACAGGGTGTTGTACGAGAGAATGACCCCTAGGTATTAAAGAAATATAGGTTAGATAAAAATTGGAAACCTTCTGCACGACACATGTGAAGGTTTCTGCTACCAAAACAAGCGTTTTCTATGAGTGTACCTCATTAATTAGTCTAATTAGCTTAATTGAGCTCAAAAATTTGCCAAGGAAAGGTGACTTTTTTGCGTTACTTTTAAAGCCCATGGCCACAACACACCATTTCAGCACTGCGGAATCCGAAAGCGCGCTTGCAGAGATGGCAAGTTTTTGGGTGTGAAATAATTGGGGAATAGTTGTCAAAGTACGGTTGGAATATGTGGTTGCCATGGAATTTCTAATTAACGGGAAAAAAAACTGTTACCTTTCTTGGCAAAACTTTGATTTCAATCATGATAATTAGCCTAATTAATGAGATATAGTCATGCAAACCACCCGTTTGGGTGGCAAAAACCTTCACAAGTGTCATGCAGAAGGTTTCCCACTTTTATCTCACGTAGATTATTTTCAAAAAGTAATTAGGGATCACTCTCTCATGCGACATCCTGTGTACCGGGTACGTGTTTCACGAAGAGAGAGAGTTCACTGAGTAATTCGTAAGCATGTGGCACCATCGGAGAACTTTCTTTTTTGTAAAGATCATTGGGACAACGGCTATGAACTGAGTAGGAGCTGCTTATTTGCGTGCACTCACTAATCAAATAAAAATCTTGATCTTTTAATTTTACTTCATACGCTTACCGAACCGTTGTTTTACGTATTGGGACCTTTAGCGAAAAATATTCCAAGAAAAAAACGCGTTAGCGATTTTTTCGAGGAATTAATCGGTTCCTATTTACATATTTCTTACGGCTTTCACTATGTGGCTGTCAATTTCGTGTTCATCCGCCTGGTTCCCGCACGGAGCTGCCGGAAGATTAGGAACAGCCGCAGGAGACGCTTTGGTATCCCTCTCAACGCGACTGGTAAATAATAGTGAGCTTTAGTATACCGTCAATAAGGTTATCGTGCCTATTGGACCAATCGCAGTGGTGCGTGACTCAGAATCTTATCCACTGATTGGTTTCGGTTGGTACGGTTCGACGCGAGCCACATTAGAGAGTTTTAGCAGACCGCTGATAACGTGGCTAGCGTCTCACCATATCAACCGGAACCAATCAATGGATAAGATTCTGAGTCACACACCACTGCGATTGGTTGCAATAGGCACGATAACCTTATTGACGGTATACTAAAGCTCACTATTATCAACGGTCTGCTAGAACTCTCTAATAATAGGTCTGTTCGATTAGACTTGCACTCCCTGAACCAGTTCCGGGCGGTGCAGCGCTGGCAAAGAAGGGGAAAAAAAGGAAAGAAGGAACGAAATATGGTCATGGGAAATAAATTATTGAGTTCATGAAATATGAAATATCGGAGTGTTATACATGTACAATGCTATAAAGTGGGCATTTCTGAGCAGGAATTAGTGGTCGTTAATTGTCAAAAATCCGTATTACCATGACGGTAACATAACCTAATGATAGTTTGACAGCGTATGCGACAGCTCTGACTAATGTTAACCATACGCGTAGTGCACAACAGAGGTTCCCGTCTGTTTTCGGAACAGATCCTCTGTTTTATGTAATCAGTTTTTTCATGCTAACGGTCCGAAACTATTTCAAAAATATCAATACTGTGCAACTATAAATAAAGGCATTTGATTAGATTGATAATACAACTTGGAGCAGTGACTTCTACATTTTTGCAGCAAGCGGGTTTGGACTGTGTCCAGCTTACAATCGATAGTTCAAACTATCGATAGTTTTGAGCAAAACTATCGATAGTTAAATGAGTAGTCGTCTCAACCATCGATAGTACTATCGATAGCGTTTGGATGACTATCGCCCATCACTACTTGGTGTGCACTGGTTTGAAACGAACGAGACGGTGCAGGGGGCGCTCGGCTGCACTGGCGAAACCAGAGGGCGAAACGAACTGGCGAGTGCAGCACCACCGGAACTGGTTCAGGCAGTGCAGGCCTAATCGAACGTACCTAATGGTACCGTGATGTTACACGTAAGGTTTTTCTGCGCAGTGTGGTTGACAACGGCGAGCCCTTTCACCAGCACCACCACCACCTGCGCAGTGTGGCGACATGACTGCGGATAATTTGGACCACCTGGGGTTTCTTTGACGTGCGCCGGAAATCTCCGACACACGGTGCTGGAAGCAATGTTTACCCCACATTGCTACCCCCCTCGGCCGGCATCGAACCCGCGAGCTCAGCAAGCCAGCACGTTACCGTCTGAGCTGCCGAGGACGGTAACGCGACTGGTAAACAGCGCTGGCGGTTCTATCATTCCGTAGGTGAGATAGCGTGCCTTATCATGAATGATGACGGATGCACCGCGTGCGCTGTGTGCTAGTCCACGACCTACTTAATAAGAGAACGACCAGTTCACTTGACCCCCCTTCCAGCGCCGGCTTTTTTGTTTCACATGTTTGCCGCAGGAGCATTGGTGGCGCTGCCGACATTCCCTACTTTAATGGGGGTTGTAGTGCTTATGCGGTAGCTTTCTACGGACTTCTTCGCATCCGCGTCAGATATTTGTGCCTTCTTTTTTTTTTTTTTTTTTGCCAAACATATCGTAATCTTTACGCACCAAACCGCTACGAAGACCTCAGTTCTCATGAGCATGGTTTATTCCGTAGTGCCTTTTTGCAAGGCAAGATGCTTCCTTGCGTGAAAAGCGAAAAAGTGTGCTGTCATCCATCTGAGGTATTTCTCCAAAACCTTGCAATTCAGCTGCGGTCACTTTTACTTTGCCCCTTAACATATTACTAACATTTCTTCCTTTTCTTTTTGAGCATGTAGAAGAGATTTCCTACAACAATTCACTTTGGAGATACCGAGTGTGTACATACAGACGCACTTGTTCAGTGCGTGATGGCACCAACTTTAAATTAATCTTAAATATAAATAACGGCATACAGGAGCGTATCGCCACAGGAAGAGCAGCAGGAACTGCTCTTAACCTATGGCCCCTTTTTACCAACAGTGGTTAACTTTGGACTAAGATCCAGCGTTGCGTGATCTGATGAATATTCCAGTGACAGTAACTTCCTTTAGTGTAGCATAGTTAAGCGTTAAATTCAAGTTAAGACACCGTTGTTCTCGGTTCAAATGCTAATTGGTGATGGTGAAACCGGGACTTAGTCTATCACTGAAGGACTGGAGCCGAAGCGGATATCGGTTTGATTACGGTTCAGTGTCAGAACTCTGAAAGCGGTTACAGGTAGGAGGCTCGCCGTTTTAATGCTTGTGGTTACCGGTAACCAAGCAGTTGAACCGGTACTTTTTCGGTTTTCTGTAGGATGTATCTGCTGGCTGCGTGGATGTCGCAGAAGCACGTTCAACGCCACTAATCAGAGTTGTAAAGAAATATATATCGCATCCCAAGCTGATCGCGTTCACGCGTGAGCATATTCTTATGAACCGGTAACCGAAATCACATAATTCGGTTCAGGTTGCGGCTTTGGTTAGTTGCGAATGGTGGATTGCAGATGTGGATATGGAAGAAATTTGGGTTCCAAGTCGTCTTCAGTTTCGCCCCGGTTTCAGTCCCTGCGCGCACTTCCACGTGCCAGAGCATGATTGTCTCCACTGCTGGATCGCCAATGAGTTGATTGTTTTTTTACAGCGATATGGGGGTGGGGGTGGTGAAAGAGCTCACTGTTATCTGCCTCACAGATGTGGGCAACGTCACGACTAAAGCCCTGGAGGAAAACATGTCCTGGGGCAACTTCAAGGGAATTGTGCGGAGATATGTCTAAAAGTGTCTGATGAAAACCCACGAAAAAATCCACGCTGCACACACAGCTCCGGGACTCGAACCCGGGTACCTCCCAAGTTCTCCCAGGTATGGGGGAACTTGCTTTTCAAGGACGGCGTGGTATCAAATGAAGTACCTTGTACTGTGTACCAATATGTCATCGCACGAGAAAACAAAATAAACGGCGTCCATGTAAAGTATACCCCGACAAAACGAGCACAGGAGTCGATGTTGTACACTACAAATCAATATGGACGTCCAAAAGATGTACACGAGTCAATACGAACACCATCTCGTCACATGTCCCAATGCGGAGTCCCCCTGTTTTAGGGAATGTGGGCAGCGCGCCAAGCGGGCGTTTCACCTGTGAGAGGAGGAAATTGCGAGGAGGTTCCGCGGACGGCCGCTCCATAGGGATTTGGGAAAGTGACCTGGTCGCTCTCTTATTAAGTAGGTCGTGTGCTAGTCAGGCAGAGAAGGAGAAAGACCACCAAAGCGTCTTTTGCGGTCTCGCGGCTGTTTCTTATCTTCCGTGACCCCCGTGTACGAACCAGGCAGACGAACACGAAATTGACAGCCAGATAGCTGATCCAAAGAGCGCATTGGTGCAATATTAAAAGTTGTCCAAACCAAATGGCGGCAAAAGATTCCAGGAGGTAATTGCCGAAAGTACGACAGTCCTCCGGCGGGTACGTTGCCAGATGGAATGTTTTATAACGTTAGGTGCAAAACAGCCTCTATAACCAACAATATGTCCAATTGAATAAATAAATACAGGTACTCAGTTACTTTTCAACCCTGCTGGTTAATTGCATATAGCAACGCACTTGCGTGTATATTATTTCTTACGTCGAAACAACAGCAGCAATTGCGTTTTGAGTGTAGAACGTTCATGCAACAAACTGAAAAATGTGTGCGTAGGTAAACGTGGAGAGCACGTACATGTAGCACACATATAGCCCTTCCTCCCGCCGCCATCCGAGAATCACATGATCCGAAACCGAAACCTTCTGCGTCTCCGATCTATTCCAATGTACACAAATATGTGATGCAGCGGCGTCGATGCGTACATAAACATTCAACGGAAGAGTGTTTTCTTTATGAGCTTTGCCTTTGTTTAACCTTGTGCAGTGTCGTTCTTCACTCCCAGATTTTGACATCCTCTAGCCCTTAGCGGAATTCGATACCACAACAGGCAACACTGAGCGAAACAGCATTTTCTTTTTTTGTTGTTGTGTTGGAGCAAGTGGCAGTGTGGGGTAATTTATCGGTATGTTAACTTTGCTTTTCAACCTAAATATCGATTAGTAACAAATGAAATAACGTTGTCTTACGTCTTCCAGCGTTTTGTGTCAGTTGGTACGCTTTGCATAGCTGCTAACGTCGCTAGCACCGTAAAGCTCGCCGGTGCCTCAACGTGACGTGGCTCAGGCCATCATAGCAGAACTCGGGATACTCTTGTTCATTCATCGTTTGGCTGCATTAACGTGCAGCAAAACAACTACACAAAATGGTAAGAACAATGCAGCGATACGGATGCTGATCAATACGCTATGTCGGAAGTCGCTGGGTTGGAAGTGGGGCGGGTTCCTTGTGATCATCGCGCATGCAGCTGTTGATTCGCCTCAGTTCAGTTGCTGTGACTTCTTTAGTGGGGCGAGTACAGTAATGTCGAATTAAGTGGTGTCAACCTTCCATTTGGAATAAACTGCTGCCTATAGTGTGATGACTGATTAAGATATGAAGGCAGATATTCGAGAAGGCACTCCAGAATGTCATATCTGCTAGAGATTTACTTATTTTCTACTTGGTGGCAAAAAATAATACAATTACGATGAAGGCACATGCAGTGCTCTGTTAAATTGTGTATTCAGTACTTCAAAGCTCTTTATGGTGGCAAGTTTGACATGCTTTGAACAAATTTCCAGGTGCTGCTTGCAGCTGCTGTCACAACAAAGGCTGGGAAAGGTGAGATAGCTTCCCCTCGTTTTCGAGCATGCAACGACATCGAGTCGCAAGAACAGCAAATGGAAGTGTGAATGTGTTGGATCTTTTCATAACAGCAATGCAAATGAATCAGAGGTGGTAACTTAACCTGCTGCAGAGAAAAAGATTTTTGAGATCTCAGACAGAGAAGAGCGAACTTCGAGTGTGTTGCTAGTGCAGCATCTTACATTTATTTTGTGAATTAAAAGAAGACACGTTGTCTCATAACGCGAACAATAGTAGTGAGAAATGACAAACCGAAATGCTACAGGATTGTAATTATGATATCATGTGACAGAAGTGTAGTAACTTACTTGTGACCACAGTAAATTGTCAGCTAAAAGAGAGGAAAAATTGTGTTGTAAAATATTGTTAGATGCAATACCGTGATAATGCACTGCCTAACCCACTTCTCTGCGCTGCCAGTGTAGCACCTAGAAGGGCTGCCATCTGGTCTTTCAAGTGCTCCTGCTCTTATAGCTCTCATCTCCACCCTCATGAGCATCGTACCACAAATGTGGGGTAAAAGCATGGTGCCTTGCCCGCGAACCGCAGTCTGTTTGGTCTCAGCTCTTCTTGGATGGGGCACACAGTGCTTGTGAGCAAGCTAAGCAAGTCTTGTAGGCGAATGTCGTGCTTGCGGGACATTGTCACCATTGAACGGTGGAAGTTCTCTGTTCATTATTTGAAGTTCATTGTTCCTTCCATGCACCACAGAAACCCACATAGCTAACCTTATTAACATACTTTTTTTTGTTGCTCAAAAAGAAGGAAGTAACCAGAGAAATAATCGTGCTAATAGTTTTTAACTTGTTGGCTGGGGGTTGCATAAGAACCGACAAACTTTCCATTACAACCGAAGATGATCCTCCTGTATTTGTATTTCTTATGTACGCAGCCATCATCTCTCGCCAGTTTGTGGAGATGAGCCGTGCCCGTGTAGAGGGATTGCTGGCAGCATTTCCCAAGTTGCTCGGTGGCGAAGGAAAACAGCACACATTCGTTGAAACGGAGAGTGTGCGGTATGTTTATCAGCCACTGGAGAAGTTGTTCGCCCTCCTGGTCACCACACGCAACAGCAATATTCTTGAGGACTTAGAGACACTCAGGCTGTTTTCACGGCTGGTATGCAAATTTCATTGTTTTGTTGCTGGCACTTGCATTTGTATGCATTCCAAGCAGAGCTTCAGCACCTCCTCTTTTTAGCTTTTGCTATTTTTGGTTTCCTTCTGGTTAACTGTGATAAAGGTACCAGTATGTGGTTACTGTATACAGCCTTTACAGTGTTCTACAACAAAAAATAAGTTTATGGTAAAATGATGAATGACTTTGGGTAAATATACAGTAGCCTCTGTGCTTTCATTGACAATTGACATTTCAAAACAAAATTTGAATGTTCTGAACTGTGTGTGTACTTAAAGTTTTGGAATTTGAGTTTTTGCAGTATTCTAGACTTCAAATTTTCACCAAACTTTGTAAGTACATTCTGTAGCTTATGCTACAAGTATATCAAGACGAAATGTAAGGTTGGCACCAGTGCTGCTCTATAAAGAAAGAGAGAGAGAAAAAAAAGACATCCTAAAATTTTTGTACTTATATTTATTAAACAAAATGTTCTTTTGCAGTAGATTATGCTTGCGTTTTTTCAGTCATATTGGGTTCTGTTGTTGTCCCTATTTAGTGATGTCTCTTTTTGAAGAATAGGAATCCCTGGTGTCTCAGATGCATGATGTACACTGTGAATGGTGCTATGTTGCGCAAGAACTACTACATTCAGACTATATTCAAAAAGACCAAAAGACAGATCTTTGCAAAAGCATTTTGTCCAGATTCCAGAGTACTGCAAGAACATGGATGAGCAGGACATCATCGATAATGCATTCAACCTCATCTTTGCATTTGATGAAATCATTGCCCTTGGATACAGGGAAAGTGTCAACCTTGCACAAATTCGTACATTCGTGGAAATGGACTCACACGAAGAGAAAGTGTTTCAGGCTGTCAGACAGGTGAGCAGTATTGTTGTGCACTGTATTTTTGTGTCCTAAGGGTAGGGTAACCTTATCTTGACAGACCGATGGGGGTTTCACTTTCATTACTTTTTCCATAGTTTTCTGCATGATACAATGTATAGAAATACAGGGTGTCTGGTGACAAAGTGTCATTGAATTTCTAGAAATAGGTTTTACTTAAGAAAATTATGGAACTGCGTGGAATACACACACAGAGACTTTTGCTAGAGATAGAGGCAGTTTGCATTCGCGTCACGCATTAATTAAGCTAATTTTGCTAATTGAACTCTAAAATTAGCCAAGCAAAGGTAACGTTTTTCTTGACAAATTCGGAAGCCGATGACCATAGCACACTATTCCAATCGAAATCACAGTTTTTTTCAGAAAATTTCTATAAAAAAATTATAATCGCAAAACCGTCACTTGGCGAGGCGTGGTCGCTGAAATTTGCGTTTGCGGAACTTTTCACTCCATCCAGATGCCCTCCCTCCTATGCGAGCAAGGACATAATCACACCTCCCGCCTTTATCAACGTGCATGCTGTCAATTCCCAGCCACTGATAACGTCGGTTACCGCGGTAATGCCCTCGATCGGGTGTGGCTGTTTCCACTTTGTCTCGATAAAGGCAGAGCCAGCACTTACGCAAACACAAATTTCATCGACCACGCCTCGCCAAGTGACGGTTTTGCGACTATGCTAATTTTAGAGTTCAATTAGCAAAATTAGCTTAATTAATGCGTGACACGAATGCAAACTGCCTCCTCAATCTGTAGCAAAAGTCTCTGTGTGTGTGTATTCCAAGTAGTTTCATAATTTTCTCAAGTAAAACCTATTTCTACAAATTCAACGACACTTTCTTGCCGGACACCCTGTATAGTGCTCATTGTGGACAGTCTTGCTTTTTCTGCTATATTGAATGTCCCAGTTTAGTGACCTTTTGGTTCATTTTAGTTGCGAGTGTTTTGATTCATTTGTGTTTGTTTAATCTTTACCGAGGTAAATAACCATGGTGTTCATTCAATTGCAAAATATTTTCAGACGCAAGAACGTGAAGCTAAACAAAAAATGAAGGAAAAAGCTCGCGAACTGCAGAAGGCACGGCAGGAGGCTGGAAGAAAGGGGGGAAGTCGTGGTGGCGCAGGTCCACCACCGGGCTTTGGCTTTGGCAGCGGAATGGGGTCTACTGCGGCATCTATGGTAGTATCTGACAGCATGGGAGCTTCGGGAGAGCCACAGAAGCCATCCTACCTGGCCACTGGGTAATTTCTTATTCTTTCTGTGCACCACGTGCCTCGTGAGCTGAGGCAAAAGTTTGAATTTGCTTGAACGTAATGTGACCACTATTGTTATGCAGTAATAACTTTTTTCCTCTGTTAAACAGGGACAGAAAGGGGTAGCGAATATGATAGAAAACAGGAACAATTTATAGCCTTGCCTCTCTCTCTACATCTTTTGTGAGAACTTCCTTCTCATTTAATACTTAGAGCCTGTTCTAGGCTTAAACCTGCTTTTTACCCCTCCAATTTGCGTCGTGGTCACTTTGGGAGAAACTCAGCAGAACCCATGAAGTGAGCTTTGCAAAGCACCAGTTCAGCCATGAATACGGGCACTGGAGAACACCAAGCATGCCGCATTCCGCACAAACCACTAGGTCTCTTGTGTTAATCTGAAATGTGAGAACAGATAGGTAGAGCCTGAAGTTTTCGGGAAATATATTTTTTTCAAAATTTGGGGGGTAAAAATGGGGTAAATAAATGTGTGCACTAAATTCATGCGAATTCGGGTGAATAAAACAGCCGGCATGCTAAATTCGGGGAGAAATCGGGTTCAGTTACTCAAACTAACTTTGGTGGTTTGGCATAGACGGTGATGTAACTGCGTTTGCTGCCAAAAAGCAAGTTAATGCATTCCTACAGACATCCCTGTGAGGGGAATTTGCCGGGTAAAAATCGGGTTTCACCCTAAAGGGTGAATCTTCAATTCGGGGTGCAAATTCGGGGAAAAATCGGGTAAAACCCTAAAACTTCAGGCTCTACAGATAGGCAAATGAGCTGAGGCTAGCTCCATCTAGGGACAAACACAACACATAGAGCCTCCAAGTGCCTAAGGGACAAAGTCAGCAAGTAACTCACAAAGAGAGCTTTTGTGAATCGTTGAAATGCCAGAAACACTTTTATTTTCCACCCCCAAAATACATGTTTTTCCATCAGACATTGCACTATTTGGTCCTGTTTTGCAGGTCCTTAACCAAAAACCCGATTTTGCCCCCCGATTTTCAAGAAACATAAAACCTGAAAACACAAGGGTGTATTAATACTGCATAAATACGGTACATTAAAACTTCATAAAATATAGTACACTTGCACAAGGGATGCTGCGCAATGAACTTGACTCTGGTGGTGAGTGGTATAATGTGACACTGTCTGCTAAAACATGCAGTCATATGTGTCACGACCTACAAACTCGTCTGAGTCCAAACTTTGATCCACAAGACAAGGAAAGTAAGCTAGGTGTTGCTTGAGTACAGTGAACTCCCAGTAAACAAAACTTGATTTCCTGTATACACAGTGACAAAAATCTTTGGATAACTGAATGAACATGTTTTGTAAATTCGGTTAAATGGGATGAACTGGAAGTACCAAGATGATATTGGACATGGAAAACTACTGTTCACGTCTCACAACCCCTGTCCTAGCCAGCACAATTCAATCCACTTCTCGCGTTAGGCTTAGATCACGTTTGCACGTGTCTTGATGGAATCAGTCAAGAAACGACTGCATAATCGGCGTTATCGTTCAGCATAAACCTCCTTCGCTTGTGACAAAGTTTCAAATAATTCAGGGACATGATTGTAGCAGAAACTCAAAACCAAAAACTGCAAAGTTTGATATGCCAAAGCCAATGCTGGCATCAAGGTAGTGAGCGCCCCCCACACTGACTGAGGATGTGGACGATGCCATACTATAATCATGACGTGTAATTTTGGACACCTGGCTGCTTGAAGCAGATGCAGAGTTCCCCAGCAGAACAAGAAGGTACTCTTTATTATGGACAATTGAGGGGCGCATAGAATTTTTTTCCAAGCCTTATGTATGCTCGTCTATTTTCTAAAAAAAACATGGTTAAAATACAAGACAAATTGCCATTAACTCATTTTTTCTAGCCACCCACAGTAGTGGACATCGATGGTATTGAAGTGAAGTCGCATTTCATGAAATCTATACACTTTGCTTAAATGAAACTTCCGATAAATGGAACAAATTTTTCATTCTCCTCGAGTTCCGTTTAAGAGGATCTCACTGTGCATTGAGAAACATGTTGCCTACAAGTATGTTACACCACTGCGCTTACCTGCTACCAAATTGCCGACTCCGGGAGGTATTTAAATTATGCTGCATAGAGTGTGACTAATGTATGCCAAGGACTTTCATATACCACAGTTTAAGAAAAAAGGAGTTGTAGCATAACAAAGGAGCGTCGCAAAGGACGATGCGGAAAAGCCTAAATTTACTCTGTGTGAGCAAGTGTAGTCGTTTTGGGGACTAAATGAATTCCCACCACCATTCATCCCTTTGTGGACAAAATATATATGGGACTAAATGAACGTCACAGAGCGGTTACCGCATTCCATGCTTTGTCCCCACAGTGCTTTTGTGCATAATCCACGTGAATGAATGAAAATAGTGCTATGAATTAAACCGTGATGGTGTCGAGTAAGATAAAATCTTCACGTGACATGCATACGACACAATTTGCCAAGGAAGAACCACAATTGCTTTCTCTGTGGGCAAAAAATTGCATAATTGTTATAGCCTTGTTCTACCAAATTCACAAAGAGCACATATTTAAGTAGATTGTTGCATTCAGGGTACCATTTGTTAAGTTTAGTAACTATGTGATGTTTCGGTAATTTCATGTAAATTTCAGGGCTAGGGGACTTCCCTAGATTGCAATTACTCCCCAGTTTACTAAATTTTTTTCTTAGTTCTCTCTTTCGCACTCTTTTAAATTCACAGGTGCTGATTTTGTGCAGATAGTGGTGATCTTTCAAACTGGTTGGTTCATGAGCAGAGGTGGGAGGGAGTATGGCAAGGGGAGGGTTATGTCAAAATTGGCTCGCTGTTGTTGGCCACATGAGAGTTAATGAGCAGAGCGTCACCGTTTAGTACGCTTAAGACCAGTCACTAGGTAGGTGAAAGTTACATGTTATAGGGGCGCTAGCGCAAATTCAAAAGATGAAATGTCTGTTTGTGATTTGTGATGAAAGCAGGCATATGCTTTTCACTTACAATAAAAAAAATATGCGAGGTGTCAAGTAATGGTACGTACAACCTTGATCTTAACTGCTCAGATGAAATTCTATTTGGTAGTTAACTCTTATCGTAGTAGGAGGCGAACATTTGGTTTAATAGTGCTCGTCCTCTGTGTTAAACCATCCCAAATATCCGCAACGAGCATTGCAATCTCTTGTCCCAGTCCACCATAGAAAATTAGATTAGATTGCATTGCAATACACGTACTGTGGCTACTTCCTCCCACAGTGACATTCTGGTGAAGGCATGTTCATATTATTGAACTGGTTCGCGAACCAAGTCGTTTAGAATTAACCAGTTTGAACCACTATGTAGTTGCCTTCTGGAGCTGAACCAGAACTGAACGCTTATGATCAAACCGAAAGCCGAATCAAACCGATAAAATTTTTGGTTTGACTCTCTGATATGAAATGCGATATCTAAACCCTCAACAAATGTGTAACAGCATTGGCACTAAAAGCAACAAAACACATTAAAATTCTGATACGGCGCAGTTTGATCTCTGATATCCTTGTGCCAGAAAGTCCCAAATCAAACCAAAAACAATGAAATTTGCTGTGATTGCATATGTCCTATATGTATGTAGATGTATAAGTAGGGCCTTTTCAGGTTATATTTTTTAGCAACATTTGGGAGGAGGGAAATATTGGGTTATATTTTGCTTCAATAATTTGGGTGTAATCGGGTTGAACTGAACCTGATTCAACCCAATTCTGGTTGAATCTGGTGGATATCTTCGGTTTGCTTGGCATAATACACACGACACACCAGTAGACACAGAGTGTCAATATGTCCATGCATCTGATAGGGGCTCTGTTTTGACAGTTTGTATATGAGCATATTTATGCTTTTACGACACTGTTTCCAAGGTTCTGTAAGGGGAAATATTGGGTTAAACCCTGTTTTTGCTGATTTGAATTAGGGGTAAATATCGGGTGTAATCGGGTATAACCCTAAAAAGCCAGGCCCTATGTATAAGACAAAAGCCACCTCACCCCTTGTATGTTCTGCAGGCGCTCTGGAGGTCCGACGAAGGCTTTAAAGCTGGGTAGTAAACAAAAGGAATGGGACACCTTTGCTGACCAGCTCAAACAGGAAGGGGAGCGTAAGTGCTGTTCCCTTTGCCTATGATGATTCATATTGTGTGGTGTTAGTGGTGTGTGATGCACACCTTGCAATGGAATACTGCGCAGCCAAGCTGCTGAGTAAAAATAAGTAGCACCAGTCACAGAATATGTGTACTGTCTCAACACATGACTTCAATTTGATTTCGTGCATTTGATTTGCAGTTGTAGAATGTCTACTCTCAGGAAGCATGTTCTTGATCTGTAAGCTGTTACAAAACACTGGATAGGTGTTCTTTCTACTTTATCCCTTAAAGTTGCTCTAGGAATGCTAAGCTGTTGATGATAGGCAGCATAGGAGCAGAGAAAATGTAAACATTGCTGTAACTGTGGATACAATGGTGCTTCCAAACAGTTGGTGCAGCAAGAACCACTTGATTGTCAGAATGCTAAGACGTGAAGTGGATCTACACGCTCATGTTAGCTTTTGCATGCTGCACAAATGGTTCGGTGCATTTCGTACAAGATCTTGCATATCATTATTACTGTACACATTGCTGCTGTACACATCATTGCTGTACAGAAAATTAGTATGGAACCAATAACGCCAGCAATAATGATGGTATAAAGCACTAACGTTGAGCACTTTGTGTATGTATCAATATTGGTGACATGACTACTTCCTGAACTAGTAATAGTTGATGTAATTAACTACATCTGTATGTTATATTTTGTTTCTGATGTGCGGTGAATAACTACATCTTCAAGTTGATGTTATTCAGGTTTTTCCTGCATGTCTGAGTGGGAAAACCTTGAGTGTCAAGGAACATGTAGAGAGACACCACAACATGAAGTGTTAATGTGTCGCAGGTACTCATGTTGCGTCATGTGTGGGCTTTATGCTCGTGGGCATCCTTTTGCCACTCTTTTTTGGCACATTTACATTGCTTTTTCATAATTCTTCTTATGGTGTTCCGGTGCTCATCACCTTGCAGACATTTCAAGTCCAACAGGTTCCAAGTCTCCCACGTCGTCTGCCAAAAGTGCTATATCCTCGCCTGCTACACCACAAGAGGCGTGAGTCTTTGACTTAATTTGCTGCTGCACAGTGTCGCAAACCATGCAATTGAGAAACTGACTTATTTGGTGCAGGGTATGCCTTAACGTTGAAGAAAAGGTCACTCTCGTGGCCCTGAGAGATGGAGGCCTACAAAACATGGAAGTGCATGGTCTGGTCCAATTGCGCATCACGGAGGAACAATTTGCCCGTGTCAAAATTCTTCTTGACACGCGCGATGACAAGGGTGTGCAGATCCAGGTACGACAAAGCTTCTATGTGACACAGACTCAACCTAATGAACACTTCTCGATTACACGGCACACAAAGAAAAATCGTAGTGGGAACATGATACAAGGATGCCCAGTATAATACTGGCAAATGATGCTAGAACTGCGAGAAGTACGGCACTTGCGGATACAAAGCATGCGCTTCACCATGGTACAAATATAGGTGTTATTTTTGTGTGCGTGCATGCGTGTGTTCTGTTTAGCAACAGTTGGGAGTGAGTCTCACCAACATTGCTTTGAGTGCCTAAATTGGTTTTCAGGAGCAGTCACAATGATAGCTGGGAATCAGATAAAACTTTTTTTTGAATCTGCATATTTTGCCACGAAGTTCCTGCAACACATCTTACGATGTTAGTTTAACACGCCAAACTAACACTCTTACATATGTAGCATAAGTTGGGTACAGACAGTGCAGATGAGTCTCTAATATCATTGTACCAAAAAGTGTGCAGGAAGTACACGAAGCTGTTTCAGTGCACTGTCTGTCATGTATACAGAACCTGCTTGAGGGAGTCTGCTAAAAAGGCAGCACTTTACTACAGTCGCTGGCTGAATTTTCGGACTTGTAGGAACTGTAAAATTGGCCCAGATCATTCAGCGGTCTGAATTTTAGTCAAAGGCAAAAACTAATTTTTTTACAGGGCCTTTATTCAAAGAGTCAGTGAGGCTTCAAAAGCTGTAAATGTGTGTCTACCACTAATGAACACTACAAGTGTTTGCTAATGTAGAGACCAACAGTCACGACGGCAACATCTGCTGTGCTTCTCTGGAGTGCTCATTCATGACATTAACCTTCTTCCGCTCACTTTTAATTGTTTGCCCAGCTTAACCTACTGTTCTGTAATAGTTTACTATGTGACAGTTTGCTGTTTTTCTTTTTTTTTACGCAATCCGTCCGATGCACAGGGTACCTACCTATAAAAGTTTACCCATATTGGCACGACGTACTCACCAATTAGTCAATGCGGGTTCTTCAAAATTTCTGTGTCCGTGTAGAACCATAATTGGTACGTTTCATCGTGGTAAATTTCAAACCAGTTGAACACAGCAATCCAAAGTTACAACTAAAACCCTCCAAGTCCCTATGGGAAAAAAATCAAGGTAGAAGCCATGTTGAGAGAGCAGATGACTAATTGGCAGCTGCTCCACCAGCTGGCGCCACCAGGCTGGCTTCTGAGAGGGGCCCCTGTTGGCCCAGCGTCCTGAGAGCTTCGCGAGTTTTCCACCTGCATTGAGCAGTTGGTGAGTACGGCGCACCCACATGGGTAAACTTTTATACGTAGCTACTCTGTATTTATTCATGGTTTTGCTGATGTCTGCAAATGCCATGCACTACAAATAAAAAGGTGGATATGAAACACACTGTTCTCCCTACTCTTAGGTCATCAGCATGTATATTCTGAAATTTCAGGCAAGTTCCAACCGTAATGCGTATAAAAAATTGAGCTGCTCCTTGAGGGAGTGGTGCTCAATATTGGACAGGAAAATACGTTTTGGTGGTATATACATACTAAAGGTGTTGTCCAGAAAAAGCAAAAGTTTTTTTTTATTTTTATGGTCCATACAATTTGTCGGCGACTGTATCTCTGTACCATTCAGCAGGAAAGGTTGATATCTGTACTGGTTTAGAGTTAGTTGTTGTCCTTTCTGCAGACACACCCAAATATTGACAAAGAACTCTTCAAGTTGAGAAATCAGGTGGCCTTGAAGAACCCCTCAAAGCCCTTCCCACTCAACTCTGACGTTGGTGTCCTCAAGTGGCGCTTCCAGACACAAGACGAGAAGTTTGTACCACTCTCAAGTGAGTTTCACACTGATTTGTAAAGCCATGTGAGGTTGCACCCTTGAATTCAAGATTATTCTACATTGATGGTCTCTACAATTTTGCCACTCTCAGGTGTTTATCAAGCATAATGTCTCATGTGGGTGGGTTTGTCGCAGCTTGCACTCGACGCAGATACTGCACCTTGTTGCATGTCTATGCATGTGCAACATGTGCGTGTCATTGTGCACACGTGATTTTTGTCCTCTGACATGACAGGAACGCAGAAGGACCAGGACGGACACTGACAGTGTTTTGTGCTCTGAACACAACAACTGCTATTGCATCTAACTCTCCACCATGAATTTACAATTGTTTCATGGAAAGAAATGCTTTGCTTTTTCCTTAGACATCAAGGATCTATTCTATTCACTGCAAGAGAATGTGTTGTTGATTAGAGTACGCAGATTTCTTGAAGATAACTTGGTGCGCTTTCAATCGAAAGTTGGTATATCTGTGACTGAATTTTTGCTCTTACTAGAACTTTATCTGAGATCAACTGCCATAAGTACTGTATTGACGGGCAGCTGTACACCCAAAAAACTGGTATCTGTATTGGCGCGAGCATCGTGCCTGTTCTTTCCGAGATTTACCTGAGTGTAATTGACAACGCTGTATTATCCTTTATATCCTCTCTGTCTTCAAATGATGTCGTTGTAAAAAGGTTTGTAGATGATCTGGTTTTCATTTCCACCAGTGAGAGTGTTATTGATCAGTGTAAAAATGTAGTTGTGTCCGCGGCCCCAGAGCTTGTATTTACCAGCGAGTTCCCCACTGTTGGCGTGCTTCAGTTTCTTGATATCAGGCTCTTGTTACAACCTGCTCTTTGTTGGTCTTACGGCAAATCTCAAGCTAAACCCATTTTGCCCGCTTCAAGTTGTCATTCTAATACTGTAAAGCGGGGTTTGATCACAGGTATCCTATCAAATGCTGTAAAAAAATCTTGTCATCATATCATTCCCTCTGTGGAAAGTCAGCTTCTCCGTTTGAATGATGCTGGTTACCCCCATCACATATTACGTGGTGCTTTAAATGTTTTGTTAAACACCTTGCTTCCTGGTTCGCCTGAAATTAAGCCCTCTGTCCCCAAACGGGTGGTTTTACCTTACTTTCACAAAGTGTCTCACAACTTGTTAGCCGTTGCGAAGAAGTTTCAAGTCAACCTCGTTTTCAAGAACAACTTCCGTCTTGACCGCCTCACGCCTTTCGCTAAACCTGAAGTTTTTTGCAAGAATCACTGGAATAAATTTGTCCCCTGTTCTTCAAACGTTGTTTACCAGATCCCCTTAGCTTGTGGTTTCTGTTATATTGGCCAGACAAAACGTTGCTTAAATGATCGTTTGAGAGAGCATTCATTAAAAGTAAAAAATAAAGCTTCAAACTCTGAAATTGTAAAACATTTGGAAGAATGCTCAGATTGCTTCCCTCAATGGGATGAAACAATTGTAAAGGTATCCGAAGTGGACCCTCACAGAAGGCTTTTGAGAGAAACCCTTTCCATAACTACTTGTGGGAACTGTGTCAGCAAACCTTCCGTAATCCTCGGTCCGGCCATGAACAGACTGCTTGTTCCCCCAAAAGTGACCTCCTATTTTGTCCTCAACTGGTGTTCCCTTCACTTCTGTTTGTATATATTTCTTGTAAGTGAAGTAAACTTTTCAGCTGTGTTTGAGACTTCGTGGTGTGTCTGTCCCTTCGTGTTCCCTAGTCTTGGGGGTTTTTACATTATGCATCATCTTCACCAGCTCGCTTGATTCCTAGCCATATTTTCATTGTCATGAATTTCCTTCCTGATTTTTTTAATTACTGATTTCTGCAGCTTTCCTTGCACTGTTGTAGCCTATGTTTCTTTATTTGCACAGTACAAATTCAGTGCTAAACATGATAGGATATAGAGCACTGCACGGGCCTAATTTTCAGGCTCAGCCCAAGCCTGGCTGCTACGGCCCGGCCCGGGCCCGACGTCTTCTATAGACTTACAGCCCGGCCCGAGCCCGACTCTGCCGGACCGGGCCCAGCTCGTACCCGACTGTTTCCATGCTCAGGTCCGGTCCCAGCCCGCCTCTGCTCTATATGTTCTCGAGGCCCGGAGGTGTATTTAGATTTACTAAAGGGCACAGCGTAGCGAGGAAAAGGACGCAGCTAATTGGTGGATAACAAGGAGGTGCACTCGAACGGAGTGGCTGTGTTTCTCTGCCGGCAAGCCGCTTTGTGCTTGCTTGCTTGGGAAGGCAACGCGCAGCGGTGCGTGGGCGATATGTATGTACCCTGCGGTTCAAGAGAGACTCATCTCCGCTCTATTGCGCATGCACCGGTGTTAGTTTCCCTTTCTCAAACTCTCACGCGAACGAAATATCAATCGTCCCCAAATGTACGTGAGTGCACGTTGAAATCCAGACCCATTACACAAAATAAGTATGATCACATAAAAAAGTGATAGTTCTCACATCAGAATACCATGATATCCCATACCCAATGGGGATAAAAAGTGACATGAAAATTCAGCTGTCCAGTCTCACGAAATATGTTCGCGCACATGCCCGACCATGGCTGGCGTTGTCAAGCCCGTACCCGGCCCAGGCCTGTGCACTGCTCTAACAGGATACATTCGGTGCACATTAGCAGCTTTGGAAATGTAGGAGGATATTGTACATTCACATATTGTAGGAGGATAAAGAATGACAATACCATTTCAGAGCATTTTTTAGTCATATGTATGTCATTGCGGCTTAGTATAATTAACAGTAATAATTTCTTTAGTATTCGTCATACTGATCACTTTCGGATACTTCATTTGGTTTTGCAGTCAACTGCTGGGTATCCGAAGTTGGCAATGGAGGGTGTGATGTCAACATTGAGTATGAACTTGAGCAAGAACAGCTGGAGCTCAACAACGTTGTGATCAGCATTCCTCTTATGTGAGTTGTTTCTATATTCACTTAGCATGTAAATCAGAAAGCCTTGCTGGGTTGCAAAGATGTAGGCAATGGCACATTCCTCGGATTTAATCATAGCAGCTTTTTTCTGTGTAAGACATCCATCAATTGCAAAGGGTTTCTTTTAGTTATCAGTTTTTGTTGATGAACATTACTTTTTTAATGCCATAATCATATTCATGCAATAGCTTCATGGGCCCAACCAACGTCAACAGCTGTGTAGGTGCATTGGTAACAGTTGTGGAGAGAGAAGAGAGAAAGAAGAAGTTACAATGGAACCGAGATGAGTGCAGGCGCATACAAAAATGGCCATATACTAAAGCTGTGGCATTTAGACAGTTTTGGCAGAATGGCTACAGATTCAGCCAATTTTTCGACACAGGTTTCTTCTTCAATATCTCCACTAACGAAGAAATCCTGTGAAGGCAGAATTTTGATTAGCAATAGTTAACAATGCAGTATTCTGCCGCATGTACTCCTCAAAGCTGATTTGTGCTATGTTGTCTGTTGTTATTTCAAAGTGTTCATATTGAAAACGGAACTATACCGAACTATTTTTTCAATGTAGCAAGCTCTTTAAACAATTGTGTTGCTGTAGATGTAACATTTGTTGTTGCCTTGACATGTGTTGCAATTGCATCATGGCAATTTTGACCACCAACAGCAGTACAAGGGACAAATACCTAAACAGAGAGTAAATGCGAATGAGAGATACACATGCTTAATAGCGTTCGAATGCTCGGCTGTCCTAGATTTTTTGCTCATGAGCAGTGCAGTGCACCAATGCAGTGCACCAATTGTGCCATGGGGCCAACCCTGCTACATCCTGCTACATTTTTGCAAAATGTCAGGAATCTGCGCAGAGTCTGCGCCAAACATCCACTTGCACCGTTAAAAGCGAAGGCAAGCCTGTTGCTGAGCCCCTCTGGTCATTTAGCGCGTAGCTAGTCAGCGGGCAGGCGAGTCATCGCACAGTTTCGCTTCTCTTTTGCATCCACTAAGCTGGTATCCTGCTGTTAGGAAACCCTTCCCTGACATGTGTTGTTTGAAGGATGAAACTGCTTATGAGTTCGTGACCTGCCTGTTGAGGACAGGCAATACTGAAGCGATAGAGATAAGATCTGCCCCACCGGAATAATTAGGAACATGAGAGGATGCAAGGCTCTGGTCTGATCACTATCACTCTGTCTTTCATTTTTTAAACGATTGCCGTGTTTCAATGCTGTGTTGCCGTACTTGTCGGAGATTGCTTGTCACATGACGTCACTAACGCGATAATGCGAAAGATTGCGAGAATGCTCGTACATCAGTTAGTTAGTGCTATGAACGAGAAACCTAAAATTAGTATTGGACATGTTCACCCTATGTGATTCTAGCACTATGTGAAAGCACAGTGCACAAATTGAGCGTGGAAATAAGTAAAAAGATGTAGTGTTAAGAGCACACATAATACTTTCCCACCAGCAAGCTAGCTTTTGCATTTTCTTTACCTGTTTTGTTTATATTTGGCAGTGTAACTGCACAATAACATCAGTGCAAAAACTGACTAATGAGGAATCCTTTGCAGTAATCTATATTCAGTTCTGTATTATAGTCCACTTCAAATATTCGAATTTTCACACCGCTTTGTCGCTGTTTGCGAATATTGTTGAAAATCCTGGTGTAAATTTTGTCACTACACGTAAGCTACATAACTGACTGCAGTACATGACAATCATTACAAGGAGTTGGCCTTCGGCTTCCGTGACCACATCTACGTCACCCTTTCGAAAGTATATTAAAAATAAAGTGTATGTATATGACTGCGCATGGTGATGTACCTGCTCCAAAGTACTGTTTTGTTGCTCCAAAACAGATTTTTTCTTACTCCAGAAGCTGCTCCACAATGGCTTGGGCCACTGGCAGTGCCAAATTTCTGTGCATGACACCACCTCTCGTGGTTTGTGTTACCTGAGAAAAATGCGCTGTATTTACGTGGGACAAAAAGAATGTACAGACGGATGTTGTATGCTCCAGCAAATTACATGTTTCCGTGTTGCAGTAGGTTTCCATGTAATTGAATTGTTGCGCTGCAGCAGAAAACTTCGTCCTACACAAAGAGAAAAGAAGCTAAAAAGTTCGAAACGCAACAAACATGGCCATCTGCATGGCTTGCCCCTTTTTTGTGTATTTCTTTTATTCAGTGTCAGAATAATTGAGGTAACTTAGTTTCGTGATCATGCCAAACTTGAATTATGGAAGTCTAGTGCATCATGATTATGGTATGCTGGAACTTAGATTTGGGCAAAGATTTTCACCTGCTGAACAAACATAAGCATTATGAGCACCTAGCACATAATACAAAACAACAAAAGAAGCAGGCAACGAAATGCTATGCTGAGCGCCTTTGCGTGACATGAGTGCTTCGCTGGTGTCACTTGAGTGACATCAGCTGCACTACCGTGCAGCTGATGGGCAACTAGACTGGTTATGTGCCATTTAATGGCATCTTTCACATAATTTAGCATTGCTCCATTTTTAATATATGGTTCTTTAATTCTTTTGGGTCCTTGCATTAGATCGAGGATCATTTGCATGTCTCTTTTTAGAGCACAAATCAGAAAGATTGTGCTGAACTTGTGTGTGCAGGTCTGGGAGCGGTGCACCTGTCGTGAATGAGTGTGAGGGTGAATACCACTATGACAGCCGCAGAGGAATACTGGAGTGGCAGCTGCCTGTAATAGATGCTGCCAACAAGTCTGGAGCCATGGAGTTCTCAGCCCAAGGAAGGCCGAATGACTTTTACCCTGTCACTGTAAACTTCGTCTCCAAGACCTTGTACTGTGACATAAAGGTGAGGATACTTCTGATTACGTGTTGACTGCAAGAGGGTGTGGTACTTAAATTACTTACAGTATTGTCCTGTAAGGCGGAATGGAAATGAAAGTTCACAGCATTACTAGGGTTGGTGCTAAAATAAGCTACAGGTCATCGGCGAATGGCATCTATATTTACCCGTAGACTACAAGAAGACAATGTCATGTAGCAGATATCATCGGTGGGCCAAAATGCAGGCGGAACCCATCATCGTGTTTCTAGTATTGTAAAGATGTAACCTGCTGGCGTCACAAAAAAACAAGAACATCCTATTATCCTGATTCCTATATTATTATATTCCTATTATATTATTATTATATTATTATTCCTATATATATTATATTCCTAAGATTATCTTTACAAAAATCATAATTTGTAGTGCAAACGAATGGATTCTTAAACCCAAGGCTAAGTTAGGCGCACCAGTGACCTAACCCTTCTATCTTTACAATACTGCTCAAAGCAACGACATAAGGGATAGCATGCCGGAAAGAAAGAACTAGTCATGCTCTTCTCGTATATAAATAAAACAAAAGTTATGTTATTGTATGTACTGAATCTTCTCACATTTCATGGTTGTCCGAACACTCTTTTTGAACATTTGTTGCTAATTGTTGGTGTTCTCAATCTAGCAATTATTTTTCTCTTGCTGAAAAACTGAGATAAGTTTCACAAGCCATTCACTCCATGTCAAAATTTCTTTGCTTACTGGTGTATTTCAATTTTCAATCTAGACTGCTCATTTTTCGAACAGTATTGACACTCACTTATGTACAAAATGTGCTGTTTCAGGTTTTAGATGTTGTCGGTGTGGATGATGAATTACCAGTGAAGCATTCCTTGAGCACCTTCTTCCTCGTAGAGAAATATGAAGTCATCTGATATGTACAAAAGTTTTCATTGGCATACCTGCTCGGAATTTTCAGCTCTGTACTATGTTTTCTCATTTTAAAAAAATAAAAATCTGGTAAGCATTCTGTATGTATGGCTTTCCTTTTAGATGAGGATGCACAATGCATTCTGCTAAAGACTTCAATTGGAATTGCTTTCTGTGTTGATAAAAGACAAAGTGACCATCCATAGGAAGTTATGCGTTTGCGTCTATACTGTTAGAAAATTTTGCAACTTTATAGATGACGCATAGTTTATCCTTTCAGTACTCATGTTTCTTATTAGTGTCAAGACATACTGAGTGGTCATACTTTGGCATAAAGTTAATACCCTAGCCATCATTCCTAGTTTATTTGTAATAGGAAAATTTCTTAATGACAACATGCACGAAAAACTTGGCGACGCCACACTAGTTACAATATGTAGAGTCATTCCGGCAAATATTTGCATATATACTATATTTACTATACTCACTATATTTACTCACGTAACTGATATATACTTTCTTCTGCACAAGAACATGGCATCTAAAGAGGGGCCCCCTTGCGCAAGGAAGAACTTAAATCTTGACGCTCGAGATACACTCAACAGCTGTTTTTCCTGTAACATCCGAGCGGGTTTAACATGATTTTTCTTTGTGTTGTTCAAATCATAATATTTCCATAACACGTTGTCAACTGCTCTGTCAGGGTGATCAACTTGCACCTGTCTTAAGGCTTTTCACACTAATACATGTACTGAGGGATATGATGCCTCACGCCAGAACATGCCATTTGCAAACAGTCTACTGCGGGCTTCCATGCTTTCTCTGCTTGTGTGAGATAGTGTTCCGTGGTGCCATCCACTACCAATGCAGATGTCGAATGTTTCCTCTTAGCGATTAAATTGTACGCTGACGTCTGTCCTTCACATTTCAACAAGAACAGAGTACCGCATCCAACTCGCTTCCCTTGGACCGATTTCACTAAATGACCTCAAAAACTGTCGTCCATCGACTGCAAAGAAATCAAATGTGAATGTATAGCAATAACATCACTTTGTTTGAATGGTGATGATTGGGGTGTTTCATTTTGACAAACAATACTCTATTGGCCCATTGCACATGGCAAAACAAAAACGAGCGGGTTAAGGCATCCTCGTTGGTGGTAACCAAGGTCGTGCTGAAGACTGGTGGGTTCAAATCCTCCCACTGGCTGTGCAGTCTGAGGTTTTCCCTAGGTTTTCCGAAGACTTTCCAGACGAATGTCGGCACAGTTCCTCCTGCAATCGGCCCAGGACATGTACTAATCCCCTCCACTCCTTCCTACTGTCCTCTCTCCATCTGTTCACATCTGTACGCCGCTCATAGCCACACCCACATACAGGGTGGTCCACCAACCATGATAGAAATTCATAGTAAAAAACGTAGGCCCCGGAGAGACATGCGGTCAAGGGATTTTTTTCTGCCAATAACTTTTGCCACATATTGGTAACATTTTTATTTTATTTCAATGACAGAAAGTTAATTTCTTGAATTGAACTCCGAAATTTCCCAAGGCAATCTAACGTTTTCTTTGCGGAAATGGGTTCCCCGTGGTCATTTTACTCAGTATAGCACATAATCCCACTCGTAATGCAATGGCAGTTGCCGAAATAAATTCGCCGAAAATCCGTGGAAATGGTTCCGCCTCTTTTTTTGACGGCTCGTAGTTTGAGCGCAAAGCTGCGAAGAAAGGAGGTTACATTGACACGCCACACGAGGGGGGAAAGGGTTACAAGCCTTACCCACGGAACAAACACGCGTGGTGAGTGCGGGAATCAGAGCTATCTTATCAAAAATGAGGTCACCCCGACGTCTTGTAACCCTTTCCCCCTCGTGTGGCGTGTCAATGTAACGTAATGTAATGTAATGTAATGTTCTTCGCAGCTTTGAGCTCAAACTACGAGCCGTCAAAAAAGAGGCGGAGCCAAGGGCTCATTTCCACGGATTTTCGGCGAATTTATTTCGGCAATAGCCATTGCATTACGAGTGGGATTATGTGCTATACTGAGTAAAATGACCACGGGGAACCCATTTCCACACGTTAGATTGCCTTGGGAAATTTCGGAGTTCAAACCAAGAAACTAACTTTCCGTCAACTGAAATGAAATAAAAATGTTACCAATATGTGGCAAAAGTGCAGTGCATCCACTTTGAATTGTCCCTTTACGACTGCGCTAGCTGCCAATGTTTTAAGCATGTGTAGTTGTTCTGTGCTTCGTGTGGTGCATTGGTTTATCATGTGCGCCAATGAAGTGTACAGAGTAAATTCACAGGTTACCCTCGGGTGTTTGTAAGCGTGCAGTACTTGCTCCGCGCCTTTCAATTATCTGCTTACGATTGCGCTGGCTAACTGACAGTGTTTATGCATGTGTAGTCTTACCGTGGTTCCTGTTGGCATTAGTGTTATGATGTAGTTAACGGAGCGTTCAGCGTTGGTTTCCAGGTTAGTCTCGTGTTTGGGAAGCGTGTAGGTGCTTGCTTCACCCACTTTCAATTATCTGCTTACATTTACATTGGCTGACTGACAGCATTTTGTGCATGTGTAGTTACTGTGCTTCGTGTCTGCATGAGTTTTATCGTGTTATAGTCTAGCGTTATTTTGCAGGTTGCCCTCGGGTCTTGGGAAGCGTGTAGTGCTTGCTTCACCCACTTTCAATTATCTGCTTATGATTGCGCTGGCTTGCTGACAGCGTTGTATGCCACATGGACTTGTTACTGTGCTTCCTTTTTTTCATCAGTGTTATCATGTGTGTTAATCCAGGGTTCAGCGTTATTTTTGTAGGTGAGCTGTTGGGTATTCGTAAGCGTGCAGCGCTAGCTTCACCCACTTTCAATTATCTATTTACGGTTGCCCTGGCTGACAATGTTTTAAGCATGTGTAGTTGTTATGTGCTTCAGTCTGCATAGGTTCACCCTGTGTGCTAATCGAGCGTATAGTGTTAATTTGCAGGCTTTTCTCGGGTGTTGGTATAAGTCAATATCTGCTTACCATTGCGTTGGCTGGCTCACAGTGTTTTACGCATGTGTAACTGTTAGTGTGCGCGTTGCGTGAATTAGTTTTGTCGTGTGTCTTAATCCTGATCGAGCTTCTGCGTTAATTCGCAGGTTGCCCTCGCGTGTTGTGTAGCGCGTCGTGCTTACTCAACTCACTTTCAATTATCTGCCTGGGATTGCTGGCAGCGTTTTATACAAGTGTGATGGTTACCGTCGTCCCTGTGTGCATCTTCATAATATGTGCTAGTTGAGCGTCAAGCGTTAATTTGCAGATTGCCCTTGTTTGTTTGAAAGTGTGCGGTGCTTGATCATACACATTCAGTTATCTCCTTACGGTAGTGATTTGTGCATGTGTAGTTGTTGTTGTGTTTCTTAGTGTGCTCGCGCCTTAATAATGTGCACTAATCGAGCGTTCAGCGGTAATTCGCAAATTGCCCTCGGGTTTGGTAAGTGCGCAGTGCTTCCTTCACCCACTTGCAATTATCTGTGTAGGGTTGTGCTGCTTAGCTGAGAGTGTTTTATGCATATGTAATTGTTACCGTGCTTCATGTGGGCGTTGGTTTTATCATGTGTGCTAATCTAATTTTCAGCGTTAATTCGCGGGTTGCTCTTGTATGGTGGTAACCGCGCTGTGCTTGCTTCACACACTTTCAATTATCTGCTTATGATTGCGCTGGCTTGCTGACAGTTGTTTTATGCATGTGTAGTTACTGTGCTCCCTGCTTGCATTAGCTTTATTGTGTGTGCTAATGGAGCATTCAGCGTTAATTCGGAGGTTGTCCCCATCTAGTTGTACGTGGTTGTTTCACCCACTTTCAGCTTTTTCTGTTTACGGTTGCTCTGGCTGGCCAACAGTGTTTTTTGTATGTGTGGCTGTTACTGTGCTTTCATTGTGCATTAGCTTTATCGTGTTTGGTGATCGAGTGTTCATGCAGGGTACCTTCGGATGGTAACTGTGCAGTGCTTGCTCCCATTCTTTCAGTTATCTATTCACGAGTGCTCTTGGTGGCTGTCAGTATGGAGCCTGGCTGACAATTTTTATGGTATCTGCAGTTGTTACTGTGCTTTCTGTGTGCATTAGTTTTATCGTGTGCGCTAGTCGAGCGTTCAGGTTGCCCTCGGGTGTTGGGAGGAGTGCAGTGTGTGCTTCGCCCACTTTCAGTATGCATTTGTTTTACCGTGTGTAGAATTGAGCGTTCAGTGTTTAATCACATGTTGCTGTCAAATGTTGGTAAGCATGCGCCGCTTGCTACATTCACTTTCAATTGCCGGTTTACTCATTACCTTGCAGCATATGGAATAGCCGGTTATAAAAGCGGCTAACTAACAGTGGCGTCGCACAGACTTGTCGACGTTCAAGCCCGGGTCCAGCCCAAGTTCGCCAAAAGAAGGCTTTACACGGCCGACCCGGCCCCCGGCCCTAATCTGGTTCGGGTCAGCCCGAGCCCCTACCGTAGTCTGTTGGGCGCATTGCTTGGTTCACTTTCAATTAGCCGTTCATTTATAGTTTAATAGATCTTGTTGATTGTAATATTTTGTATGTGTATTCGTTGCTGGTGTTTCATGCGTGCTATGGTTGGTTGCAATGGTGGAAGCGTTAATTCGCAGGTTGCCCTCGGATGCCGGTGATTGCGCGGCACTGGCTTTATCCACTTTCAGTGATTTCTTTACTTACCATTAGCTTGCTCTCGGTGGCTTGCAAGTTTTTATATATCTGTATTTGCTTTTGTGCTTCCGGTGTGCAATGGTTGGTTATCAGTTTGCTAATCGAGCGTTCATTCACAGGTTGCTTGCTGACACTAGTTTTAGTCGTGTGTGTTGGCTGCTGTGCTTCTGATGTGCATTGGTTCTATTGTGTCCAATACTAACTTCATCCACTTACAGTTGATTGATTGAGATATAAAAAATATGAATGTGCACAGTTGTCTGATTACGTATCGTTACATATGGCTGTGATGGGCTGGTTGGCGGTCCGTGGATAACGGCGAAGTTACCCAGCTACGAAGACGGCACGGCTTGAGAAGCCCCCCAACAGATCCGGCCCATCGCCCATCAGGTCTCATGTAGTGGAATACCATCTCCTCTACAGCTGGCATATTGGCTCGCTGCTTTCCAGCTGTTGTTGTCCAGCTTTCAGCTATGTACAAGAATGCGCTACTTTTGTAAGCACCCTGAAGCGGTCGCTTCCCAGTAAACCACAGACGTCCTATGGATACCCATGCAGTATCCCAAAATGGCGATTCAGATATCCCTGGGATATACGTGAAAAATCCGTGGATGTCCATGGGCCATCCAGGAGACCAAATTTTACACACAATTTGATGTCTCCTGAATCCAGTAATCAGTCCAGAGGATCCAGTAGTCATTGACAGAATGGCGTAAATGCAGGCTAGCTGGTGGATAAATTCCATGATAGGCAAGGCTTGCCTATCATGGGATCCAGTAGTCAGTGAATGGATGTATAGGGGACATTAGTGAAGACACATATCCAAACCACTCATAAGTTTATTAATGTAGTGTTCTTATAACTGACTATATAGAGCTCATACATTTGCAGTTTAGTTGTCAAATGTAGTTGCGCTGTCATCAGCTGCGCTTCTTTTATTAATCTGAACTTACTCTTAGTTTATACATATCTGAGATGACGACGCCACGCTGATGTGTTTGTCATGTGTGTGGGTGTTGAACACAACAATGCAAATTGAACAAAAAATGCCTGGAATATCAACAACAGTAAAAAAAAAAAAAAAAAAACAGGAACTGTGCCCCGCTGCGTTCGGCCACACTCCGACACACGGTGCACCAACGCTGACCAGGTTAACGAAGGTGCTCTCACCAACAAGAAGAGCACTTCTTCTGTCCTCCACCGCACACGAGGATTTGAAGGGAGACCAGAGCATTCGCAATAGTCTATGTTGACAAAATCGCCAGAGCATATACTGAATACAAGTTGTTGGGGGCACGTTCCTTACGTGTATTGGGCCGTGATACATTTGTAACTGTGAGGGGGTGCTTCTTTGCAGTTAACCTGTGTACCTGCAGAGTCAAGGTATGACCAATAACGCTTCTGGCATTCCTTCCTGTCAAATACGGTGTTTTTAATTCAAGCTATTGTCTATAATGTGATTAGCTGCTGAGTGGAGCTGTAAAAGTGATCGAATTCCACTGTTGCTTGACGAGCGCTACGTATAGATAAATACTTTCACGGCTAGCGGCACTTCAACGATAAAAATATATAACGATTTTACTTGTTCCCCCATATCCAGTTAACATTTACAGAAGTTTTTGCTTGCTCTCAGCACACACAAAAAATGTGGCTTGTGAACAAGATGTCATAAACTTCACATTTATCCGTATATGTCCAGTCGACGTCCTGGCGACGTTCCTGTGACGTTGAACCAGTGCCCAAAATCTCGTGCACTGGATCCTCCATGAATATCCCAGGGATCTCCAGGCCGCTTCCTCCATTCAAATATCCAAAGCGCGATTCCTGCAGACCTACCTAGGACATCAGTTATTTACTGGGTAAAACCGAAACGCGAATGTCGTTCTGGGACATTCCATAGACATCGCATGGTTGTCAAGATATTCAGGACGTTCGCGACCTTGTAGGGATGTCCTATGGATATGAATAGTTTACTGGATTGTAGCAAAACAATCATCTTGCCCTGATCACACGTCATAGGCAATATTACTTTGCGGTCATGTGACTTTGTTTATATTCTGTTTTGGCACTTGCTGCCAGTAGTAGACGATTAGATTAGCTTATTTATGTGAAATATGTGGTGCTTCTACTAGGCATGGTAGCTTTAGTTACACTGCAACATATATACAACGACGGCAGTGAGGAACCCAGCGTTGTTGTTCTTGAGGATGGCGCGAAGTGCACTGAGAACTGCTCTGCTGCTTTTTCAGTTAGTGAGCAATAATAGCTTTACGTAAATAACAACGGAGAGCTTCACAACGTTGTATTACGTGTGTGTCTTTGTCTCGCCTTGGTAATTTTGTTTTAGTCCCTGCACTGGGGTTTTATCGCTTTTCACAGTGGACAGCTTCCTAAAGAGCCTCGCTTCATCTGTCCATACTCCATAGAGACCCTCATCCAACGGTTCCGTCTGAATGTCCGCTATGGTGGTAGCTTATGATCGGATCTTATATGATCGGAAAAGCAACCTCTCCAAACTGCTCCATGTGCGCTGTTGTGGAGGATGTCGAGCACATTTTAATGTCCTGCGTACGGTACACCGAAGCTCGCAGTGGTGACGGAAGCTGGCAGAAGTGGACGGCCGTCCGCTCAGTGTTTGAAAAGTACTTGGACCCTGGCCATCCCACTGTCAGGCACCGAGCGTTCTCCGCCGTGGTGAAATTTTTCTGAGACATTGATGCAGACAACAAATTTTGAAACTACGGGTGCTTGTGGGTTTTGTTGATCAACTGTTTGTATGTTTTGTGACAACTCTGTGTTTGCAAACGTTTTTTGTCGGAATCACCACCAACCACTAATAATCATCATCGCCATGGTCATTCTAATCATCGTCGTCATCGGTAATAGCCAACAAAATCATCAGCAACAGCAGCAGCATCCCAGGAATTTTCCACCAATGTATCTGGTGCAAGTGATGTGGAGTTCTTTGCCACACACTAGTGAAGACAAAACTTCCCTTTTATTTTGTCGTTAAATCAATCAATCAATCAGCCTCCTAAACAGACGAGTGCTTCATTGGTAACTGCTGGCTACTCTGCGCTCTCGTTTCGTTGATTGGGATCCTTCGTCATCCGGAAATTTTTGCTTCAAACGGCCAGCGTTGAATAAACTGGGGATCGACTCACAAGAAATACTTGACGCATAATCACAAAATAGAAATAAATGATTGGTCACAGGCACCAACTGCGTGAACAGCAGCTTTTGCTACGAATGTCGGCATATGTCGGCACAGTTCCCCTAGAAGTCGGCCCAGGACGCACACTTCCCCAGGGCGTCAGTCGTGACGTTGCCCACATACGTGAGGCCGACAACGGCAAGCCCTTTCACCATCACCACCACCACCACCTTTTGCTACGAATAACGATACAAATTAGCATCTTGGCCACAGGCGCGGTTGTTACACGACACAGGCAAGGGTTTACATTGTGCGCGTATTTATGAAGGTTGCGGGCTCGTCCGGTTCTTTATTCGCGTCAATAATCACCTATGATGCGCCGTCCTTCGTGTCTGAGGTAGTGGCTGCATCAATAATCGGCAATGCCGCTCGCGGGCTGCTTTTTAAGCCGGTTACCCGTTCGCCCCCATGGGCACGGGCGTACTCCCAGTACGAGCAGCACGCTGCCCTGTACCCATTGTATGTAGACTATATAGACACAGTGTCCAAGCAGTGCACTGCACTGAATGTGCCTATGGAGGTGGGAGGACAGGATATTCGAGGCTATTTTATCGCATGCAGTTATGCGAAATGAATCATCACGCTGCTAAGACAACAGCCACCCTCACCTGAACTTTCAGAGCATTGTGCTGGCCCAAGCAGCACAATGTACTGAAAGTCAAGTGCAATAGGGGTGGCCGGTATGTGTCTTATCAATGTTCTTTAGTTTCAGAATTCTGTTCAAGGCCTTCCACCTACCCGTCCACCCCTATTGCACTCGACTTTCAGTACATTGTGCTGCTTGGGGGGTGTCCACGACATGCACATGTCACGGGAGGTTGGCGCAGTACCGTCTGGGCTGATCAGGAGATAGTTCTTATCAGCCGAGAGGGCGAGGCAGAAGAACGTGCACCCAGCAGTTGCCGCCGGGTAGACAGCGACATAATTTAGCATTCCAGTTCAACCGAAGTCTGTCCTGCCGTGGAATTCTGCGTTTTGTTAGCGCGCAGCTAACATTCAGTAAACCACTACAAACATAGTTTGTAAGTCAAACGTCGCCTGTCAAACTTGCCTGTCAAAAAGCCTGTCACTTACAAACATATGCTATACGTGCAGCCAAAGAGCTCCTGCTAATTTTTTCCCCCCTTATACTACAAACATAGGTATCACAAGTGGGCAGAAGCTTCGCGTTGCGCGTACTCCCTCTCGACGCCATAGTTTACCTTCCTTAGACGTTATTAAGACGATAATTTGGCTCGATTCCCTTTGTTACTACACCGTCCTCCTGCCGCTTCAGGAGTTTCTTCGGACGTTCGCTCCACGTCCGCAGTGTCCGATCGACGTCCGTGGGACTCTTCGTGCTTGTAAGAGAAGGCTGATACACTGTGGGTGTCTGCAGCACGATCAGTTTTCGCTAAGGTACGTGCAACGTGCGTTTTGTAACGTGTTTGAGATCTTGCAGCGCGAGCTGCATATTCAGTCGACCGCCGCTCTTTTACCCTCGGCAACGTGCTGTGTCCCTGATGCAGTCCCGCTCATATGCACCAAGGTCTCCGTCACTTTTGGGAGTTTGTCCTCAACCGGCCTCTCCACCGTGCTTTGATCACCTGAACTGCCATGGCCATCATAATCTTTTATTGGCACTGGGGCAGCGCACAGCCTGCTGGCCGGCTTCCGCCCCACCTCATCATCGTTTATATATATATATATATATAATGTGTGTGTATGTATGTATGCGTTTTTTGTACCTTCCCGGTGCAGATGATTAGAACTTGTCGATCCCGATGAGTCATTCGAGGATATGCTATTTAACATATTGTGCTTTATTTATACAGTCCAAAAATCGCACCATGAAGGTTACATCAGATAAGCGATGCACTCACACAACATCATATAAATTCCAGAGTCCTTGGTTCCCTGTGCCCACGCGTGTCCCTTCTAGCATGCACACAGGATAGGCGCTCATCAAAAGACCCACAGAATGTGTAACCACAACGGAGATGTAAGTACATCTTTTTTACAGGAGTAAGGGCGCTTTGTTTACACACATTCGAAAAATACGTAGGTGCATACAACTGTAGCACGCAGTCAAGTTAAAGAGTCGACAAACAACGTTTGCGTGAAGTACATGAGCACACAAGAGACAAATCTGCAAACATTTTTCAGAATAGTTAACACTGCTCTTTTCTGTGCACGAAGAGCTGGACACGATTATAACGTACCACCCTGATTTGTCCGAAATTGTGTAGCGTCTAAGTCGCATACTGTTACACATATACAACTGGATTAACACGCGGTCGTTAGCACAGCTGTAACGCGTATGGCAACATTCTGTAGCTGTGAATAAAGTGCATGCGATGCTGCATATCAACAGAAGAATAGCAATGCATTGTTAGACGGAACACGCCGCACTATGTTCTTGCATACTGGACAACTTAAGCTCCTGGTTCAGCTTCTCGGTTAGCTGGCAGAATATCCAGAAATGTGACGCAATTGCAGTAGTAAATGGACGATCGCACGGACGAGACACCCGGATCGAGAGCCATCGCGCCTTAACAGACTGTATTCGAAACATCTGTGACTGCACATATCACTCCATGAGGGGATGGGAATTTCTTTTTGATGGAAAGGTACAGAATCATATTCTCCATCAGAACTAAGGGCACTATCCGTTCTGCCATGGCACTGGATAGCTGAATTGGTCTTTCACTTTATCTATCTAGTCACAGAAACTGCAACTTCTCGAACGCGCTTCTCCCTTAACCCCAGCGTAACGGCCCCAAGTTACGTTTGGTGCAGAGCAGTATGCAATAATCTAAACTGAATCCTAAGCAAAAAAAAAAAAAAGAAGAAGAAGACTGCTGCTTGAATGTACTTGCGCAAATTGTTACGCATGATTGTATTGGTCAGCGTGGCCTTCACAACTGCAGCGTGTCATCCAGGTTTGCATATCTTGCCAGCCAGTTATAGGGTGTATTTTGCGAAACCAGGTGCTTATAAAAGTTTCCTATCAAATAAATCGACAGACGGCGTACTCTCGAGAATTCTATCACATGAAGTGTTCTGGCAGTCTGCAGCGTTTGCATCGAAGCGTTAACGTTTAGGTGTTGTATGACCATACAAACCTATGTGCATGTATACCAATATACGAAGTGTGGCTATTAAATAACGAGACTCCGCGTTTTGTAGCATTCGTGCATTTGCGAGCGGGAAGCGCATGCGCAATATGGGGATCCCGAACCTTCGGGTAAAGAATGTGACAAGCTGCGTCTCGATGTCATTTGTTATATTTGTGCCAGCGGTGCTCACAGATACAGCCACGCAGTTGCCTTGCCGGGATCGTGTCAAACTGGAGCAGCGGACCAATCAGAAATTCCTCGTGAAATTTAAAAAAATAAAAATAAAACATCACCGAGTGAGTGCCTGAAACAGTTGCAGGAGGTGTACGGTGCCAATGCGATGTCACGTGCGCGGGTGTTTGAGTCGCAAAAACGGTTTGGCATCGGACGGGAGGATGTTGAAGACGATGACAGACCAGGCCGGTCTGTCACTGCAGCGACACAACAGAATGTACAAAAATTAATGAAATTGTTCGCAACGATCGCCGATTGAGCACTTGGTCGATAGGGGAGATGGTAGACATCTCAGGGAAAGAGTAAGGAAGAAGAGACCCAGGTTGTGGAAAAACAACTCGTGGACTCTCCACCAGGACAATGCGCGGTTGGTGAAGCAGTTTCTTGCCGACAAGAATGTTCCAGTGCTGGACCACACTCCTTGTTCGCCGGAGGTAGCTCCTTGCGACTTTTACCTGTTTCCAAAGGTGAAGGAGACCCATTTCCAAACTCTCCCCGAACACAAGGACAGAACACCAACACTACTGAAGCGCATGACACATGATGATCTGGAGCACTGCTTCCTACAGTGGAAAATGCGTGTTCAGCGTTCAATAGATAGGGGAGGGGAGTATGTTGAAGGGGATAGGTGTTAATTTGGAATGATGTAATAATAAACACGATTTTCCCCTACAGTCTTGTCATTTAATAGCCACAACTCGTACGCTCATTTTGAGAGTGTGCCGACATAAAAAATTTTCAATACGTGGCCGCCCTATTTCTTCGTGTACACCTCGTTGGGTGCTTGTTCTCGGAGAGAACACTGCAGAGCAGCCTGTGCATTGCAGACGGAAAATCAGGTTCTGCGCTCATCGTTGAATCTGCAACACACAATGCGCATTCATTTTGAGCGCTAACCCTAGATGATAATTTGGCTAACGGAAGAAGCTAGTCCCCATTGTAGGTAGCCAAGTTTTTGCATATTGAACGCTGTTAACAGACACACTCCAGTCAAATACATGTGCAAAGCGACCCATAGCACCAAAAAGCAGCAGCAGGTGCTGCCAGGTGTGTGTATATACATCAGCCAGGAGTACAGCTCCGGTCAACCTTAATAACAACACTGAAACAAAACGTCCCGTTCACGAGCGCGATTACAGCGACCCTTGGGGCCATGAAGAAATCTTAATTGAACAAAATTATTAGGTTAGTTTCACGCAAGGATTTTGTTCACTTAACATTCCCCCAGTGCCCCAAGGGTGGCTGTTATCAGGCTGGGAAGTGAGACCGAATTTTTTCCAGCGTTATTATTAAGGTCGACCGGACCTGTACATAAGTACGCTAATTAAGTTGCAACGCTTCTAGGCACAACTTGTATCAGCAAGAGGAGGACTTAGCACATATGTTCCGCCGCAAGGCGTCCATCTCGTGGCGGTGCCACACTACATGGAGCTTATAGCACTTTGTTGGCAGCAGAAAAACACTGTCAACAGAGTCACAAACATAGCGCATGGAATGCACAAGTGTTATTAGCAGGCAATTACATTGGCAAAATTGACACTCTATTACGCTTTAGGATACATTTGTTTGGCACACAGTTTTGCGTCTTTGGTGCTACAAGCTCTGCGCAGAAGAACAGTGCAGTACAGAGTGAGAGGTTAAGCAGATATCTGCATGTGCAAAGTGCGCATTCGAGTTCCTTTAGCTTTACCATCAACCCTGAATATCAGGATCCGAAGCACTACAGGTCGTCGCGACTGCATTCAGATGAAATTGACTAAAAACAGTACATTTCGTGAAGACACCAGTGTTTACAAAGAGGTACGTCCAGAAAAGGGACGAAGCTGGGAGGGAGGCAGACAGTAAGGACAAACATATCTGTAAATATGATCACAGCTCAGCTTTGTTTGAAGCAAGCGTCGATCCCAGTCGTACAAATATTTGACGCTTCTCGAATACGCGAAGACATCAATGATAAAGTGCAGGTCATCGTTTGGGAGACACAGTGCACTTATCCCTTGTCCTATCCTCGTAGGGGAAGAATGCCACGACAGGTACTATATAGATAGTGTGCCTATTAAATAAACGAACTGCATACATACGAGCATGTCGGGAGAAAAGTGTTGCTGTTGTCGGAACGTCACGCGTCGTATACTTCTGGGCCGCGTAGTCCGCAAGCCAATATTCCATTTAACTGCGTCCCTTGTGTTGCCCGATCGTTGAGCAGCAGCATGCGAGCTTCAGTATGAAGAAAGATGAAAGGAAGTGCCTCAGGGGGACGAGAGCCGCCGATATTTCGAGCAGAAACTATATTCTTCTTCTGGGCACCGTCCTCATCATTTGCGTGGTATTTAAAGGGTTAGGGATGACGTGTTAAAGGTTCATAAGTATTGTGGGTCGACGCACAATTCTCATGAATTTTTAACACGTCGTCGCTAACTCTTTAAATAATATGCCAATGATGAGGATGGTGCCCAGAAGAGGAATAGTCTCTGCTCGAAATATCGGCGGCGCTCGTCCTGAGGCACTTGCCTTCATACTTCCTTACCGGTTAACTGGATTTTCTACCCTTTTAAGTATGAAAAAGAGGTGGATAAGAGTGATTACATAATTCATTTGCCGCAAAATGAAGCGCTGTCAAGTGGTCCCGCTTTGCCTCTGCAGAAGTCGTCAAATCAAGAATAGATCAGCTGTTTAGAGGTCCAATACAGACTTCAAACGATTAAGCTGTGAAGCGTACCAAGTGAGAGATCGCACCGTAGGCAAGAACGTGACGCACGCTGAAATGGGATACGAGTTGTAACTAGATACTATGTATATTAATATGAATTCGGTTGGCTAATTGTTTCACCACGCATTCTGTAAGGTATTATTACGTGTACAGAAGTAGACACCTAATAACATCTTGTTGCTGTCGTCACATGCAAGGCAAACAGCTAATGTGGCAAGTGGACATCTTTCTGATTCTGTTCTCCTTGTCTCTGTCGTCCTTGTCTCGCAACTCATTAAACTCGAGCAAACGCTACCGTCGTCGCAATTACACCGGCTACCGTGCGTGCTGTTACTATGTTCCAGGAAATCTTGATTGTGGTGCAGTCTGCGGTCAGTTATTTTTGTTATTACCGCTATTACCGAACTAGTAATACTAGTTGTTATAGTTTTCGTGAAAAGCACAGTGTAATTTGGGCAGTTACTTGTGTAATTGGATAATTATGTTAATAAAATATTCTGAACGGCACACTAGCCCATTCCTATACAGGGCTATCGGTGAGTAAGAACCGAACTGCATTTCGCGCACAGACTTCTTTGGATCATATTTGATTTCGACAGCGCGTAATGAGTTATTGGCAAGAGCTATGACAGAAGTCGTGTACTCGGAATATCGGCAGGGAAGTGAAACCACGTTATCACAAACGATAAGCGTACGAATATGCTCTGGTTAACTATGAGTCTATGACTTGCGTAATTGCGGTCATTGCTATACTTTGCATCGCAGTCGCTAATACGCGATAACTATTTTCTACTGGAAGGCAAATGGAGCAAATAAGGGTCCTTTGAGCTACCAGATAATAGAGTGTTGGTAGACCATTGATAAGGTCACCTTGAAGATAACGTACCTACCGGAACTAATGACAGCGTGCATGACTCAGAACCTTATTCGTTGATTGGGTACGGTACTTCGGACGCCACGTTATCAACGGTCTACTAACACTCACTACTGAGAGCATTGGCAACGTCTTCCTCAAACGAACACAAGTGCATAGGATATTGTTGGCGTACGCAATCAAAGTGCTAAAACCAGGAAGCGCAAATTTCGGTTGGCCAGGTTTGCGATAGCTGCATAGGACGCAAGTTAGAGCTGGCCACGAACTCTAAAAACAAAACCTCACCGCATAATTAACACGCTGAAGGCTAGGACGAACGCTCTTTTGTGACAAGTATCATAACTATAAACGTGTCACGAAAGGTGTATGCTTCCCGTTCTGAACAAACCAGGGGAGAGAGAACGATGCCGTTCGGGGTTCTGGTTGGCTAGGAGCGTGCTATGCGGTAAATATCCGTGTTACGAGTGTAACAACGTGAACGATGCTGTTTTGTCGGTACGTACGATATGTACATGCACTTGAAATCCCATAAAAGGAAAGGTAGACACCTGTTGCGTTGGTTATCTAATTACGAGTAGAACGTACTCTAGCACCTAGCATTGCTGAACTGGCATGACATAGACCTTGAGTTCTTTCTATGTCTGGTAGCAAGACGTCAGTTGTCTTGTGTTTGCTATTCTTCTATCTTATCACAGTTGGGCGTTACCTTACGTATGCATATTTTTCGTTTTTGTTGATGGTCCTATGCTAGCATTGACAACGTATTTCTTTGAATTTTACACAAACGAACGGGAAAGCAACAAGTCTATTTTAGTAGCAATATCGAAAAGGTGAAGGTACTTTCGGTTTAGCGGAATCGCATAGCGCAGGCGTGCAGCTGGCATTCTGACGTGGCTGGCGTGTATGCTGTACCAACAAGCATATCTGTAAATATGATCACAGCTCAACTGCGTTTTCAGGCGCTCTGGTACTTGTGCTTTGTGTCAGCTGAGGGATTGAGAGGGGGAAGAAGTTGGAGGAAATCCACACGAGTACATACATAGAAACGTCCACCTTATCCATATGTACAATGTCCAATACTTTGGCTATAATCCCTCGCCGTATGTGTATAATATACTGTCACACACAAGAAGCTCGTTCCCCAGTATACAACAGATAATTACAACAACAGCAGCGAAAATGGCACTCGATAGTGATTCTCAACATTCCTAGCTTTCAAAGTGCAGGATCCTGCACCACCGTGGCTGCCATTTTGACCATACTCCAACACTCTAGAAACAGCAATTCACCGCATAGCACGCTGAAAGCCAACCACTGCACAGAATGACACCGTGATCACTACTGAGTTTTGGAAAGCGTGTGGCGTACACCTTTTTGTGACAGTTAACATGACTGCGTGTTACAAAAAGGCGTACGCCTCCCGTTTTCGAGAAATCAGAACGATCAGAACCAAGAGCGTGTGAAGCAGTGAAGATCCATTTCAAGAGTGAAGGGAACTCAACTCAACTGAACTCAATGGTGCTGGTGTCAGCTATGTTGGCGCTATAGCATTCACAATCCCTTAGCTCAAGCTTCGAAGAATAGCTAAGTCTCGTTGAGAGAACAACTTTGCGCTAGTAGCTGATGCAGCGCATGACAGAAGGTGGAATTTTGGCAACAAAGGACAAGGAAGTGTGTCATAGACCTCGAGGGATTGTCTGCAATACACATTCGTGGAGTCCAGTAAGCGGCTCAGGTGATGGCACCAGTAACTAGACGTTGACTTCACGTGGCGTTCCTTTTGATCACAGCCCAGAGCGGACAAGAACTTGCTGCACTGTTAGCGTAGAGCCTGCAAAGATAAATAAGAAAATAGTAGTCCAGCATCGTTGGTTGCGCTAATTCCGTTAGTTGCTATGTAGCCGAAACTACCGGTCGATTAGTACTTCCCACGCTCTTCACTGCTGGATGAAAAATGTTGACAATGACAAATAATTTGTACAAATATATTGTTTCGTAGATAGCTAATCCAGCGTGGATTTCGTGCTTTCCATGTAGGCAGCATATTCCTGAGTTCGGAGAGCAGACAACGGGGCAAAAACAAACAATGTACAGTACAAGACTTTCCATTCGGCAAACTCAGGGATGTGCTACCTGTATCAAACATGCACCAGCTCACGTTGTGGTATCTGAGGCAATGAAACACAGAATGACGAACTCAACATTTAACATTCGCAACGCCCAGTTGGCATACTCTGATCAAAGAAGATCCCGCTGCTGGTCATCAACCGCCATTCATAAATCGAAATACAAACCAGCATAATGCACATTACTTGTATAATATTTCCAAATGTATACTGAATACGCTCATGTGGCACCAGAAACGTTTATTGGTTTATTGCTCACGACAACTGCACTAAAAACGTGGTTATTTCCACATACTTTTCGCGAAAATGGCAAAGCTGCCGGTTTTGCCTCTCTCGACTGCCATATCGGTGCATCAGTGTGAACGCATATGCAATGGGGGAGACTAACGCCAGGGCAGAACCCTTTCTCATGGACTTTAGTAAGGCTATTCCCATAGGTCAGTGGCTGCAATGTGGCGCTCCCTTCGGGTCGACAAGCATGCGGAACCGCGTTTCGTTTACCACACCCCCGTCAAGATTTTTGTAATGGACTCTGGAGTAACGAGGGAATATCTGTTTTGTCAACCGTAATAGAGGGACTTGTAGATCAGTCCAGCTTAGAGCGTAAGTTCTTATCTTAAAAGGAATAGAGAGATATCGATGCGATATAAAGCACTTGTGTGTCGCCCCGTCGTCAACTTATTCTGAGTATATGACCGTCTGATTGTGGTGTATTTGTGTGAGTCTTCCGATGTCCCTTTAAAGGAACCTTGCAAACAAATAGAGGAATGTCAATTCTGTCATCCTGGTACAGCTACAGACGCATGAGCGTGATGTAAGCGGCGAAGGCAACGGAAGTGCATGAAGAACGCGTGTAGACGTTCCACGATGAAATGGAAGGGGATGCGCTTAACAGGAAGAGCTACTAATATAATTTTGTTTCGAGACGATACTTGAGCGGTGCCATCAGTGTCCATCGGCACACCCGGGCAAAGGGAACTTCCAAGAATGGTGGCCGTTTTACGCTCGAATAAGATAACGTGTGGCGAAGAAAAGAAAAAAGGAGGATGAGGATAGAAAGAAGTACGCAGCTGGGAGAATCGAGGTGCATTAGGGTGCATGATTTGCGAGGCGTGAAACACGACCAGCCAAGAGGTCGTGCCGTTTTACACAAAGTTGGTCCTATAAAGTAAGAAAAAGGGAGGGGGGGGGGGCGTACATTCGCTCGCTGTAAACTGACAGAAGCAATTATCTGGGGAAAGAGAAAGGAAAGGGAGGAAATGCTGATACGTTATGTTACAGTGAAATACGCTTGCTTTCACTTTCACAATAAGAGATTAAGTCTGGCCATCGTGGCCTCTTGTCTTCTTAAACAATAATGTAAACTTTACGATGCAGACAAATGCGGTTTATACGAACCGAAACACTTTCTCCATTGCAGCATTCCTTTCCTGGGCTAGGCATAGGTTGAAGACAACCGCGTCGTCTGCTACGAATTCCCGCCATCTTTATGGCCACGCACAGCTCGCGATGCGCTCTCAAAAGTGTAGCTATATGCTTAGCTACACACTACATTTTGGCGCTGAGTAAATACATAGCAGAAGAGGCTTGAAAAAGTGGGCGAAATTGGTATACAGCATTCATACGTGGTAATCGTGGGCGTAAACATGGCGGCTTTGCGGCATTCGCTTCTAGAAAGGGTTGCTTCACCCTACACAGAGGGAGCTAGTATACTCAGGCACCCTGTCCTGGGCGATTAAGGAACGACACCTTGCACGGCTTCCACGAGAGACGTTAAATACGGTATGGCATGTTCTGAGATTTTCACGCACGCTAAAAGAGCAGTCAGGTGGGCAAAATTAATCAACAGACCGACCACTGTGGCGTCGCACGTGATCATAATTGTCTCGCGACGTAAAGCCACGAAGCCACTACGAGGAATGCCCGCACGTTTTATCTGGTTAAACTGGACGGACGAAGGGCAGACAGGGATTTAGAGATGATTTTCTGAGCGCTTGACAAGCACTTTCTTTTCTTGTTCTTCTTTTTGTTTTACACTTTTGCCGAATGCGATATTCATCGTTGATTCTATCCCAGTTTCCCAAATATTTTTAACTCGATTCTCTCTGGGAGGCCAATGATTTTGATCCATGTTCCTAGAACTTCTGCCGAATTCAGGGACGACAGTAATCCAGTTGACGTGATTCAGATACTCAAATAAATTTATAAATGTTCTGCTCTTAATTTAATCAGTTCTCTTGTAGCTTCACGTATAAAAATTACCAAAAATATTACAGAGTGATACTTCTCCGTAACACCTGATACGAAAATGCATCACGCTGGAACCAAATCTTCAGCGCCGTAGCATTTCTCGATCAAAACACTTTTCGTTTTCAAAACCTTCTTAGTGAGATCACTCGGAATATGCGCATATAAGCTATGGCATGAGAAAAACAGGCAGTACGTCTGCAAACGCGCACAAAGGCGGATGTTCTATCGGATACTTGAGTGCTTGAGCCAGTTTAAGTACCTGACTGGTCTGCCATTTACCATGCAGCGTGGGTCGCCTAGCCACCTGCTGTGGGCGTGTCCGAGCATTAGGAATCCCAACCTCGTGTTTCAAAAGTTTACTCGCGCAAAGCCTCGTCGAGGACTCGCCAAGAGTCGTTTCCGTACAACAAAGACTCCACTGTTCTTGCTGGACGCCGTGACTGAGGGCAGCGGCAGAGAGATTATGAAAACGCGTCTCGCTTTAATCCTGCGCAATCGTCTAATGGACTGGATGATTAGGCGTTCCTCATCCTAGGTTCCTGGATTAATGTCTGGCGGAAACACTCATTCTCCCTGAAAGTAACGGCAAAGTGTGGTGTAGATGCCCAGGAGCTATCTCGGCGCTATCTCGGGTAAAGCTCAACTTGTGCCCATGTATGCCGAGTAGAACTATCGTAAAAGGACCACTTCGAAAATCCATTTTCTGTTTAGAGGGGCATCTCGGAACAGCGAATCGCACAGCCGATGACTGTAACATATGCCACCCTCTCCTTATGTTTCGCAGAGACTTTTGTTGTGTCACTAGTGCCCTCCTCACGGCGCTGATAGGAAACTGCGAGAGCACCACGCCTAGAGTGTGCGCGTAGTGCGGGAGGCCGCCACGCACGTGAGCAAGAACTGCTCGTCATGAGTCCTCCCTTGTATGGTAATTGTATGCATTAAAGACCAACAGAAAATGTGATTACGAGATTCCAGTTCTGTGTAGCTGCAGAAGGGACCTCTTCGAGCATCTTTTGTGAGGGTAAAGGCTACTCTGGCCCTACCTTGCCCAACTGAAGTAAGTTGTGCCATTGACGAATTAAAAGAGGTGGTCTGAACTTCGTGCCCTGCTTACCGCTCGACAGATACGGCCACATGCCCTTTCCTCCTTCCCAAACACCCTTGACACTTGGTAGCATGATGACATTAGCCGTCGTTTCTTGGTTTGTTCTCTCGTGAAGTGGGTGCCAGAGACCGCTTCGACCAGACGCACCTTTGGCGTGACGGAGAAAGCTTACGTGGTATTTTTGGAAGTCCGCACACACACAGAGACATACATACATACACACGCGTAACAGAGAATTGTACCCATTGGTATTCGTCACCTCATGTCAGCGTCGACAACCTCACTATTGAACACTTTTATCTAATCCTAATAATCAAATAGTTAAAAAGAATCAATTTTAATTAATAAACTAATTAGGAAACCAGAAATATGCTGAATATCTTGCAAGGCTAGCAACATTATGCAGACGGCCTCGTTTCAGTGCGATGCGCAGTTTTGATGAAATGAAACACCCTGTATACGCTTGTTGAAGCTTTTGACTACGTTAAGGGTTGAACTCTTGAGAGATCGAATAGTGGTTGGAGTGCGAAACCACAGACGCTCGTCACGGACTATAAATGGAATGTGTCTTAACTCTCGAGAAGGCAGTGGCATTAGACAAACAGACTGTGGAACTGTGTCCAAGCTGCGTGGATGGAAGGCAGCAAAGAAGTGAACCATTAATACCAAAACCATTCCTGGAAACACCATGGCAAAAGATTGCAATGGATTTGTTCAGTGTCAGATGGAAATGCTATCTTTTAGTCACAGACTTCTATTCCAGTTACTTTTAAGTCGCATTGCAGGAGCCAGCGGTCAGAGACTGTCATCATCAAAGTCAAGTCAGTATGTGCCAGGCATGGCATACCGGTAACTGCGCAGAGACAACGGACCACAGTTTTAGGGTTGCATTTAAACAATTTGCAAACGACTTGGGGTTTTCTCACGAGACCTCTAGTCCTCGTTATGCTCTTTGTGGAAACAGCAGTCAAGATCGCAAAGATGAAATTTAAGAAGTCATCAAACCCATATCTCGCTTTGGTTTCGTAGCGGGCTACACCATTAAGTAACGAATAAAGCACAGCGGAGCTTTTATTCAGTCGTCGCCTCAAGACCTCGTTACCTGTGTCTTGTGAACTCCTTGTACTACAAGTATCGGATCCAAACCATGTCAAGGGTAAGGAGCAAAGTGCAAGAATGAAGCAACAGCTTCAGTATAACAGACGGCACAGTGTTAGATATCTGCCACAGTTAGTTCCAGGGCAGAACGTATGGATCACTCACCTGAAACCCTATGGGAAAGTCGCAAACCTTTCGGTTAACGTCGTTAGTCGGCTAGCCTTTCCCTTCTCTTTTTTTTTCTTCTTTGCGTTAAACATATTCCCCCCATGTGGACACACCGCGATCGTACTGGCTGAAAACAGGGCAAAGCATTTTACGGCGCAACAGAAAGTTCCTCATCCTCAGCTGTCAAGTCACTCCTGCTGATGCACAATTTCCATTGATATTCCACTGGAACAGCCAACAAACACTAGTGTGGCTCCAAGCACCATGCATGAATATGCACAGCTGGAACAGCCCTTCGTCCCCACCAATACATCTCGGGAAGATTCGGGAAGCCATGGCATTGCCTTGACTGTACAGAAGAGGGGGACATGTTGTGTCACTAGCGCCCTCACGGCGGATACGAAACTGCGACTGCATCACGCCCAGAGTGCACGCGTAAGGCCGCCGGTAGGTACCCGCGGTAGGCCGCCGCACACGTGAGCAAGAACTGCTCGTCATGCGTCCTTCGATGTATGTTAACCGCACGCATTAAAGGGCTGAACAGCGTCAATGCCTCCAAGTGCTTTGGCATGGATTGAGTGAACATAGGTGAGACTGTGTCCTATCCTCCGAGGCAGAGATTAATATGTTCCAGTGCAATGAATAACGCTGCGCTACCTTCTAGTCATTACTGTCCTGCGATAGAGCCAGAATGCCCTAAGGACGGCTAACCTCCGCATACAAGTAAAGTACAGCGGCCAGCGCTAAGACTAACGTCCGTGGATAATAACATCCGACCATTTTCGAGTCACGCACTAAAAGTCCTCTCCTGTACTTGCTTATGCCTTTGCACAGCCATGGTCGTAGCTAATGGTGGCCAGAATACAACAGTTGTAAAAACATCGTGTTTTTAAACAAAAGGAGTAGGGGGGGGGGGGTCCCCGAAATCCACCATTAAGAATAAACGTTTAAGAATAAGACATTCAAGAATAATCCGCTTAAAAAATACACGGTTAAAAATATATCTCCTAAAATAAACCGCTTACTATCCCCGCTTAGAGATCACCGTTTAATAATCCACCATTAAAAATAAACTGTTTCAAAATCCCCTCACCATCTAGCACGGAGGCAGACAGATTGCAATTTGCGGCGGGTTAGCTCAGGTTAGTTTAGTTTAGTTTGGTTTGGTTTCGGTTAGTTTGGGATAGTTTAGGCTAGTTTGGTCCTGTGAGGTTAGTTTAAGCCCCTTGCTTGCAGTTCACCTTGATTTGGGCCATACCACATGACCCTAGCAACTAGGGTGGATTTGGGGGGATCCTGAAACGATTTATTTTTAACGATATATTCTTAATCGTGGATTCCTTAGCGTTTTTATTTAAAGGGGTTATTTGGGCGATTATTCTTGTGCGTTGATTTTTAAGCGTATATTCTGGGAGATATATTGTTAGCAGTGGGTACTTACGCGTTTATTTTTGAAAGATTATTTATAATGGTTTCAAACGGGATACACCAGTACTGCCAATAACTTTTGCCGCATACTGGTAACATTCTTATTTCATTTCAATTGACGGAAAGTTAATTTCTTGAATTGAACTCCGAACTTTCCCAAGGCCAACCTAACGCGTTATTTTCTTTCTTTCTTTTTTGCGGAAATGGGTTCCCCGTGGTCATTTTACTCAGTATAGCACATAATCCCACTCGTAATGCAATGGCAATTGCAGAAATATATTCTCCGAAAATCCGTGGAAATGAGCCCTTGGCTCAGCCTCTTTTTTGACGGGTAGTTCAAGCGCAAAGCTGCGAAGAAAGGAGGTCACATTGACACGCCACACGAGGGGGAAAGGTTCTCTACCTGTCAACGCTTCGGGTGACCTCATTTTTGATACGATAGCTCTGGTTCCCGCACTCACCGCGCGTGTTTGTTCCCTGGGTAAGGCTTGTAACCCTTCCCCCCTCGTGTGGCGTGTTGGCAATGTAATCACTTTTCTTCGCAGCTTTGCGCTCAAACTACCCGTCAAAAAAGAGGCGGAACCAAGAGCAAAAGTGAAAATGAAAAAGTGAGACGTGACACAGGAGAATAACACGCTAACTGCCTTCAATGAATACGCATGCGTCGTTGTTCACAAACTCCCGGAAGCAAACACCACTCGTTTCCTCGGAACTTCTTCAAAAGCCATACATGAAAGACTTGCTCATCAATAACAACACAAGGTTTGTCTCAACAGAAGCCTTTATTGGAGCTCTCGCGAGGGCCGCTATGGAACCGGTAGGGATTCTTTAAAACAACAACAGCCATTCGAAGCAATTAAGCGGTAACGTAGTACGCTGCGTGGGAAATATCGACAAAATTCCGTTCCACTTGTGAGTGTGGGTTGACTAAAAATGTCGTTTTCATACCTTTGCTCAACTGCTATGCTCGTGTAGCTGGACAGGAGCAACGTCACCAGTGATGCAGTGGAGCATCAGAACGTGATTCATATCAGGACGAACAGATATAAAAACAACAACTTTGTTTAAATCATAATAAGACGACGCGCACTCGCGGACACTACTTTCAAGATTTGGACTGATGGTGATGTGATAAAGAAAAAAGTGGGGATGCGAGTCGCGACAAGATCGAGCTGGCTACTCCAGGACACTTACACAGAAAATACAAACAGACGAACGAGTTAAAGTGATGCAGTTCAACATAACTAGGATTCGGATATTTGATTCCAAAGGGTGATCTGACTATACGGAATTCTGTTGAAATTTCGCTTTTCACCGAAAAAGTCAGCTATGTTATGCAAGCGAGGTCAGTATAGCATATACAGGGTGCTTCTCAAGGGGTGGGCCAAAGTTTCCCCAGATTCATGATCCATTTTTTCTTTTGTAAAAATGGGTCGGTGGTTTAAATAAGAACATTGTAGAGTACAGCTCTGAGGTATCTAATTCGCAAAAATGGAAACCGCAACGATCTGATATGGTGCACAAAGACAGATGAAAAAAAGCAAAATTCTTGTGCATCTTGCGAAGTTCCGTTTGAGGCGCGGCCACTCTATGTCCCCCTTCCCGCTGTGCTCAATCTATGTTGATGCGCCTGCTGCCGGTCCGAGATGCGTGATGCATCCCCGCTGAATGCACCAAAATTACCTAAACCTTATGTTCGTTGTCACGCTCAGAACTTACCATCTACAAAGTAAAGCGTAACAACGAAGAAATAGAAAGAAGCGCGACAGCGACACTTTTGTATGCAAAACAGAGTGGGGGGTGTACCACCAATTGAGGAACAGATAGCCAGCATTCTGAGGGCGGGACACAGCGAGTGGGAGACGAAAAAGCGGCACATGCAGGACGGAACTCCGCTGGACGCATGCAGATTTTGCTGTTTTGCCCCCTTCCATACTGCAGCACAGAAACTCGTTGCGGCTTCTGTTTTTGCAGATTTCAGACATCAGGGCTCTACTCTACAACTTTCTGGTTTAAACCACCAACTAATTGTTCGTAATTAAATTAATTATGAGAACTCATTAAGGCTGGCTCTGGCTGTTGAAAGTATTATGTTGAAGTAGGCATCGCATGCTATAGCGAAAACACGGCTTAACTGCGCTACTCTGGGGACAGGACCACTTCAGGTCCCCAATCTCTGCTTTGCCTTCTTCCCGAAAGGTCAAATGCAGGGTTACTTTGAGATATGATAATTTTATGTATTTAGAAGCATTTATAAAGTATTTACAAAAATAAATACAAAAAATCGTACTTAAATATATTTATAAATACATTTTTCAAGTCTGCATTTAAACGCAAAATATAAATACGTGCATTTATATTTTAAATAGTATTTTAATCATAACGTACTTAAATACTGCCCATCCGTGCCGCTGATATTGTGTGGTAGCACTCAGTCAAGAATGGGCGCGTTGAGCGGAGACTCCAGAGTCAAATGAGTCATGGGTCCCACTAAACGACCAGGCGCAGTTCCGGTGCGCGGTTAGACAGAGGCACTCCCTTTGGAGTGCAAAAGTCGCTACATAACCCGCCGAATAGTTCGCAAAAAGTATAGCAAAATGAAGACCACCTGATCTTGTGCTGAATTGACACCCCGTAGATATAATCTAAAAAGACTGGCAAACGTTTTTATAGGCACAATGCACGGAAAGAAACCGGAAGAATTACGCCGATTTTTCAAAAATAGACCAAAAATGCGAATCGTAGCCCGAACTCGCACACATATCGCGGACACAGGGCGCTTTTTTAATCAGTCTGTGTTTGACCAGCGGCATTGCCGAGTGGGCTAAGGCGTCCGCTCGTTGGTGGTAACCGAGGTCGTGCTGTAGACTGGGAGGTGGTGGGTTCGAATCCTACCACCGGCTGTGCTGTCTGAGGTTTTCCCTGGGTTTTCCGAAGACTTTCCAGACGAATCTCGGCACAGTTCCCCCTGAAGTCGGCCCAGGACGCATACTAAGCCCCCTGTCCCCCACTCCTTCCTGCTGTCCTCTCTCCATCTGTCCACATCTGTACGCCGCTCATAGCCACAGTTGCTTCGCGGCGCTAACGCAGGATAAAAAAAAAGTCTGTGTTCATCGGTTGGTGGCGTGCTATAGCAGTGTGCCTACTGCTTACCAGTGCGGGGGAACCGTGCGGTGTGGCCGACTTCACAGGAAACTCTGCCGACATTTGCCTTAGAACGTCCGAGGAAAGCCCAGGGAAAACGTCCATACGGGATTCGAATTCGATCCGATCGAATTCGATTCGATCCGTTAACGGGATTCGAACCCGGTTCACCTCCCAGCCACGGCGTGGAAGAAGATCGTCCCAGCTGGAGCTAGTTTTCTAAGTTTTTCTTTTTCTGCCATCAATCACAAGTGTATGTACTTGGGAGTTGGTGCTGCGGGGAGGCAATTTATTTATGAGCTTCTTTCACTGGCATTTAGGAGGTAACAAGCTGAGATGTCTGGGTACTGCCGCAACTGTTCCTTCCAGGGTTCGCACTTTAAATTATGAGGAGATGTACCGATAATCGGGTGTCGTCTGTGTCCAAAACGACACAATACCCCTTGCTATAGCTGCTGTATACAGGGTGTCCCAGAAAACGTGTCATTGAATTCTAATAAGAAAACTACGCCACCTAGAATCATGCGATCAACGGCTAGGTTTTTACTAGGTTTTTCCCACATTCTGATGTGCATGTCATGTAACCTAAGTTTAATTATGTAAAATTTTGCGAAGTGAACTCGGAAATTTGCAGAGTAAATGTCACTTTTTTACCCCACCAACATGAAGAGCGTGCCGAATTTACTCAAATTCACGATAATTGAGTGTTTAATTCAGGATTTATCCTATCTGGAAAAATAGCCGAACATCATGCTTCTCGGGGCAGTATAACGCGCGAGGACTTTTTGAGCGCAATCACTGTCAGTCCGCCGAAAGGAGTTTGAAACCCAGCCCACAGAGTGATAAAAGAAAGCGACAGTTCCTGAAATCGGGAGAGGGAAGGTATGGTCCCAGCTGAAGCCGGACGCGATAAGCTATGTCTGTGTTATCTTTTTCTACCATGCCGGTGTGGGCTGGGCCAACCTCCTTTCGTCGGACTGACGATGATTTCGCTGAAAAATTCCTCGCGCGCTATCCTCTGCGAGCTCCGAGCATGGTTTTCGACTATTTTTTTCCGATACGATAGCTCCTCAAAATTCCTGTGAATATTGAGGAGAATATGAATGTGAATATCCTGACAAATGCCGTTGACTGCGTGGTTCTATGTGGCGTAGTTTTTTTTATTAAAATTCAATGACACGTTTTCTGGGACACCCTATATATCGCTACATGAGACCAGCGCGATGATTATGGAACAAGCAAATTGAACTCGATCTACAATGTGCATGAACGTGGCGGTGCATTGCAATTGATACGGCGCTCCGTATCGTAATTTGTTGTGTCGTAATTTACAATGCGTGATAAAAAGTGGAGTATACTGCAATCATCTTATGAAAAGTAGCAGTCAAGAGGAGGAACGCGCGACCCATGAGTGATGGCGCACCACCCTTCCTCATAAAATATACTCACTCCTCTCTGCCCTCGAACACAAGCGCAGACGCAAATAAGAAGAGTAACAGAATAGCTCTGATTTACGAACACCCTGAGACGGATTCAAAACGCCGTAACATCTTTCCAATCTGTATAAGTATGAGCGTTCTTGGAAACCCTTTCACGAAAGAAATGCAAGCTGAGCTCTGGAGGCGTGCTGTGCCGTGCCGAGCATGGGGCCTGTCCTTGGCGAGAGATCTATCTAGACTTGCGGATTTAGTGGTGATTTTCGTTTTTCAGAGTCAACAGTGTTTCCAGACACTTCTACACTTGATCTGCGAAGCCAGAACAAGGAAGGTCTTTCGTGTCAGACATGCGGTGGATTCGCGTCTGCTTCCCCAGCAGGGAGGATGTTCCACATATGGTTCGTGCACTTGGTACCGTGTCAATACGTATGGTACCACATGTGCCCGGCTACCTTAAACAGCAAGCCAAATTGCTACGGCTAATGACATCGAGGCACAAGTCGCAACGACGTCAATAGCTCACTAGTGGTTCAGTGCGTTCGTGCGGGCGTTTAAAAGCCATGTATCCTCTAGCTTAACAGTTTCAAGTGTGAAAGCAGCAATACAGTGTCAACGGGGGGGGGGGGGGGGGGGGGGTATAGTGGCAGGATCGGCTCGCCGTTGTTGGCCACACCGAAGTGGGCGTCGTCACAATTATAGCAAAAAAAGAAAAGAAAGCAGGTGTGTCAGCATATCCTGTGACACCAAATAACCGTCCAATAGATAACAGTGCAAGACATCCTGCACCAAAAGGAGCTTTCATTGTATTTATAAAAAGATCAGGCATTTCTCTTACTCTTAAGTAGTGCGCTGAGCGGATGCGGTAAACATCAGCGGATGTCCCTCGCGCGAGCGAAGGAGATGGGACCGTCCAATTGACGTACTGGTGAGTCCTTCCGTTGAACTAGCAGAGGTCTCTCCCCTTCTGAGTGGTTGCTAGACTCGTCACCTGGCGGTGTAGCAGCAGCCGACGAAGACGCAACGGTAGTTGACGTTGGGGTGCGGGTCACCAGCGCCACAGGCCGGTACAGGCTCTCGTACAACGGTGCTAACGCGACCATTTCTGCCGTCTGCAAACAGAACGGGTGCGTAAAAACTTGGGTGAAAAAAAAAAAACTGTTTTCAAATGCATAAGACGACAACTTGCGTAGTTTTAAAAGCGCTGGGTGCAATGAAAAGTAAAAAAAAAAAGATGTACAATGAAAACAAATTACAACGGTGTCCAACAGGTAGTAGCGACTGGGGTGAGGGGCTTCTCAGGGGGTTAGGTGGCTTTAGCTGCCAGTCTCCCGACATGTTGTCGTTAATACACGTGTGAGTGTTTTGTGCGCTTGACGCAGCCTGGACTAGCGTATGGACGCATCCTGTCATGTGGCGACAGCTTGGCGGCGATCTGACGTGCTAAGCCAGCAACCGTAGCTCTTGGAGCTGCTGAAAGCTGGCCGTCAGACCAGTGACTGTTGATTGCACCATCACGACAGGGTAGAGGTCAGCGCCCTTCGGCGCTGGTGTTCGAGGACACAACGGGTCACCAATATGTAAGGCGGCGATAAAGGCGACCATGCTCCACATTGTTGAACTGTTGAATGAACGATAATGAAAGCTTGCGAACCACGATTGCTCTGGACACGCGCGTGAGCTGCGAGGCGGCTTGTGATGTCCTGTAGCCAACTGTTAAACGCCCAACAGATCGGATCACCACTAGCTAGAATTCGCCTGGCGATCACTATGTCGATACATGTCATGCACGTTGACATTGCTCACCCCCCCCCCTTCCACACACACATACACACACAAAAAAAGCTCTTTCTGTTTCGTTTCTTATTTTTTCACGTCGCACCGGTGCGACGTGACAAAATAAGCGTTTCCCCTTTCCAGGAGGTCGCAGCGCTGCACCAATGGTGGCGAAGTATGGACACACGTTCCTTGTATGTTGCTTATGCATGCTGCATGAGTTAAATGTGTCAAGCGGTGGCATATTGTACGTAATAACTAGACCCCGGACGTTTAGGCAAATGTCTATATTCTGCCAGAAGCTTTTAGTAACCTGAGAGAGCTAGCCGAGCAGTTGGTGGCAGGTGGAAAAATGGATCCAGATGAACTGAGCAGGTCGTTCCTCATTGCCAGCAAGCCACTCAAAAAGACAAATAGCGGCACCGTAGCGCACCTTGTGAATGCGTCTCCGGTAGTTCTCTATCCACCTGAAGTTGACGAGAGCTAAGTACTGCTCATTTATACTGATGCTGCAGGATACGTGCACTGCACTGCCACATTGCTAAAGTGTTCGATTCAAGAGAGATGCAAGTCACCTGCATTGCGCACGTCCTGCATCTAGTTGCTGCAGAAGTGAGGAACAATTGGCTAGACGTGGGGGAGAGGGGACGTGGCTAAAGGCAGTGGATTATTTCCACATCCGCTCTGAGGGACTGCCTGCTGTTCTTCACGAATTCCCAAATGACGAAGCCTAGAATGTGTCCAAGATGTCGACTACACCCCCCGCAGAACTGGAGTACGTTTCGGCGAACTACGTGAAGCGTCCACACACTTCCGATAAAACAGTGTGCAAAGCTGTCACGATTCTTTTTGACGTCCGAGAGAGAATCCAGAATGTGTCGAACCTTTGGACTTAATGGCTGCTGCATCAGGTGAAACTGGACTTGCGACGCCAGACGACATCCTGTCTTCCGATGTTCTAAAGAAGTTCAAGTTTGCACCAGTAACTTCCATCCACATCGAACGTTCGACATCAACGGATGTTACTGGTGCAAACTCAGAACTCTCTGTTTGCAAGCTGGTGCTCAGCGAGTAACGGTGGAGTTCCACACCCACAAATTCAGAAATCGTGCCTGTCTCTTATTAGGGTTACCACAATGTTACGCGGCCCTCTCTTTCCAGAGCAGCGCGAAGCTTTGTAGTAGCCCCCCACCTCGAGTCTCCCTGCTCTCCCTTCAAATCCGCGTGCGCGGTGGAGGGGGGCAAAAGGGAGCAGGTACCTCATTTATGGAGAAGGGCCCCATTGTAACGTGTGGATTGGTTCTGTCTTTTATAGTCTTTTTTTAGGCTTACTTTTCTCGTGCCCGAACATCTGGGGTCTATTCATAACATACGAGTCATAAAACACCGACATCAGGTATAATATAAAATATTTCGTGTTTTGAAGAGAAACAAAGGAACCTAAAATATGGCATGTCGGGTTCCCGCGTCCTCAGTCCTGGAACAAGTGCCTCTCTGCCTCAGTGCTCGTGATGAGAGGAGAAACAATCATCGTATAGTGAAACCTCCCATTACGGACACCTCTCCCAGACGGACACTCCCCTAGTGCGGACGGCTGGATTTCCCCCGGCAAGCTTTAATGCTTTTCACTGAATACCTCTCGTGTACGGACACCTCCCTCCAATCCTCCCTCCAACACCTCCCTCCGGGGCCAGAATTCTGGCCCCGTGGGTGTACGTACTAGAGAGGTTTCACTTATACGGCGCATTGGTGGTAAATTGGTAATCCATTTTCTTTCGTCATTCGTCACGTAATTGGCTGCCCAGTTGCAAGGCCACAGAGACGGTTCACTTACTTGTAGCTCGGGACTCCTTGATGCACATGACGGCGTGACAGCGGAAGGTAAAGCCTGGCCCCCGTACGAAGGCGTGTTGTAGGGAGCACTGGTGACGGTTGCGGCTGCTGCCAGGGCATACGGATGATAAGAATGATGCCAGGATGAGTACCGCGGTGGAGGCACGTGATATGGTGCGTAGCGGTGGCCACTCAGCATCTGGTACATGAGAGGTTGCGCCGCCGCCCACAGACTGTGTAACGGCAGTGAGGAATAACTGCGATCCACAGTTGTACTGCCGAGCAGAGATGATTCACCGAGCTTCTGAAGTTCCGCCTGTGAAGCTACAGAGACAATACAAAGGCTCAACTACAAGTAGTTAATGCCCGACGAGATTCTCAAAATTATGCATTTCAAACCCAGTTTTAGCAATTCAGGTATGATGACATTACAGTACAGGAAAGGGGGGGGGGGGCAAGTTGAAACGTTTTTTTAGAAAACTGTCCTAATTGGAAACGTACTTGCGGGGTGTAGGCGTTTCAGTGCACCAGCTGCACTGTTGATCCCTCTGGATAACGTGGAATAAAAATGACGCGAATATTTCGTGATAATATGGCCAAAAACTTTTAATATGCAACGGGAGGCAGAGTACGTGTTTGAATATGCCCCAACCTTGGGGCACGTAGCAACAGGCTATGGGTATGTTCAAACAACTGGGTATTGCATAAGCCAGGAATCAGGGATTTCCCGTGCAGACATGGCAAACGCATAATATGTCTTTCTTACCATGATAGGCAAGCCTGAGCGATGGGCAAGACACGTAAACAAACACAAACACGAAGGCTCAAAACCAGCAAGACGTTTTGTTTACGTGTCTTGCCCATCGCTCAGGCTTGCCTATCATGGAATTTATCCTGCATTTAGGCCATTCTCTCAATGTCTTTGTTACTACAGTCCCAATCTGACCAGCCTTTGCAAAACCTTGCACTGAACCCACTCCTGGTTCTGTTCGTACTTCTCATATCACACCAGACAGTAATATTCCCTGAAGTCATCCACAATAGTATTTGGGCGCCGTTTATTCCTGGACGTCCTATGCTTTTCTTTGCTCAATCTTTGCTGTGTCTTGCGTTTGTCTGCGATGTACATACCGCCTTTACGTTTCCAAGTTGAAGCACTTGTTGCAATTTGCCCCATAGCGGCATGGCACCGGTAAACGCCATTTTGCCGCCGAGGGAGACGTCATAAGTTACTAGAGTTCGGGAAGTTAAAACTACGAAAGAAGGACCTACAAGTATGTCCTAACTTCCGTGCTTCTTGTGCAAGCATTCTCGAGCCCACAGACGATATGCTTTTGGGGTCAGGAACCACTTTTTGTTAATGAAAAAAAATGGCTAGGAAGCAAGCGAGCTGGTGAAGATGATGCATAATGTAAAAAGACTTCGTGTTCCCTAGTCTCGGGGTTTTTACATTATACACTTTTTGTTGTCTCGGGGGCGATCCGCTCTACGCAGCACCGTGACGCTGTTCTGAATGGGGCAGGAAGGTGGAACGATGCTACCGTCAACAGGTGGAGCTGCTTGCGCCAGAGGGGGACCAGAGAAGTTGACTGTTTCAGCGTACCCCGTGTTTCAATGTGCCCCCCTTTTCCCTATATTTGTTGCGTTATGGTAGGAGGCATCAAAACCTTCCTTTCAGGACCTTTAATTTCACAAATCACCGATTTAACAGTTGCACGTGCTTCCACTCCACCATTACCATCACTCCACCCATCACGAGCAGTGAGAAAACCATAACCGTATAATACAGCAATGCTGAATATTGGGGCAGGATACAAACGCTGCTCTGGCAGTCAAACATGGTCTTGCCCCTCTAGCAACCTTCCCGGTATCATTTCTTTCCTCTCTTGAGCTTTCGTTCTTTGAAATTAATTTCACTGTGCATGCGTCTCTTCAGGTGGAAACCGCCCGAAAGCGGAATCGTGAATTAAACATTCTGATTTCGTTCGATGGTTGCTGCAAAAGTCGCGTGACAGCTAATAGGTGTTCAGAACCCTCGTAGGTATTCTTGCATGCATTGCGTTTCGTCAGTTCGTTTCCTGTACACTTTGTCATGGCGGCGCAACAAGTACAATGCTGAAGGCGGGAATGCCACAAATCTTCTTTGAACTTACGTCACTATTGTTCAGCGATCTTGGCTACCTCCCAAGCATGCCTATGGCTTGTCCCTAAGGGACGTGCAACGATGCGTTCTGGGAACAGATTTTCGCATCGCAGGCCGTTTGTCACGTTGATGTAACGGAACGGAAGTCACTATTATCACCCCTTTATTTACTAGCCATCTGGTACATGACAATTCCTATCCTCCTATAGTAACCGGTGAAGCAAGCACGCCAACGTGCGGAAGTTTCCAACTCCATGGCGTCGGTTGTCTTGCCCGCCGGGTGGTATTAAAAGATGCGCATACTTGTTATAGAGCACTGATCTTGTTGCACTGAGTGTATTGCCCTCGTCCGTTAGATAGACTTGACGAAGGTGCTGGGATGCGGCCGGTAGGGCAAAGGCGACGAGCGGTTGGAGCTCTCGTGTAATTTCTTGGAGATATCGCAGCTCCGTCCACACATTAACACCCAATCTTTTCTTTTCTTACCCGCGCAGACATAGTTACTTCTTTTCATAAGTGTTTATTAGTTTCGGTACGTGTCTAATTTGAAGTGACCGGTTCCTCGGTGGCAGGAGCCAATGTCTCCATATTTTTCCTCCTATACCTAACCTAACCTAACCGATCATTTTTTGTAGTTTGTTCATCGGAAAGTTATAGTGCGGGTTAAAATGGCGCAGTGTGCTCTTGAGCAAAGCGAAGGGACAAAATAGTGAATGGACGCGAACAGCAACATTTTTATGATATAGCTTTGAGCTGGGCCCTCCTTGTATCTGTGACATTGACTTTTTTCACTCCGTCAGTTGCAATCTCATTGCAGGACCGTGAAACATACTTCGACCACAGAAAACGATAATTCCCCTCGTCGACTGCGTAACGTCCGCAACCTCAGACGGCAGGCACCCTCTATTAGCCGGAAACGTCGCTGCATTGAGAAGCTGTTCGTGCTTGGTTCGCTCAGTATTCCGCTAGACATCGTTTCGGAACAAAACCGTCTGGATGGGGCACTCAGACGGCTTCCAGACGATACAAACAGAAGAATGGCTCCCGCGCTGAAGCAAGACTGCTGCTGTCGATACAGAGACAGCAGCTTTCTTGCGCAACATTTGCAGCCTGTTCTCGCGTTCAATTAGAGAATAATACAGAGCGTCCTGATTTTGTGGCACTCGCTGCAAGGAAAATAAGATGTGCCTCCTAGCTAGCTACAAAAGAACGCTGTTTGCAATATTCATGGGCGCTGAATGTTTCGCTGTGTTCTCCTATAGGTTTTCCCTCACTTTACCTTGTCGCCGGAGGGGGGGGGGGCGCATTTCATGCAATCTCCAGGCTGAAACAAGCATTTATTCCAGCCCACACAATGAGGCCAGCGACTGCAACGCGTGATATTGTTATCACTCCTGATTTGCGGAGAGAGTGAGGTGTCCCGAAACACACTTGCGTAGAAGCAACATCAGAAGTTACTAAGTGACTTTGCGCATTGTGACGTATAGCCAAATGTGATGCACAGGCTGAGACGCGGCATTTAGCGTATCCGTGAATTTTATTAGTTCGCTGTGCACTCTAACAAATAAAACTCCTTTTAGGTGTAATTAGGGTGTATCTAGGGTGTATCAATTGCTTTACTCCCTTATTACACCCTCAAGAAAAAGAATACACCGTGTTTTTGGTCTGAAATGGGTGTAATATGTGCATGTCCCGCTCTGCAGGGTGTAATTTCGAGAATTGGTGTGAAAAAGGTGTAGTGACCATCAAATTTCTAATGCTTCTCTACGACAGGTCTGGCAACAGTGTGCTGTTTACTCTATGTTTGTTCTCCAGCTATGGCGGTTGAAGTTAGTTGTGATAGTTTTCGTGTTCTTTGGGGAGGTCGTTTGGTGAACTGCAGGTAATTTAACCATCTGAGTTTAGTATGACACTGCAAGGATTACAGTTCCGGGTCTCGAACCAATGCAAGCAACAGATGCGCCGTGCCCATCGGATCGAGTAACTTGTCCGAGCGGCTCGCTGCATCGTGCTGTTTGGTAAGTGTTGTAGGTGTATTTTGTCTTGTCTGGTTGATTGAGGTGCCTTTGAAGCGGGTATTTTCAGATTATGTTTGTACCTTAAGTGGAATGCACGGATTAGATCAGAGAACAGTGCGCGTCGCGTTGTAACGGTCACATGTGGCCGTTAGGCAAAGTTAAGGGGTATACGTAACAAACGAAGTTGGTGCAGTTTGTGGTAGCAAGTAAAGCAGCTGGCAAGAGTCAACGACTCAAGAGGCAAGAGGTAGCGGGCAATGAAACCACAAGGCCACAACCCTCTGATTTCCGGTCAGATGGGCTGAGCCAATGGCTGTGCGTGTCTTCTGAACAAGGCCCTGGCGTGTTGGTGTGTTGGATGGTGTAATTGGAACACTTGCCCAGAAATCAGAGAGGTATGGGTTCGAGCCTCGCTACCGACACTTCGCTGACCCTTTACCGATTGCAGCTTTTGTAGGAATATTGGTCTTTTAACTACACTATGATTCTGTGCTTCTTAATTTCTAGGTTATTTTAGTATAATCGTCTGTTTTTTAACTAGTCACAATTGTGCCATGGTTTTGGCGTATTATAGCTTGAGTTGCTTTTGCGCCAATAAAATTCAATCATCATCATCATTTACCGATTGCCTTACTTTCTATCTTGAGCTGCTTGCATGTTGACGAGGGCTGTGTTTGTGTAGTCCCAATTCTTCTGTAGCCTCATCCATCTGCGTAACTATCATGTAATTAGTGGTTCGCCCTTAATTTGATGAAGGCATTCCCCAGGACTTCTCTTGGCCACACCGTAATACATTCATCTTCGTCGCTATGTTGGTGGACACCTTAATGTTTTGTATTGTGCGGTGACTATGTAATTGTTATTGCAGTGCATTATAGGTAATCCAACTAAAGAATATGCCTGTTATTTTAACCGTTGTGTTTCTGTTGCCCTCGGCATAACACCCTTACTGAAGGGTGTTGTCTTGCCTGGGGGTGTAGACATGCACCAAAAAGGGAATCAGTTAGGGTACCGCTAGATTACACCAAAAGAGGTGTTCAGAGAACACCCTTTCTGAGGGGTGTAGTTTTGCCAAAGGGTGTGTATATACACCAAAAAGGGAGTCAGGGCATCGTCAAATTACACCCAAAAAGGAGTTATATTTTTAGGGTGTGCTGCGAGCGTGGATTCATTGGGATTACACAGGTCTACAAATTTGTAAAATGTAAAACTTGTGTGCCTCAGAAATCAAATGCGCCGCTGCTTAATGATTCGAATATGCTGAATTAATATGACAATGAAAACAGTCAATTGGCGCTGGTTTCTATGGTATTGGAAAATTTTGGTATTACTACTACGTGAATATTACGTAGATAACACAGGTCTCCATTAAAAAAGAAAGAAAAAGAAAACGCATTTTCCATGAATGGAAATGTGGCATTTCTTAACGATCGTGGTGCTCTGGGTTCTTAATTGTCAAATATGACACTGAAAACAGTCAATTGGCTCCCATTTCTATGGTATTGAGTTGTCGTATTACTGCTACATAAGTACGTACAATTGTGTAGATAATGTGCAGAGTTCTAGTCATTCCTTTCAAACAGTATTATTTCTGAAAACATAAAGCTGTTCTTAGCCTGCTAAGTAAATAATTCAATACCTATTTAGGGGAAACGTAGCAGTATTTAAATTTACTATAAAATGTCCAAAAGCTATTAAGAGTCGAGTCACTCTGCAAGACTTTGTCCTCATTCACTGACTGCTTGTCTCTTCACTTGTCTGTCGTATCAAGGCATTGGAATCAGGGATCGGAACCGAAACTGAACCCGAACCGAAAACCGCTAAAAACGCGTATTTTTCGCTGAACCGGAACTGAACCGAACCAACATATATTTTTTCTCGCGTTGAATCGAACAGGAGCTGAACCAAAAAAGTTAGGAGGTTACAGGTTCACGAAACGGTTCAGACGTAATGTGCGTTGTGAGAGATCGGAACTACGATTTGCACAGCGGATTGAGCCGCGCTGCCAAACAAATTCGAAACCGAAACTGAACAAGACAAAACTGTAACCCAAATGCGCGAAGTATTTGATATTTCCTCCTCGCTGCTATTGCGTTCATTCAGTTGTGTTAGTTTTGAGGTCCGTCGCGGTGCTTGATTTCACCAGCTGGGGCCCTATTCTCGTCAAAGTAATCGACGTCGATTACTTTGAATCTCGCTTGTAATTGGTCGTTACGTGATGAAGGCGTTAAGAACAGAAGTGGAATGCCACGCACCCTCAACCAATAGTTGAGCACTTGATCCTGCATTCTTCGTGCTTTATCTACTTTGGGCATGATGGGAATTGATGTTCTGAGGCTGCAACACATAGAAAGGAGAATTACATACAAGCCTCAAGTGCCTAAGAAATTAATGACGAAAGATGGAAGTCTCTGAAAAGGTTAGCTAGCCAGCTGTAGGGCTAACCTACAGCTGGCTAACCTTTTCAGTGACTTCCTTCTTTCGTCTTTCGTTATCTACTTTATCACGAAGATTGCAGGATCAAGAGCTCGAGCTGCTGCGGATCTGAACCCGGACCGAACCAGTATGCCTGAGCGTGAACCCGAACCCAACCGAAAAAAATATCGGTTCCGATCCCTGATTAGAATATCCCCTGTTAATGTCCAGAAGTAGTCTCCAAGCATTGGCAAAGTGTCATTTACCCTGACACCATATATATAGTCGCAATATCCTGATAAGTCGCTCCCAATGCTCACCACTCATGTCCTATGGTGGATGCTGTAAAGGGAATAGCCTCGCTGTTGTTCTTAACTTTTCCTCGCGCTGGTGTTGGTGGTGATGGAACTGCTTGCCGTAGTCGGCCAAGCTCAGGCGAGAACCCAGAAACACCCAGACAGCACAGCCGGCGCCCGAATTCGAACCCGCACTCTTAAAAATGATGGTGGTGGTGGTGATGGTGAAAGGGCTTGCCGTTGTCGGTCTCACGTATGTGGGCAACGTCACGACTGACGCCCTGGGGAAATGTGCGTCCTGGGCCGACTTCTAGGGGAACTGTGCCGACATATGTCTGAAAGCGTCTGAGGAAAACCCAGGAAAAACCCCAGACAGCACAGCCGGGTACCTCCCAGTCTCGACGTGACATGGCTTTTGTGTGCGCCTTTTTTGTAACAATTATGAACTGCATAAGTGTCACAAAAATGGAGTACCCCTCCCGTTTCCAGCAAATCAGGGGAGAGAACGATGCCATTCGAGATGACGGTTGGCTAGGAGCGTGCTATGCGGTGAAGTTCATTTTTAAGAGTGCGGGTCACCTCCCAGTCTCAGCGTGTAGACCGGGATGTGACCAGAGTTCGAATCCTCGTAGTACTGGCTTGTGAAGCCATATTTGCGCCATTGAGGTGGAGTGGAGCTTTTTTTTTTCTTTCCTTTCTTCTTCTTGTTCTTCAGACATGGCGTCGTGATCCCGCAACCCAATCTTTGCTAAACTGCCCAACACTGACACCTCTACACCTTGCAAGTTTAAGCCAATTAGCAATTTTAAGCATCGTTTTCATTCTCAGCACCCCAGAGTTAGTTCGGTTCAGCTACTTTTACGCCTGAGACAATTTGGCTGTAGACCTGTCAGAGACTAGGGTGTCCCGCCACCGGTACTCGCTGACGTTTCATCAACTGCCGTTTTTGATTCAGTCACGGGTAATTTACTCAAAAAAGTAACTAAGTAAAAACTAAGTCAAAAGTAACTGAGTTATATTTAGCCTGAAAAAATAGTAACTGAGTTATAGTTACCTCGTTAAAGTAACTTAGAACTTTACAGTTACCTTTTCAAAAAGAAAAGAACCAACCATGTACCATAGTTATGCAGGATTACAAATACAGTATTTCCAATGGGCCTTAAGTTAGTCTAGGTCATCCTGGCTGCGTATGGGATGACGAAATCCGTGAAATTCCTGCACTCTAAGAACAGAACTTTACCGTATACACGCTGTGCGCCAACCATTGCTACGAATGATAGGGGTATCGCTTCTGATTCGAGGAGAGAGCAGGGCGTACGCCTTTTTTTGAGTTATGATATATACAAATTGCACCAAAAAAGGCGTGCGCCCCCTTCCCCCCGTCTCTCTCTCCGAACCAAGAGCGATAACCATATTCTGTGTAATGGTTGGCGCACGACGTGCTATGCGGCGAAGTTCTGCAGGGACACGACACGAGACAGGAAGCTGTCAAACGAAAGATCAGCAACGCGCTGTCATCCACTTCAAAGGACTAAGGCGATTGGCTTATCATATATTCAGAGCTGTTATCGTAAACACCTGCTAAAACACCGTAATGGCAAGCTATAGCAAATCAGAAGGCATCGCATTCCTGATCTTTGATTTTACAGTTTGCTTTCTACAGTCTTCGTAGATTAGATTGATGACGTTCTACTAAAACTCCGTGTTCCTGCTTCAACGTCTTTTCGCGTTCGCTCGCGCCGAGCGCTGTGGTGGTACGCGTCCGACATGCTATCGTGATCCACTACTCATTTACTGGTGATACAGTATCAGCTTGTTTCTGTTCCATCCTAAATACGAGTCTCTACTTTGCAGGTTCTAGTAATGGGAGCACAACGTGAAACGGCAATTTACGGTATCGTCTTCTTTACATTCTTTAAATCTATTGCCAATTTATTTATATTTCATTTCTTCTTTTCTCGCGAAACTATAACGCTCTTATTTGTAACAACAAAAGGAGAGAACGAAAAAAAAAAAAAGCCTCTCGGCGTTTTACGCTTTGTCACATGCAAAAGATGCCACAATACGCGCTTGTAGTGCATACAAAAGTTTTCTAAAGCAGCTCTCAGCTTCGTATGCAAATATCTTTCCTTCTTTAAAAGCGAACCTCGCACAGGTCATATTTCCACAATACACTACGTAGCACGGCTGACGTCCAACTCCTGGAACCCAACGTTGGCAAGGTCGAGTTCATTTCACCCCACCACCCGCGAATTTTACACTTCCAAACTCCATAGCTCACCAATTCTAAACGCCTTGACGGACGTAACCCAGCCGCAACCACCGCTTCTCCACGACTCCCCCCACCGCAGGCCGTTTTTTCTTTGCGGAAACTCAAAACAGCTGCGCCGCTATTATTTACAGCTATTTACGTTGGCTGCGTTCCTCCACCGGCGGTAACTTTGCTTGTTGTTCTGTTTCAAGTGGGGCTTCCTCGGGCCCAACCTCCGTTGTTCCCCACATCATTTTATAAGAGGCAGAAACCCCCCCTGTGGCCCCGGAGAACATAAACATGCCAGAGACGTGCCTCGGATCCCGTCTGGTATCCCGCTGCCGAAGGACTGACCTCGGTTACCCTTTCCTGAAGACAGAGCATGACGAGCCAAGAGAACTTTCGCGTACGGATACAGCCAGTTTCTTCTTCTTGCGCATTTGGGTGATTTACAAACCCGCGCTCCGAAAACTACGTACGCTTCGGGAGATTGAAAACACTGGCGGCAATGTGTGCGAGATAAATATTCCGCCAAGGCGCAAAGAGCAATGGTCCAGAGGAGTAGGCCGCCGCGGACAGGACGTCTGCGTGCGTGACACACGTGGAAGTCAAAGAAAGACTGAATGTGTTCATGCGTGCGTCCGACGAAAAGCGCTTCTTGGAAAAGCCTAGAGTATGAAAGTTTAATCGCTGATTTTCAATGATCTGGTGGCACGGCGGTTCCATGAATATTTAAGTTGCTCCAAGTCCTACATGCTTTTGTGAACATGTATTGCTGGGGGCAGTAACGGAGCAGTGCAGCGGCAGCGCCGACCTGGCTAGTGAGCTTCTTGCCTTTTTTTACATAAATGTGGTAAAATGAATGGATTTGGGTAATCGAACATTAGAGTAATATGCTACACAGGAGCAGCGGTATTATGAAGGCATGGAACTTTAGGTAAACCGGATACCGCAAGTCACGGAGGCGAGGGTGAAAATAAATAAATAAATAAAAGGTTCTGGAGGGTACATTTCTGTGATAATTTATCTTGGGATGTTCATGTATCATATATTAAAACTAAGATATCTAAGCCAATTGGGCTTATGCACCGGCTGTGTGGCGTTCTACCACGTAGTGCTAAGATCCTAATTTATAACTCTCTTGTATTTTCCGTGTTACTTTACTGCCTATTGGTATGGGGCACCGCGAGCGTAGGAGCCATACACAGCTTACGTGTTTTACAAAAGTGGGCCGTTCGAACCATTGCCAATGTCCCATACAAGAGCCACACACAACATTTGTTCGTAACCTTGAATATTATAAAAGCAACTCACCTCTATGATTATTTCTTAGTAAAAACCTATCTTTTAGCGATAAAGCAAAATAACAGACTCATGTTCTCACTATTCACGTTAGAGCACGTTGCAGAACGTTCACGCCACAGTCAGAGACTTAGGTTACCGAGATGTAGAACCAATTATGGTCACCAGTCGGCGTCCTATGTCCTCTCTCGTATCCTAAATCGCTTTCATTCATTACAGATCAATGCTAATGATATGTCACTATCATCCTTAAGACGCTTGTTCACTATTTAAAGCTTTTATGCGTTCCCTCTACGTTATTGTTTTTTTTTATTTTATAATATTCGTTGTAAATCCGCGTTACCACTATATATGTTCTGTTCGTATGGAGTTTGATATCTGTTGATGTGGTGATTGATATAATTTTGTTGATATGGAGATTGATATTTGTTCATGTATATGTTTCTTCATTGTCTGCTTGTCGCCATGAGCACTAGTGTAGTGGGGTGGCGCCCTGGTCAAGCAGCCTGTGCTGCTTTTTGGCTCCCCCACAGTTATGTCTGCTTCTCTGTATCATTGAGAAAAACAAAAAAGGAAGCGTTATTATATCACGACGTTGGACTAGCGCGCTGTGATCCAAAGTAAATGTCTGATTCACTTGATTAATCAACGCACCAGAGCAGTTATTTTTCATTCAAGTACCAGAAAAAGAAACGAGACCGTTTACAGAACTGTGTCCTTAGGGGCACCCTGTGCCTATATGACCAAAATAAATTACAGTTGCCGACACTAATGCCCAGGCACCGACGTGTTTTGTTATTCGCATTTATGCTCATTTTAATAATAAACGAGTGTGGAAGTTTAGTTCCGAAGAGCGTTTGCAGGATAATGCCTCTACGAAGGCGTCAAATATGCACTATTCTGAATATCTTCCCATATCTTCTGGAAGACAGAAGGATATGAAATGCGTCGAAGTCGACACTCGTTCTGACAGAGGCAGTGACAAAGCAAGATGACGTGCAGGAACTTCTTCAACAGTCGTAGCAAACAATGTCAAGTATAACAAACGGAAGACTGTCAGTGTGTTACAGTGGGTCACCATACCTCGGTCCTGTTCCTGCATCAGAGTCTGGACAAGTACGTCAAAATATAATCGTCCCGATGTACGTTTAGAGATCTACCACTTTCTATGTGTTGATTGTTTTGTACATAAATATGCACTATTCATTCCAAGCCTCGCTCCGTTTTTATGGTGACAGGGAGACTGTGTACATCTTGCAAGAGTTGCAAATCGTGCCCTGTTAATATGGACGACTCGAAGTATGGATGACTTTTCTGAGGACTAAACTTTTCCAGTGTTGACAAGTAAAACGAGTTGAGTGTGCCTCGTGAATACGGAAACTCGCTTTTCAGACAATGGGCAGTGCAGTACGGTACCAAACCTACGGAGCCATATGTACAAGTTTCTGTCTCTCTATCTCGCTTCTGTCTCGGACATAGGGTCCTGAGCAGAATTCTAGGGTGTTTCTGGGGCAGCGCAGAGAGGGCCAAATATTTTATGGCCATCGCAGCTGCCATAGCTTGCGACGCACTGCAAGCAGTTCCTGAACTAGGACAATGGCAACCAGCACCACGCCTCCATTTTGCCGGGGACAGTAATCTTAATATTAACGAGGCACGCTATAGAAGTAGAGCAATACGAAGTTAGTAACTGCACGTGGTATTCTACAATTCTTCGGCATACCAGGAGAACATGCTGATGTGCCAAAGAATAGTAGAATAGCCGTGTGTTCCGTCCGTGTGTTAGTCGAAGAAGCCGTGTGCTACGTCCACATATTCCTCAAATATGGAACCCTTAAGGTCGCTTGTCCCATCCATATATATATATATATATATATATATATATAAAAGGGGGGAAAAGCCATTAAAAAATAATAAGTAAATGATGCTAGACGTGTTTGAAATTCAAACTTACAGATTAAAATGGCTTCTATGGCTGCACGTAAAGAAACAGATACTCATTGAACGATGCGACAGCACCAGAGGACACGTGTTTCGCCGTGTTTGCGGCTCGTCGGCCCTGGGTAGCTGCGCATCGTTCGGGATTGGCAAACCAGGGGTCACTCAGCGAGTGATAGACACCTGGGAGGGTGACTGAGCACTCCTCAATGCCACAGTGCAAGCCAGTGAATTATAAAAAAGGGGGGAAAAGCCATTAAAAAAATAATAAGTAAATGATGCTAGACGTGTTTGAAATTCAAACTTACAGATTAAAATGGCTTCTATGGCTGCACGTAGAGAAACAGATACTCATTGAACGATGCGACAGCACCAGAGGACACGTGTTTCGCCGTGTTTGCGGCTCGTCGGCCCTGGGTAGCTGCGCATCGTTCGGGATTGGCAAACCAGGGGTCACTCAGCGAGTGATAAACACCTGGGAGGGTGACTGAGCACTCCTCAATGCCACAGTGCAAGCCAGTGAATTATAAAAAAGGGGGGAAAAGCCATTAAAAAAATAATAAGTAAATGATGCTAGACGTGTTTGAAATTCAAACTTACAGATTAAAATGGCTTCTATGGCTGCACGTAGAGAAACAGATACTCATTGAACGATGCGACAGCACCAGAGGACACGTGTTTCGCCGTGTTTGCGGCTCGTCGGCCCTGGGTAGCTGCGCATCGTTCGGGATTGGCAAACCAGGGGTCACTCAGCGAGTGATTATCACTCGCTGAGTGACCCCTGGTTTGCCAATCCCGAACGATGCGCAGCTACCCAGGGCCGACGAGCCGCAAACACGGCGAAACACGTGTCCTCTGGTGCTGTCGCATCGTTCAATGAGTATCTATATATATATATATATATATGTATCCTACAGTTGGCGATACAAAACCCTTAAGGTGTCTTATGCATTATCAATCTTCCTGTGTCGATATATACTTCGCTTTATGACAGTCAGCTGCAGGCCAAACTCCTTTCACCACATCTTACTTGCTTGTTCTCGATACCCTTGGAACCCGCTCGATATGCAGTCTCAGGTTTTGCTCTTCGAAAACAGGAGACAAAAACTAAACTGCTTTCCAGTGCATTTACCTCTTCTACTGCACAGATATCATTATCTTAGGCTCACAGGCATAGTTGGTACCTACAGCCATGCGCAATGGCCTGCGCATGGCTGAAACCAGGCCGTCTAGCTTGTTTCCCAGCATATCTAGCAGGAGAAGAAGAGGACCTCAGTTGAAAGGAACAGGGGTTGCCGGCACGTCGGTCAAGACCACGTCACCCTAAGTTTGTTTCGTTATGTGGGGACCCAGACGCTCCGCTCCGACCAGAGACATGCCAAACAGTGGGATTTCATCGGGTAGTATAATTCCAATAGGTACGTCGTGTAATAGAATTTCCTCAAATTTCGCGTCTCCTATGCACATGTTTAGATGTGCACCCACAATCTGCGTTCTGTTGACGTCGCAGCAACTCCATTACATAAGGTTGAGTCGGCACCTCGCTGAATCCTCTCCATTGAAGCAAGACACGAACCGCTCAGCTGACGAGCGCGCACCGTGACATTTTTATAGTATAGAGAATTCCCAACGTCGCGGCAGCCCTGATCCGTTGGTCACCCAGTCACTAGTAGGGTGTGGTGTGGGGGAAGATCTATTTACGTGGCAGAAAAAGTCAGCCAGAAAGGACTGCTTGCTATTCCTTGCTAAATAATTCCTTAGTGGGTAGTCACTTAATGAGAATCCTGCCAAGCAAACGATCGCGTCTCCCATCCATGTGCACGGTGTGTATACCTGCCTGAGCCCATATCCACATTCGTGTACTACGGTCGCTTCGAGATAAAGTTTAGGTTCAAATTGCTGCGCTTTGAGGCGAAGTAGTGACAAACTGTAAGACATGTAGATTATCGAATAAAAAAAAAATGCCAGCCGCATAATTCGCGCTTTTCTACACTTTTCATTTTGCGAAATAGAATGGCCGTAGTTTGTGGTCAAAAGTATATTGATACTTCTAACTATACTATCGTTCGAATTTTGTCATCTGTTGCACCTGCATGGACGGTAAAATGTTCACGATTTTATTTATATTACATATGATGTGGCGTCTATTACTAGATAACGCTATTGATTCCGCTGCGTACAACTTTCTCTGCCTTTGTACTGTTGTTTATCTTAGCCAGTAAATGAAATTGCTGGCCGTCCGTTCAACGCGCTCAGCTCCCTTCCATGGTATAAAGTCATCATGTTACCAGACCCGAACCATTCTCAGGCCCATGCAAGACAGCTTAAAATAAACTAGGCAACGCTATGGTCCTCCTGTGCCGGGCTATAATGCGATCCTCGGCGCTCACAGGAAAACGCATCCTTCGACTCGCGTTGCACCTCACCTTCTCTAAACATCCCGCCTGGCGTCTTCCTTTTAAGAATTGGCCCACGAATCATCCTGTCTCTGTGCGTATGAAACTCTGCCATTGCTATGCTGGTTGGATGACAAACGCTGCCTCCTCCTGGAGAGGTTTCCTCTTACTGTGACTTCCTTGTGTGAAGTAAGGTTAGGCGACCCTGGGCTGAAGTAAGTAGTCTCGCCCGTCAGCGTCGTGGGCGTTATGTTGCAGACGAGAAACTGTGAATGAGGGTGAGGGAGAAAGTGTGGCTGGTGGTTCATGATCACCCTGAATATGAAGGGACAGTGCTCCAGCTGTATGTTTTTATCGTTATTTTGTTGTTGATGTCAAGGACTGTCAAATATACATGTATATATGTGTGGTACGTGGTATTTGGATAGTGCTCCAGCTGTATGTTTTTATCGTTATTTTGTTGTTGATGTCAAGGACTGTCAAATATACATGTATATATATGTGGTACGTGGTGTTTATTCCGTGTGATTCTTAATATTTGTGTAATGTGTGCTTCTTTTTATGTAATTCTGTGTCGGTTTATTTTCCCACCCCTCATGTAAAGCCCTCGTGCATTTGAGGTAAATAAATAAATAAACTGATGTAACGTTCCTGAACACATTTACGATATCAATAATGGTAACATCACCCTCGCATCCCGAGCAGCACAATGTACTGAAAGTCGAGTGCAATAGGGGTGGACGGGTAGGTGGAAGACCTGGTGGAAGAACGAACTGGTGAAACTAAAGAACATTGATAAGACACATACCGTTGCACCCCTATTGCACTCGACTTTCGGTACATTCCCAAGCAGCACAATGTACTGAAAGTCGAGTGCAATAGGGGTGGACGGTATGTGTCTTATCAATGTTCTTTAGTTGCACGAGCCTGTCCAAGGCCTTCCACCTACCCGTCCACCCCTATTGCACTCGACTTTCAGTACACTGTGCTGCTTGGGATCTCACGAATGGGTAGGGACCGTGATTTGTTGATTACCGCGGAATGTATTTGACTTGTGCCTTGCTCAACGATATCAGCCCTCGTGTATTCTTAAAAGCCTAGTAACCTCCGAAATCCTATAAATTTTTGAGGAACTTGAGTCACGAAGAAGACACGAGATGAATAGCATAAGAAAATAACTGGAGTAGGCAGGCTAGCTCGTGTTGGCTTGATGACGTTAACATAGCGTTGAGTTTGAGGTAAAACACAGGACAAGGAGAGCACGCGACAGCGTCCCCCCCCCCCCCCCCCCAAGTGTGGCCAACTAGTACGAATGGCGCCATTTCTTGACGGTGGCAGAAGTTGATTCGCCGAATCGCTCCATAAATGTGGTTACGGCTGGCTGGCGATCACCATCTTGCCTTGTAAATGTGGGAGCAAAGATAGATTTTTGTGTGTGTGTCCAACATCCCCCCCCCGCGATAGATGTCCCAGAGTCCCACCAAAAGCCTTCGCAGCTATGGCGCTGCCACCCCTCATCATACTGTGTTGACTGACTGACGGCACGGTGAAAACTATGAAAAGTTCAGCAGGACACGGACACATGACGATATGGAGTCAGCCGAGCTTGTCAACTGCACCTCGCCCTCGCTCTGCAGGAATATTCGCCAAGGTAACAAAATCTAAAACCGTATCACTTCTTTCTTTGTTGGATATCTCTTTGTATACATATTAGTCCAATAGGTGGACCACGCACATATGAAAGATCCTCGTTCTTTTGGAGTTCCCGCTTGCTTTCCGCCCTTCCAGCGCATACTGCCAATCTGTCAATGAATAAAACCCTCCCTTACTAACGTCTCTTTTCCACGTCACTGCTCTCGCACCATAAAAGTATTAGCCGGCACAAGAACTGGATAACCGTCCCAGAACACAGAAACAAAACGTCACCCTTGTAGAGCAACAGGATCGTAGCCGTGGACATCGCTACGGCGACCCGACTCTGAGTTACGACTTTTGACGGTGCGTCCTGCCAAACAGACGAAAGAGTTACGATCCCATTCTACAAGGTAGTGGCGTATGACTCGCCATGGACTTCGCTTGTTTATAGTACTCTTTTACTCCGGCTGACTGGTAATAATAGGGAGGCCGACCAGGCAGTCATGCCTGGATATGTTATGAATGCGGACCTCCGCCCCCCTTCTGCCATTCCGCATGCATGAATGCAGGTAGACGGCTGAGTAACATAAATATGACAATGGAGCCCTGGTGGCAGCACGCCGAGAGCTGTGCTGTTCCATGTAGTTGCTGATAGAATTATACTGCCATGAAACTTTCCTTTCTGCGATTGCTTTTGTCGTTGGCGTCGTTGTACATGTACGGTTGTCGGATGGCAATCCTGAATGTATTAGTGATCGTCATGTTCTTATTTGGAAGCTATTAATGGCGTAGCTGTGCACCCGTAGATGCAGCGCGCAGCTCTGCTGGTCAGTCACCCAGAAATGCGTGGAGTCGGTAGGTACACGCGGCTGAGTCTATAAGCCAACTCGCTCACCAACGAAGGATGTATCAAGATATTAAGTAGTAACGTAATACATTGAGTACATTTCCGAGCGATAGAACTTCTCACTGTGCAATGACTACCTTTTGTTCGTACTCGTTCAGCAGGTATTCGTGCACGACTATGTCTGTGTTTTTCTGTTTTTTTGCACCGTAAGCCAACTGCGTTTGGAGTCTTGTATAGCCGCAAGGACTAAGATGTTGTTCTGCCCCCAAAAAAGAATGTTATTTTGCTAAATTTATCCTTGATACGTAGCAGATATTTTGTGAGAATACTGAGACACTGGTCTGGGACGTTGTGTTTTATTTTGGACTGGAGGTGCAACTTCCGTTTTTCGTCCTCTTTGATGTATTTTCGGTGATCCTGACGGCCCTTGTAAATCACTCCTGTTTCGAACTTCTTTTGTTGTACCAATCGGAGTTAACCTACAACGAGTGTATGTACATACGTAGCACCTTGTCTACAGAAGAAGCTTAGGGATAGTAATTACAGGCCAGTTCGCAGTGGAAAGCATTCCTATGAATGCCGCGCAGAACATTCTTCCTGCCCTCTCGAGGAGAACTTTATTGCGATGTTCATCTATAAATAATAAATGTACGTATATTGGAGATTGGGTTGTAGGTAGCACACAGGCAACGAGACTATAGCAATGGCGCCGGTGCAATACAACCGTCCCCACGTGGCTGTTCGGCGCAACCATACTGCGGGGCATACCTTTATTTTTAGGTATTATTTATTTGCATATATTTTCGTCGGCAGGTTCACCTACCCCAATCTCCATGATTGTTCCGGATTATTCCGTGATTGTTCCCGTGATTGGTTCCAGGGACGCCATGACTACCGTCAGCGTCATTTTGTTATGCTGGAAAATTTACTTACCTAAGGTATGGTATTTTGCTCCCGCACGTACCTACCGGATGTTTACGCAGCGCCCGGTTAAAAAATAAGACTAAACCAATCTGAACTAATTGGCAAACACTAAACACCTGAATAACTGCGCGGAGTTGTGCAAAACCTTCTTCCTTCACGTCATCGCATTCTAATAATAAGAGTTCATAATTGAACGCGCAAATTCATGAAACTGCGTGCACCCACCACTGGCTTTTGCCGAGCTTTGGCGGGCTTCCTGTGGTTAAAACAGCAAAAATCTCAGCTGGTGATGTCTGGTTAGGAAATCTCATTGACGGAGAGTCAGCAGTGCTAAGGATTCATCGAGGGCCGTCTGCAAACACGGTCGGGCCATAGTATGAACGCTGAAGGCAACCAGACGGCGCGCCGTTCCAAATGAGAAAAATCTTGCGCCCTTCTCTCCTGGCTCCTCTGTGCTCCCTCTCATAACAACGTACGTGACGTCACAATAACGCGCTTGTGGTCACGTTCATCGTACTCTTTGTCCATTCGCTGCGTTTGGGACACAAGCGACGAAGAAGCGATCGCTGTGGTAACGAACCGTATCATCGTTGACGGTGCTCAGAATGTTCGTTCCATTTCACGCCTGAGTAACGGGATACACACTCTGAAAACCGATCTTCACCGCAAAAACACGTTCGGAACCAACCTCCATACTGAATGATATCGTTTGCTTTCTTGATTTGTCAAAGATGGCAGGTATACGCCTTTTTTGGGACAATTTGGAAAAACGTTAATTTGTCACAAAAAGGCGTTCGCTCCGCTCTCTCTTCTCAGATCAGAAGGATAATAACCGTATCATCCTACGCAGTTGTTGGCACCGAGTGTGTTATCCGCTGAAGTTCTATTTCTAAAACGTAGGAGGTCAATGGAACACGAAATCCCACAAGGCCGTTTTCAACAAGGCCCGTATACCACTCCGGGCACACATTATTGCCTAAAAAAAAAGGGAACTGGAGCTTTTATAGAGAATAAGTCTCTGACGTCAGAATGAGTCTACGATGAGTTACATATGCCTTAATGTGATGCAATAACAGGGAAGCTTCTATGATGATCTCCCCTTGTTATTTCCCAGGTGAACGGGCGCTTATAAAGGATGCGCCCACAAATCAAGCGCTTGTGGTGCAACTCGTATAAACAGAGAGCGATTATAATGTAATCAAGACAGCCGCTACAGCAACGGAAACTCACGTGGAATAAGAGATGGCTAGTATACTGTGACGTACCCTCTTACTTTATGCGGCTTTTATATGGGTGATGATGAGAGAGATAAACAGATTGGCAGCATGAAGACGAACTTGAAACACTACACGGGCTTGTTCGCGAGGAACGTACGGAATTCCGTTGCTTACATGAGTCTGATGAGCATGAAAACGGGAGGGGGGATTTATAGCGGGATTGAAACGTTCAAGAGCTAGTTCTATGCTTTCCAAGGACAAGACCAACCCCTGTGATAGAGCTGGGGGTGATTTTCAAAGTCCGTATAGGAGCGAGCTTGGTGGGAGGCATTCATCCAAGAGGAGTTTCAACATAAGCACAATGCGTACACAAAATACGTCATTACTCTTAGCATTTTACTAAGTGACACTTTTCAGTATACACTAGTACTCTCGAATGAATGGTTCACTATCAGGAGTTGATCCCGAACTAGGATATGATGTATATTTTCGGTACTCTCCGCACCACTTCCTATCAAAATCTCTCTTTCTGCCACCGTAACAATGTTGATGCTGATAAGGAAGTGTCATCGGTCGGCTTACATGTGATAGTGGCATACACAGGCATATAGTTGAAGCGATACTTGGCCTCGTGCTGTTGGAGCGTCGTCACACATTCAGACTGAGGGTACAAATTAAACTTGGATGCTCCAATTATCTGTCACGGCTACTATAACGCCTGCAGCTCTCATCTGGCCCTGCTCGCGACCTCTGAAATACTTTGAGTTGGAATAGCAGCTGTTGAAAGTTCTGCGGAAAATACTTATTGCATGCTTCAGTTGAATTACTCAATAGGACACACTGTTTTCAATAATTTTGTGTTAAATGATAATGCAATAATTTTCCTGCATAACATAAGCGATTCCGAACCGAAACGAAACCGAAAACCGCTTGGAACCGAAATATTTTCAAGAACCCTAACCGCAATTCGCCATCGGCAATTTGCCGAAACCGTAACTTGAACCGAAAAATGTGATTTCGGTTACCGGTTCATATGAATCGTTCAAGCGTGAACGCGTGCACTTTGGATGCGGTATTTGTATCGCTTTACAGCTCTGATTAGTGGTGTAGTATGTGCTTCTGTTAAACTAGATATCTTCGTCATGTGTTTTCATTCAGAAGTTGTGTAGAGAACATACCATCTTATGCGCTTAGACCCATAATCGTATCACATACGCGTCGCATGTCATGTATTGCGTACGTCCCTTATGAGTTACGAACTGTATTACTGTGAAAGATGAAAGTCACTGAAAAGGTTAGCCAGCTGTAGGACTCGAACCCACATCGTTAATTTCTTAGGCAAATTGAGGCTTTGTATGTATTTGTCCCTTGTATGTTGTTCCAGCCTCAGAACATCAGTTCATTCATATATTACTGTGATCATTTAAGATACGAAGCGTTGCACGTTGTTTGTTTCCACATTTGTTTGCTCAACCACTGAACGCATGCGATTTTTCTTGCCTTGTAGCTTGTTACAGCACGAACGAAATGAATATGCATGAGTTAATAGAGACCACAATAAATTACTTTACGGGGAATGTTGCAAACGGCAAAAGTGCGTCGAAGAAAGAGTTCACTCTTTGTTCGACCTGGCAGATTACACTGCACCACCCTTTCGGAGCGCAACAGATAAATATAATAATTTTTACCCGTTTGCGCTTTGTAGCTCATTTTGCGACATCCACGCAGCCTGCAGATACATCCTAGCGGAAACCGAAAACAATACCAGTTCAACTGTTTGGTTACCTTTAACCGTAAATATTAAAACGGCGAATCCCGTAACCGCTTTCAGAGTTCTGACACTGAAACCGATATTCGTTTCGATTTCAGTCCCTGGCCAAAAGCCAACGTAAGTTGGCCTTTGTATAGGCTACGCAGAAATACTGGTGGAAGGAGCTACTGCTGGTTACAGCTGTGCACAAACCAAATCTTAGACATAACAATCAACCGGATTAGGGTCAGGGCATCACTTTCCGAATGTTTGTGGTATCCCCTGTGAATTACGTCACGTGAATACACTGTATACCTTTACAACAGAACTTCACCACATAATACCGCCCGGAACTAATATCGTTCGGCCTTGTGAAACGTTTAAAACAAGGAGTGTACTCCTCTTTCGGACACATTATGTAGAATGCAAAATGTCCAAAACAGGCGAATCCATCCAATTTCCAACAAATTAGGTGAGAGATCGATATCATTCGGGATTGTTAGCCAGAATCGTGTTATGCGGCGAAGTTTATTACATGTGAGCAACCTTACAATACGCAACTGGACTGTAACTGTTCTGAGCTTCCAGTGGAACAGATGGCTGGAGCATTATAGAAAAAGTGTGCTACAAACAAAATCGCGCCGTGGAAGTCCAGGAACTGGAGATGCCCCCGTGAAAATATTAAACGGGGAAAATGTGGACGAAGTAAATCTTATGTAGTGACGCAGGCGAGACTCGCGAACACTGTCCGAAAAAAAAAGAGAAAAAAAAAGGAGAAAAAAGATAAAATGAAAGTCAATGCATTGGACGGTCGACATGCTGCCCTGTTTTTCTTGTTTGTTTGTCCAATTGCCCTTATTTGTTAATTGTGTCGTTTTAATTGTACGCTTCTTCTATCATGCACATCGGCGTTGAAAATCGCAGTGCTAAGCGTACTTAACACTGTTACCCACATTTCAAAAACAACTCCCAGTTTTCGGGAAACTTGTACTGTGTAAGCGTGCAAACACAGTGTGCAAACACACTACTGTGTTTGCACGCTCACCTCATGCATGCTCATATGCATCAAACTCAATCACGTGTCCCTCATGTCGAATTGCACGCTCTCGAAGTTAGAATGTTCAATGCGATTTGACAACTTTTGGTTTCCTCGCGTACGGCAGAAATAAATTATAAAAAAAAGAAAAGAAACAAGTTCATATTTGATGCGATGATATTTGAAACAACTGTCCAGTGTACTGGTTTCTCGCACAGAGGGTTTTCTTTCCCTTTGAAGAGAGGGATGAACCACTTACTGATATGGTCTTGAGGTAGACTCCTAATAGACAGGAGTTCCCTAACGTTATAACTCGACGCGAGCGCGGATAAGATTACGAATATCCGCATCTGCACGGTATCCGCGCATGTCAGATCCGCGACCGCATCCGCGCTAGGAAATAGGTGTAACAGCATCCGCGAGGTTATTAATGGGTTTTAGTACATCGGAAAGTGTTCACGATAACAGTTCCGAGAACATGATTAGCCGATCGTCCTGTTTCTTCGAAGCGGGAGACATCACATTGCTAACCTTTGATTTGATAAATTCCTTTGTCGTATCGTTTCCGTAGAGTTCTTCCGATGTACTAAAATTCGCTAATAGCAAGTTTTAGAAGATTTGAAGGTGTTCACGATAACGGTTCCGAAGGGATGATAAATCAATGAGCCGATTCCTTTGAAGTCGCTGAGATCACGCTGCTGATCTTTGACTTGACAGCTACTTTGATCGTATAGTTTTTGGAAGGGTTCTTAGCACGCTCCTGGTCAACCGCATCCAGAATGATATCTTCTCACCCCTAATTTGTTGAAAGCTGGAGGTGTACGCCTTTTTGTGACACTTATGCAGTTAAGATAATTGTCAGAAAAAGACGCACGCCTCGTGATTTCTACAAACCAGGAGTCATGAAGTTTGTTTTAAGAAACGATCTCCATGGCAAAAACGATATATTACAGACGTTTTTAGTTTTCAGCATAGAAACTTATTCGGGAATGTTTATGTCATCCACAGGTGTCCAATAGTTAAAGGCACAGCAATGAAAGCAATAAGCAATTAATAGCAGTGGAAGGCACAGCAATGTAAGCTATGGCGCACTTCGACATCATACTGGATTCATTGCGTGCTGTTTGGGACGTCAGCGGAGGCACTAATGCTTGTTGGCAGGGGGTGCTGACATCCGCGCGCACCGTATATATGCGTATAGTGCGGTTATACCCGCATTTTATCCGCGCGTAGTTCAACATGTTGTACTTCTATCTGCAAGCGACGATGTCGCGCGGACATCCGTGCGGATCCATGGACATAACCGCACCCGCGCACACCTCTGGTTATACCATCCGCATTGAGCTTTATTCACACGATAGTGAAGCGGTGGGTTCCGCATTTCATGCGTAATAAAGTGAAACCTCTCTAATACGGACACCCACGCGACCAGGATTGTTGTTCACTCAAGGCAGAGTTGTGCCTAACTCGTTACAAGTAACTCGTTACTTGGTAACGGTTACTTTTTTCGGTAACGAAGTAACGATTTAGTTACTTTTTAAAAAATTGTAATAGTAACGGAATCAGTTACAAAAATTGGTAATTCGTTACTGACGTTACTCGTTACTTTTCTTCAGCGCGAGAGAGCACATTTCGGCACTCCCCGTGTGGCGCAATGCGTGAACCTGCGTGACCCACGACCACGTGTGACTCAAAGTATTATTGGAGTCCCTCGCTGGATGTGTTGTTTACGTGCTGAATCGTCTTAAACGAAGGCCCTGGTCTTTTCTCTTGTTTCCGTAATCTCCGACCATCACTCCTTCCCAAGAATGGGCACCAATTGTGCTATAGCTGCAAAAAATGCGTTTCGACTTCTAGCCTTTTCTTGTGTTTGCTAAGCTTGTTTTTGGGAACCGTTGGTGATCGGGTGCACGAAAACCGGTGTCTTTTCTTGTGTTTTCATAACCTCCGATCACCCCCACTTCGGCAGCAGATGTCTTCATACGAAAGAGAACGAAGATTACGGATGTAAATTTCGAGTATCAGCTTCTTGTGAAGTGCAATTTCTCATTGATAATGAGTTGAAGGCAAGTGACGGCATGTTTGTTGGCTCCTTTAACTATGCGGCGGTAACGTAACAGTAACTCGTTACCTGTGAGTAACGAGAACTCGTTACTTTTGTATGTTGGTAACGAGTAACGTATTTAGTTACTTTTTTCTGAAGTAATGGGTAACGGTATTTAGTTCCTATTTTTTGGTAACGGGCACAAGTCTGGCTCAAGGGAGCTGTTCGTACAAGAGAGGTATTGCAAGTATAAGAGCATAAAGCATGCCGCTTGGCATTAAAGCTTGGCGGAGGAATCCCAGGTGTCCGCAGTTGAGGGGTGTCCGTAACAGGACGTAGCTATATTTTCGTCATTCCGATTGCACTGGAGTATAGCGAGACGATGCCTCGGCCTATATCATGAGGCAGAGGGATTCTGTTTACGGATTAAGTAACTTTATGTATTCTTGCGTTTTGCATTTCCGTATCAGCCGCACCGCTTCCGCCACTTCGATCAAACGTGTCATGTCACGTTGCGACAGTTATCGCTCAAATACCCGTGAACTCGGATAAACCTGCATGCGGCCTTATAGCAGCAAAATCTAGAACCACTTCTCTGTCAATTGCAAGTTCTTAATTGCGTCCTAAATACGTACTACGCGTAGCATTGCAAAATTAAATCGACAAATGCGCTCTGATCCGTGGCTATAACGAAATAACGCGCTAACTAGCCATGTTTCTTACAACAAAACTTCTAAACTCTGGAAGTTAAATCTACGCTTTCATTTGCGAGAACATTACACAACGAATAAGTTTCCAGAGAAGCGGCAAGCAACAACTACAAACGCGACAGCTTTTCCAGTTTTGAGCCGCTTATAGAATCTATCCGAGACTTAAAAGACTCCGCCAACGCAGACTTTCTTATTAGCGTCTCTAAAGCGCAAACAGTTTGTCGAGACAGCGTAAAAACGTAAACGTCCGTCTGGCGAAGGAAGTCTGCAAAAATTATAGAAGCGACTTCAGGCGGTAGATTTTATACGGTTAGGATTAAACTGGGCGCATGTTTTTAATGGACGAGTCGTCACGCAGCAATCGCTGGAAGAGCACCCTGGCGGGAACTAACTAACTTGCAGCAGTGCCGCCAGACGAGGCTAGTTGAGGACGTTTATTGTTTCCGTCGGCAGGCGGCGTCTGTAGACGGCTTATATTTACGACGCCCGGGTGGTTTTCTGCGTCTGGGGCTTCATCAGTAGGCAAACGAGAAGCTGCTTTGCATAGAAAGCGTCCCTTTAAAAACCCTGTCACTGGGCAGAGAGCGACGGGCGGAAAATGACTCGCTTCCGGTAACCACTCTCGCCTTCCGTGATCCCCTTCCGGAGTCGGCTTGCAGAATATTTTGCTAGTGGTTTATAAACGCTCTCCAGTTAACTAGTCATAGCTGTACGAGTGCGAAATCACTTGGAATAGAGCAGCACCTTGGTCAGGGTGCGGAATTTCACTTGACCAGGGTTTAGAACCGAACCGAAACCGGAAAACCTTACACCCTAATTTCCTTTTTCGTTCCGGAGCAAAACCGAAAAATAGTCTGGTTTTCGGTTCAAGTGGAGAGTTGGGCGGTCTGGAACTCGAACGTATACGTACCGAGAAGCAGTGTGATGTATCATCTTGAAACCGGGCTTACATTCACACGCAGTCACTGCGCTTACGCCGCCGTTCGGTGTTTTAGTGTCAGTTTTATTTTAGCGATTTTGAGGTGGACGACGACCAACAAGCCCACATAACCGCCTTCTATCGCATCATCTCTGTGTTTTTCTAGTTTACAGGTGGGGCTGCTCCAGAGCATTTGTTGAATCTGTCTTACAATCTCGAATCGGATAGCCGCACACCCTTTATTTTTTTTTATGTTTTCGCTTGTTTTTTTTTTCTTTTTCTTTGAGACACCTCCTGATTCGGCACGACGTTCTCTTCAGAACCGAAGTGATTCCTCAGAAAATCTTATAAATAGCACAAAAGTCCCCATTCACCAATCTGTCTTACAGATGTTCAGATTTATGACATGAATGAAAGTCCACATTATGCAAGTATCTTGTGCTGACGTCAGAGAAGGCATCAATATGAACCATTATTTTTTTACTCCGGAGCTGAACCATTTTCCTAGAACCGGAACCAAAACTAGAGCGAAAAACGTTTCGGTTCGACAACCTGGACTTACCAATAGACGCACACGACCACATCAGTTTGTTCACAATTGCTCGCATTTACACAACGAGTACGAATTAATCAATTGTATCCTTGGCCAGATGTGTACGCTTCCGAAAGCTCCAGGACCAAAGATAAACCTGAGCGTACTGTTCCTGTCCACTGATATTTCAGCCCATGCATTATCTCTTTCAGTAGTAGTCAGGCCCAAGCTTCCTCCGTTCATGATCCACCCAACAGTTCCCACAACCCCTCCGTGGTCGCTTGCGCTCCCATCACTCTCCCTATCTGTCCCTGGCCTCAACGTTCCAAAGCATCAAGTGCCACCTTTAGTTCTTCAACAGTTGGCAGCGGACATCATGCACCTTAACTTGACCACACTGCCGTCTTCACTGATGGCTCTACCACACGGGAGTGTTCGTTGTGTGCTTTTGTCGTCCGATCTGATGTAGTCTCACGCGGATATCGTCTCTCACATCATACGTCATCAACATCGGCGGAGCTCTATGCCATTCTACTCATTCTGCAGCAGGTATCCCAAATTCCTCCGCGTGTCTGGGTGGTCTACACCGATTCACGGGCTGCTCTGCAATGTGTGGCAGCCATGGGACTTTGTGGGTCGCTAGCCTCCTTCGTAGTAGACATTCTCGACCAAGTTCAGCGTCTACATGATAAAGGTCATCATATATCCCTGCAGTGGATTCCTGGTCACTGCGATTTAAGAGGTTGTAGAGCGAGAAATGAGGCGACCAGGCTCTACTGAGGTTGATGGGTTTAATGACGGTTAATGGCGATGAACCGAAAACGAAAGCTCGGGTCACGCGCAGTGCTGCGCGTAACCGATGGCGGTGCTGGTGATGATTATGACGCTGCTGCTACAGGGCTCCCCCCCGTGGCGGATGACAAGGCTGGCGAGGAGGGCCGAGGTTGGCGGAAAGGTCGGGCGCCGAGGCCAAGGAGTGCAGGAGCCGGACCCGAGGCGGCGGGCGGCTCGTAGTGTGTGAGCTGCGGCGCCCAATGCACTCGACGGGGAGGGGGAGGAATGCCGGAGACAGGAGGTGAGGACGGACGTAGGGAGGGCGGGTCGGGCGATACCAGAGGTGCCGACTCCAGGAATGCGGGCTTGAGCCTGTCGATGGCCACAGTGTCAGGTCCCCGCGGAAGATCGAGGCGAAAAAACTTCGCGGCTCGCGAGATGACCTTGTAGGGGCCGTCATAGGGAGGCTGCAAGCTGGAGCGCACAGAGTCCCGGCGGACGAAGACGTGGGTGGCTTGATTAAGGTCGGGGCTCACGAACACGCGTGTTGCGGGACCGGAGCGGGTAGGCGTGGGCTTGAGGTCCCGGAAGAGCTGGCGGAGACGGTCGATGTAGGAGGAAGGGTCGTGCACGAGCGGGGCCGAGGGGGTGAAGAATGATCCGGGAAGGCGGAGCGGGCAGCCGTAGACCATGTGGGCCGCGCTGCAGTCATCCTGGCGGATCGCGGCGCGAAGGCCAAGCAGGACGAAGGGTAGACGCTCGGGCCAGGTTGTGTCGCCGTGGTCAGTGGCGCGGAGGGACGCCTTGAGCTGCCGATGAAGGCGCTCGACCAGGCCGTTGGCAGCCGGATGGTGGGCCGTGGTTCGGATGTGATGGGTTCCGAGGGCGCTGCACAGGTGACGGAAGAGGGCCGATTCAAACTGGCGTCCTCTGTCCGTGGTTACAGTGGACGGGACGCCGAATCGGGAAACCCAGGAGAAGAGGAATGCGTGGGCCACCGTCTCTGCCGTGATGTCAGGAATCGGCGTTACCTCCGGCCAGCGGGTAAAGCGGTCGATGCACGAGAGCAGGTAGCGGTAGCCTTTGGCCAGAGGAAGCGGGCCGACCAAGTCGATGTGGACCTGGTCGAAACGGGCATCTGGCGGAAGGAACCGCGATGGAGGCGAGATGGTGTGGCGGTAGATTTTGGACCGCTGGCAGGCCAGGCAGGCCCGCGCCCAGTCACGGACGTCGGCATTCATGCGAGGCCATATGTAGCGCTCTGCGACGATCTTTTGCGTGCCGCGCACGCCAGGGTGGGACAGCGAGTGGAGGGCGTTGAAAACATGCCGGCGGAAGGCCAGGGGAACGAAAGGGCGCGGGGTACCAGTAGAGGTGTCGCACCATAGACTTGCCGTCGAACCGGGGAGCGAGATCTCCCGAAAAGTGGTGGATGAGGCGGGGAATGAACGAAGGGCGGCGAGCTCTTCATCAGCCTGTTGCGCCTGGGCGATGCCGTCCAAATCGACCGCGGGGGGCGGATGGAGAGCATTGACGTCCGGCCGGGAGAGTGCGTCGGCAGCGGCATTGTCTTCGCCTGCGACGTGTCGCACATCGGTCGTGAACTCCAAGAGGTAGCACATGTGGCGGGTTTCACGAGGCGAGTGGTTGAGGGAGGCCGATCGCAGGGCGAACATGAGAGGCTTGTGGTCGGTGTACAGCACAAACGGGCGGCCCTCGAGAAAATGGCGGTAGTGTCTGCATGCCAGGTAGGCGGCGAGGAGCTCACGCCCGAAGGTGCTGTAGCGTGTTTCGGCTGGCGAGAGACGTTGGGAAAAGAAACCGAGAGGTTTCCAGTGGCCATCCTGACGCTGCTGCAAGACTGCGCCGACAGCAGCAGTGGAGGCGTCGACGAACAACGCTGTCTCGGCGTCAGGACGAGGATGGTGGAGCAGCACAGCATCTGCCAGGGCCTGCTTGACCTCTTCGAACGCGCGTTCTGCTGCCGGTGTCCACTCCAGAGGGGCAGCACGGGCCTCTTTCGGATGGTCAGCGCCGAGAGCTGCGTAGAGAGGCTGGAGCAAGGCAGCACAGCGAGGCACAAAACGTCGGTAGAAAGTCACGAGGCCGAGGAATGAACGAAGTCCTTTGCGAGAAGTGGGGGCAGGAAAGTCTCGGATGGCCTGGACCTTGGATGCGAGTGGCCGGATGCCTTGCGGGGTGATGGTGTGTCCCAGGAAGGTAAGGGTGGTAACGCCAAACTCGCACTTCGCGGCATTGATGGAGACTCCGTAGTCCTCCAGGCGCGAGAACAGGGCGCGCAGATGGGCGCGATGAGCCTCCGGAGATGGACTTGCGACGAGGATGTCATCCATGTATGCGAATGCGAAGTCCAGGCCGCGGAGCACTTCGTTGATGAATCGTTGGAATGTCTGCGCAGCATTACGCAGGCCAAAGGGCATCCGCACGTATTCAAAGAGGCCAAAAGGGGTGGTTATAGCAGTCTTCGGGATGTCAGGGGGATGGACGGGAATTTGGTGATAGGCTTTGATGAGGTCTATCTTGGAGAAGATGGTCGCTCCGTCAAGATTCGCGGTGAAGTCCTGAATATGGGGAAGCGGGTATCTGTCCGGTACCGTGACGATGTTGAGTGCACGGTAGTCCCCACATGGGCGCCAATCACCAGGTGTTGCTTTGGGCACCATGTGGAGAGCGGAAGACCACGGGCTGGAGGAAGGCCGAATGATCCCCAGTTCGAGCATGTGCTCGAATTCCCTCTTGGCAATGACGAGGCGCTCCGGAGCCAGCCGTCTGGGGCGAGCGAAGACAGGGGGGCCCCGTGTCACGATGTGGTGAGTGACGCTGTGGCGAGGTGGGCAAGAGGCGTGCGATTGGCGTAGTACAGCGGGGAACTCCGTGACAATGTCGGCGAAAGCAGTGGGCAACGGTAGCCGTATGGTGGGACTAATGGCGGCTATATGCGCTGGAGCTCCATAAACGTGCAAAGAAGTAGTATTGTCGACGAGGCGCTGGCGTCTAATATCCACAAGAAGGTCGAAATGGTGGAGGAAGTCGGCGCCAAGGATTGCGAAGGGGAGGTCGGCGATGGTAAAAACCCAACGAAATACTCTGCGCAGGCCGAGGTCAAGGGTGACGGAGCGTTGACCGTAAGTTGAGATGGTGGACTTGTTGACGGCCTGCAAAGCCAAGTCTGGTTGTCGGTGTCGTTTTTCTGCGGGGGTTGGTGGAACGACGCTCACGTCAGCCCCGGTATCCACCAGGAAGCGACAGCCGGACACGCGGTCCGTGATCAGGAAGAGCCGGCTGTTGTCGCCCCCAGCCATGCCAGCCGTTAATGGTTGGGGGGAGCGTTTCCCGGCCACGAGCAAGGGGCCTGGCAGTTCCTTGCGGCATCGCCGAATTTTCGATGATACCAGCAGAAGTGGTGCTGAGAGGGCGAAGGAGACCGTTGGCGGGATGGCGAGCAGCGACGGCGAAACGGGCGCCGAGGGGAAGGGGGTCGCTGCGGGGGAATGGCGTCCACCCGGTTCACCAGGGCCGCCACCGTAGTCTGGAGTTGCTGGAGCGACGTGCTGATGGCATTGATTGCAACGTCCGTCGGTGGAGGGGAGGTGCGGGGGGCCAGGGCGGCAACGGCTCCTGGTGATGGAAGGCCAGCAAAATCCATAAAACGGTCCGCCATCTTCGCCAAGTCATCCAGGCGGGAATTTTCGCCGGCGGCCAGGATCATGCGTACGTTGTGGGGCAAACGTTGTAGGAAGAGCTCGCGTAGTAGTGAGTCGTCCGTGGTAGGGTTGCCCGCGAGGTCGCGCATGCGGCGTAATAGCTGTGTGGGCCATCGATCGCCGAGCTCTTCCCTGTTCAGAAGCTGCTGTAATCGCCGCTCCTCCGAAGCAGATGTACGGCGAATTAACTCGTCCCGTAAGGTGTCGTAGGGCAACTCGGGGTGAGGGTGGATTATTAGGTCACGGACTTCCGCCGCAGCTTCGGGAGGAAGGTTTGCGATGGCATAGCCAAACCTTGAGGCTTGAGAAGTGACGCGGCGTCCGTCGAAGAGAACCTCCGCCTGCGCAAACCACAGCTGAGGGTCGGAGATGGAGAAAGGCGGCAGGCGGAGCGGTGCCACAGAAGCCTCAAGCGGTGGAAGTGGCGGTGGCCGGCTGGGAGGCGAAGAGCTGGTGGAGTGCTGGTCGCCGTTCATGATGGTGGAACGTTGGATCACGTTCGGGTCACCAGTTGTAGAGCGAGAAATGAGGCGACCAGGCTCTACTGAGGTTGATGGGTTTAATGACGGTTAATGGCGATGAACCGAAAACGAAAGCTCGGGTCACGCGCAGTGCTGCGCGTAACCGATGGCGGTGCTGGTGATGATTATGACGCTGCTGCTACAAGGTAATGACGAGGCTCACAGAGTAGCAAGGGCTGCCCATGAGTCCCCGACAGGCGTGCCCATTGTGCTGTCGAGAGGTGACAGAAGGACCCTACTAACTGCGTGGTTTCAATCCTTGGCTCCGTAGCAATAGCGCCGGGACATCACGGCTCAATCTCTCATGTATTCGGTAGACCCAAATTTGTTGTTTTCTTTCCCTGCCCGTTTATTACGCCATTTTACCTCCCTCCTGCGTAGGCTCCGCCTCAATGTGGCTTTCGTCCCACAATTCAAGTGCATGATCAGATGCTGTGACAAAAGCCTCTGTTCCACCTGCGGTGTCGTGGCGACCACCTAGCACATTCTTATGGAATGTGGACTCTACTGCCCGCAAAGGCGGATACTGTGTGATGAGCTTGCCCGTATCAGCAAGAGGCTGCTCAATTCAGCTCTACTCATTGGCCCCTATGAAGATCCTGTGTTCCATCGTCGGGTTCTTGACATGTTCATGGACTTCCTGTCGTCCACTGGATTGCTCCAGACGCTTTAATTCTAAAAAGTGTCACTACATCACGTGACACTTCAGTGATATAGTTCGCCAAAGTGGCTGGTAGCGTTCACAGATCCAAGTTCTTTGCGCGTAAGAAACAAGAGTTCATGACTATCAAAAACGAAAGAGTAAGTGGACATGAAAGACGTGAAATTTGTGAGGCGGGGGGTATGTACTATGTCATACCAAGTGGAAAATCGTTTTTGAAGAAGAAGCTTTGTTGTGTAAGGGATACTACTGTTGTGATTTACGAAACTACTTCGTGCAAGGATGGCCACATTGCGATAGATGGGGTTATGCAGAAGCAAAGCTGTAGACACCCCTTTCTCATTTTCCGTACAATGTTACTAATCTCGGAGTAAAAGTGCAACAGATGTAGTAGAGATATGTAAATTTATCACAGGAGAGGGAATGTCTGCCCGCATACACTGGCGCAAAGAAGTGTCGCACGCGAAAGAACTACGTTATAATACGGGTTCTACACCGCCATCGGCAACAGTCTCCCGTTCAGCGAGGGAACGAAGGTTCAAGTGAGGTATAACGATCCCAATAACACGCTGTTAAATATGACATGAATGAACGGATGTTTTATATGAATTTTTGCACTTTCATCGGTTTGCCTCCAAAGCTCGAGCCGCTGCGCTATAAGAAATTGTGGCCCCGTCGCTGCAACACATCTACACATGAGACGTCGTCGCAGGAGGACATGATGAGGTTGAGGTAGCGGCGTAGCGTGGGCTCCCAGCTCCTGGAGCGAAACGAGTATCGCGCCCCCAAACAAGACACATAACAGGTATGCATCAGAATCGCCTCCCCACCATCCAGTACAAAGCGCGTCATGGACTTTGCGCTTCGGTTGCTTCACTTTGAAAATATGCGCTGCTGTCTCATCGCACACAGTCTACTGCCGAAGCACACAGGTTGCAATTTTACACCGACGTGGTATATCGAACCTCGCTTCAATCGCCCCCTTCTTTGGCCTCCGAGAAGATCGTTCCAAAAGCGCCCAATGTTAAAAAAATGAGACTTTTGTTCAGGGAAAAACAGTTTCACTGTGTTTATTTCGAACTTGGTTTTCTCTCTGCCGATAATTTGCGCCCAAAAACATCTTGCGCACGGTGCAACCGCCTTTACGCCCCCCCCCCCCCTCCCGGGCTACGCCACTGGGTTGAGGAACAGCTGCATGTACACTGACACAGAAAGACCTAACCTAACCTAAAAAAACCTAACTCCCTTAGAGAGGACACAAAGAGCCTGTCTACGAAGAGACCACCCTCAACCATCAGAGGGTCTATAGAGTACTGTGGTGTTACATATGTTTGTAAGTGCTCAAACGTCGCCACGCCAGTACTGGACACCTGTTTCGGCCTTCTTGGGCCTCATCAGCAGTACGCAGGCAGGCAACGTTTGAGCGGATGGCGTCAGAAGGTCACGTAACACGTGATTCTTCCCGTCAGGGTGAGCTAGCTCACCACTGAAAGCCCAGTGCAAAGCCAGTGAAGTATATTAGAGAAAAAAATAGCCAGAGCTCTTTCGGTGTTTTTTTATTTTTTTTATTTTTCTCTAATATACTTCACGGGCTTTGCACTGGGCTTTCAGTGGTAAGTTAGCTTACCCTGACGGGAGGAATCACGTGTTACGTGACCTTCTGACGCCATCCGCTCAAACGTTGCCTGCCTGCGTACTGCTGATGAGGCCCAAGAAGGCCGAAACAGCTGTCCAGTACTGGCGTGGCGACGTTTGAGCACTTAACAATGAACTTCATCGCATAGCACGCTGCTGGCCAACCATCATCTCGAATGATATCGTTATCTGGTCTGATGATGAAACGGGAGGCGTACGTCTTTTTTGTGGCACTTATTCTGTTCATAATTGTTACAAGAAAGACGTACGCCTCCCGTTTTCAACAAATCATGGCAGATAACGATATTATTGGAGATTATGGTTTGGTAGGAGCATGCTATGGGGTGAAGTTCATTTCTAAGAGTGCAGACGGCTCTGGGACATACGAGAAGGCAGCGGACGGCGAAGCCGATCGACATGTTTTGTCAGCGCGACTATTTCACGCGTTTGCTTTTAAAGCATGCAAATGTGCCCTCAGTACATCATATCCAATGGGTGCTTTTGCAACATGATCAGTGTAGGAGCAACAGTTTGACGCATGCGAGCGCACTATGTTGTTACTCGGAAGCGTTATGCGTCCACCTAAGCCAATCACGAGCGCGTGTAAAGATTTGTGGGCGGAGTTGACCAGCAGGGTTTAACCTGTCCCGAAGAATAGTACTTCTGCTGTGTGACGGTCTGGAGACTGTCGTCAGTCCTTGGAGTCAGTCTGCATCTTCCCCTGGAACAACTGCCCTATTTCAGCACCTCTATCCTTTCACTTTGGGCTGCGGAGCACCCATGCAGGATCTTTTGTTTGCGTTCACTTCTCTAGCATACATCTTAGTGTCATTATGCCGTTACGTGACTTGAAATACGTTAGGGTCGTTTGGGAAGGCTTTTGCCGTAACTTGAACATGCAATAAATTGAAAGTCGTCGCGTTCATTGTCGCTGTTTTGGGCCAGCGCGGGGATTAGCTCTGATGGACACGTGGAACCCCGATTTCCAACTTGGATGAGTGCAAAAAAAAAAAAAAAAAAAAGGACAAGGAAAGGCGGCGAAGATTGCAGCAAGAGAGAAGAGCAACGTCCGCTACCGATTGCCGGAACGCGGAGTCCACCGGAGTCTTCCGTTTTCCTTTTCACTATTAAACATATCCCCCCCCCCCCCCCCCCCACCGGCGAGCTCTCCTTCTGTCCCAGCCGTCGAGCATTATTCAAAAACACCACGCAGCATCAGCCACTGAGAAGCCTGGGAGGAAGCCGCCATAGTCGCGCCACGGTTCCGAGGTTTAACCCGGTTCAAGGACCGAGTCACCTATCATGGGCCACAGGTCCGACAGCGGCGCAATCGGCGCGAACGTTGCCTTCGACACCGTATCGGGGTATTCGTTGGTTACACTCTAAAAACAGAGCTTCACCGCAGAGCACGTTCATAGCCAGCCATCATCCCGAATGACAACCGCTTCTCTCCCTTGATTTGACGAAAATGGGGACGTACGCCGTTTTTGTAGCAACTATGAACTACATAACGGCACAATAATAGCGTGCGCCCCCCGTTTTCAGCAAATCCGGGGAAAGAACGACGTCACTCGGGGTGATGGTTGGCTAGGAGCGTGCTATGTGGTGAAGTTCATTTTTAAGCTATGTCGGCACAGTTCCCTTAGAAGTCGGCCCAGGACGCACATTCCCCCAGGGCGTCAGTCGTGACGTTGCCCACCTACGTGAGGCCGACAACGGCAAGCCCTTTCACCACCCACCACCACCATCATTTTTAAGCACCAGCACTACTACTCATTTTTAAGGGTGTAGCTACCCTACACTCCTAAAAATGAACTTCACAACATATTCCATTATTTTATTTTACCAGCCAAGTAATCGACATCCTAAGTCATCGAGTATAGCTTTAGCGAACATGTTTTTATTGTGGATATTTAATTGTAGATAGTTCCTAATAATGACACCCAAGTATTTATTATAACCAACATTCTTCAATAGCTTACCCTCTAGGCTTTAGTCAGTTTTCAGAACATCGGTCGGCAGATCCTTTTGTAATATGACAGCAGAGTGTTTTATCAGAATTATATTATGATCTATACCATTCTAAGCACGTTATGTTATCAAGACCGCTCCTCATTTTTGATCAAAAACAAATTTACCTGGCAAGTAAGTCAGACAGCCATCTGTAAATAGTCACAGCAGTGGGACTATATACCGAATACCCTTACAATAGATCGTATATCAGTGTTCCGGAACCCCATGAAAATATGACATTCATCAATTCAATCGCAAACGGACTGTCAAATATGAAGGTTATATTATGGAAACAGGGACGTTTACTCAGCGGAGAAGGAAGAGGCGAGCTAGTTGGTGTAATGAACTTGTAGCTAACATTTCCTGGAGTACGAGCAGAAGACGCTTCTTCTTCTTACTAAGGACGCCGAAAACATATCTGCATGTCTTGCACAAGTCGCATGCTGACGCGTTGGGTGAAATGGCGGTCGATGAAATGGTGTTCGAAGGAAAGATTTTCAGTGAAACTGAGTTCGGTAAAACGCTATCGATGAAACGGGCGGACACCGTTTTCAAAGGAAGACAGGAACTGACCCCAGACTGACAGATGGGGTACGGGGTACATTTCGGAGAACAACTCGTACTCTATCCTAGCGGCTGGGGCCATGTCAAACACCTGTGAATTAGTGATTCGTATATCTGGTACAAATGCTAGTTTCTAACGTTTCGAACACTGGACATTTAAACACATATGACGATTTCGTTGGGGAAGGCGGCCGCAATAATTACGGTTGCTTCATCGTGTTGGCTACGTAAGTCAACAATGGTTTTAGTACACGGATTGCAACATTTAAACAGGGAGAACTTCTCTGGACGGCAGGAAGCTTCCTAACTAACGAAAGCTAAACCGCGCAGAAAGCACGTCTAGAGCAGAAACGGTCACATTTTTCGGGATATCATGCCTTTTCAAAGGGTACTGTTCAACTGCACAAGATGCAATCGTTCAGGAGATGACAAACGTGTGTCTGTATTGTGTGCGTCGTCGTTTTCGTGAATTTTCGCATCGGCTCGACATTAAGCAACATCTTTGAGGTGTTCAAATTAGAGAACTGAATGCATTGAGAGAGTTGAATGGCTGAACATTAAGCTAGAAAACTGAACACAGTCTTTTTTTCTCTCTTTTATCATAGTCATATACCTTAGTGCAGCAGCGGCAATTCCTGCTTATTGTCATCGCCATCTCATCGTCATCATTTATTGTTGTTGTTGTTGTTGTGCTTATTGTTTCGGCCACCAGCGGTGTTAAGTAATGCAGACCTGCGACTGTTTGTGAATGCCGAAAGCACCAGAGCAAACACGCACTCTCAATGACACATCCCAATAACCAGACTCGAACACAAAGCTTCCTTATCGCTTCGTGTCTCCCGTGCGTGTTATATCCCCGCCACACTGGATGATTTAGTGTCATTTTCGTGGAGTGCACTCCAACCAGTGAATGTCACTTTCACTACGTGCTTGCTACACGGCTTAAGTAAGTGTCACCTATGCAATGATGGCAATTACGATAGATAAGAATAAACGGCGGCAAAATTTTTAGGTGTGCGCCACAGTACTTTCCTCAGAATGTTTTTCTTTGATTTAGAAACACCTCCTGTTAATCTTCTTCCAACATTAAAGAAATTGGACTCAAACATGTTCCACAACAAAAAATGGCCGCCGCCAGATCGCCGAGACCGCGAAGTTATCTGTTAACGAGACTAATGACATGTTTTTTTTTTTTTTTTTGCCACCATCGCACAATGTACTTAAATAAAATAAACACGCTGTTGAAAATACGTGTTTAAAAGTATTGTGTTGCCGGGACCCCTCGCCTTTTCTCAATATTTTTACCTGTGCCACAAAGCCTGCCGTCGAGGCTACAGACTTTGTCAGCCGAAGAGAAGTGAAGTGAGTTTGGGGAACTCACTAAGTCGTTAGTGCACTTTCTGCAAAGTGTCACTAAAAGATGCCGTATGACAGCCCACGAATGACACTAAGTGCAAGTGTCACTCGCTGAAAGTGACACTAAATTAGTCCGTCTGACAGAAGTATTAGACGCAATAGGCCGCAACACGTAGAGTAGAAGTATATGTAGAACTGCCTTTTTACCCACGTAAGATGCGCAAGGAGCTCTTTTGTTGTTACTATTAATTACACACACACACACACACATAATTGGGATGATAATGTGGTGGGTCATTCCCCGCCATTATGGCGGTACACTGCCCCATTGCGCTCGTGGAAGGGATGAGAAAGTGATGATGATGGAAAGGTGTCCTATTAGAGTTCGTCCATTAGTCCAGTGCTGGAGAGGAACTCAGCAAGAACTCGTAGGCTTTTGCATCAGGTGTGAGGGGTCCGACCATGGCCCGAGAATTTTGGCTAAGTCGAACTGGTGTTGATCGACGCGTTGTAGAGCAGTTTCCATGAGGGCGCGCTCGCAATCCATTATTCCAACTGAGCCTCAAATCAAATGTAGCCTCTTTCTATATCTCTTCCGTCAAAAATTGATTTATTGTTACTCACCCCAACAGCTGTGTCGGACAAAAACCAATAAATAAATTAACAAATAGATCAATTGAATGAAACAACTGTACGCAACAGCAGGGAATACTCGCACATTATACTGCAACCGAGTGGATACAGCTTGGTGGAACGTAGCTCTCTGCGGCTTCTTTCAAACTCACGCTGAGGACTGGGAGGTGGTGGGTTCGAGTCCAACCACCGGCTGTGGCCTCTCACGTTTCCCCGGGGTTTCCGGCAGACTTTCCAAACGGATGTCGGCGGCACAGTCTCCCCTGAAGTCTGCCCTGACGCATGCTAACCCTCTTGTCTCTCACTCCTTTCCACCCCCATCTCTGTCTGCCGTTCATAGTATAACAGTTGGTCCCCGGTGCTAAGGCGAAATAAAAATATGCACTCATAACCAATCCGCCTTTTCAGAAAGCGCTGGCGCCACCGCTCTGCGAACTGGCAAAGTATTAACTGGTTGAAAGATGAAAGTCACTGAAAAGGTTAGCTAGCTGTAGGGATCGAACCCATATCTTCTGGATTGGATCAGTTTATCTCTTATTAACTGGTTGCCACTCATGGTGTCAACTAAAACCATGTGCGTGCTGTCTCCGTTCGTCATACAGGGTTGTATTTTTTACTGATTCGATGAGTCACAGTATTAAAGGGTTAATTCGACACAACTTGAAGTTCATGGAGCGTCCGGGATGTAACAATGTACCTTGGGGGGGGGGGGGGGGTACTCATTTGTCATTACAGGCTGGAACAGTGACCGCTGTTCTGTGCACGAGCAGCGAGTAAACATTGGATTCCTTCTGCCGTGGGTTTAGTTGTTTGCACGGAGACCGAAAAAGGCCAAACTTATCCCCCCTGCTGCACTTTGCTTTGCAACTGCCGAACGGACGTGCTACTACCATATTTACCAAAAGTCTGCTGCCGCTCAGGCTTGCCTTATCATGGAAGTCTGCTGCTGCATAAGTTCACGAAATGTTGCCTCTCACCGCAAAAGTATGCAACCCGACATCATGTGGATATGAATTGCAGATGATGAATCACAACCAAGCTGTTTCGCAGAAGGCCCGTGTTCTATCGGGCCTTCTGCGAAACAGCTGTCTTGCGCATGCTCCCTTAACATTTTATGAAATGGCCCATTCAACTCGTAGCCTCTCTTCGATGAGACCTAAAGTCTCAATTTTATTTTCGTCCCAACTACATCGCTAATAAAATAGCACGCAATGAACTGCCGACAAAACTCTAGTCTTAGGATGTGATGCGGTCTTGGGGTTAGGTGTCTGACAATCCAGGTGTTTGTCCTTTATGGGAGATCACTTCGTTTGTTGAGTGTTTTGGCGTGATGCGGAAAATACTCAGTGGAAGCTCGTGCAGGGACGAGCACTGAAGTCTTCTAGTCGTGCGCAGAAATTAACGTTTAGTGTTTTCTAGTAGTGGTTCAACTCAGTCAGGTTTTGGAAGGCGTTAGTGAGCTTTAGTGCATCGTACGCTGGTCGCCTTTGCGTACGCAAGATATGTTGTTGGTGGTTCTGCGCTCGCGCAAGACATAAACAGCGCTTTGCGCATTGCGCAGGACCACCATCACACTATCTCTTACGTACGCAAAGGCGGCAGCGTACGATCACTAAAACTCACTAGTGTTGGTGGTTCTGCGCACGCGCAAAACATAAATAGAGGTTCACGCAGTGCGCAGGACCACCACGCTATCGCTTACGTAAGCAAAGGTGATAGGGTACGATGCACTGATGCTCACTAATCACTTAACGGGAAGCTTTGCCTGGTGAGGGAACAAAAAAAAAGAAACAGAAATGTCAGTGTATAAGACCGCTCACAGCGACCTGCCTGTGTTTCGGAATAAGTCTTCCAAGTGCGCAGAAGAGGCACCCATATGGTGCGCATCTCCAGCATTCCCAACGTTCCTGTCTCACTCACGGACATTGTATATTGGAAGACAAAACAACAAAACGCTTAAAAGATCAGCCCAAAAACATTTCTGCGACGACACCCAAGACAATTCAGCTGTTTAGCGTGCTCTGTTTGTTTCAAGCATCGTAGGCCCGCACCACCCACGCGATAAATCGCGTCGACTCGTAAGACTCATCTACTTATACAGCGAGTAAAACACACTGCAGTGCTCAAGTCGTCCCTGCCGACGGATTTTGAAAGCAAACCCACGTATCGATTGACGGAAACCCCCACTCTTTCTCCTCAGCACTGCGATTGGATGCAATGTTGATGTAGGCAGTGATATATTTTGCTGCAGCGTATACTGTGCTATGCACACGGGGTCTTGGGTGAGCGAGTTGGTCTCCATGAGGTCCCAAGCTGCTATTATGCGAAACGCGGAGGGCTCCGCCCCGTCGGCCGCCACATGCGATACCGCCTTCTGTCGTGCGAAAGGAGGGGCCTCTCCAACGAAAGACTAAAAAACAAAATACCCGTCACAGTTACTTTTTCTTTCTCCCTCCTGTTCTAGTGGGAGAGAAGCCTCCGTGTGCATGCAAAGTCCTATCACTTTCCTCGCATGGCGAAAGTCGCCCGGGCTTCCGCGTCCCTATGGGTAGCGAAATCGTCTGGAATGTCCCTATCTAGGGTACTGTGTGACGGGCTCCACAGCAGTGTGTGACGTCACTACTCTCATGTATTTATTTTTATGCTATTTGATGAAGTACAGTGTAATCTCACATAACTTTAAGAGGGTATCTCCCGTTTTTTGTTTTTTTTTGTGTGTGTGTGTGAGTAGGGGGTCTGATAAATCACTGGCTGTAATAGTTATCTTTACGCGTATATCTTCCAAGTCCCGAACCCCCCCCCCCCAAGTGTCTTGAAGCTTGACCCCGGCGTGTGTTCTAACAGTTGTCATGTCCATTTCGTGTAATAACTGTTGCAAAGAAGTGGTAACGGGGTGGGACGTTTTGCATATATTAAAATAACAAGTAGGGCACCTACGCACCACCTATGCTTTTTGAAACACCCCAAGAATATTTGCTCCCGCTCATAACGCATCTTTAAGAATAAAAAGAAATACGTTTTGCGATATGCATGCCTCAAGTTGACTTCACGTTATTATCGCTTTCTATATGAGGGGAAAGTGAGGAGTAGCATTTTCGCGACGACAAACAAAATGGAAAATGTCACGAATAGGCATACGCCTACTGCTTCAACAAACCAGAAGAGATAACTATACTACTCCCAATCAACGTCGGCTATAGGAGCTCGTTATGCGCTGAAGTTCAGTTCAGGGTAAGGCCATGTGCGAATACCAGCTCGACAAAGACATTGTAAATGATACTTTATGCCCCACCGCTTTGCTCTATCACGTAGCCCTAGCCACTCACCCTATAGGAGCAGAGACGATTGTAATGTTGTTTCCGTGTGCCTAATACCCCTGTTACAATGAACTAGAAGAGTACAGTAGAACGGCCGCGCTCTCTGCGTGACTATCGCGGCGTCCATAGCCAGCGGCGGCGCTGCAGTCGACGTCTGTGGAGATGCCATAGCGTTATAGTAAGGAGAAAGGGAAGAATAAGAATTCAGTTGTTATTGCAATTACAATGAATTAAAATTAATTGTTCTCAACAGAATAGAAGAGAACAAAAAATCTCAATTCGCAAAATCGATGAGACGCATACGACACGCTTTGCAAAGCATGCCCTCGACCAGGCCGCACAATGTAGTTGTCGATAGCAGCGCCGCCGCAACTTTCGCCACTTGCTCTGACAGCCGTCCCCAGGCGCAGTACCCTCCGTTCGCTGCACTATGCCTATTCTAGTTCACCGTGCCCCTGTCACCGGGGGCGGATCTAGAGGAAATTGAGGTGGGGGGTCAGGACATGCTGACCCCCACCTCAATTTCCGTCTATACATAGTGTTTCACTGACCTAGATCGTGTATCTACCATGCTGGCCAAAGCTGGACACACCCTCTCAGAAAACTCCTGGATCCGCCCCTCCCTGTCACACGGGCAGTCTTCAATGATCATTGAAACCAATGCCCATTGAGCATGCTCTAAGCACCACCAAGCGTCTCACGTGCCAATCTGTAAGGGAGCAATGGTTCCACTGCTCTTCAAGAAATTTCTACGTTACACGTTCAAGACTGCCAGTGTGACGTAGGGCCTGGCTAGCTCAGTCGGTAGAGCCCCAGACACTTAACCTCAGGGTAGTGGGTTCGGGCCCCACGTTGGGCGCCAGAATGTGGGGCGCCTCTTTACCCACGGACCAGTCTCGACCAACTTCAATACCGCAGGCTACACATCTATGGTCTACAAGAGATCGTTTATTCAACTTGCATGTCTTATACCCCTATTACACGGGCAGCCTTCGACGACATTTGAAACCAACTGCCAACGCGCGTAGCGCCAGCATGCGTGTATCGTGTCAACCTGTCAAGCAGCGTTGGATTCAATGCCATTTTAGAAGTTGACACATAACACGCTTGCTGGCATTACACACGTTTTTCAAGGAAGTTGGCTTCAACGGTCGTCGAAGGCTGACCGTGTAACAAGAGTATTAGTCCCACTTCTTTAGCTCACCGTTCACACGATACTCCAGTGCAAAACCACACACACACACACCAAGTAGTCATGACACACACACACCAAGTCACACGATACTCCAGTGCAAAACCACACACACACACACCAAGTATAGCTCACCATATACACCAAGCTCGCGCTCCACTTTTGTTGAAGAACCCCTAACGCCGTCGTCCCGTTTTTGTGACCATTATGCAATGTGTTGCTTGCGAAACGTGTACGCTCCTACCTTTCTACAGTAATAATAATAATAATTCGTGGCCTTCCGAGCTTTCTGTGGATCCTGATAACGGTATCAATCTGTGCAGTGGGTGGCCTTTAGCGTGTTATCCGGTGAAGTTCCACTATGCGGATGATGTTACTTTCCGTTTGCTGAGAAAGCCGGGGATAGTCGGCCCGTGCCAATACTCGTTACGTCACTGTCTCACTGCAGCTCCTTCCGTCACTGACGCAGGCCTTGAGCCACGATTCAAATCCACTAAACATATCGGCTGCCCGTCCGTGTGTGCTGCAATAAACCACGGAACCGTCAACACGCGCACTAGATCGATGGAGCAAAACAGCAACGGCGTTCTTCTCGAGCTAACGGAAATAATCAGAACGTGCTTTCCCCGATCAACAGGGTGGTTTTTCGTGGTTGCTCCCAACTGATGTATATTCTCTATCGCAAGACTCGTTTTCCTGTTGGCACCCTGCCGTTGCGCCTTCATACAGTTGGCAGAAATTTATGGTGCAACAAAGGAACCGACGGTGCCGTCATTGGCACGGACTCGCCTCCTGTGGTATATTGTCTCTGTTATAAAGAGCGCGAGTTTATGCAAAGTCAGTGAGGTGAAGAGGCCTTGTGGACAGCTCTTTTCACGTCGGTAGTAAATTTGCAAAGTTCATTGCGAGCGTAATGCGCCTTGGTTCGTAGGTAGGTATGAGGGGAGGCGAGGAAGTTGTGAAGTACAAGCCGCGTTGCAGAAACAAATGAAGGAGCGGATTATAATATTGAAAGAACAGGAACAGTAACCATGGTAAGGGAAGTACCTCAGGACAAGGGCCGCCGATATTTCGAACAGAGGCCGTTCTTCTTCTCTGGGCCCAAAAGAACAACAGTGTCTGTTCGAAATATCGGCGGCTCTCGCCCTGAGGCACTTCCCTTAACACTTCCTTTCTGGTTCGCTGGATTCTTTACCCTTCTAGAAAGAGTAGCCAGGTTGCCAGACGATTCTGCATTACGTATTTCCGCGGAGCTGGCTTCTTTAACGCACAGCCAAAACTATGAAATCCAGCGTGTACAGCTAGAAGTATGCCAGCATGTACTGTAGGGGACACGGTTGTCTAAAATCAGCGCTCCGTGGTTTATCTCATCTCAAATCTCCAGGTGTTGCAAGACTATCTCTTTTGAGTAATAAACACGTGCAGCACATGGTCCAGCTTCAAATACAATATAGGCACAACACTTTCAAGCGCAACCGATGCAGTACGGGACGGCGAAGTACTGACAGGCGATTTTAGCTAACCGTGTCCAACAACAGTACTTGAGTGCGTTATGGGCCCCGAATGCACACAATTTACAATACAGTCCTGTAAATACAAAAAGCATTGCGTGTTGTCCCAACAACGGTACTTGAGTGCGTTATGGGCCCCGAATGCACACAATTTACAATACAGTCCTGTAAATACAAAAAGCATTGCGTGTTGTCCCATCGTCAGATTTCAATAGAAATTCAAAAGGGAACCAACTCCCTACAAGATAAACCTTTGATACTCATCTAAGAGCATCTCATACTTCTTGCCAAAATCATTCATGTAGTTGTTGTTGTTGCCAAAATAAAGACCAAGGATGTAGACGTAGTTTTTAAGAGGTTGAGAAATAAAATTTGTGAGTGCGTGTTCAGAGTACGGCATGGCAGGCATGACTGTTCTTTGGTGGAGGAGCGACACTTGTGCTTCACTGCGGGTTGAGCGCGCATGAGCTTTGGCCGTAATTTTGACCTTGCGCTTGTGCCCATCGGCAAAGCCGATGCCGAAGCACGAAATACATATGGCTTCGGAGCTACATGACGAGGTGAACTCGCAAGTTCCCAGTTCCCAGTTGCATGCATGGAGTTGTGCTTCACTGCATTGGTGGTGTAATCGGTGCTCTCAGTGAAGTAGAAACTATTAAAAAACATATTTCCAGGAGCAGTACTGCAAGCAATACTGCCCTGCGGCCGTATTTCAAGACACTGTCTACCAAGACAGACCGCGTTAACAAAGGTGCTCGCACCCTAAGAAGAAGAACAGGCACCCTGTTGCCGCCCTCCACCGCGTACGAGTACTTCAAGGGAGAACATGATTGTTCAATTACCTTGACTCATGCCGATTACAGAAAGCATACAGTCCGTTGTTACTAATATTGTAGGTGAACGCAAAACACATCAACACGTACATCATACAGGGGGGTTGTTGCCAGTGGAGTGAGCAATTGTACTGTTTTAGCGCATCGACGGTGAGCACTTGTCTTCAACATGGGTGTGAAGCAGGTCACCATAGGGTCACCAGGCCGGTCGATCGGGAGTTGTAGTGATCTCTTGACCGCAAGGAAGTCAATAGAATATTTTAATTTCGTTGACAACTAACTATCTTGTGTTGTTGGATAAGCAAAGTGACCAGGAGAATGAAAATAACTTTGCAGAAACTCTGGAAACTTTTAAAACACGTGGAAAGGGATTGGCCTTTACGCATGAGCTACCAACTAAAGACAAATTACACTTCCTAGACATCACTCTGCCTTTCCCCAGGTCACATCTGTTGATGTTGCTGCCCAAGGGCTCAAAATCGTCGCTACTGTTCGAAAAAGCACACTCTACAACTGTTCAATTCAATCGGCCATGGGCTGTCAAATATCAGTTATCCTGCAGAAACACGAACATTTTCATCTTAGTAAGTGCATTCTATTTTGTAATTACATTGTATTGAAATTATACTACACAAGTGTACTTTGGCCATCTGTGTGTGTGTGCGTGTGTGGCACATTAAATATCCTGAACAAGTAAGGACTTCGGAAACATAGCTACATGTCTTGTACAAGTCGTATGCTGAAGGGTTCGGTGATGCTGAAGAGTTCGAAGCGTAGTTCGATGAAATGGATTTCGAAGAAGGACTTTCGATGAAGCTGCGTTCGACTCCGTTTTATGGAACTCCATTCATTGGCAATGAATGAAGTTATGACGAATGAATGAAGTTATGACTGAAAACGGAGTCGATGGCTTTCGATGAAATTGGCGGTCACCGTAACCCTACTAATGTGCAAACGGTAGTCCACTAAAAGAAATTTCCGCGTATTCCGCGTATTCGTAAGTATAGTAGACACCCTAATTCGAAGTCTAGGGAACCACACATTTCTGTTTCAATTACAAGAAGTTTAAAGTTCCAGAACGTCATCTAAATATGTGGTACAAGACAAATTATGGGTTGTTGTACGAATAGCTGCACATACGAAACACATTTTTAACATTTACTCTACGCACGCCTCATTACGCCGCATTTCGTGTATAAGTTATGCAGGGAGTTAAGGAGTATAGTACTGCGTGTATTTATGACACAAAAAGGAGTAGATGTGGTTTGTCCCTTCAAATGACGCACCCTTGGAAGTCGTTGGGGAGGTGTGTTAGCTTAGCTCAATTTGTAGAGCCCTGGATCGACAATCCAGAAGATGTGGGTTCGAGTCCTACTGCTGGCTAACCTTTTCAGTGACTTCCTTCTTACAAAAATCATGCTAGGTAGTTTATCGGACAAAACACTAGCAATGAGTTGAGCTGAGTTGAGCAGAAAAAAATGGAAAAATAGGCACTCATTACGAGAGCCGGCTACTCCAGATCACTTATAAAAACAAAAATGGCTAACTACAATAAGACACTCAGTCAGTGACTCACACACACTGTCCACATACACTGTCAGTCACACGTGTCCACCAACTTGGAGTCTGCGCAAAATCGCACAAATGCCTGCATACGTGGAACTGATGGTCGAGTGACCAAGAGCCCAGAACCTTAACAACATCGAAGGGTCTGCCATCCAGCCGAGCTAAAGCTTGTAGATACAGTCGGTGCAGCTCATACAGTGCACAGGATAGCAATGAAATGGCGGAAATGTGAAGTGATTTTCTGATTTCAAGCTTTCTTGCGAGGGAAGTCCCACAGTAATCGGCTTGACCCACAAGGAGGTGGTCGGTGTGAATGAAGTAATGTTACTTTTGAACGTAGCGTCCGCCAACGTCCATGACGGCCTAGTGCTTATATACCCGTGAAAATAAAAAAGAAAAGAAGAAGAGGTGTTTGGCCCCAAAGAAAAAGGAAAACAGGTTCCTACGTCAATGACGTCATCGTCACTGAGAAAGTGGACACCTAAAGAGTGACACCTGTGGGACGGGGATCTGGCGAGTATGGTGTTCTCGACAGAACAGCAGCAGGAGAAAAGCCGCATTGCCACAGGACAATGTGGACTTGGGGGGCGCATTGGAACAGAATCAATGCCACCTAGAGCATATAGGCTGCCTGATCACTTAAGGGGGGGAGGGGGGGGGTAATGTCTGAATCGGCTCGCCCTTGTTGACCACACAGAAGTGGGCAGTTAAGAGACGCAGTCCTTACGAGCCCACCAATGACTGCTTTCAGCGACCGTCGGTATGGAGACGAGCCGCCTGCAACCAGTGGTAGTCATAAAAGCCTGTCTATATGCTGCGATTGGCTGAAGAAGACGACATCAGGACTTTCTGTTCATGATATTTAATGTGTCAAAGTACACTTGCGTAATACAATTTCAATACAATGTAATTTCCTTCTATATCTACGTGGCACAAGAGTGAGAACAGGTATTAAGCAGGCTCCCTGTGTAAGTGGCGTTGACAGGATCCCCACCAGGAGCATACCCCGTCGTTTGACCTTGATGGTGTCCAGCACGCGATGAGTAAGGGTTGCGTAGCTGCCCCCGGCGGCCCCTGTCTACACTTTCCTAAACGAAATTCGTCAGGCAGCATAACAGCAGTAGCCACACAAAATATTTTTGAGAGTAACCTATATTCACAGCGCAATTTAATTTAAACAACGCTATAAATACGCAGCGCGTAGAAGGTTCTAAATATGTGAGCGGGAGACCACTGTGATGCCATAGTGGGAGCGTTCTCTCATTCGCTGTGGCAGATCCGTCTGCTTCGAAAGGGATGCGGCGCTATTGGCGGGCGCTTCCGCGCATCCTGGCCGAACAGGCCGGCATCCCGGTGCCCATGGTCGTGACGTTGCCCACCTCTGTGAGGCCGACAACGGCGAGCTCTTTTAGAAGCATCACCACCACCAGTGTGGCTGCAGACCCACTAAAAAGTTTGTGTTCAGTGAGGCAGTTGTTACATGTCACCTTTACTGTTTTCCATATATCTCAAAGATCTTTGCCGGTCTACCACGCAGACGTTGTACACGGTTTTGTCCGAGGGTATTACAGTGTCAAAGTATTAGCATACGCTGACAACGTTAACCTGTTGTACTCAACCGCAGGCGAGGTGTGACGCGTATTAGCACATGTCGGCAACTTTTGTAACACATCTTCTGCGCTTGTGTGTGCGATAGTGTATTTCCGTCGTATGTTGCCATATGGCAGGGTCGTGGTTAACAATACGCATACAATGTTTGCTACGCACATCTGGAGTTTGACGCAGGGTACGGTAACGGTGATGGTAACAGACATTTTTACCAAAACTGGAGCTGGTAACGGTCCTTCATTACAGGAAACAGAAATGGAAGCCAAACTGATCGTTTGGTATTGAATTCGGGAAATGGCTATTCCTGTTAAGTGGTGACATGAGCGACTTATAATTTTATTTTTATTTTGCATGACTCTATTCCATGTAATACATGCCCTTATACATGCCCTTAATACCACCCGGAAGCATGGGAAGCGCATTATGTGGTCTTCGTGATGCATCCGATGATGCCAGCACATGCAGCGAGACCTACATAGCAAACTCCACGACATAGCACGAGGACGCGATTATGGTAATTTCACCTTGACTATGGCACTATTGATTACTACTGATACTCTCCGCTTGAGCATGCAAGCTTGAGAGGAGGCCTGGTTACGCCCATCGATAGGGCTTCTGGAGTCAGGGTTTCAGAAGGGCGTTCCACAGGATGGAGACAACTTTCTATATATATTTTTTTAATATCCTGGGAACCGAATCGAAATTCCTTGTGCGGTGTGTACGCGTGACACCGAAGCAAAAACTTTGACAAAAGGGGGTCCTGACAGAGCGGAAAGGGCTGTCCACCCGCAACTTTCATTACCGTAGGTGTAAACAGTAAAGGAAAAAGCTGGTATCCGAAACGGATGACGGAAACGAAAATACTGCGGCAACGAAAATATGCCTGTTACCCCGTCCCTGAATTGAAGCACGAAGTAACATCGGCCTCCCGAGGGAAGGTTTGTTTAGTCCGCATGTTCAGTCGTCACCTTGTTTGGCGCGAGTGGTTTCTTCGAGAAGAAGATAATCTCTGTTTTGCCGCTTCCAGTGTATCGGCAACGTTTCGACCCAGGGCAGGATGAGCATGTGCTCGTATGCATAGTTACCACTACCACGCAGTAGAACCAGAAGTATATTCACGGTAAATACGAATTGTCCTAACTGGGAGATGTTGTTAACGAGTTTGGATGCCTGAGGGCGTCGTGCTGCCCTGTTATGCTGAGATGTCCCTTGTGGCACTTCGATTATGAATACTTCACAATTGCTGCAGACGTGACCGTGAGACCCGGCCTTAGACACGAAGAAACTGCACACACTGTTTGCGTCACCACACTGGGAAAATTAGTAACGTGTATAAACTGCTCTATATAAATGCTTGTCCTGTTTATTGTTCCCAGATACTGTAAAAACCTTCAGTTTCGCGGCTTCGATTTTTTCGTGAATTGTGCACTGGGCACATATTCACGGCAACTAAATTTCGAAAATTATGGATGCTAAAATTAGTGGTTTGATTGGGATGGGGGGGGGGGGGGGAGCACGAAACCCGTTCTGTTACTGACATTTGATAAAAGCTACATTGCACATGCTTGTGCTTGCAAAGCCGTTCGGGTACCTACTAGTAAGTATTAAGGAACTAGTAACTATTTAGAAAATTTGCCATAAAAATGCATGGTGATTCTTGTACGTGTGCTAATTGCCCTCTGATCGAGTATGTGGATAGTATAAAGTATCTTGGGCTATACCTAGATTCTAATATGAAATGACACACACATGTTGATAAGGTTTGGAGAAGACTTCGCTCCTTCTCAGCACAATTATATTTCATTAAGAGGAATGCACCATTTAGTGTTACAAGATCAATCTATTTTGCACTGGGTATGCCCTCATTAAATTACGGAAAAACATTATATGAAAATTGTGCGCAATACTTAAAAACTAAAATAGATAGAGTCACTACATTACAAAAAAAGTTACGAAACATCATCCCTTCCCAACGCTTACAGTGACACAGCATAGAATATAAAAAGAGAGTCACGAATATTAAACTTCAAACTGTATATAAATATAATCTTTTGTGCAAGCATTACTTTTCAACCGAATTTAAGATATTGGAAGAAAGAAATCTCACAATATAAAATTCCCTTTCGTAAAACAGTATACGGGAAATGTACTAGGAATTATAGTGTTCCCCACGAGTTTAATCAAATATCTGATCAACTAAAAGATTTAAAACCTATATCAAGCTTGAAAAAAGAAATCGAACATAGGACGGTTAAGGATGCGTAACCGTTGGCATTGAGCCATCATTTTAATAATAATAATAATATTTATTTCACCACATAAGTGATTGGAAGCAGACACAAAAAGTCACTTTTCGGGACTTGACGATGCATCTGCTCCCATTTTAACCGTCCAATTCGATTTGCATTGCGAAGTGCATTGCAAGTCAACGGCAGCGCTGTGAGATCATTCTTCAACCACAAGCGATCGGACACCGAGCAACTGCACCCAAATGGGTTCTCCCTGAATTGCCTAGTGAAGCCCTTCGTGGCTCCTTCGGCTTTTGCTTGCCTCTGACGCTTCTTTGCCTCCTCTTCGGCGGCGCGTATACCGCTTAGTCTTGCCGCTGAGTCCGCCTTTGCTCTGCTTCGGCGGCACGCACTGCAGGGTCTTCACGTCTATGTTGTTTTGCCTCAGCTTCGGCGGCACGCAGGTTGAGATCCTGACGTCGCACTCTCTCGTTTGCGGCCTCGGCTGCACGATGAACTGGGTCTTCGCGAGCTCTGCGCTTCCGTTCACGTTCTCGTGCCCGCCGCAAAGCTTGTGCGTCAGCAGGACGCGGTATCTCCATGGCGTCCGAAGAAGGGTCTGAAGTCTGTTTTTTTTACTGAAGCGCCATGCTAACATCGTCGTCGTCGTCACTAATACTGTGTTCGCTTTTCGTTCTGTGGACGATGCCGACGCCGCGACCTCTGGAAACGAGGCACAAACAAAACCGGCTGTTGAAGTCGTTGTAACACTCACAGCCTTGATGCCCCATGTTCTCTATCATTCGTTCTCACAAGTTATCGGTTGTTTGTGTATCATGTGCTCCTATTGTACTAGCCTATTGTAATGTGATTTTTTTTTCTTCAGTTGTGTCAGAAGAATCTGGCAAATATGCAAATTATGGAGCTGTTGTCTGCAAACTACGAACAAGCCAATTGGCTTAAGCAGGCATCAAAGAACAAGCGCGTCTATGTTGGTAACAATAAATTATTATTATTATTATTATTATTATTATTAGTAGTAGTAGTAGCAGCACTGACTATAAAACAAAGATTCAGATTCCAGCATGGTTTTGAAGGCAACCCTTGCAGAACTTATCCTCGATATTTCAGTATCAGTTCAGTGTCCATAAAATTCCCGGGTGTTTCAATTCGATAAATTCGCGAAAATTAGGGGCTCACGAACATTAAGGATTACGCGCCAAGCGGTGATATGTTTCAACCACGTACTTCTTACACCAAGTCCTACCAAGTCCGTTCTCAGGCCAGAGCTCACGTAATCACCATTCCTACATTTTATTCCACCACAGCCTACGGGTACCAGCAGTCCGTTCAAAAGACAGTTCAACTCTATACAAACTTATGTTTAATACCTTCGCCGTCCGAAACAGCGAAGGTTCCCAAAGCATTCGTCAGTGAGGACCACCTCGTATTCAGTTATAATTATGCTTTGTAATTTGTATATATTGAAAAACATTCCTGTCAAAAAAACCATTTGAGCATAGACCTGGCAAAGAAAACGTCTTATTGTTCGCTGGAAGTGTAGCCAGAATGCAAGAAGCCCATGTGGTTCGCAGTCAGATCTGCAATTCTGCGTACGAGTATCGGCTTACCACCTAACCTGATCTCACACGAGAGCCATGCCCAACTGCGGTACAGCGTATCTTTTGTTTCAAGCACGCCGAGCGTTGGATGTCATCGCTTTCCGGGGTCTCCTCTGAGGGCGTGCGACTCGAAGTCTTCCCAGGAACCCGGCTTGTCGATACCTAATGCCGTCGATGGAGAAGACGCCCTGTGGCCAATTTCCCCGCGCAAGAGTCTTTCATTACCTGATATACATGCACGGACGACGAGCTCATTTTACGCGTGCGGCATCATTGACGGCTGCGGCGGTGGACTCTGGACGTTGTAATTGCTGAACGTCGGTGTAGCTTATGGAGGCCTTGAGGCGTTGGGTGTGTTACATCAACCAAACTGTAGCGATGCGCCAGTGATTGTCCAAGTTTACGCCCCTTCGCGGGGCTGAAGGCAATGCTTGATGCGTGGACGTGTTCAATGTGCACAATGCTCACTGAGAAATCGCACGCACGTGAGACCAAACTGCTGGGTTCACGCAACACACGTTCAGCAGCCATAGAGTATGGGATGCATGAAGATACAAGATACGTAGATTTGCGAATGTGCATGATTGATAAGAAGAGACTCCATTTTGTCCGATTCTGTGGACGCTTACAAACAATTTTCGTTCGCCTATGGCAACACAACGAAATGACTAATCCCCTGTTATTCCATCGTCTAGTAGCCCCACGCGAACTACGTGGACAGCTATGTGCTGCAATAGACGGGAGACAAGACGAAAAAGAGACAACGTAGCATGCAGCGTGCTTTTTCATCATATTTCTTTTGCGCTGCGGCCTAAATAGTCTGAGATCATATGCCGACTTGAACATTCTAGTCTTTACGTCAAGAGCAAACTTTTTTTTTAAATTTTATTCCGAGGCCTATAGCTACAAAGGGCACAAAGTCATAGTCGCACAGTGAGGGTGAATCACAGCAAGTCACTGCTCTGGTGCGCCATAAAACATAACTTGATCACGTATATACGAGGGCCGTTCAAGTCATACCGGGACTTTTTATTTTTCGCAAAAGTAAAATGAACTTACATGCGAGAAATTTGTTTTATTTTTCAACGTAATCTCCAGCTGCACTAATGCACTTGTCCCAGCATTTCACGAGGGCTTGGATGCCAGCAGTGTAGAAATCCTTACCGGCGCGTACCGGCCATGATCGGACCGTATTCTTGACCTCGTTGTCACAGCTGAAGTGATGGCCCCCAAGGAACGCCTTCAGTGGCCCGAAGAGATGGAAATCGCTGGGGGCGAGGTCTGGTCTGTAAGGGGGATGTGGCAGCAACTACCAGCCAAGTTTCAATAAGCTGCGTCTCGTGAGATGCGCGGTATGCGAGCGTGCATTGTCCTGTAGAAGGAGGACTCCTTTGGTGATGAGGCTCGGCCTGTTCTGCTTCAGCGGCATATGCACATCCCCGAGAACCTGGCAGTAATATGCACTATTGATGGTGGTACCACTGGGCAGAAAATCAACATCAACAAAGCCAGCCTTGTCCCAGAAAACCGTGGAAAAGCGTTGGATGTTCTCAGGAACTCTGACACTGGGCTCTGAGCCGCCCCGGCCGGGACCGTCCTGCACTGATGTACGGCCGTCTCGGAACCGTTTGCAGCATTCAAACGCTTTGCTGCGGCTAAGTGTATCGTGGCCATACTGAACCTGAAGTCTTCTGTGAATTTCAGATGACTTTACGCCTTCATTCACGAGAAACTTCATGACTATTCGCTGTTCGATGTGCGCGCTCACCTCGTTGTCGGCCATCTTGTCCAGCACGTGTCTTGTGTTTTGCACAAACTTTGGACCACCACGTGGTGAACGCGGAGGCCTGTCGCGTGTGAAAACGACGAAAAAGAAGTAGCGCGAGCCCTTTGTACACTCAGGAGACAGAAAGTCCCGGTTTGACTTGAACACCCCTCGTAACACGTTCACGGCCATCCACAGCGCAGAATGATATCGCTATCGCTTCCGTGACCTAATATAAATGCAAAGTGATAATGATAATTCGTTTTTTTTTCATCATTCCGTGTTAGCGTCGCGAAGCGACTGTGGCTATGAGCGGCATAGAGACGTGAACAGATGGAAGAGGACAGCAGGAAGGACTGGGGGCAGGGTGGTGATAATTCGTTGCTTTACGCCGCGGGACAACTATAATCATGATCGACGCCACAGTGGTCGGTTTCTAGGTTTAATGTTGCCCACGTCAAGGTTCTTTTACGTGCATCGAAACCACAGTACAGCACCCCTTACATTGTTAAAAGAGAACTTCACCGCACAACACGCTCGGGGACATATCCCCAATGACATCGCCTCTCCGGTGATTTGGAGCAAATGCGAGGCAACAACTTTATTTTAACGAGCAGGTGTGCGCATTTCTGTGACATTTATACAATCGTGTTAACTTTCAGGGAAAGGAGTACGACCCCGCTTCCCACAAATCAGGAGTGATAATACTGTAATTCCGTGCAATGGTTGGCCTTCAGCATGTGGCGTGTGGTGAAGTTTTGTGGTGGTGCCATCTAAAAACGAAGGGGGGGGGGGGGTAGTGACTGAATCGGCTCGCCGTTGTTGGCCACACCGAGCCGACGGAGCTTCACCGCATAACAAGCTCTGTGCCAACCAGCACGTCGAATGATACAGCTGTCACTTCTCATTTGAGCAGAGAACGGGGCATACGCCTTTTGGTGGCAATTACCATCTGTCCAGCTTGCAACAAAAAGGCGTATGCCTCCCGTTTCCAACAAATCAGTGAAGAGACGTGATATCATTCTGAATGACGACTGGCTCCGAGCGGTGTTATGTGGTGAAGTTAACAGTGCAGTTAACAGAAGAGGACATGTTTCGCAGAAGAGGACGTGTCCAAGCCACTCCTATGTTGTAAGCAAGTTGGTGGCGTTCTCGGCCGTGAATCCTTGAGATCAGTAGGCGGGCACGATATACCGGATGATTAAACAAAAAGTGTCCAGGTGGTGGTAGGTGATGTTCTGTTCGCGTGCCGAAGTTGGCCTTTCCTTACTCGGCAACGTCTCGAGGAGCGCGAAGAGACAACGACGCTAAATGGTATTGAGCAGGATGAACAGACAAGGGATGACGCCCTGGACAGAACGTCCCAAAAAGGCGTACGCCTACATACGAACGATCACAAGGAGAGAGAACGATGGTTCGCTAGGAGCGTGTCATGTCATGTCATATCGTGTCGTGTCATACGTGTCGAGTGTGTCAGGTTCCGTTTTTAGTACGTACGACGTGCTGAAATGACAGGAAGTTTCCCTTTCTTTCGCCTAGCCTCATCATGATAATTACATGTTTGGAACACTTGCTGTTGGAACATGTGCGACACATGACACATACTGACGCATGCGATACTCAGCGCAGTAGTCGCATGCACAGGGGGCGGTCAGCGTGCGAAGCTTTCGGTGGTCAACAGGTGGAACGGCACAAATCACTGTCGCGGACTTCGTTACGTCGCGTATTCATGAGCCGCACTGTACACCGTTGCAAAGAAAAGAATCTTTCTGAGGCACCATCCAGCTTCGTTTGGACGTTTTGTCACGAAGTAGCCGACTGAATATTTACGCACGTTGAATAGATCCTGGTCAACGTCAGGTGCAGCCACGGTAGAGCTATAGCTTTCCGACTGACACCGAGGAAAAACACCCGACCTGGGAGTTTGGTGCCGTGTTAAGCACATCCTTGGTGCCCACCCTATCACAATTCACAGGCACAAAGACGTAACAGTGAAAACACGGACAGCTGAAGAAACGTCCTTGAACGCGACGAATGATTGCGTCGTCGAATCTACCATCTCTGTCAGAAAAGGAAAGGCTAGTTCAGCGGAAGTATAAGTAAGGTTACAAATTCAATTTCTCCACATGTGAGCTGCTCCCTGACACGTCAGATATAAACACCGCAAGTGCGTGTGTTTTTCCTCATTGTGTGCTTTTCCTCCTTGTCCTTCTCCATGACGCCTTGTCATGTGGGTAACAACTTGTAATGGGATGCCACATGCCAGGGTACGCATCTCCAGCAGGGTGGTCCGCATGTGGCCAACGCAGCATAATCGTAACTCACGTAATCCAATGCTCCGTTTTCGTTCACTGTACATAGTGTGAAATAAAGGTGTCTGTTCTCGAAGCTCGAAGAGCGAGGATGTGTTCTCTGTTCTCTCAATAATGCGACACTCCGCCAGAGCGGGATATCGGCATAAGTGGCTCTCGACAGCTACGAAGCTTCGTATTTTTTTTTTATTTTTTGCGCACGAGTTACGCGTCCGATGGTGGCGAAACTAACACATATGTCATCTGTGGAGGGTGCAAAATCAGAGGGTGCTGCGTTTGAGCTCGTGGGATACGCGCTTCAACTTTGCGTACTATTTTTACCATGTTTCTTACCCGTTCACTGTTGTTCTGCTTCACTTGTTCACATGCACGCTACAGATGTTTCTTCAGGTCGGCATAAACACCTGACTGCGAGTCAACGTATTCCGTTTTTATTCATAGAATCGTGCATACGACACGCGTTCTTGCGACTTGGTATGCAGTTGCATGAGCTGGGTGGTCACTAAACTCATCACGCCACCTGGATTGTGTCAAGACGTGAATGGCAAAAACTCACTATGAATCGACTGCTTGGTAGGGTTCACTCCGCTAGTGAAAAGCATTACTTACATAGCATTACTTACTTAAGAAGTTACCAGCTGTCCTACACTGCTGCACGTGCAGCATGTCGCCACACAAATAGACTGGCACACCTGTAAATCTACTCCAATTACCTTTTTACACGTGCCAACGCCGATTAACATTTGAACCGAGATCAACGGTCCCTGAACATGAATTTAACGCTTAACTCTGCTTCAGTACAGGGAGTTATTGTCACTGAACCATTCATCACGTCACCTACTAACGTATGTATAAAGGAATTGAGTGTTAACTTCAAGTTTTAGCAAACCTGATCCCAGTTTAAAGTTAACTAGCGTTGGTGAAACCGGGCTGTTTGCTAGTTGTGGCCGATGAGGATGTTGAATGTGTGCGTACAGACAGAGGTACGTGCTGGACAAAAGTTTACGGAACATGCTCCGGCGCGTTCCTCCCTCAGAGTGACACGCTAGCAGCGAACGGACTTGCAAACAGGTGACTATGTTACCTTGGCACGTGTACGTAAGACCGTACGGCCCATTCGCTGCTAGCGTGTCACTCTGAGGAAGTAATGCGCCGGAGCGTGTTCCGTAAGCTTTTGTCCAGCACGTACTACGTAATATGTCTTCACTCTCGTGCCACGAAACATATTGATTTTATTTTTCCTCTTTCTGTTTCTTTGCATAACGACGAGGGCATACACGAGCACGGGTGTGTGTGCTTCATCCCTCCCGGAACGCTTATAAGTAGGGTTCCGCGTTTTCGATTTTTATTTTTGGTCGGATTCGGCGTATGTTGTTCTATGTTTATTGATTTTCGCGAAATCGGAGTTTTTCGATGTTTTTCCTTGCGTGTATATGGTTTACCCGACAGTTATCGGCGAACAGCAATTACAATGTAATTTCAGTGCTGTGCGCGTCTAACGCAGCCGTAACAACAACCAATGCGAATTACCAGTTTCTGAAGTACCAATTCTATAAGTGCTGCAAGAAATGACCGGAAGGCGTTTGCTCACCTTGTTCGTTACGAGGATTCCTCGGATTCACGTGGCGCCGCGATTGCACGTGCTCGGATATGCGCGCCGCGCCTCTTCCACAGCCCACATTAACTGTCTCGCGACAATACTTGCGTACGACAGCATCTTCCTTGCCTGAGAGTTCAAAATCTTGATTTTCGCAAACGTAGTCCGAGGCCATCTTCCTGTTTCTTCCCATCTCGGGTGCCGCGGAAAGACAGGAGCGCCGTACGTGCAAAGTGGAGGTGTATGTACTGTCGTAACGTCTCCACTAAACAACTAAAGGCCGATGACCGAGATTCTACTTGACGTCACGTCCCTAAAAGGTTCACAAGCGCGTTGAGGCACCTACCGTGGCAAGAGAATGAGATTCCGACCAGCGCACCCGATCCGGGACAAAAGAATTGACCCTGCAACACTCAACGTGGTCGCAGGCATAGATTGAGAAGTTACCCGTCAAAAAGAACTCTTTACAAGTTCAGTTACGGTGTGCAAAATGTAACTAAGTTAATAACGAAGTTCTTCAGTCTCAAATGTAACTCGCAGTTACTGAGTTACTTAAAAAAAAGAACGAGTTACTTCCAAGTTACTTCGGCCACAAAACAGCATTGCGCAGGTGCAGTGCGCGTGAGCAGTTGAGTTTTAGACCTTGAGTTGCCTGCGGAGGAGTGCAACACGCTTAGATCGTTTTCGTTTATGTCCAACAATAGATCTCTCCCTGTTTGTAAACAAATGACGTCATAGTGTTCGACAGCGCCACAATTTGGTAGAATTGAACTACGCTCGAAGCTAGAGGTGAACAAGGTCGTGCCCGAGAGCCACGGTCTTGAGGGGATTACGATATGGTCCCTTAAAGGGACGCGACCCTCAGTCCTACTTTTCTTTCAATGGGACGTAGCGAACAAGTGCCCGTTTGTGGAACCCAGTCCTCTCCTTCCGATCTGTTTCGGTTTCAGTCTGTCTACCAATGTCATGACGTTTCTCTGGTAGTATTCGGACGCTTTGCATCTTACTCCCTGTGGGCGCACAATGGTTCAGCTTCATTTCAATGGCAGCGGTTGTTACTTCCTCAATAAAATACTGTCATTCATTGATTATCACGTTTTATGGCAAAAAAATGCCATGAAAGAACCAGAGAGAAAGCAAGAAAATATGTGGACATGAGTGAGAAGCGAGTTAAAAGTAACTTGGAACTTAACTTACCTTGGCAAAGTTACCTGAAAAAGGAACGAGTTCCTCTGAAAGTTACCACGCCGCAAAAGTACCGAGTTAAGTTACAAGTTACCAAAAAAAGGAACTTAGTTATAGTAACGAGTTACCTCGAACTCTGGTCGCAGGTCATCCAACTATAGCAAATACAAAGAAAGGAAGAGTAAGGAAAGCCTGCTTGGCATGCAGCAATTTATCTGTAATGGTTCCCGGAATGTTCCTCTGTATTCGATGTTTTTCGATTAAAACCGAATGAGGAAAAGTTTACCCGGCGTATGTTTTTCGATGTTTTCCGATTAAAACCGAAAACGCGGAACACTACTTATAAGGAGCTATACGACGTTGCCGATGGTTGTCCCGCGGGATTGTCCGTTGGGATGAATGTAGGCAATAGCTTTCAGTATTCCTCGTTTGCGTGCTGTCTGATGCATTTGGACGGGACCCGGTAGGGTTGGTGGAGATCCAGGATGGGCCTGCACGAATCACCACCAGATCGCCGACTTGCATTTTCGGGTGTCTTCAACTGTGACGACGATCAAATGCCTTTTTAGCATACCCCCTCCCCCCTCTCTCTTTCTCTTGAGTAGGTGTGTTACGATTTTCCTTCAAACAAGTTAATTTAAGATGATGAATGGGGAGTATCATCGCCAGAGGGGATACTTTACCCCATTGCTGGTGGTGATGTGGGGAATGAAATAATGAGCCCCTTCACAATGAGGATCGCAGTCCGATTGTGTCCAGAAAGGTCAAAAGAGCTTTGAGCACAGAGCGTTGGTGGGTTCCAGCGTTGTTGGCAGTTCCAATTCCAAGCTCTTTCTCGGCACCCAAACATCAACGGCAGCATGCAGCAGCTGCTGGGTTCCTGAGGGCCACGAATTTGAGTGAGTTGACGTATGTAATTTGAAAGACGGTGCATTACTGGGGCTACCACGAGTTCGTTTGGACGGTATTTCGACGGACATCTTCAGACTAGTAATCCGTTATCGAACGAGTGTGGTACTCGTAGATGATGGCTTCATTCCATCGAGCTATCCATCTAAGAATAGAAAGTCGTCCTACGCCTGACTAACCTTTCCTCCCTTTCTTTTTTTCAATAAACATATCCACCCCCCATCCGGGGTGGATACAAAACCTATTGGATAATAGGTTTTGTATTGCCAACTGTAGGATGGGACCAGTAGGTTTTCTCGGAATGAGTTTGAAAACAAACTGTCCCTCCAGAAAGCTGTCTTCCCACGAGCCAGCTTGACTGACCAGAATGCTGAAGATATACCACTTCCTCGGAGTCTAAAACGAATAGAGGTTTGAAGCCTTAGCTGGTGTCAGTGGTCCACCGATTCCGTTTGCAAACGTGTTCACAAGAGGAAAGCCATAGGTGAAAGTAACTGTTCTGAGGCTGAAGCACACAACAGACGCACACAAGCCAAGCCTCAAGATGCCAAAAAACATGCATCGGCACTTTGCGAGTGACCACCATACTAAGATCGCAGCGGGAATTTCCGGTATAGCTCTGAGATCGACAATTTTGTATGAGTATTTGCTGTTGCTTCGCCGTTTGGCTACGTCTTTCCTGGATAATACCGGGAACGGCTTGCGTGCCCAGGTGGCCAGAAGATTCTTGCCTTTGAGTCAACGAAGGCTGCTCGACTTGGTCAAATGTCCGCAGAACAAATCGACGGAAGTTCTCTACGCATCTTGCCTGCATAATCACATAACGACGGGAGTCTACAAATATTCCGCATTCGTGGCGTACTTCGCTTGTTAGCGACTTTTAAAAGAGAATTCAACGCTTCCATTGATTGATCGATTGGTAAAAGAACAAAAAAAAGAAATGTTATTCCCATTCACAGCGTTTCTTTCGCACGTTCTGTATTTCTCTGAAACGCGATGAAAGAGAAAGCGTAGGGAAACGCATCAGAAATTACATTGGATGGAACCGAAGCATCCGAACTCTAGCTTTGCTTGGAATCACCATCTTATTACTGCCCGACGCTTGAAAAATTATTAATGCGATATATATTAAAATATAATTTATATTATAAAATATAATACATATAAAGATAATATTCGTGTCGTAAATGGCGAGATAGAAACTGTTGAAAAAAACTTCCGCATCAAGCACCGACGTCAGAAGAACCGAGAGCCTCGGCCGTTCCCATTGATTCTGAAAAGCACGTGACATCGCCCGCGGCCGCATCACTGGCGGGGATGCCTGCTGTGATCTCAGTGTCATGGTTGTGGTCACACATGGGCAAAGAAGCTCGAGGGGGGGGGGGAGTGCAGGGTGTGTGACGTAAGGGGCACGGACAGAAGCGCACAGGGATTGGGTTCTGCGAGGAAAAAGACTTCGGGCTGACCGTCTGCTGCGGCTTCGAGTTCTACCAGCTCGCGTGGCTCAGGTTAGGTTAGGGTGCTGGCCATGTCACGTCGAGACTAGGAGGTACCCGGGTTCGAATCCCGGTGCCGGCTGTGCTGTCTGGGGTTTTTCCTGGGTCTTCCTCAGACGCTTTCAGACATAAGTCGGCCCAGGACGCACATTCCCCAGGGCGTCAGTCGTGACGTTGTCCACATCTGCGAGGCCGACAACGGCGAGCCTTTTCACCACCACAACCACCACCGCTTCGAGTTCTGTCTGTCACCGCTTTGGTTCTGTCTCATATCTGGTCCTGGGTCCTTGGTTCCGGCTGCTGTCCTGCCCACCAGATTCCTGCCTCTGGCTCGGAGTATCGCTTGGATGTTGGCGTTGCGTTGTCCGCGCCGAGAGTTACTTCTGCTGGGTCTGCGTGCCCAGGCCCAGGGTCTCGACCTATGCTCACAGTAAAGTTTCTGCTTACAACCTTGTTTGACTCTGTCTCATGCTAGCTTCTATCCCAACTACCCTGAGGGCTCTGGCGTCCGTGTCCAGTGTAGGCACTGTGAACTGACCCGCTGTCACGTAGGTTGACTTACAGCCTGCCGCATCACACTCAGACTCGGATGGGTCTCAGTATTCGCAGTGCCAATTTTCTACGTTTCCCCCATTGCTGTTAAGCTTAGAATACAGCGTCATATCGATGTAGGTAACCGCTTTTTTACGTGTATCCGGAGTAACCTGGGGCAAGGTGTCACAATCCCTTTCAAGCAGCAAGCACCTTAGTGCAGCCTTTAATAGACAGGACACATAAATGACTAGACACTGGGGACAGAACGACATGACCGATATTATTCCCAGTCGATGTTATTAACGTTTTAACAATACTGATATCCTCTCGAATGTCGATTAATATCAAATTTGGCGAAATCAGATTTCGGGCGCAGATGACGCGCGAACGTCGATATATAGCGATACATTTCTGTAAGATATCAACAAATTTCTTCCGGAAACCGATATTTCTCGATAAAATATCGCTCAAATATTGATAAACGTGAGACAAACAATCGATAGTAACAATTGGGAGTAGATTTACACGTAGGGTGAGTGAGCCTATTTGTGTGGCGACATGCTGCGCGTGCCATTTTATACCATGATACCATACCGTGACCACTCGATATTTTCGATATTTTATGTGATGTTCATCGATATTTTGTTTCGGATGACTGTATTTATCGACATTCTAAATTTCGTATTTTTGCACGTCTATGAGGCACGCGTGCAACATTTAGCGTCGCAGCAAGCTGTTGACCGATGCACCCAAGTTTCGTCTGATTACATGAATTTATAACTACTTTAGAACGACGAATTTGGAAAGGACCTTAACTGAATAAACTTTCGCCTCTGTGAAATCTTTTCCGAACGTGACACAAAAAGACATCAACAAACTTATTTCTACCATTACAAAGGAATATATAGCGAATAAAGCACCAATTTTTGCCAGTTGGTCACACATGATAGAATCGCTGAAACCAGTGCTAAAAACGCTAAGAACAGGCAGTGCGTCCGTCCTGTTTCGTTCTTAGTGTTTTTAGCACTGGTTTTTGGCGATTTTATAACATATAGCGAAGCGTGAGAAAAGATTACACCTCAACATTAAAAGAAGGCCTGGATGACATCTTGGCGTCAAATCCCTTACTTAATGAGAAAACGTCGTCATCAGAATGTCTTAAAAAATATCTATATTTTTCACGTTTGGCATCTATAAAATATAATTGAAAAATAATAAAAAAAACATTTCGGTTATGGGGACGTTTTTATGACCGCCGAAAGACCAGGTCTGATGCGCTACAGCCATGCACTAATGCCATAATCTAATACGAGTTCGTAGGCTTCGTCCTTGGCGCAGGTGATGCTTCGAAATAACACCTGACAAATAACACGATAACAGAAAAACATTACTCCAGCGCAACATTGTCTGCCCTGATATCGCAATCAGTAACAGGCTAGAGTAGCTATGGTTTCCTTATCACGTCCACCGGTAGAGACGTTTACTTTCGGTGTTGAATATGCACTAACATGCAAATGACGGCTCCTGAAATAAGCGGCACAGATAAAGGCGAGCGATATCTGGCTGGTTTTTCCTCGAAGCCTCCGTTCCTTTATGTACCAGTAGTCTGAACACTCATAGCCTTATCTAACGCGCGCTCTGCATCTTGAGCTAGCGACATTGTTATTCGCAGCGCGTCTATAGAGGAACACTATCGAATACATATTAATAGTGACGCGTATTCTCAATAAGCGGTTCAGAACTGCTGTATCATACAGTTACCGGTGCGCAAGATCCGTGGCAATCAGTTGAGGACACTACAACCAGTGATGGGAAGTATACTTGAAGTGCCAAGTATACTCAATTACATACTGTGACCACATTTCTGAGTACCCACGACATTACTTTAAGTGCTTTTCAAATTGTGTACTTTGTACTGTACTTTAAGTACTTGTCCCCGGTGCTTTCCCGTCAAGCGCTCAAGTACCAAACTGGTAATGCAAAGATTACAGACCACGGAAGGTGTCGCGAGTTCCAATGGCAGCTGTTCAAAGTAATTTCTTCATTACAGTGCGTATCTATTTGTTTTGGATTCTGTGGAACACATTCGTTGTGCTAAAACTAACTAATGCGTGATTTCTTTTAATTCCGTATTAGCGCAGCGAAGCAACCGTACAGACGTGGAGAGAGGACAGCAGGAAGGAGTGGGGGACACATGGGGTTTGGTCAGGGGCAACTTCATGGGGAACTGTGCCGTCATTCGTCTGGGATGTCTGCCACAAACCCCAGGGAAAACCTTAGACAGTACAGCCGGTGGTGGATTCAAACCAAATCTTCCGCACGACCTTGGCTACCACCAACGAGTGGACGCTTTTACCCATTCGGCCACATACCACTGATCACTCAGTGTGGCTGCACAGCGCATCTCACGTGATGTCGCCCACGTCGTCTCGACGAGGCCCATGCCGACTTATGGTTGGGTTTGCGGTTTGCGCCACACGCAAATCGTGTACGGTTACAGCGCAAAAACCGCCCTTCGTCTGCTGCAATGCTGTCGCGTTTCGTACGAGTTTGACAGTGCACCAAAGAGTGCAGTGATTTTTTTGTTATTAATTACAGGAAGGGTACTCCCAAGCAAGGAAGGACGTACATAGCTCGGACAACAACCTCTCTTCGTACGCCTTTTCCTTGTCTCATGGCTCCCTTTCATCATGTACGACCAGCTAATCTGCATCTCATCTTTCCTATTCCTTAATGCCGTGTTGACCTCCACCATGCATGAGGGCATACACTCTAAACCTGGTACCTTCTAGTAAAGGGTAAAAATTTTAAACTTTTTACCCTCTATTTCAAAAGTTACCTTGTAACCTATGGGCAATACCCTCTATAAACGTTACACAGATAATCTATAAATAGAGGTTACTGTCTCCTAACCGCCACACCGACGTAAAAGTTACAGTTTCGCAAGGCATGGCTGTCTCTAAGACGCTTGCCTCTTCACAGACGCTACAGAACAAATTGTGCTCAAAATGAGCTCTCATCAGTGCAGAAAGCATACTGTCATTCGCAACATATGGCTATAATAAACGTAATTCATCTAAAGGCCTCCAGTGGCGAAAAGCGAGTGATCACTACATGTACAGATTCACATGCACAACAAATGAAAGAAAGAAATAATTGCAACTGGAGCATACGAATTATTTAATTGGCAAACCTGGAACTACAGCTGAGGCAAGAGCACGAGGACGTCACAATACCAACACATTACCAGCTCCCGTGGCTCAGTGGTTAGCGTGCTAGCCATGTCACGTCGAGACTGGGAGGTACCCGGGTTCGAATCCTGGTGCCGGCTGTGCTGTTTTTCCTGGGTTTTCCTCAGACGCTTTCAGACATATGTCGGCACAGTTCCCCTAGAAGTCGGCCCAGGACGCACATTTCCCCAGGGCGTCAGTCGTGACGATGCCCACATACGTGAGGCCGACAACGGCAAGCCCTTTCACCACCACAATACCAACACTTCAGCTGTGGTGGACGACATTCAGTTTCAAGGAGGCATACTCTTTACAGTCCTCACGTTGTTGCAACTTCCTCTCCAGTACGGCGAAAACATTTCTATTCCTTTCTGATATATCAGAATGACACATCAGCGGCGCGGCTATGGTTAATCAGAAGCAAACCAAGAAGTAAAACACAAGGATGACAAAGGAGTAAGCAAATAATGGACGTAACACACACACACATATATACACACTGTGTTGAACCGTTGAACCGTGTTGAAGAGACAGACGGTGCTGCGATTGGTGTTCCTATAGACTGTCCAGCAAAAACGTAACTACGTAAACTTGGTAGTGAACAAACCGTAGAAATACCCTGATAAAGTTCCACCACTTCACCCTTGTGCTTTCTTCACAATTCTGAACACGATCCGCAGTTCGGACAGACGCAGAGACACAATAACGTAACGCACACTGATCCGAAACTCTCGTACTCAATGATTGAATGTGCGGCTTGAACGAGAACACAGTGACTTTTGAGCAGGTTACCTTGCTAAGACACAACAAAAACAAACGAAGGAAATTCAAACGCGTAATTCCTTTAGAAGTTACAACGTTCCTATAAAGGGTACATTTATAAGTTACAACGATTGGATTTCCGTTGAATTCTGAAGTAACCTCTATTGTTCCTCCAGTGTCACGTTACAAGTCGTGTTTAACCTCTAAATAGAGGTATCGGACGTGCAACCTCTTCGATATTTGGAAATGTACTGCTTGCGACATACTTGTTTGATATCTCCAGCCCCCGTAAAAGCGGGTTACCGAACCAAGTTGCTGTGCTACCGTCGCCTTCACCTCACTTCCGTTCCCCTGGTGGCGACGGGGCTGCGCAGCGCCACCAGACGGGAGAGATGGTGATCCGATAACCGCGAATCGTCTGCTAGCTCCAAATGCGTCGACGGGGCAGCGCTTTCCTCGGAATGCGGAGTGGAATGGGAATTGTAACCTGTTTGTTTCCTGTTTACTGTTTTTGAAACATAAGTACACCAAGATTAGGCCACATTTGAGCAGTTCCTGGGGTCGTCAGGACTTTTTGTGAAAGGTGTCACAGTAATGCAAGGGACCACGGCTCCTCCGTGAAACTGGCACAAGCGAGGGATTACCTCATTTTATTTACTGGTGTTATGTGAAGCAAGCAAGCCTCGTTGCTGGCTAGGATAAAAAAAAAGAAATAATAAATTTATACGAAATGAGGAAAAGAAACGCTGTGGAACACGGGGACTCAGTAACGCGTTGGTGCCCCGCCACTCTCAGTCACTGCGCTCATTCGCCTGGGCAGGGAAGCGTAGAGGGCGGAACAACACCTTAGGAACATTAGAAAGTGTTGATAAGCTTATCAATACTTTCTCGATTGTTCACCATGTGTTATTCCTGTGGTGTACTGACCATTCATTCGTCCATGCATTCGCAGTCCGCATTCCGAGGAAAGCGCTGCCCCGTCGACGCATTTGGAACTAGCAGACGACGCGCGGTTATCGGATCGCCATCTCTCCCGTCTGGTTGCGCTGCGCAGCCCCGCCGCCACCAGGGGAACGGAAGTGAGGCGAAGGCGACGGTAGCACAGCAACTTGGTTCGGTAACCCGCTTTTACGGGGGCTGGAGATATCAAACAAGTATGTCGCAAGCAGTACGTCTATATAAAGGTTATACATTGCTATAAGTTACAATAAAGGGTACCGAGTTAAGAGTGTAATCTAGGCGCCCAATCCACACTTGACGTGGCGTCACACTAGTAGTATAGGACTTATGAGAGTTGCCCCCCCCCCCCTTAGCCACCAGGGGCACCACCGTCGGGAATACTTCCAGGCGCAACAGCTGTGCGGCTCCCTCCGGTGGGTGGCGCGTGGGTAGTTTATATGCAAGTATAGATAGGCAAAGAAGAGTCATACACACACACACTTGACGTGGTGTCACACTGCCCACTCTGGTTTGTTTAATTATCGCGGCGCCGGTTCGGTAGGGAGGTTTAGAAGGATTACAATAGATTTAGCAGATTGGAACGTCTTTACAGTAACAGTTCCGTAAACAGGGTACGCCAAGCCCCCGATTCCGTTGCAGTGGCTGATATCACGTTGCTGGTCTTGGATTTGAAGGCTTTTTTGTTTTGTTTCCGTGGAACGCTTCTGATATGTTAAAACTACCTGATGTGTGCTTCCTTTTGATTCCCCTGCCCCACAAGCAGATACCGCTCTGTAGAGCCGCTTGCTCTTTCTACACCTGCGCGCGCACCTGGCAATATGCTTTCCTCATCTCTGGAGCGGAGGGGCGAAGAGGATTTTGGCACACGGACACGGCGATCTCCTGGAACCTTCCCGTTAACAGCTGCCGCTGAAAACTAAAAGTTGGAAAATGCCGATAAAAAAGCACAGGACGGATACGGTTATGCAACGCGAATTTCAGAGACAACAGCGTCGGCATTGGGCCGTCATTTTAACCGTCCTATTCTTGTCGAAGCAGTGCATGGCAAGTCAACGGCAGCGCTATGAGATCATTCTTGAACCACAAGCGATCGCACACCGAGGAACTGTACCCAGATAGGGTCTCCCTGAATTGCCTATAGTGAAGCCTTTCGTGGCTCCTTCGGCTTTCCCTTGCCTCTGACGCCTCGTTGTCTCCGCTTCGGGGTCATGTACTGCAGGGTCTTGCCGCTGAGTCCGCGTTGCCTCTGCTTCGGCGGCACGCACTGCAGGGTATTCGCGTCTATGCTGTTTTGGCTCAGCTTCGGCGGCACGCAGGTTGGGATCCTGACGTCGCACTCTCTTGTTTTGCGGTCTCGGCTGCATGGCGAACTGGGTGCTCGCGAGCTCTGCGCTTCCGTTCGCGTTCTCGTGCCCACCGCAAAGCTTGTGCGTCAGCAGAACCTGCTATCTCCACAGTGTATGAAGCACTAAGCGTCATACTAACAACAATAATAATTCATTTTTGAATGCCACTGAGCTGTAAAAGCCACATTGAGTCGCATCTGATGAATTAACGTGTAGCGTCTTGACGAGAGGTGTTTCGTGGCATCCGGAAAGCGAGCGGTTGATCAACTCTTGCAAGCATAGATGGGGGAAGAATGGGGACATGGACTTCAATGCCACACGTGCTTTCGGTTTGCTTGACATCTCTTGATTGATTTTTAAAAGATCTCTTACATGCTAACGCAGCAATTGTTTTAGAAGACTAGGCCATAGAGAAAAGGAGGTTCTGCATTGTGCTTCGTTTTCGTTTTAAGTGGTTTTATGTCAGAAGGGAGTGGGGAGGGTTCCAAACTGTCGGCATGTGTATCCTTTGTCCGAAGGCATGCCCTCTTGTTCACGTTAAACCCAATGACTTGCACAAGGATACTACGCATTGGCAACGCCACCGAGATACAGAAGACCTACTGAATACCTCCTCCACTCCTCCACCACTTGAACATATAAAGTCGGGATGTAGTATGCTACAGCCAATTGCCGCAGACAATTTCGAACACAGGCTTTCTGCGACCACCAGTGGCAGCTCATAAGGCTGATGGCGGCTCACCATTACGAAAGGATGGTTTCATTGTCATTTTATTGTGAGGTGTCATTGTTAAGAGGTGTCATTTTATTCCTCCTGGACCACTGACCACGGTATCGAAATTCCCACGCGAAATAATGGCGTAGTTTCGACGGAATGTATGACAAGAGCGACACGCATAAGGCGTTCTCTCGACGGTTTTCCGCTGGGCTCCGAAAACAATACGCACAGACATGTTTCGCCGACGTCTGTGTTGAGCAGACTTCGACGGTTGACGCCGGAAGTGACGCGTCCTTCCTGACCAATTGGGTGTCTTGTCGGAAGCTGCCGCCGGCACAGTGGCACAGCTAGCTATCATGGCGTACACTGTGTGGCTGTCTGCACCGTGCGTTCCATTTACCATTTCGTGGGTACTTGAGGACGCAGGAATATTCCTCTTGTGCAACGAAAAAAGGCAAGTCGTCCCAGTTGCAAGACAGATTGTTGCGGTGGTGGTTTCCGGATGAGACAACAGACGAGAGTATCACTCGGAAAAGTGTTTAATTACTCAACAAGCAACTGAAGCTTCCCATCCGTTCTTGGGCTCCCCAAGCTTGGGGTGCAGGAGGGGCCACCAAGTCAGCAAGCACATCTGGACGGGAGCCTTAGGCGTTACACGCTCCGTGTACCCTGAAAGAGCCTCATGTTCACTAGATATTCACTGTTTTCGGATTCTTGATGAGCTGTGACAAAAGCAGAAGCTTTTGTAGTCAACCCCTGTCCATTATTTGTGCTATATCCTCTCCTCAATCAGGCCCCTCGACGTCAAATAAAGTAGCCATTGCTGGTTCAAAGTTTCTGTCGTTTGCTTCTTGTCGCGCTTCCTTTGTCCTCGAGGGGGATAGCGTCTAAATTATATGTACGCACTATTTTGTTTTACATTCTACATCTTAAACCTTAGCTACTCCCTCGCATACGTTCTTCTAGTTAACTTGCGTGACTGAAAAGCCGCCGATCATCGCCGAGTATCGCCGGCGCCGTGCAAGGAACCGTCGAGAAATCGATGTATGCGGGTGTACTCGGCGGTAGTCCGTCGGGATGACGTCACGACTGCGGAGCTCAGCGAAGTTCCGTCGAGCAAACGTCGTATGCGGGACCCGCGTACGACGTTTTTCTCGACGGAAATGCGCCCAGCTCCGCAGTCGTGACGTCATCCCGACGGAAAACCGCCGAGTACACCCGCATACATCGATTTCTCGACGGTTCCTTGCACGGCGCCGGCGATGCTTGGCCTTCGGAGCCCGTGGCGGCGCTATTTATCACGAGCAAGAACGTGGCTGAGGAATGGCTAAGGTTTCACTTTTAGAATATAAAATACAACGGTACATGCATACATTTGGTAACAGAAGCCCACGAACACCAAAAAGAAGAATGCGAAAACATTCCTTCCATCTTGCGGGACAGTAGGGTTTTAAAGGATAAGGGGATAGAGGGAAGCAACCGTCGCGAGAATCTAGGTGTTTTGTAACTGGGACGACTTTTGTTGAGTCCTTCCACAAGATAGGAGGAATATGTCCGCTCCTGTGTCCTCAATTCTGTTGCCCAATTGTCCGTGCGCCAACTTAGTCGCCTGGTACTGCTATGTCTGTCCGCACCGGCTGGAGCACACTGTGCCGGCGACCACTTCCGGCAGGTCAAGACAAAAGACGTCACTTCCGCCGTTCGCCCCAAGTATCTGCTCACCGCGGGCGTCGGTGAAACAGGTCTGCGCCTATTGTTTTCGGAGCCGAGCCCGAAACCATTGCACCCTCCACGTTTTCTTTTTTTTTTATTTTCCGTCGAGAAAACGTCGTATACGGGTCCGCCTTTACGGGGCGTTTCCGCCTCTGAGCGCCGCGCGCTCACTCTTCCTCTTAGGAAGTGACGTCACACCGCCGGAGCTTCTGCGGCCACGGAACCAACCCTGATGTTTAAAATTCGTTTATTTAATATCTCAGCGCTTTTCGTTCGAAAAAATTAGCCAGGTAAATTGTCGACGGATGCTGAACGTAGTCGGATCAGTCTTATAGATGAGTTTCTGGATGCGACCATCCATTTAATGACTCCGTCACACCGTTTTAGTAAGTAGTAGGCTTTCATTGTCTGGGTGGTGTTGGCGCTGGGTTGATGGATAAGTCGAGCAATAATAATAGTTTTCGCAAACAGATCTGATTGACTGTGCATGTTTTTCCAACATCACCGCCATATCTTTCCGTTTATGTTCATGTGTCCGCTGTTTTCTTAACTAGCACTCGGCCAAAACTCTTGCCAAAACTTTATAGTAGTAATAGTCTACACATAATTGAATCATCACTTTTGTTATCGCCAGACGTAACAAATGTGGGATAATACAAACTAATGAAATACAAACTAAATTTGCAAGGTACTTGGCGGCTACTTTAAAGTATTCTGCCTTGTACCTGGTACTTCGCTTTAAGTATGGTCACTCAGTAGAATTCGAAGTTGCTCTTGTTGAGGCATATGAAGGAGAAGGAGTAGCCCAAAACGGAAAAAGGAGCACGCAAGAGAGAAGTTGACGGGACAAGCGCTATCCTTTCAACTTCTCTCCTGTGTGCTCGTCTTCCGTTTTGCGCTCCTCCTCCTCCTTGTTTCGTATATGTACACTTGTTTCGTACAAATGTCACATTTTAATGTACAAATTGCTTAACAACATGTGAAGTTCACTTAAAATGTCAATTGTATATAATACTAGTTCGTACAGTTTTAGAAATGCAGAGAGAGAGAGAGAGAGAAATACATGTTGACGATGCATGATGCAGAGTTGTGTGTTAAACTTCCCAAACCTCGTACTAATTGCGGCTTGCAATCATTCCACTATTTCGCTGGAAAGAATTGGAATTCCCTGCCACTAATTAATAAAAGTGCGGCAAGCTTTAACGTGTTCAAGAGTTTGCTTGCAGATATACTGTGAAATTTGTTAAGCATGTGTACATTTTGAATCACTTTTTTGTTATCTTTTCCTCGACAAGATTTGTTTTGTTGGATTTTTGTTAACATTTTTGAGTACCATAGGGACCGCATCACAGGATTGCCCCGCGGTCCTGTTTTCAAGCCTTGTATAAATATCTAATGTACCTAATAAAAATATTTCTCTCTCTCTCTTCTTGTAATCAATTATGGTACTTGTGAGCACATATGGTAGTCAGTACGAGGGTGGTTCCATAAGTTTCCGGCCCGACCAACTTTTAATAGTCATAGAGACGAAACAAGTGTATCACTTTTCGACATAGTCACCCTTAACTTCGATGCACTTTTGACACCTTTCAAACAGCATTCTTATACCCTTGAAAAAATAGTCCGAGGTTGTGTCCGCAAAATGCTGGAAAACTGCCTCTTGCGCCTCACTATCGTTTTGAAATCTCGGTCCTCTGAGATCCCTCTTCAAGTTTGAGAACAAGAAGTAGTCACTCGGTGCTGAGTCTGGACTGTAGGGTGGGTGGTGGATTTCTTCGAAGCCGCACTCCTTCAGTGCAGCCTTGGCAACAGAAGCCGTGTGGACAGGGGCATTGTCCTGGAGCAACCGGACACCTCGACTCAACCTGCCGCGCCTCTTTTCCTTGATGGCGTCTCGCAGTCGGTTCAGGAGTGAAGCATAATAAGTCGCATTCACTGTGGTGTTCCTCTCTTTGAAGTCGATGAGGAGGATCCCGTGACAATCCCAAAATATTGTTGCCATGATCTTCTTTGTGGATTGTGTGACCTTGGCTTTTCTTGGGGGTGCTTCTCCTGGTTTGCGCCACTCCATCGACTCCTTTTTCGAAAGAGGATCATAGTAGTGCACCATAGTCTCATCCCCTGTGACAATTGACTTCGATATTTCTTCTTCGTTCTCTTGACAGAGCTCCGAAAACTCTTTTGCACAGACGACGCGCTGTTGCTTTTGAAGTGACGAGAGAAGTCATGGCACCCATCTCGCACTGACCTTTTTCATGTGAAGGCCCTCGCTGATGATGCGAAGAACGGTTGTTTTGGAAAGCCCCAGCCTTTCTGAGATTTCCTTCACCTTCAGACGCCTGTCGCTCAGCACTTCCTCCTCGACAAGAGACAAATTTTCTTGTGTCACCACTTCCACTGGACGACCATCGCGTGGATCATCTTCAACGGACTCTCGCCCCAGTCGAAACTGCTTAGCCCAATCTTTTACCGTTGTGTACGACGGAGAGGCTTCCCAGTACACGTTGTCCAGTCACGCTTTAATTTCTTTAGGCGAAAGTCCCTCTTTTGTCAAGAATTTTATCACAGCGCGGTACTCGATTTTTTCCATTTTAACTGAAGAGTGCACCCTGGGTGTTTGAAATGCCGCTCTCCAACCGACAAAAGCATGGAGAGGGTTGAGGGTGGTGCTCCAGCCCTGCAACAGATGGCGCCACGCGTCCTTAATCGCATTTTCAAATTCGTGTGCATTTTTTACCACGGGCCGGAAACTTATGGAACCACCCTCGTATAAAGGCGGATCTATGATTTTTCTAAGGAGGGGGTCCTGTCCTTAACAGTATCCCATTGCACTACCAAAGGCCAATTGAAACTCTATGTAACGACAGAAATTGGGGGGTTCAGGACAACGCGAACCCCCTCCACCCCCCGCCCTAGATCCGCCTCTGAATGCAGGTTTAGTACTTCACTTCAAGTACAATTTTGAGGTGCTTTGCCCATCACTGGGTTCAGCGATAGGAAGGTCCTGGTGTGGCTTTTCGTGGCACGCTGGGGATACTAGTGTCAGCGTGTCCTCGATATTAGAGGCTTAGGTAACCGACACTGAGCATACCGCGAGTACACTTTCTTTTCTTTTTACGACTCAGGTTTTTGTAAAGTGATGACAGACAGAGGAAAAGTTATAGGTGAATCACGGTTGCTTCATGCGCATGGATTCGGTATCATAAACGGCAACGCCATCTAATAGTAGAAAAACTTCAGATGTGTGAGGAATTGTTTCAAGTCGGCCGAAATGGCCTGCGAAAGGACCCTGTTGGCCGAGTGTGTGGGTGGACGCCGTTCCCAGACCAATAGCTGACAGGCGCCCTTCCCGTTTCGGGGAACTGAGGTCTCCCAAATGCTGCGTCCTTGGGACGAGTGTATATAGTGTACAATAAACAGATCGTGGACGGTGACATTCTACGAAGTGTACGCTGGCTGCTGTGTCCGTTTACTGCGACGTTCGGGGGCAAGCCCCGTCGAAGCTCATTTCCTTACAGTTTTGCAGAAGTGGGATCAGTTCCCTTTAGCCCCTCCGTCGCTACACGAGCGACCGACGACGTACGGCTACGAAGCTTCTGTAAACTGACAACGACGATGCCGCCCACACTACGAAGTAACGGGTCAGTTTCAACGACAGATTCCCCAACGATGTGACACAACGACAACGACGTTAACTCCGACGGAACGTGCGACACGATGGCCGATGTCAACCAACCGAGACAGCGAAGCGATCTAGATCTCTTACTCGAGCACCTGCGAATTCAAGAGGCTACCCGAGACTCGATGATACGGGAACTATTGCAAGCCAGGACCTCCAGGGATGACGTGCCTCTCGCTGGGCCAATTCTTCCAGATCCGTCGAAAGAGGTACAAGCCTTCGACGGCTACGGCGACGAGCGGCAGGCGGAGGAATGGCTCAACACGTTCAACCAGGTCGCAACGCAGTGCAGGTGGAGCGACCATTCCAAGCTGATGCTGATCCATGCGAAGCTCACCGGACCAGCAGCACAGTGGTACAGAAGCAAGGTACAGGACCGTACGACGTGGGACTTATTTGAAGTGAACTTTAAAAAAATGTTTGCACCAAGTGTGAGTTTGGTGTCAAAGTTTGACGATATGAGGAAGCGAGTGCAGCAGAAGGGTGAGTCCATCATGCAGTATTTCTTGGACAAATTGCACTTGTGCAAGCGATGTAATCTAAGCGATAATGAGACCAAAGATCAGATTTTGTTAGGCGCTTTAGACACAAGATTGTATCAGATGCTGATGCCTAAAATGCATGAATGCGTAGAAGATTTGTTGCATGACATGAAACGATGTGGCCAATTAGAGCATGAGCGCAGGGAGCTGTTTGCAAGCGCAGCTTGCAAAACGCCGCACGAAAGAGAGGAAGAGCACGCAAGTGCGACAGAGCAGAAAGGTGGAAGATACGCGCCCGCAAGAGACGGAAGATTGAAGTGTTTTAACTGCAATGAGTATGCAGGTCATATATCTAAACACTGTCCAAAGGAAAAGCGCAAGTTGTTCTGTACGAATTGCCACCAAGAAGGGCATTGGAGGCGTGACTGTAAACTATCTGAGACAAAACGAAATGAAACGCTTTGCATAGGAAACTCCACCGCAGGAAAGTACATAAAGGACGCTACAATTAACGATACACTAATGGTAAAAGCTTTCATCGACCAAGTAGCGAAACAACGATTATCACGGCATCTACAGCGCTTCGTTGCGGTACTGTGGTACAGAGGGTTAACGACCATGATGCCTTGTACGGACTGGGTCAAGCCAAAATAATGCCATTAGGAAAGGCGACACTTAAAATTTCAGTTGACGACGTTCTCGCATCCGTTCAAGCTTACGTTGTCGAAGACAAAGTACTCCAATATGAGATGTTGATTGGACGGAATTTCATTGATCGGCACGAGGTTGTGTCCATAAAAGCGAAAGATCAAGTGAGGCTTCTTGACTGCACGAAGAGTGGTCCATTCAAGGGCTTTGATCTAAGATACAGCGATCCAGAGCATGACGTCCGTCATCCAGACGATGTTGAGGAAGCGCGGAATGTGGTCCACTACGATGAGATGCACACTCCTACGGTAACGGAGACGTCAGCGCCACATTGTGCACCTGAGAAGGAAGGATTCCATCCAATGAAAGTAGGACATGCAGGACTCATAGTGCCAACTGAAGACGACCAATGTATACGAGATGTACCGGAAGTCGAAGTTATAGTGTCGGTCCAAAACGAGGAGCAAAACGCTGCCGAAGAAAATTTAGATGCCCGACAACCACGAGCAAACGCCCACGAAGCAGCAGTTACTGCGTGCAGTAGATCCTGTACGTCACCAAGCGAGTTAACGAAGGACACTGTCACAATGGCTAAGGAAAGGAATGCAACATCCTCATGTGGTGCAGTTCACGGGGGAGGTTATCGCGATGAGGAGGAGTTAAACGAGGTATCTGTAGTAAGTGAGCCACCCTTCCCGTGTTCTGCCATCTCAAGAAGCAACACGGAGGAATACTGCGGTATCGCATCGGTAACTTCAGCATACCGCAGGCGACCGCAGAAGAGCACAGGCGACCAAACAGTAGACGCGAGGAACATTAACTACATGAGGAGGCGTGATTTACGAAGGCACTCGCCATGGCCTGATTAGGTCGTTTCAATGATCATATGCTGGTGCCGTAAATTGATTTAAATGCAAAGTGTATAGTTCAAGATAGTGCAATGACTACGTAGCAATCCCTATAATGTACTTTGATCAAGTATTTGCACAATTGAAGTGATGCTCGGTTAATTTTAAGATATGTAAAATGCTCTTAAACGGTTTTGGTACAAATGTGTTTACATACCTGTACTGAAGTAATGTTTACAAAATTAGGAATGGGTACGACCATTGATGATGTGTATGAGACAAGTTTTATGAAATACGATACGAGTACTGGATTTGTATACGGCTAAGGCTAATATTTTTGCTGCTCTATGTTACTGCCGGAATATTGTTGATATATGTTGTGATGCTATGTCAATCTCATTTCGTGGGCGAAATGATAGTAGGATGGCTGAATGTGAGGAATTGTTTCAAGTCGGCCGAAATGGCCTGCGAAAGGACCCTGTTGCCGCGTGTGTGGGTGGACGCCGTTCCCAGACCAATAGCTGACAGGCGCCCTTCCCGTTTCGGGGAACTGAGGTCTCCCAAATGCTGCGTCCTTGGGACGAGTGTATATAGTGTACAATAAACAGATCGTGGACGGTGACATTCTACGAAGTGTACGCTGGCTGCTGTGTCCGTTTACTGCGACGTTCGGGGGCAAGCCCCGTCGAAGCTCATTTCCTTACAGATGATTTCTCATTTTCATTTGGCAATACATTCATTTCTCAAAGGATTTTCGCACAGCACAAGTCATTGTCGACTGCGAATCACTTGCGGGATATACCGCTCATTCCTGGAAACTATGTCCGCTCGCTCTTAACAACCGCCGTTACACAAGGAGTTGGCAACAGGAATACGTTTCAGCTACCATGTAACTTTCTTCATTAGTAAACCAATCATGGCGTGTTATGCGTAAAAAGAATTATAAATATATATTTTATTCATTTAGCACACAAATGGAAAATATAAGTCAATGTAATCATTGGCGCAAGGCTAGCAAACGCATAATGTTATGTGGCAATAAAAAAAAATCACGGTAATTTCGGTTCTCTGAAACAGAAGAACGGCTACCTCAGATTTCTTTTTGCGGAGTAATTTTAAAACAGTGGAGACGCGTGTACTAACTGTTCATTCTTTAGTCACTAAGATTTAAAAGAGTGCCGAGCGTTTACCATACAAATAAAAAGTGAAATAGCTTTTATCTGGGCGTACGCAAAGCTGAGCATTGTTTTCGTTTATATTACGGGCTGGTTTATGCATATCTTGTGCCCTAACCTTATATTTTATTTTCGAGATTGGCAATTTTGGGAAATTTCTCGACGCCCAGGAAAAGAAAGAAAACAGAAGGATACTTTTTAATTTTTCCACTATTCCCCCCGAAGGCTCGCACCTCTGTCTGCCAGGACATCCATAGCAAAAGAACGAGAAATGGTGTGCTGAATTACGTCGGGAGACTGCTGTAGGCGTTGAGCCAGTAATTGAACCACGGTACAAAGCACAGTGAAGAAAAAGCGGGAAGCTATATAACTATATCTAGTGTAGGCCCATATTAGTCACCAGGAAAGAAAAAAAAAATCTCGTGGCAACTACTCGTGTGATAACTGGGCGACCTCGACCAAAGGAAACCGCTGATACCCGTGGGATGCGCAGAAAGGCATCCCTTCGAGGTCGTACCCGTAAAGAGTGAAAGTGTTTGTCGTCACCGATAAAAGAAGTGAGCCTGTCTGGGGATAGATTCACTGTTTCCAGGTGTGATAACACTGCTCTTGTGACCCTCAACGGCCAAGGGCACCTCAAAGCGTAGTGCGTCGTAGATTTTGGGCAAACACTTTCGCTTTCTAACCTGTTGTGTTGTCTGGATATCGCTGCGGGGCTAAAACTGTTGCGGCTTTCAATTATGCCAGCACCCGATAAGATAAAGCCCCCCCCCCCCTCCCCGTTTGCTTAAGTGTCCTCCGAGTAACGACGTGGTAAGGGTTGGAGTCCCCCGAATATGGCGTAAACAGGAGTTTGTAGGTCTGTAGTAGGCACCAAAAAAGGTGGTGAAGTGCTCACTGAATTGTGGGCTGCACCTCGTAACCGTTTAGATTACGTTAATGCAACGTACAAACCAGCGAAACGGGAACAAGAGTAGGCAAACATGCACACTGGCGACTTTGTGGGTTTCGTACCTATCTACACTCGCGTCGTTTACTTTGACTCATACAGTGGTCCCAGTTCGAAATAAACCACGGCGTCAAAGCATCTGGGCGACACGTTGAAAACTAGAAGATTCAACAATCCGGCGATGGTAAATGGAAGCAGAATCTTCTGGCCAGCAGCCAGACTCGTGTAATGGGTTGCAGACGTGCGGCTTCTGCTTCCACTTACCGTCTCTGCTCGTCCTGAGCGCTGGGAGAACAACGCACATTCACGTCACAGGGTCATGTGCTTTGGAGCGATGGAGCTGAATGGAGTAGGCGGCAATCTGCTGGCCAGATAAACCGCTTTGCGGCCCAGATAAGCCGCCGCAGACGAAGGTTGCGTCCTGCATGCGCTTCCAATGCGCTAGGTTTCGCTTTGAAAGCCTAGGTTATCACGTAATTAACACAAGTATTCAACTATCCCGTTAATTTATAATGATGACATGATCCCAATACACGTAGGTCATTACGAATGATTTTCAAACGCACAAACCCCACAAATGTCTATAGTCCTCTGGCCACCTCTGCCAACGTTAGAAGTGACCAGCTTGAGCAGTGCCGAAGGTCTCGTCCATATGATGAGACAGAGCGGACAGACGCCTAACCAGACCAATCCCTGAATAGCGCCCTCAAACATTCAACAACAACTTTATTTGATGATGATGATTGGGGAGTTTCATCGCCAGGGGCGATACTCTACCTCATTTCTGGTGGTGATGCGGGAAATGGGATAATGAGTCTCTTCGCAGTGAGGACCCAAGTCCTACGGTGTCCAGAAATATCAGAAGAGCTTTGAAGGCACAGCGTTGGTGGGCTGGATTTGGCCATGAACCAAGCAATTTTGACAAAGAGGGGGGGGGGGGGGGGCGAGAGCCTGGCTGACTGAGAGACCCGGAAATTGTGGTTCGCGAGGTTGGTGGTGCAGGCACTGAAGGAGAATGTGCTCTAGATCTCCCAGATCACCGTTACCTATTCGTTATTCCACATGTGCCGCTTCATGAACAGTTCACAGTATCACATGTTGAGCGAGTGGTTGCAACAACAGAGACGTCTACACAATAGCTTAAAATTGAGGTACATAGAGGCCGAAGCCTCTTGGCTGCTCGTCATGTAAGAGTTACTTATAGCGTTCTCATAAAGCACGTCTAGCGTTCTAGCTTTGTGTGGTGTGCCAGCGACCGCGGATCCTGTGATCATCGCATGTGCCACTTATAGGAGGGAGCGTCATTCGTTGGCAGACGACTTTGCGCGGATTGATAGCCGGCCCCTTGACCTCAGACTCATTTTGGGATCATGGGACACACGAAAGCAGTTGTCCGTCTTGCGACCCTTCATCAAATTCCTGGAAACTACCGGCCTGATCGACTCCCTGTAAGACCCCGTCAGCGTCGTCAGCATCATCATCATCATCACCATCCTCTGATTTTCCCCCAATAGCAATGGGATAGCATTCTGCTCAGCGAGCGGAAGTCATCCCCATATCATCGTCATCATGTATCTCTCTCTCTCTCTTGTTCTCTCTTGTTCTGATAACCTGTGAGCTCTACCTAGACACCGACTCGCGCCCACAAACCATGCAGCGGAATGAATCACATAGCTGCCGATAGGTTGCGCTGAGATAGAAGCGCCCATCTCCCTGCCGCTGCACGCGGCCCAAGCTTGTTATTTTCAATGGCTGCTTACGGTGAATCTGCCTCTATACCGGCAATCTGATGAAGTACTCGGTGCAATTCTTGGAGAGCAATGTCTCGCAGCGTCTGTCGAGCCTTAGAAGAAAATGTCTAACATTCGCCTGGGGTCGGAAGAATTATGGTAAACACCTGAGAGCATAGTTTGTGTGCTTACATGAACCAGAGGCACCTTCTGCAACATTTGTTGAATGACCAGTACATTTGCTTCAGCCCTCATTGTTCCTTTTACATTGAAATTGACGCACTCATCGTGTGCGAACTGCTTAAAACGCCACGTCTACGTCCAGCGTGTGCAACGATTTTGGAGGCAGGATACCTCAACTCCAGCGGACAAAAAGCTCACGTCTATTATCATGTATCCGTTGGTATTCTTGCTGCTGCATTCTAACTTTGCCGCATATTTGCAATTAAAGGGACACTAAACAGGTATTCAAGGTGCACATTTGTGTTATGCACTGTTTTACGTTGCCGAGAGATCGTTTTCTAAAAATTATTGGCGTACAAAAGGACAAAATGCCTCCAAACCAACGCAATATTCACTGGCTTCTTTCGTGCTCATGCCCCGCCCTGCTGACAATAGCTGGGGTGGTGGTGATGATGTAACTGCTTGCCGTTACGCTATACGTAATTTTGATGTGGCGCATCATCAACCACTCAAAGTACGAGACGCTTATACACTAATTGATTGTAATGTCGGGAATTGACGTAAATTCTCAACATCTTTCCGCTCGAAACCACCAAGATACCAAACCACACAAGAAGTCCGCAATGTTCCATTTCATGTGCGCACTATGTTTTCAGCGCTGTATTGCTTCGCAATGTCACTGCGATGTTCCCACAACCCCGAGCGCAGCTGCTTGTCTCAAAGGGACCCGTCATTCAGCAGGAGTCAGAAACGTCCCTGATCTTCAGTGCCTGGAGCGCGGCGTTGCTACACGTCGAGATATAGTGACGTAGTTTCGCTCCAAGGAGAATGGCAGGCCTGGAAACTCTTGCTGGTGTGTCGGCGACTTTTGTTCTCATGTGCGCCCTATTCGCCGACATGGGAAGCCTGCACCTAGAGGCATTGGGATTAAGGTACCCTTTTGGTTGCCGTCGTCGATACATAACGTAGGTGCCTCCAAGGACATTAGGAGGGTTATAATCGTGCAAGCGACAGAGTGACGACGGACCAGGTTGGACAACAGGTATCCAAGGTTAACCCTGCGGGGCCCGCCGCTTTGAAACGCTGCAACGAAAGTCGCCGCTTGTCAGGCGGCACAACTGTAATTGAACTGATGCAGTGCTTGTGTGGAGGGCTTTCACTTTCACCACACATTGTTGTATGTTAATACTGACGTCAGCTTCGGGTCCGCTGATTGGTTAGGAAAAGGCAGCATTCCCTTTAAGAAGGCACCCGCGTATGTTAGCGGGGTTGATTGCCGATGGTCTCGCTGCCACTTAGGCTAGCAGTTGTAACTAAGTTCCCGGTAGTAAATGTGTATTGTTGGTGTTCTTCGTCAAGTCCCCGTGGACTCCTCGTTTCGTAACGTGTCGACGTAGCGTCGGGCCCGCAAACCGTTCCTACGACTCTGCGGGCCCTCTTCAAGAATTCTACGAACTTATCTGAGAAGGAGAGACGCACGCGGATTATTCTCTTTGAATGGCATTGTTTCTTGGTAAACACAACAACAACAACAATAAATGAGGAAGTGATGATGACATGGGATGTTGGGTAAATACGCTCGCTATAGAAGTAAACGAATTACGTATTTGGATATTGTGAGCTTCGTTGTTTCATGAAGCATGATAACTGGAGATTGTTTGGCGGCCTGTTTAATGCACATTTAAGATGGTCTTGTAACTAAGACACTATAGTTGAAGTAACTGAAAGAGACTGTTGATAAAACGTCGGTGGAGAAATAACTGGAGTAAAATATCTACAGCAAAACTCCCCCATGTCTGCGAACCATATCGTTATGTGATCCGTATTGATTGGTTGGCAATAGCGATATGATTCGGATATTGTAACCTCCAGGGTCCAGCAGCATCGTACCTTCCTCGAAGGTTGACAAGGAAACAAGACAGCTCGTGCATCACAGCATCACAACGTTCTGAAGGTACTTTGTGGGATCTCAAGACCGGATGCTTCGGTGCAGTTCCCCAATGCACTCCGTCCTTGAGCCATTCATCCTTTACATGACGGTTTGAGGATTTGGGCCCGGGATGTAGCTATAAAGATTTCTATACAGCACATGTTGTACGATGCATATCCTTTGTCTGTATGGCAAATTCGCGACTGCACGTGCATCGTACGTGCGCAGAACCCGCAGAGTGACACCGAGTTACTCTGATAATAGCAATATGTAAATTGACACGAACGTGATATGGGTTGCTCACTCCTTTCCGTAAGTCGGCCAGATAGCTGCCTGTAAATAGAGCCAGCCTGTCTGCCTTGAACGGCGCAGATAGACAAGAACCGCTGAGTCTGCTGATGGTCGGGAATCCCTATATGTAGATTAGATGCCGCTGTCACAAGAGGGTTCTACAGCGCATGCAAAAGTGACGATAACACTATACGGATACAGTGCAAAGGGCGCTAGGTCTGGGAGGATCGCTGTCTGCTCGGACACTGTTGGCACGCGATAAGATCGCACAGGTGACTTCGGATAACAGCAGCTGGAAACATTGAAAACACTCCATCAGAAGAACAAAGTGGAGATAAGTTGCGAGCGGTACTTTTTATGTCTGCGTTGTTTACAAAATAATACCCGTGTCACACGGGCTAATTTAGGGACCCCCCCCCCCCCCCCCAGATCGGTATATTACCTTCTGCCGACTGTCACTAAAAGATGCCGTGTGTGTGTGACCTCGTGTAGTCCCGGGATTTCGAGATCCGAAGCTTAATCGCATTGTCACTGAAAGTATGTACGTGCATGTACATGCATACATCCCTAAAATAGACTGCAGGTTGAGCAACTTGCCGGCGATATGGCGGGCAGACCCGTTCGGTCTCAACGTCATTCAAACCAACAGGCCTGTCAAGACTTGTCCTGTTGCTTCATGTTCGTCTGTTGTCGTCCAAAAATCTCAAGGAATGTCACCGCGGAAACAAGCCCGGGGGGGGGGGGGATATGTTTAATAGAGTGAAAGAAGAAAAAACGGAAATATCAGCCAGGCTATTGCCAGCTTGCTATTCCGAAAAAGAAACTGAAAAAGAAAGAAAAAGGAAGGAACTGAGAATAAACAAAACAAATAAGGGAAAGGAAAAAATGAAAGCAAACAGGCACGCAGTGCAGTGCAGTGCAGTGCAGTACAGGCACGAAAGAAAGTTCCAAGAATGTCCAGTCAGAGGGCAGACGCAAGGCCCGAGTCTTTTAAGAAGCGGAGCAGGGCTGTAGTGATGGCCCACTGAGTGGGATGACGCCGAAATAAATCATGTAAAAATAAAACTTTCAAAAATAAACTCTTCAATATAAATCATGAGAAAATCCACGCTGTCGAAATAAACTCCGAAAAACAAACTTTGAAGAATAAACGCTTCGAAATAAATCTTTAAAAATCCACCGTCCCTGATTGGTGGACAGCCGTCGGCTCTACGTCCGGCGCGAAAAATAGTGCACTCCTCGCGCTTGGGGTTAGCCAGGGCTAGAACTGTGAACGAGGATTTCGCTACACCAGAAGTAGGTTGTCTGTCTGTCTGTGGCCCGTGTTACCAATTTACTGGGGGGGGGGGGGAAGGATGTTTTCTGATTGGGCGGCTGAGGATTCTTTTTGTCGTGTGTCCTGGCCGGCTTTATCTCTCTCTCTCTCTCTCTTTCTTTTTCGTGTGTGTGCGCACTTTGTTGGCCTTTCTTTTACCAGTGCGAATGACCGTCGCCGCGCAATCCATCCACAACACCGCCATAGCCTCCCCCCCTTTTCCGGAAGCCTATTAGCCTCGTTCAGAGCTCAAAGGTCAAGAGTGCGTGTCCTGTATTCATACGCGCATCGTCCTCGTCACTTTATAACTGGATATTCCGAAATCTTAAGTTGTTATTTGAAGAAAAGTAATTGATAACAGTACAAACATGAGTAAGAAACATCATAATAGCATGTTCCGCCGAAAAGAACATCGTGTCGCCCATAAACTTTCATACGGAACATTACCTTCCTAAGCCTAACCATGATTTATTTTAACAGCGTTTATTTTGAGGGCGTGTATCTTTAGGCGGTTTATTTCAGAAAATGGATTTTGAAGGGTGCAATTTTAAGCGTGGATTTTTTAATGTTTTATTTTAAAGGATTTATTTCGGCGTACAGCCCACTGAGTAGGCCGAGGGACGAAACCGAGGAGGGTGGCCATGGACAATGTGTTGCAGCCCAGCTGTATTAGACGGGAGGGCTTGCCGTTGGGGAATGTGCTGCTGGCAGTGCAGAAGACAATGACGAATGTCGGCCACCTCGCCACAGCTGGAACACAAGGGGGAGCTGGACTGGCCAATTTTGTAAAGAAGCAATGGGGTGCGGGCAACGTTGAAACAAGCCAGCTTCTGTATCTCGGTGTTAACCTATACTGAACTCAAGGCAACACGGGTTCGTGCATTAGCATCGTCTTCACCGAACAGTAAATGTGAAAAGTCAAAAGCATGACCGAAGCATGATCATCGCCATCCTCCTGCTCACCTTCATTGGCATCATCATTCAAGGAGTTTTCCACCAAAGTAACTGGTGCAAGTGATGTGGAGTTGCGGGCCTCACATTAGTGAGGCGAAAATCACCATTTTATTTTTTCCTTAAAACCAACCAACCAACCACGACCGACCACATATGTAAATTTCGAAGTAATTAAGGAGCACATATATTATGCAGACAATTCATTTACACACGATTTACAATGGGGTACAGAGAGCGAAAGCTAGCTCAGGCTGCTCTCCTGCTTTTACACTGTGGTGGTGGAGGCGGTGGTAGTGATGGTGGAACTGCTTACCGTAGTCTGCCACGCTCAGGCGGGCAACGTCACGAATATCGCAGGGGGCGATTCTGCATCCTGGGCCAACTTCACAGAGAACTATATTTTTTATCACAGGGAACTATCTTTATCTTAAAGACCCAGGGAAAACGCACAGACAGCACATCCGGCGCCCGGATTCGAACCGGGTTCACACTGAACACTGTACCCCCCCCCCTGCCCTTTTACACGATACACCTGTCGTGGTCGCGATGCTGGTTCAAGGGCTCGCCGTTGTCGCCTCACAGGTACACTTGTCGTCCTCTGTGTATGCCACACACAACACACGTAGCTTTATATGGCCAATCACAGTGTTGGTGCGTCCATGGATCTATGGCGGCACGTGACATGTCACATGATCCTGTCACGTGTCATCATCACGTGTTGACAAAAACGTGCCTACAAAGCTGCCGCACTTAGATGTGTTTGGCACAATGCCCAAAGATGTTGCCATTTTTTTCAGTTTGGCTCACACTGCTATTCACTGAACACGACTTACGAAATTTGATTTCCAAACCAACTCAGGAACGTATTATACATTCAAAGACTGTGACAGCGATGTCAGGAGCGAAAGATGGAGCTTTTACTTCAGAAGTTCATGGTCTGAAGTATAGGGGAAGAAGCACACTTCCTTTCTGTCCTCTTGTAGATCTCCATATAGTCCGTCTCCTGGAAGAATTCAAGCTATCACACGTCATTTTCTTCTTTCATGTTTTGCTCCTTTGCGCTATGTCCTGCTCAAAAGGCTCAGGTGGTATAGGGACAGAATGGAACAGCACAGGAGAATGAGCATAGCGATACGAGGTTGATTTCATTTCACTTCGTTCACGTCTAGTCAATCTGCACCCAAGACTCAGTGTAATGTCACACACACCTGACTTACACCAGATCGCTGTCAAAATTCCAGTGTTCTGCCGTTTATTTCATATTGCTCAAGTGAGCGGCTCAAAGCCCGCCCAATCCCTGGAGGGCAGCCCAAGTATAATTTGACGCATAAAAGCAGTACAACGTGGCCAGCACACCCAGTTCACGTGATGGAGAGAAAATATGCATAGTCAACAAACCCCGATAACAGCACGCTGGAGGCACTTGCAAAAATTGGCCCATGTCCTAAAGACAGCGAAGAACATATCCTGACGCTTTGAGACAAGGAAGGATGCCTTGTCACAAGCAGACCGAGACACGTGCCGTAGTACAAATGTACAGCAATTATCTTGGTACATGTGCATATCACTAGCGCTTTAAACAACAGCTGACGCGCTGGAGCTTTTACAGCTGACGCGCTCGATTGAGATTAGGTCGTTTTCCTACTCAGCTCTCTTCTAGCATCAGTTTCATACCTGTCATATTATACAGTGTTTGATGTAAACACCCAATTGAGGCAAGTGCTTATCTTAGTATGCGAAAACAACAACAGCTAGATGCATCACGATGGTATGAGGTATTTCACAGCAGGCCTTAGATAGCTTAACGTAATTTAACATTTTGTACATACATATCCAAATGGAATAGCCACGTGGACGAGCTTGAGGCCACCGGTCTAGCCCGCGTGCGATGCTTTACCTGTTCTACACAGAGCATGCCATACAAAAAGCATATGCTTGTCATAGACGTCCCTTTGTTTTTCCTTCTGGATTTTGATCGTCTTTATTTTTGGGGATAGCAAGCCTCTAGTAGTAACGTTTCTCCCTTTTCCCCTTTCGTCTGATTTTCCACCATTAAACATACCCTCCGCCCCCTCCCTCTAACGTCTCAGCGGAGCAAAACCAGAAGGTGTCACGCCACGTAGCACGTTTGGTACTCAGCGTTGTGTGACTTATTTACTAATTGGTGTAGTAATTCTACCCTCCTCAGGTGAACTTCCTAGTCACAAAGGAATTTCCGAAAGAACCAGATAGACATTCAGTCACTTTCCACAGGGGGGCGCGTCTTATCTGTCTGTTTTGTTGTTTCTTCTTGTGGTTGCATTACGTGTGACCTGTGCAGTTTGGTTGCCGTGGTTGTGATAATCGCCCAATATCAGTAAGTTAAACATCATTTTGCAATGAACAAAGAGCGTTGGGATTATGGTCGGAATCCTACTGTCAGCAATCATCCATTCACCGCGAAAGGGACGCCAAAGGCTGCACTTGTGGATACAATTACAGATTTCCTACTCCGTAGGAATAGATATCGCGTACGGCAAGATCCTGCCGCTCACAAGGAAACGACTTCCAGATATCAAGCTTCAAATCAACGGTATCGGTTACGAACAGCGTCTCATCAGTGACTTCTGGGGGTCGTCACACACCTTTGTCAGGAGAAGTACACCACATAAAAGAGAGGGCTGATGCAACCAAGAATGACCAGTGCTACATCGTTGGTCTCGCCGGGGAGCATTACCGAGGTCAGCGCTTGCAGTGCATGCAATGATGCGTCACTGGACGGCATGCTATGTCCACTTTAACACAATCAGTGCTCAGCTCAGTGTCCGCCCTTGAAATTGTCGTGTGCAAAAGCACCAAGGTGCCTTGAGGTATATACGGTTCCGCTCCGTACAAACTATAGCGACTGTCAAACCTGGGTGAGTGTCTTTCGTACCAGGTAAGTGCTTCAGCAACACAGGCATTTTATGGTACAGGTCCCGACAAAGGTTTACAGAACACGTGAGCAGTGTATTTTCCCCTTGACGCGACACCCTAGCGGCAAGTGGAAACGGGCTCGTTTACTCGTTCAGAGGGCAAGTGGGCTGGTAGCGACACACCGCGGTAGTTTCGGTATCGCTAGAATGTGTTCGAAACGTGGCTTGAAGTGGTGTCGCTGCCGGCGCACTCCTCCACCCCTCTGAACGAGTAAACTTTTGTCGGGACCTGCACACAAGCAATGTGTTAGAGGACCAACTCCAATTTACAACAAGCGGGTCTGCCGTACTGCACACATATCCGTTGATACCCTCACGTCAAATGTGCCAATGTGGATTATGCACTATTAAAACGGAAATGCACCACATAACACGCTCCTAGCCGTCATCATTCCGAATGATATCGTTCTGTCTTCTGATTTGTTGAGAATGAGAGGTGGCGCCAAGCTTGGACATGCATAATGTGTCCAGGACATAGGCACCTCCTCACATTGCCAACAAAGTTTAGAAGTGGACCGCGAGTAAAGAGAAAAGAATCGCGTGTGTACCTGCCGACCGTCACTGAACATATGTGAGGGAATACGCATCCCTTATTGGTTCGACATGGACAGATGAGGCAACTCCCGATCAGAAAACTGGAAGTGCTCATGTGTGACGCGCATTAATATTATGCATCCGGGCCTCACCATCAACAGATCGCCGAGGAATGAATCTCAACTAAATATATCGAGAGAGAGAGTAGACGGTTCTGTTATATGTAACCTGCCCCGCTGACTCACCTAATTGAGTTGTTGTGCAGGTATCCGCGCGATAACAACGAAGTTAGGGAGACGTAAGGGAATGGTGAATGACATGCGGCCGTCTTCCCCGAATATTGTTCCCAAAATTTACAGGTAGGAAACTAGTTGTGATTAACCTTTCCCTTCTAGTGTTCATCTCTGTGTCGAAACTGAAGATGACAGCAGAACCGAAGAAGTCGACCACCCTTGTCGAAGAAGTATGTGGTGACGACCTTAATCCGTTCGGACGGCTGAAGAAAAGATGTAGTGCGATCCGTGCTAGCAGTGAAGGTTCTCTCCATATCCATTTTCGTTCTTGGATGCAGTGGGTAGACGACAAACACCATGCTTTCCTACACAAGAACAATGAGCATAGCTGACCTGTAGGCTGTGCAAGAGGAACTTGACCAGTACGAGGTTCAGAACCCCTGGTACTCCTTCACACATCCGGAACGACTGGGATTGGCGTCGCTCTGTGACGATCCAGAGGGCTCGCGGCATGACGCCAAAGAGCTCGTCTAAATGGACAGAGGGTATACGATGAACGCCGTGCCGTGTTCCTAGCAGAAGCATTATCAGTGGCAAATGAGAGCTCATCTTCCGTCGACGTCATGAGAGATGCATGGCACCTACGCCTCCTAACTACAGGAGGAGTCCCTGCGTCTAGGGTGCGAGGCTCGAGCATTACACGAGGATACTGCAACTAGTTAATGGACGTTAACCACTATATTGCACAACGTTCACCTGGGCAATGCTCACCTTTCACCGATAACGGGCTACGAGGTCCCGATGAAAGCTGCGTAAAACGTCCCAGGCCACACAACGATCTGACTTTGCAGAAACAAAACGCTACGCCGCAGCCTAAGCAGAAGGGCGATTAAATAGTGGTAACAAATAGCCACAAATCATCGTGGAAGACGGAGAGGTAGCCTCAACGAACACAAGATATCCATGCTACGCTACAAGAAGAGTGAAGAGATGCAACGGTGTCAGTGAGACAGCGCCACGTTAGTGGCATCTTGAAAACAAAACAAAAGGTCTGCGATGGGACAGCAGGAAGTCTGCACCATCATCGACTGCCGCATCCGCACGGTCAGGAGCACACCGGAACGCTATGCGATCACCCTTGATTTACAACTTTTTGTAACATTCCAGTATATGCAAACGACGGGGCCGATGTTTGTGCGGATGTCAACATTACTCAGACCCTGAGTTGCGAATGTATGGTTTATTTCAAATACCCAGTACTCAGTGGTAAATGTAGCTACAGGACGCCCTTGCTAAACTTGACAACCGGCCTTTTAGTGTTGAGAAGGTACTGGGGAGCTGGCCAATGCAGCACCAACAACCTGCGCTGTGTGCCCTGGCGAACTACCTCAAGGACATACGAGCTGAAATAGTCTCTTAAATCATTAAGTGCTTTCACACATCAAGCGTCATGGAACAGCTGGTCGCACCAGTGCGACCTACGTTTCCATTTTTTTTATTTCTGTTTTTATTCTATTCTATTCTAGTTCTCTATGGAGTCGGCCCGAGACACATGATGCACCCCGGGCAGCCTATACCGCCATATCAGGCAGGCAGGCAAACGGCTCGGTAATTACGACACCACTGCCACCGCCACCACTGAAACAGGAAGATTCACTGGGGTGGGGCTCGTCTACGGCAGAGGCGCGAACTTGTTTAGCCACAGAATACGTGCCAGGAGACACTAATCATAATTCGTGGTTTTACGTTACGTCGCGAGACAGCTATGATCAGGAGCGTCACTCACACACCCACCCTTTTTAATGTCCAATTGCCAAAATTTGTACTATCGGCCATGACTCCCAAAAATGGGCGATGTGCAGCTATCGCTAGACCCTTGTGTGACAGCCTTCGGCAAGGAGGACCTCGCGGTGGCCGGTGGAATACGCGGCCACTCACGACCACTCTTAAGCTTCGACTATTACGGTTGACGGGTACGCGGCGCATTTCATTCATGTCTTTAATACTTGACCTGAGGAACCTTGCAACTCGCCGTTGTCCGTCAATGTATTAGCATGGCTTATGCAGCTCTGATAGCTTTTTATTTTAAAAAAATTGTGTCGAATCAAAAATAGCACACTATGTATTCTGTACCACGGTGAAAGAAAGGAGCTCAACTGGGAGTTAGACAATCTACCTTCAGGGATTATAACATTGTTTTGGCCGCAAAAGCTAAAATGTTGAGTCGTTCGTGTGTGCTCCTTCGTCTGTCCAGTCTCGTCATTGCCCTCGGACTCAAGGTCATCTTGCATCTGCCCAAAATGACTTTATAGAAAAGTAATTACTTTCCATGTCAGGAGACAAGTTGGATTTCCGTTCGAGAAATTAGAGTTTGCTGCATGCAGAACATTGTGCTTGCGCTTGTTCCGATCCCGCATGTAGGACGATCAAAAAAATTCCACTGACCCTACTGATAAAGTCAAAATTTCCCCTTTTCTTCTGCGTGTAGTCAATGGATCCATTTACGATATATCCAGTTTTGGAGGCATGACCTTACATTTTACTGATTGGTGTTAGCACTGCTCGCCATTGTGCAATGGTCAGTACCTGCTAGCGTGGCTCAGTGGTTAGCGTGACGTAGAGCGTTTGTCGTGACGTTGCCCACCTCTGTGAGGACGGCAACAGCGAGCTCTTTCAGCACTACCACCACCAACAACGGCCAGTCAAATGTATTGAATAGCATATCTATAGCTCATAGCATAATCATGTCGTATTATCCACCCACTGCTAAATGCCCTGTGGTGTACATTTCGGTGCTAAGCGGGACAGCAAAAGTAAATTGTGTTGCGCCGTGTTAACAGTGAATACAAAAGCGCGAGGTACTTTACGAACACCGTTCAGGGGCCCTGTGGGCACGAACAATGTTTCAAAAACCAGAAAGCAAGCACAGAGGGTAGATTCGGCGTGGCAGAAACAAAACCGCCGTGCTTTTGAATAAACCGCATTCATTACGGATAATGTTGCTCGTAGAAAGGGAGCACGAAAGGTTGAGCGGATTATGTGAATATATCAAGTTCTATCCGCCGAAAGGGAGGTTAAAACCAAGCAAAACCAAGGTTAAGTACGCTGAACCCAGAAAGTCTCTGAGGGCAAAAAAAAAAAAAAAAAGCTACGTCACCGGTTGCATTAACTCTCAGCTTAGGGAGTAAGAATCACGCCTGAATGCAGAAGAGACAGGCGCTGTCATGTGCAAAAGTCTTGTGAATATGTTAGCTATTTTTGTTCATACAGATTCCTGCCCGTTCCTGCTGGTGGGACCTGCTGTGTATACCTATAGGCTACACAACGGTTACACAAAGACTATGGTACGCTAGGGGGGATATATTTAATGGTAAACAAAGAGAAATTTAGCCATACTCGAGGCTTGCTATTCCCAAAAACAGATAAGAATTAAAGAAAAAAAAACACACAGAAAACTTCAGAGAAATACAGAGAGTGTAGTGCTGGGATCCGGGATACCCTAATTCCTGAAATCCCGGGATCCCGGGCTGTTTTTTCACGTCGACACTTGTTCGAAAAAATCCCGGTATTTTGGGATTTGCAACGAATACTGCAAACCTATTGTTGGGGCACTCGTAACGCAGAACAGTGTAACAATTTCAAGTTATGTAATTTCTAGCTCGCACTTTGAATGACAAGTTCTGTTTCTTTCTCACTTTCTTTCTTTTTTTCTGTTTGCGGGGTGCCAGTAGGCAGGCTTTCGTTGTCGACACCTGCGACACACGCGCTTGAGCTTCGTGCGTTGTTTTCATCGTTCGAGAGGTATCGACGGCGTCGAACCGCCGTTATAGGGGCGCACGTGAACACCGGCTCAAAGAAGGAAAGGAAAGAAAAGAAAAGATGGAAAGAGTTTGTGTTTGAAGATATAGATGTATATATATATAAAAGGGAAGACATGGAATTCGTCACCTGACCAATTCAGAAGAAAAGTGTTTTCGGAGCCTTTTCCTCAATATTAAGCAGCCAGGGGTATTCACCAGGGAAAGGTAACGGAATCTTTTTCGTTTCCGTTACCACCTCCGTTACTGGCCCTTATTTGTTTCTGTTTCAGTTTCTGTTACCACCGTTGTTGCTTTCGTTTCCGTACGTTTCCGTTTCGGTACCGCCCCACCTCCAGCTTTTTGTTTTACTTCTTTCTGTTTTTTTTTTTTTCTAAAAAAGAGCGTTGAGACCATGACCAAACTTTATCCCTCTACGTTCTGAAGTCTATTTTCAGGACTCTATGGATACATGCATACAAGAGACAACGCTTATTCAACACACACACACACATATCCATCGGATGGTGATGGGGTGGGCGATTCACCGCCACTGAGGCGGTACACTGCCCTATTTCGCGTTGGGAGAGGATGAAGGGATGATGATGGGGGCTTTCAAAGAGCAGTCGCCAGACCAATGGAGCACAAGTACTCCGCCACAAGACGAACGCCCTGCGTCTGGTTGGCAGCGTTCGACCACGGACCGAGGATTTTCGCTAGGTTGAACGGCCGCTTGTCAATACACAAATACACATAATACGTACGCGATTTCTGTGAACAGCTAATGTGAACAATGTTTCCAGGAATGTTCACGCTTGCAATTTCCAATTCACCATAAGCGTATAAGAACCATGCTTCTTCTATTTACTGTATACTACTTACTTATATGCTCCAGTTTGATAGTTCATTTTAGTTTTAGTTCTTCAGTTAATTTTAGTTTGCTTCATTGAGGTTTATTTCATAAATTTATGTACATGATATGGTAAAGAATTGCAATAATTCGGGTCCTGAGGTACCCGAATTATTACCGTAAATTATTGTCGTTTCGTTTCTGTTTCAGGTATTCTAACTGTGCCATATCCGTTTCCGTTTCTGTTACCGTTACCTGCTATATTTCCGGTATAATACCATTTCTGTTACTTTTCCCTGGCATTCACTTACTGTTGCTTGGCGAGTTTTGATACTACAGTGATTCAGTTTTGGAAGTCGTATGTTTGTTTCGTATTCGGTGACAGCTTGCAATAAATTCGCCCAGACCCACGCATAAGGTGGGCCTTATGCGTGACAACTGCGAATAAAAACGAGCCTTTCATTTCAGGAGAACATAAAACGGGCCTTATCAGTTTTTCGATAAAAAGTGTCACGTATTTAAAAAAAAAGTTTTGATTAGCACGCACGGTCACAGAACGCCGAGGAGACAAACAATAACTTTATTTTTTAAGACGATAAATGGGGAGTTTAAATTGTTGCGGTGAATCACCTCAGCCCATCGTCATTCATGTAGTTGTTGCTCATCGCAAAGGGCGATACTCTACCGCAAGGAGGAGACACACACAGCGAGGAGACACAAGACGAACACAGAAATCTAATCGGAGTTGTTATACAAAGGCTATGCATGCATGCTATATCGGTTTTAAATCAATCCCCGAATCTCGTCCCGGGATCCCGGGATTAGTTAGGAAAAATCCCGAAATCCCGGGACTATAAAAGTGACTCGGGATTCACAACCCTGTGAGAGAGACATCTCCTTCACTAGTCGCTGTGTAGGCAGTCAACAGGGAGTTATTAAAGAGTGCCCAAGAGTCCAGCTTCCCGAAGGAATCGTAGCAGCGCAAACGTGACCTCAGCGTGCTCCGTAGGGCCAAGTAGCACCGAGAGGGAAACCTCGCGGTAGCACAGGTCAGCGAGACGGCTACAATACAATGAACGCTGCAGTAATTCAGACGTTTCTACCGCAAGAACCAATTTTAACTTGCTCCAGTAATAAACAGTCAATGATTCGCCCTCAGACATTTTGCTCAACAGGCTTTCAATGCACGAATCCGCGCATGAACGCGGACGTCCTTCTTGTTACTAGTGGCGCACTCTTCCGCTCCAACTAACACGATGGAAAGTGAAAGTTTTAATGTCAAAACCTTGAGCTGCTTTGCCAGCGGTAGATATTTCGTTCGAACTGGTTAAAATTCTTTCAAAGAAAGGGCCTGCGTAAGGGTTGGATACGGAGCATGTGAGCACTCGAGTTACAAAGCAAGACGAACACGTTTCCGATGGGCGCTTGATGGATGAGCGTGAAACGCAAAAATGCTCAGATGAAATTGATCGCGTCTGTGGGCGTAATCGGGTAAGTCACGGAGGAGTCCTAGCTGAAGGAGGCATCATTTAGTCAGTCGAGACGAATATGATACGTTATGTGTCCTGGCATCAAACAGCTCAAAATATGATAACGTTCAAGGTTAAAAGGATTACTTGAGTAAATGACAGCTGGCTACCGCCTGTCTTCCACGGAATTAAAGTGACTCTGGCGACGAATTTTTCGTAACTGAGAACAACCACTCGCGTTTTATTTTACACTCGTAATATTTTTCGCAGAAAGTAGAAAAGCGCCACCAAGCGAAACCTTTCTCGAGGAAAACGCTATGCTCGACCTGATAGAGGAGAGAACAGAATGTTGCGATGTGCAGAAACCACATCACGAGCATGTATGCTTTATTCTTTTTATTTATTTATTTAAGTGTTAAGGGACATCAGCCAATACTTGGCTTGCTACTCTTCACACGCATGCACACGCACAGGGAAGTGGAAATGCGCGGAAGCACACGTGTCACAGGTCCAGCAGGTTTGCGGCCTTGAGAAATTGTAGCAGGTAGCCTGCCGCCTTGCGGCATTTGTCGTCTGTAGAACATGCACCCAGAATCTTTGCAATCGTAAGTGCAATGCTTTAGATGCTCCTGCTCTTCTACGGCCTGCTTTAGCAATGGAGCATAAATCGCGTGGTGGTGGTGGGGTGATGTAGGGGGAGGTGCGGTCAGCTTGCTCTGGAGTGGTGGTTTGATGCACCCAGGGGAGGGAGAAGAGGGGGGTGAAAGAGGAAGGGAGATGATGGTGCAAGAGGAGAGGGGGTGCAGTCCCTCTTGTTCTGGTATTTGGGTAGTCCAAGAGAACTACCCACCACAGGAAACATGCGAGCATCCCTCGGTCATTGGGATGCTCCCCGTACCACGGTAACCACCAGGATTATTGGCGAAGTTTCCCCATCGGGGGTATGTATGTTTTCGATCATCAATCACTCAACGCGTCTGCGTGTAATGGTACGGCGAACCGCGCCAGAGCGATGAATGGTCAGTCAGATCATCCTCGCATGGTATGTGTGTGTCTGTGTCTGTGAGATACACACGTGTTAATTCAAAGAACAGCATTGGATTCCAGGTAGATTTCATTGTTTTAGTCAATCACGTCAATAAGCCAAAATGTCGGAAGAAACAAAAAAGTCCTCATCTTTGAGCATTGTGCCAAACGCGTTTAGGTGCGGTGGCTGAATATAGGGCCTTCGTTGGCCCATCAATTTTGGAAATGCTCTTCAATTTTTATTCAAAAGCCTTTTAATATTTTGTGAAACTGCATATTATTATGTTTTGCGCTGCTACTGTGGGGGCTACACAATTTCAGCGCCCCGCAAACGCACTCTGCTGGTGGCGCGCACACGACAGTGCCACGTGAGAGGACACGTGAGCCTGTAGAGTCACGGACGGACTTACACGGCTGTTGAACCTATAAAGCTACCGCTCAATTACAACAGGCACAATAACAAAAATAGTAATATCCAGTCGTTCCTCATGTAAGTCAGTCCATGTGTGCGGCGTCTCGCTGTATGCGCCGCAGGGTATAACGGGGTTTATTAACTTGCGTCGAAAATGTCTGACGCACAGTGCTTGCTTATCCCGCATTGTTACCCTCATCCACTCGCGATAAACAGAAATTGTTGTCACACTTGCTCAACGAAAGTGTTAGGAAACGTTAGGAAAACCTAGATGGCGCTTCCATGGCGCCTGGTGTGCTGTTGTTAGGTTGCAAATGAAGTTCATCGCTTTAAAACTCAGCATCTGTGGATAGTTGCAAAAGAACGACAGCAATCTAGCGACGTCGTCGAGCACTCAAAATTGGTATGTACTTCGTCACGCACACTTGACTGATCTAAAACGTTTTTAGGGTATATAATGACCAGGAAACGTCAGTGCACAAGAAGAAATAGGAGAAATGCTAGAATACACTACAGTATTCGAGCATTACACTGGTATTACATTGGCATTAGACTGGTATTATTGTGGAACCGTGAAGGTATTACTGTGATGAAAGAGCAGACGGATATGTGTTGTGTATTCAGTGGTTCTCAACTCACGTTATTCGAGAGAACTCGCGAGAGAACGCGCCAACACGACCTCAGGGAACCTACTACACTGGGGCAACTGTGTAGACGTGGGTTAGGCAAACTAGATGTTGTACAAGTAGCAATTGTTTGTTCAGTGTAACAAATTGTTTAATTGTTAAACTATAATCTTTTGACTGTTTGTTGATTTCTGGCAAGATGTCGCTTGGGGTTTGCGGGATTCATTGAACTGTTTCACAGTACTTCCCCCGCAGATGAAGTATTGTGGTTTGCCACTGATACTTGTAAATCCCAAGTCCACGCATGCAGGAGAGTAGCTCGAAAGTTTCTCCGAAGTAGCTCCGATTTTCCAAGTTATCCTTTCGAAACGCAAGAGAAAAGCAATAGCGTTGTACGGCGAAATTGTCGGGTTGGGCCAACCGGTGAAGGCGACAGCTGCTGGCTCTAGCCTTTGCAATGACCGCCAGCCGCAGCAACCTGGTCCTGCGATTTCTATGGCAGATTTCGAAAGCTTGTTCAAGCGATTTCTATGTCGGTCGAATGTCGAGATGGACGGTCCTATAACAAGGGTGTCTGAGAGGCGTATGCGTCAGAGAGCGAGCCTTGCTGGGCGGTCAAGTTACAATCGCGGGTGCTGAACAGATTCCTGTTCGCAGATCCTCAGGACAAGGCTCGCGGAACCCACAAGCACGGTTAAGAAACGCTGGTGTTTGCTGATGTAGATTGGTGCAGATACATGATGGTGTAGACGAACTGCAGAGAAGCAGAAACGAATAATAAAATTTAAAAAAACGAAAAAGAGAAAAAAGTAGCGTAGCGTGCGCGTGTGGAATTTATTCAAACTTGTCAGAGCTTATTTTAGGTTGTGTGTCAAGGCGAGACGGTGAATACTAGTGCCGCTCATATTCCCAACTTGAAGGTCTCACGACCGGCGAACAATGCGGCATTCGAGACTGTCGAATTCGGCAGACGCAGACAGAGACGGAAGGGGGTGGAGAGAGTAACTGTGGGAGAGAGACGGAAGTAATCCTCACCCTCGCCGCCAATGTTCTCTTTGCCGCCATCGATCACAAAGTCTCGCTAGGTCGCCTTCGGAGTTTCCCAGAGTGGTTGTGACGGCATTCTTGCGTCACGACGGAGTTTCTCATTGCGCGCGCGTCGACGTGCGCTCTCTTTCAAGCGTGGTGAATGTCTGTCGGAGACCGTGCATTCGGATAGAATTACAGAATGAACACTCGATACCAGCGTGCTGATGCAGGATGCAAAGGAGCGACTTTTGCACACTACGGGGAACAACCGGAAGTTCTAAGGCAAATATTCATATTATTTCATGGACTCAGATGCTGAAAGTCTGTTACTCCACTTGCGAATCATGGCAAGAAGTCGTCGTGAAATGATGCTTGCGGGCAATTTCAGTAGCTGTTTTGATGTACAAGGATGTAATAAGTGATTTGCACCGGTTGTGCCCTTCTATAGCCGAGCGATATGCCTACCGACATGGCGCCACTTTGCTCGGGGAGATCGTGCTTGCCGGGCTGACTTCATAGGAAACTACGCCGAAGACACTTGCGTCAAAGGAACATCTAAGAAAGACACTCAGACAACACAGCCTGGGCTGGGATTCGAACCCGGTTCACCTCGCGCTCTGTGTCAGGCGGTGTTTACGAGTGAGGAATATTGAGCTCGATTTCAAACAAAGACAAACAAAGTGAAGGTAAACCGAATGTTCGTTCGAGTACGCTTGCGTTCTCGTGGTAACTTCTGGATGCATGCTCTCCTCGTCGTTCTCCCCCGCGAACATCTCGCACGACAACGTCGCTCGTACGGATAGCCGATGTTGTGCCCAGAAGATGAGTAAGAGCCGCACAAAACAAACATGCGCGAGCAAGTTAGCTGAAACCAAAAGTGTCGTTCCGATCAACTGTTTCTTACAACTATTAACATTTGTAACTGTCCTCACTCGCTGTGGCTCTTTCGGACACCAGTCCTTTCCCCTGGCTTCTGGATACCCAGAGCATTAACCAGCATGCCCTTCATACCTATCTATTGTATCCGTATCCGCTACACCTGAGGCGATATGGATCAGGTGTATAGGACATTCAGGCGGCCGCACGCTTCTGCGGGCTGTATCGCTCCGCAGAAGGGCGGGAGTATCCTGGGATACCTGAGATGACATGGTGGTGGTGGTGGAACTGCTCGTCGTAGTCGGCCACGCTCATGCGGGCAACGTCACCACTGTCGCATGCGAGGGAGGAGGGGGGAGGGTACGTGCGTCCTGGGCCGACTTGACAGGGAACTGTGGCGACATTTGTCTTACAACGTCTGAGGAAAACCCAGGGTAAACACCAGACAATACAGCCGCGGCGCCCGGATTCGAACCTGGGTCACCTCTCAGTCTCTATACATGGATGATATGGTGGTGGTGGTGGTGGTGGTGTGTGGCGGTGACGAGACTGGCTTGCCGTTGGATGATGTGCATGCATATGTAAGTGTCATATAGCGACCAACCAAAGTACACAAACGCCATCTTTTTCTCGACCTTCCTGTCCCTCGAAAAAAAAAAAAGAATGAATGAATGAATGGAAGTATCTTAGTAGATTAAGAAACGAGTACAAGTTCTTTAAAGTGCAAGTACGAGACGTTTAGAAGTGTTTGTAGGGTACTGAGTTACCCCAAAATTATTTAAGATTTAAGTTGCATACAAATCTGATATAGAGTGTGCACTGCTACTCCAACATGGAATCGTAAATATCCGTGTCGTCATCAAACAACTAGTGGGGACTATATCACTATAAATGCAGAGTATGCCGCTTCTTGTGGCATGTTGTAGACACGCAGAGTGGCAATACTTTATTTGTGCGTACCACGGTGGTGAGGCACAAGTTGAACGAATTTTGTGATAAGGTTTATAATCGGCCTACTTGGACTCTAATCTTTCTTTTGAGATAGTAGCGACTTGGCTGGTATCTCTGTGTTGCCTTTGGTGTATGTGGCTCTTAGATAAAGCCTGACAAATGAGAAATATATGTCCATTACGACATAAAACTCCCAATTCATCGTCTCAAATAAAGTTGTTGTATGTCCATTACGAAGATCCTAATAGCAGCTGCGATCACTATCGGGGAAGAATAACGGAGGTATTTTCGTTACCGTTTCTATTTTCGTTACTGCTATATTTTCGTTTCCGTTATCCGTTTCTGATACCAGCTTTTCACTTTCGTTTCCGTTACGTTTCCGTTACTGTTTCCGGTAATGGTATGGCTGTTACAGATCTGCGGGAGGACAGCCCGTCCCGCTCTGTCAGCACCCTGTTTTGCCCAAGTGCTGATTGATTTGATTTTTAAAAGAAAAAAAATGGAGATGTTAGTCTCGAGCCACTCGGGACTGGCTACTCCAGGACGCGTTATTAAGAAAAGAAAGGGAGATTACACAAAACTCGACGCTTTGCAACAGAATGGAAACGGAATGAATGAGAACATCACCACCTAGCTTGGCACCAAGAGCGAAATCTCAATGCACAAAAACAAAGAGCGTCACAATCTGTCAGAGAGGTCCGTCGAGGCGAGAAATTGGACAAGGGCGCGCATGGCAGGTATGAGCTGATTTGCCGGCCAGCACCCACGAACCCAAGTGCTGCTTCGATGTCACGCCTACACACTACACAAGTAATTTTACGTCGTTGGGATGCGCACACCTTGCAAGATTTTTTAAAGAAATGTAGGAACATGTCTTCAGTCAAGTCTTCTGTCTTCAATCAGTCCAGCAACCCAAGATGGGCGTAACCTTCATTCAATGTCGTATTCATAGGCGGACGCTCTCAGTAGTAAACAATACTGCCATAGCCACGGTGAAATAAAAACGAAAAAAGTAAAAATAAATAAATAAAATAAAAATTGTAGGCTGTCATCCTCGTGCTATATGGTGTAGTAGACTGCGTGGAGTCCATGTTGTGTCTCATATATGTGTTGATGTCATGGAGTTATGAGGACTGAGACGAGTAGGTAAGCGAGGGATGCACCCTTGAGATCCAATATTGCGCTTTGTTTCCATGCTCTCGTGTAGTATTTAGAGCATTACAGGAAATTGAGTCATCAAAATACAAAAATAAAATGAAAAGTAACTGAAATGTCAACGCACAACAGGAATAGTCATTACCCGAATTCAATACCGGACGATAATTTTCGTTTCCGTTTCTGTTTCTGGTAATGGAGGACCGTGCCATGCGTTTCCGTTTCCGTTACCATCGCCAATTTCGGTAATATACCGTTTCTGTTTCCATTACCGTTACCATTTCCTGATCACTACACAAACAGCAGACGCCGTTTCTGCGTTTTGTTTATGTTTGGTGGGGAATTGGTGATGTAGGGGAAGGTGTGGTAAGATGAGACAGAAATTTGCAATTGAATATGGAATTTTTACTTTTCGTGTTTAAAAAAAACAAGCGATAGGCACATTCTCAGAGGTCTAGAGCTTCTGATCTGTAAATCAGTGTGGACGTAGCCGGTTGTAAAATAAACCCAGAACAAGAAATTCGAAAACGCAGATTGTCTCGTCTTGCCCTGAGGGTTGGGGCAAGACGAGACATCGCGTGGGGCAAGATGAGACACGCTGTGGCAATGAACTGTACGAATTAGTTTTTGCAATCCGAGCACCTACACAGCCGGTTTGAGCTCAAAGTCCACATGATGTTCAATAAACCCACACAGAATCCGGTGCTATTTCCCTCCACCGTCCTTTGCGAACAAGGCACCGCCGGTTTGGTGTGTCGCTGGTCGCTCGCTTTTGAGTGCACCTCTGCTTTGCTGGAAACATCCTAAGAAACAGCAAAATTTGCTCGAAAATCCTAGGCCATATGCAAAAAAAAGAAAAAAAAAGAAAAGGAATCCTTGAGGAACAAGAATAAAGCCACCTGATAGATGACTTATCAGTTTCTAAATCACATTAAATTTAAATTGCTTTAAATTTAAATTCCATTAATTTGTCGTGTCTTGCCCCGTGCATATCATCGGATGCATTACTTTTTCAGTTAAACACCGGATAACCAAGAGTGCCCATATTTTGGATATATCTAAATGAATGAATAAAGAAATAGGGTGTGTACTTATATTGACAGAATAAGCCTGCGACACGCTGCTGCACAGCTGACAAGAAAAAGGGGCTACAGAAAATCACGTCTTTTTGGGGGGTCTTTACATTCCAGGCAGAAGTAACCGACTTTCTCGTCAACGCAAACACCGACCCGGATAATTTTCACATGCAATAAAGCGGACATGCAGAGCCACCAACTTTACCTATGAGTGAAGTTTCAAGGGCATGGAGCAACACGACTCTGAGACAAGCGTCGTCGAACAAGAAATGTCGCATCTTGCCCCGTGCCTCCCCTTGCCCCACCTTGCCCTCTCATACGGTGAGAAACACATCGTTACCTAGTGAAGTTTATGCTGTGGCAGAAAGCACCACCAGATTTTTGTTCAATAATTCGGAAGGCGTACACAAAGTGTCGGGTATTCATTGTAAACCGTAAAATTATCAGTTAAAAGAAATTCGTTTATTTGGAATACCTGAACGACGATGCAATCACCATGCGCAAAATGTAATTAGCATTAGCAATCAACCAGTCAAAATTGGAACGCATCTGCTTTGGTGATTCTTCGCTCCGACACATAAGATATGATTAAGACGAAATCACCCTCTTTACTGACGTCAATATCCTTCCCCTTCTGTATTCCTTCATTCTTTTTCCTACCTAGATCTGGGTGACGGTTTATTTTATATATTTATTTTTAGAATGTAGAGCCGCATCTCCGCTGATGACAAGTGGCATGTGGGTCTTAGTGATGTTCACACCTCTGGGTGACGTTAGGAAAGAACATACTCTTTTGCTTCTAAAACGGTTTGAGGATCACGCGGGCAAGCTACGCTGTAGAGGAAGTCTTGAGATGAAGCATACATAGTGTTGGCGTCTTCTTACCAACACTTTACAGGGAAATAATTTGCATTCTAACACTAAACACAATTTAATCAGTATACCCACTTCCTCAATCGATCTCTCACCTGACATGGTAATTCTTATTTTTTCCCGATACAGTAAGTGAAGATAAGAACGTACCACAGATAAAGATGCAAATGAATATGGGCTGAATGCTGTTCTACTAATGCATATCTTCCTTCAACATGAACACCGACACATCCCTTGCCCGCAGACACGAAGTTTTGCGTCATCACTAATTTTGTCCGTGAATAAAGCAAACACAAGCTGTAAAACAGTGCTGCGGACAGCTCCAAGCAAGTACCAAAAAGAGTATCGGCGTGGTACGAAGGAACTTAAAGCAGTATGGATCTAAAGCCCTCTTTCAGCAATTATAATATCTCACCTTTCGAGCGTATCCCCACCACGATGAAATTTTGGAATCCTCAATGACACTATAAGAATTCGCGCCACTTAGACGTACAATACATCTTTTAGCATGCATTGCCAAACCGTATTCCACTTCCCGATCCAAAGTCCAACAACCCAAGTGCACTCAGAACACCACAACTCAACTTCAACGACGCCCTACCACACTTCGCACGAGCACTACCGAAAACCGGCTTTTCAGGGCGAGTTAGGGACTTTCCAACGCGTTAGGGAACAGGCGGCGGGGAAGTTACCAGGACGAAGTCTCGCCGACGGGGACGTGGCGGAACTGCTCTTAGGGACTCCCTGGTCTGGGGAACGTTCACCGTCGTTACAGGGGCCTTAGAACCGCACCGCACCGCACCGTCGAGCTCTGGCAGCAGAACGTATGTTTGCTCCCACGCTATACGGAGGTGTAGTAAGGTTGCTCCTGGATTTAGTCTTTCAAGTGATCACTCGCTGGACATCGATTTGATGAAATGATGCATGATTGTTTGTTGTTCAGCAATGTGCGCGGTCGTCCAAGTTATTGTTCGTGGACATGTGCAGGATGTCGACAGGGATTTCGGACAAAATACTTGTTTGTGAGGATACTTAAGAAGTCTTCAAAATCGTGCGTGATGACGATATACGACGTCGACAAATGAACGAAAGAAGAAAAGCTGCAATATTTTCGCCATTTGGATTGCATGAAATTTCGGAATAATCTGTGACTGTGGATTATTTGAAACGAAAGCCTCAAGGAGCAACAATGGTGAGTAATTTCTTTGTAGTTTTGTACAGCAGTGCGCATAATGTTTACCTGCCCATTGGGCTTTGTGTGAAGGGACTAGGAATACAACCTATGTATCGAAATTTATATCCAGGGTTTTTCCCAGTCCACGCTGTAAACGTTTTAAAAACATCGATAAATGTGGGTATCTTTTCTTTTTTCCATACAGCTTTCTTTTTCATAATTGCAAAACAGCCGCGTTAACTTCTGTTTTTTCGTAATGCATGTCTCTGCCAGGTCTGCCAGCACAGGTAAAATGCACATAACCACCTTTGTACGACCTCCAGCATCACCGTACAGTTCGAAAAAAAGAAAAATAGACGAGAAGCTAGGTTTCAATAGTCGATGTGCCGAATTTGCATTCTTTTTTTGTCATTTTCTCATCCTATATACCTCAGCACTCTCCGATGCCAATAATGATGATGATATTTCACTATCATATGACGTATGACGAGGCGACAATGTTCCAATAGAAATACCCTATCTCGAATGTACGTAATATGCGATGTATTGTGCTTATTTTTGGAACCGAAAATTGGTTGTCGGCAGATAGTGTGTGTCTGTGGGGGGGGGGGGGGGGATATAGATGTATTGCAAAGAAAAAAACAAAGAGAAAACGAGAAAAAGTGGAATTTGACGGGAATCTATCGGAGAGCGCATTATGTGTGTACTCTGTAGCATACGTATTTTTTGTACTGTTTTGTAACTGTATGAATAACGAGAAGAACTCATTTTCCATAAGTTTCGCCCATTAATATTTAAAAGCATACTAAAACAAGCATACTTAAATAACATGCCCGTATCGCTCTGGCGCTGAGAGCACCTACCAAGCAAGGATCCACCCGTTCAAGTCCAAAGTGCCTTCCTTCTTTTTTGAACGATCATCTTATTTCCACGTTTAGATTCGCACCCATCGACAATTCTGTCGGCCTTATTCGAGAGTTTTAGTGCATCGTGCGCTATCGCCTTTGCGTACGCAAGGGATAGCGTGGCGGTTCTGCCCACTGCTCGTTGCTCTCCTTCTGTTTTGCGCGTGCGGAGAACCATCAACGCTATCCCTTACGTACGCAAAGGCGATAGCGTATGATACACTGAAACTCACTATTAACGCGGCCTAAAGTTCGCGACTGCATTTCGCATTTTGCCCATGGTGAAGTAGAAGCATTTCTCAAAACAGATGGACCTGCACATCATTCGTAATGGAGTATGGATTGCCGAAATTGAAGTCGGGTGTAATTCCATCCTTACGATACTAATTCCATCTCTGCAATAGAAGCACACAGAAGCGTCCGAGCTCTTTCTCTCCTCGAACAGTTCCCTGTGAACCGAAAGCCGGCGCTATGGCTGCTGTAATGTAAAAGCAGCTGTAGCTCGGTAAACCTGACGAACTTCCCAGTGCCACAAAACCAAGCACCATAAACAAACAAGTGCAGCAGTCAGAGTAGTGTATTGAGTAGTGCATTCACACAACGACAATTTTTACGTTTTGCAAATTATAAAAAAGGGAAACTTCTGAGTTTTTACCGGAAGTCAGGAAGGGAAAATCTACCGAATACCGGAAAGGGGGGGGGAATATAGGTTTATTGCAAAAAAAAAAAAAAAAAAGGACCACAGCCAAACCGCCCGAGAACAAAAATCGCTTCCTGGCAATATGAGATTAATGCCAGATAATTTCCAATGTGGATAGTCTCACAATCTGCTATCTTGCCTTTGCCCGAAATGTCCTTATAAAAAGTTAATAAATAAATTTAGGTAATTAGTCGTCTTGTATTCTTCAAGAGGATGTCCGCCTGCCCGTATAACTCAACTGCAAAGACGACATCTGTACTCGTGTCATAGCCTTTTTTTATATAAAAAAACGTGTAAAGGATAAAAATAAACGCCTTGTATATCCCAGGGCTCCTATAGTCCTATTTTCCACTCCTCCTCACATATTTCTTTTTCTTCGTTTCGAGTCCTGCCATGCTTCTATAGGCTTCCTTGACTAGTAGTCTCGTGCGAAATGCACTTTGAAAGCTGAGGCATACGACTTTCCTCGCGTTAGGATCCTAGCAAGATTGTTTGTGGTAACGGGCCCTAGTCTCGCTTTCCCAAAAACGGCTTCGCAACGAAAGTGTACTTTACGATTGGTCAATGATGCCCACTCTCTGCTCCACCGAATAGGAATTTAGCCATAAAATAAAATTCCAGACATGTTTTCAGATGCCTATATTAGAGGAGGAATCGAAAACTTTGCTTCGCACTAATATAGATATTGATTTTTACAATTCAGCAACCTATGCAATGAAAAAAAAAAAAAAAAAAGTGAAGCGCGTTGCCGTAATCTATTTCCTCACGCTTTTCCATGCGAAGGCCCGAAATCGTTATTTTTGTTTCGACTGTTCGCAGTACGTCGTTCAAGCTAGCACAGCATTCTTACACGCGGATGTTGAAAATGAAATCGTTGAGCGCTGATGGAGTTCGAGACGATTGCTGCGAGGAATACTAATAAATAAAGTGTTTTTTGTACGAGCAAAGTACTAGCAGAAGTGACATTGCAGTGTATGTTGAAAATGCAATGATAAAATACATAACAAAAGGAAAATTAAAGAAAATAAATGTTCTAGAACACAGACTCGGTTGGCAACGTCTTCCACAACATGTTGCACACACCCGTGTGCTTAATAAATACGGCTCAGAAAGCCATGGTACGAGAGGGGACCCGGGTTCGAATCCAGGTACCGGCTTTGCTGTCTGGTTGTTCATACCGCGTCTTTCTCAAACGCACTCATGGCAAATGTCAGAAAAGTTCTCTAGGTTTGCCCAGGACGCGCGGTGCTCCATGCAGCCTGACGCAGCGGGCGAGCAACTCAGTAGATAACGCCATTACCACCACCAACACTATGGTATGCACTTGCCGTAAGTGTATGCTGTACATGACATCACTGGCCAGGACGGTCATTATTCGCCAGTGGTAGTTGTTATCACTCTGGTCACAAACCTAGTCGCGCGATTTCCGCTCCAGATGAATTATGATGCTTATGGCGGTGTCACATTAGATTTGTCTTTCGACCTCTGAAGTGTAAACTTCTGTGTCTGCTTTACAATATGTTAACACAGGCAAAATTAGAGAACTACACGCGAAACTAGGGAACGGTGCGCTCCCGTAGCCGTTTAGGCTGCAACGAAGCGTAGTTTCCCCGATGTCTTTTGTTGTGTACAAAGCTGGGACTTGCAAGAGATTTTAGTCTCTGTAAGGGGTGGGGATGGTGGAATTCTGTAGCGGTGGTTCACATCCATAGCTGTTAGCTTTTCAAGGACTTAAGGCATCCACAATGTAACGTCCTATATGCTAAGCATACAACTCAACCACCTGTTGATACCTCATACAAGGGCATGAGCAAAAAATCACAGGACGGTTAAGATTGTGTAATGCGAATTTCAGCGACAGCATCGTCGGCTTTGGGCCGTCATTTTAACCGTCCAATTCTAGCCTAAGCAGTGCAAGGCAATTCAACGGCAGCGCTGTGAGATCACTGTTGAACCACAAGCGATCGCACACCGAGGAACTGTGCCCAAATCTGTTCTCCCTGAATTGCCTAGTGAAGCCCTTCGCCTCGGACGGGATCATTGGCGTCGTTTTTCAACATCTCTGTCTCCCCGTACCCCTATGTCTAGGATTTGGGGAGTGCTCAAGGGACTTTCTACTCCTGTTTTCCTTGTGCAGTGACGTCACATTTGGTCACGTGACTCGGGAAAACATATTGCCCCAGCGGAGTTGCTGTAGGAGGGCATGCCGGGAGTTGTTGCAGTGTGCATGCAATTACGAGCGCATATTGTAAAAACACAAGCTGTTGGCCCATTCGGCTTGCAGTATGACACCTGTGACGCATGCCCATGTTTTCCCGAGTCACGCGGCTCAAACTGCTCAAAGGATGCGCGTGACGTCATCTGCACGAGCATCAATGTTACGCGTTAAAAGTGTGCATTTCCTAGCCTGGTAATTCGCCCGAAGAGCTCTAATGTGTCCGGACGTACTTTGGTCCAGGCAGCTTCCCCCATAGGTGGCTCATGGCGCGCAGTCTAGCTGGTCACCGAATAGCTGTCCTGATTCATGAACAAACATAACCGGGAGCAGGAGAGTGCATAAGAGTGCATGAAATATAGAGAACCAAACGCATGCTCACTCGACATGTCCACCGTTCAAGTTAATGCATCGATGAGACCTCCTCACGTACCTTCCGACGTGTGACATTTAGTGACCGAATGCGTGATTCGCTTAACTTTCGCATCAAATTCATCTGCTGTTCAAACTCTGCCGTAAGACGGCGATCTCGAGTAGCAGCTCCGTTGCCGCGCCTAGTGCCACCTGTGGGCAGTGTAACAAACTACCGTACATCAGGCCATCACAGCGGTTTGGTGGGATCCTGATTCGGATGTCATTCAGTCGGTAAGATTTTGACGCCACAGTGTTGACAGTTGAGACTTCGGTGTGTGATTTGGCACACTGGGTTACACATCCGCGCTGAGGCATATGGTTGGCAGTCTCGTATTTTATTTGTTTGCAAATTGAGACCCGCATGTCCAGGTCATTTTCCTTAACACTCCCTGTGCTTTGCTCTCCAATGCAGAGGAAATAGAAACAGCATGAAACGCCATCCTAAACCTAAATATATTATGTCCAATACGTTCGCACTTTCCTTTCAAAAGCTTGTTGCGCTTCCTTCTTGTTTTGTAGAGCTGTGCAAACAAGTAAAAATTTTATCCGTGCATTGGAGACTCATATAATAAAGTTTCTTTTTTATTAGAATTATTATTTTTAAGAAGCATAATTTCTAGTGTTATTACCGCCGTTCATTCAGTGGGATGCATAAAATCGTAGGGCTCACAGGTTCCATGAAAAGTTGAAACCCGTAGAGGAGAAACAACGGACCGCGCTACCCGGAGCCAATCTTCGGCAATCCCACTGTAGCAGTAGCTCATGAAGGAAAGACGAAAGGAAGGGGGGAACTCAGCGAGCCAAAGCTGCAGAGTGGACAGCCTTACGTGAACCAGCTATGAGCAGAGTCGCGAGGTTGTCGTAAAGATATCGGTTATCAAAAGTGTAACGAGGAAGCTCCGTGTCGCATCCCACTGATTTTGCATGGAAGTAGCTAATCGTATCTAACAGGTGAGTAGGCTGCGATTTCTCGATTCCAGTAGAAGAGACGTCTCATACTCAGAAAACACATTTCGCATTGAACTTCGATTGTATTTTGCAACCTGTAATTTATTTATCATTAGTTGTGTCACAGCCTACGCAGGCATCCCGCTTTGTTGACGCGCGACCAGCGGGCATTCAAATATACAAGGACGCCAAAAACCTTCGTTGTAAATGCTACAGCTTAATGTGTTTGTTGTGTTTTTCGAATATTAGTTAAACTTTTCGTCGCCGCTGGTAGTCCCGCAGCAACTCCTTTTCTCTCCCCCGCATTTAAGGGCAAGTGAGAAAGTGCTGTTCTGGCGAAGGGGGGGGGGGGACCAGAAATCTTTTCTTTTTGGGGCTATTTCTTTTTAAAAAATACCGAGTCACCGCCGCCAAGCAAATAGTGGCTATGAGCGGCATACAGACGTGGACAGATGGAGAGAGGACAGCAGGAAGGAGTGGGGTCAGGGGGGTAGTATGCGTCCTGGGCCCACTTCAGGGGGAAGTGTGCCGATATTTGCCTGAAAAGCCTACCAGAAAACTCAGGAAACCCTCACGCGCAGCCGGTGCCGGGCTCCGAACCCGCGTCACTACCAAGGCTCGGCGCAAAAGGTGATCATCCCAAACACTTCGCCACGCGAGCTGGTCCGGGGCAATTTCTTCACGTTATATTGGCTCGATCCATTTTCTCAAAGCGACAACGGCATCAGCTCAAAGTTCACTATAGTCGTCAGTAGTGCACGAGGACCTATATATATATATAGAGAGAGAGGTCGAGGCAAGTACAAAAAATCAAACGGTCACGAAGTTCTACAGTTGTGGAAGGAAAAAGACGCAGACAACAGATTTTAGGGAAGTTAGAAACACTAGTTCATTTAATGGGCAGAAATTAAAAGTTAATTGAAAAAAAGGTGTCGACGTTTCGACAGTGCCACTGTCAAACGTCGACCCCCTTTTTTTTTCATTCAACTTTTAATTTCTGCCCATTAACTGAACTAGTGTTTCTAACTTCCCTAAAATCTGTTGTCCGCGTCTTTTTCCTTCCACACACACACACACATATATATATATATATATATATTAAATATAACGAATAGACTCCGACAGCGAACTTTTTGTCCTGACGAAGACAGTGCTACTGTCGAAACGTCGACTGTTCTTTTAAACGTTTCATAGCATATTATAATCTATGTTCTAAATTACCGATTAAATAAATTAGTTTTTGCTAACTTTCCTGTAATCTGTCGTCCACGTCTTATTATTTTACTTTATATATATATATATATATATATATATATATATATATATATAAAGCGTAATACATCAATCTGAATGACGATTGATTCTTAGCATGTTACGCGGTGAAGGATGAGCAAGGATAAGTAATGGGAGTGAGTAGTAGTAACGTATTGCAAAATAGCAGTAATTTCCCGAAATCTGCACATGCAGCCCTTTACCACCCATTCCTTGTGGATGGAGTCATGCTCATGACGATGCTCACTCGCGTGTGGCCAACAACGGCGAACCAATATCGCTATCCCCCACCCCTCCACTTCCCTTTATTTTTAGAGTGCAGTAACCCACGGTGATTGTTATCACGGTGATAGAATGATGATAGAAGCGGTGATAAAAGCCACTGCTGCAGACACTATTAATCACCTTCCCATTTAGCGTTTGGCGCATGTTGACTGTTGGCCGTTAAAGAAATTGGCTTAATTCTCCACTTAATACACCCGGCTCTTTTCTGTTCTTTCTTTTTGTTCCTTCTTCTTCTTCACTGTCGTCTTTGGGAAACGTTGACATAAGTTCACCAGTTAAGTCACTTCGAAGTCCCGCTTAGTTAAACGTCTGAGAAGAAAGGCTACCTGGCGAGGTGCATTTACAAGAACTAACGCGTCTGATGTTTCGAACTCCTCGTTTCCTCCACAAGCGCGTGTCGGTTCTTCAACTGGATATGTGTGCTCGTCGTTAGCATTTGAAGGATATGTTTGCAGGCCGTGGTGCAAACGGAAGAAAGAAGAGAAAGTGAGGGAAAGAAAGGTATGTTGTATCCAGCAGTATGCGGGGATGAGGCAAAACCGTACTGTCAACGTTTCTCCTACTACGATGTTGTCATGTTTTGTGGCTGATAAAATATACCTTAAAGTTGTTAGTTTGTAAGGCCACTTAAAATAGCAGCTGCATTCTTAACGACCAAGCTTTGTTAACAACGACTAGTCTGCAGTCAGGATCGGCATTGACTCTATAGCTACAGCACGGGCACACTTGTTGGGGTTAATTAGCACCTTTACTGCACGATCCGTCTTCGTCTTAGGCTGGTTTCACAGTAACGCTTTTATCGTCCTTGTTTTTCAGGGAGCCAAAACGGATCCATTGAAACCTACGGGGCTCGATGCCCTCAGGTTCTATTTTTGGAGTAAACGGTGTGACCTGTCACTTTTCAGTTGCTAGATAACTCAAGAATATTCCTATGAGGATTAAGTAATGCCGGTTGTGACCCCCCGTGCGTGACATATAATGATCAAATCCAACGTGAGCCACAGTTGAATAACTTACATGAATTGAACATCATAGACGTTTATGACAACCGAGTCTTTCATCGAGTCAGCCCAGCATCTGCACTATAAAGCTTTCAGATCGCCCACACAACCCACTCTAGTTCGCCAACTCACCACCGCGATATCTATAACAATAGTTGACATGGTTGAAGGAAGGGTACATCGAATAAGCGAGAGAGGAGAAGGTAGGAAAGAGGGGCCTTTAGGGATTGAGCCACTGCGTTTTAAGAGTTTACCCCGCTGCAATCTCGACTTTGGCAGAGTCTGGTAACAGAGGCTTCGGAGTTTGTCTGGTGGCGCCTGAGTGATCGATCAGTGAGGCTCCGTAGCTCACGCGGTCCTCAATTAAGCGGAAACCTCGGCTGAGACAGCTACGCTCCGCCCCTCGAGTACTTTGCGTCTTTCGCAAATGTGGCGCTATAGTCTGGCACACTGTCTAGACTGCCCCCTCCCGCGCGCTTCCCAGACGCATTTGCATACACAGGAACGCACACACGCACGCTTCCAGACTTCGATATGCCGAAAAATAAAGTTGTTTTTTCTCGGAAAGCAAGTTTAAATCTGGCGCAACGATATAAATAAAGGATTACGAACGTGTTATGTTATGCGGCGGTGATTTGCGTGCGCGTCGGGTGCAGCGTCCCGCTCTGCTATAGAAGGGCTAAGAGGTGTTAGAAGTTATTTGCAGCTCGCTAAAGGTCCTGTACTATAGGATAGCGTAGGATTTCTGTGGCTTCTTTATTTCTCAGCTTTTTTGTGTGTGTCTGGGGCTACGTAACGATGTGATAAGACGGGTGAAAATTTTCTTCGTGCTGTTAACAGAACGCTGCGAACGTAAGGAGAAAGCTACAGACGCTTGTTCGCGTTGAGGACGCGTCAACAATTACCTCGAAAGAGCCACATGCATTTCCTTTCTTTTTCTTTTTTTGTGTTAGCGCCGTGAAGCAGCTGTGGCTATGGGGGACGTACAGACTTGGAGAGTAGACAGCAGGACGGAGTGGGAGACAGGGGGGTTAGTATGCGTCCTGGACAGACTTCAGGGAGAACTGTGCCGAAATCCGTCTGGAAAGTCTGCCGGAAACCCCTTGGAAAACCTCAGACAGTAGGATTCGAACCCACCACCTCCCAGTCTTCAGCACGACCTTGGCTACCAACGAGCGGATGCTTTTATGGGATCGCACATGCCTTTTGACAAAGATGGACGCTAAACGTCGTACAACAAAGTTGGGCTGATATCGGTTGTACGAAGTACGTTATGAGGTCTTGTGACATCATATCGGTGCTCGTTCCTGTAAGTAACAAGAGCATGCATGAAGTAGGGATGTGGTGCTACCGCAACAATCGCGATACCCTATTTCAGTGCATGTGGGTTAAGATGTGCTAGTGTGCGCGCGCGCGTGTGTGTGTGTGGGGGGGGGGGAGATATGTTTAATGCTGATTAAAAAAAAGAAGAGTAAGGTGAGCCATGATGGAGGGCATGTGAGTGGGATGGCGATGAAGGGGATGAGACATACACAAACGCACGCACACATGCCAAAACACATAGCAAGTCAGGTTTTACACGTGCAGAGGCCCCTTAACTGTAGGGGTTAGCAGTTGATCTAGTCGACCACACGTGATGTTGTACGATGAAGTCTAATGTAGATCGCATTTCTGCACTCGTGCAAAAGTTACTGAGGCTAGAGGAGCTCAAGCATATACTGGTGGACGTCAAGAACCGGAGAAATTAGTGCACACATTGACAGTGCTGGCACACTGTGCACTGACGGTGCTGCACATACGTAGCATGAGGACGTGTTGAAGGTTTGCCGCCCCGCCATGCCGCAGTTGGAACTCCTGTTCCAACTGCTGGTAGAGGTGTATCCCAATCGGTGTCTGAATTGTGCAGGGAAAGCCAGATTGAGGCGAAGTCTATGCATAAGGGAGCAGAGACAACGGGATAAACGGCCTCGGAGTGAAAACGACAAAGTTGGGTCCATAGAGTACAACAAGGACCTGTCCGTAATGTCCCGGGGCCATTGTTGCACCGTTATCGGTTGAATCATCGCCGACAAAAATTCCCTCCTGTCATCTCGAGTTAACATATTGGGTATACAACCACTGGGCATTGCCGGGCAGCGGTGGCCACTTTGTCAGCCTCTACAGGTCCGCTTAGTCCGCAGTGACCTTGGTTCCATTGGAGAGACATGGAGTAGCCTTCGTTGCCCAGTCTCTGAACTTCGTTGATGACGTCTGTAACTACTGGATCTAGCGCGCCACGCACGCCCATATTCGCTATGCACTGCAGGGCTGCCCTGGAGTATGCGTACGTAGCTTTTGAAGATGACCTGGGTTACCAGATGATCCAGGTGGGTACACGCGTCATTGTTGCTGGTCGCTTTCGCGGAGCATATACTGCTTAGCAGTGGCAGAAAACAGGAATACCGTTAATATTCGCAGTACTCATATTGATTCTGTTTGGACTTTTTTTTATTCACACGAAGTTTAAGAAGAACTTAGGAACATACACGAGAAATGTCAAGCCTACTCGGAGTTTTCTTTCTGGTGGCATTCGTCATAATATTTGTGACGGTAAAGTGGATTTACTAATCGAACGATCACTGCCATTGCACTAAAGTCGAAACAATGACCCACATTGTAAATGACTGATTCTACCGCTTATGTGCTAGCATCAGACAACGACCTTGGTAAGTGAATTAAGGCTGTATAGCCGGTCTCAGCAACTTGAACTTCTGAAATCGGAAGTATGTGTATACGGATTGCTTAGTTTTTCCTATTCATGTAGCACACGAATAAATAAGGGAAGCTAAATAATCAAGTTCTTCCCAGACACAAAGCAAGACCCGTTCAGGGACTTTATGCTGGCGACAGTTCCATGCAAGTCTAAATCTAGTCAGTGTCGCGAGACATTTCGTGCACACTTGCAGAATCAGAGAAAAAAAGCAAACAAACAGCAAATACTTAACAACGATTACCAACGAACAAACCCCGAGTGAGCGAGCGATCGTTTCGGCGCGGACGCATGAAAACACCGGAACAACTCGCATGTCATAACCCAATATTATTTCGAGAAACTGGCATACCGGCGAGCCAAACACCAGAATAGCGTGTGCAATTCGTGCTATGGTACGGATTTTGCGCATGCGCAGTGAAAACGCATGCTCGTAACAGATACGCGGTACAGAACCGGGGCACAGAACCCATAGTTCATTTCACTTTCGGAGAACAGCAGTTCCGTTAACTTACGACTCTGCAAATGTGTACTTAAGTACTTAAGCTGCACGGAATAAGATGTTCTCGTCCTCCTCGTGCACCACTTGTTCCGCTTGCGTGCAGCAACGGAAGATCTATGTGACGTAGGGGATTACCAGCAAGTGCACGAGCCTGCTTTCGTTGATACAAATTCGCTGCCACTGAATTTACCCGCAGTTCAACAGGTGCGTGAGATACGAAAGCACAACGTGACCACGGGCTCCACGCATATACAAAATTATGAGTATTACTCCACACCTACAGGCCGGAGTGTGTTCCTGGCAACCACATGTAGAGCGTACCGTACCACTAGTGTACCCTGAAGTACAGTATCCGGGGGGAAATGTCCCTAAACATACCAGTTTCTTTGAATACTTCCGAGCAGACTGAGAACGAATGCTTACTGCTGCATTCAATATGGATGACATCTGCCCATTAACCCCATCCGCTCACGTTAACCCCTCCTAGATTTTTTTGGTTTCTGTAAGTCTGAAACGACGAAGTGATACTAGAGAAGAAGATTATGATGATGATGACCATGGGTGTCTATTTTGCCTTGTAGGGACGTTCTAGTATTCCGCAAGAGTTGTACAGCGGCGATAACCATATAGACAGATATCATCCATTGCGTTCAGCTTGCACCTCCACTTTGTATTTGTCATAACTGTCTTTTTCTATTCTTGCATGACAAAACTTCGTCCACCGGATGCTCCCCATCTGTCCACGTGTCTTGCCCCCGTGCACTTTTATTCTGAATATAATGGGTAATCATCCGTTTGTGTTGGTCTGCTAAACATGGTATGTTGCTTTTTCGTATGCATTTCCGAGGACGACACGAGATATAGTTCTGTCTGGAGTATGAAATTGGACTCGGCGATGTTCGTCACGACGAAGCTACTCTTCGTAGCGACGGAAAATTGGCAAATTATTTGCCGGGTACCAGGAAATGTTCCGAAAATGTTGAACAATGTTGGGAAGTGTCGTATTCCTATTCCAGCACACAGAAAGCAGGAATAAACATCCTATGATGCTTTTGTCTGAGGGACACTAGAGGCTGATATTCTTTAATACTGTCCTTGCATAAGTCCGTGATGTGTAGTTTGCGGAAGGAGGGGGGCAGTTTTGCCTGCAATTAAGTTCACTTGAAGCAGGTGAGAATGCCGTTTGGGTTCTTGGACCCTAATTTACCTGTACCCACTGGAAGGAACGGTCTTTTTGCATTGGGGACATGCATGATTACTGCGGAGAAGCAGTAACAAAAAACGAATACAATGCATAGTATTATGACGTGAGGACATGATGCAACTACTTCAGTGCACGAAATTATAACTGAAATTATTCATTTCACTGATGCTGTGTTTTTTGTCGAGGTACAGTGCTGGACAAAAGTTTACGGAGCACGCTCCGGCGCATTCCTTCTTCAGGGCGACACGCTAGCAGCGAATGGGACCGTACGGACTCACAGGCATGTGCCTAGGCAACCCAGCAACCTGTTTGCAAGTCCGTACGGTACCATTCGCTTCTAGCGCGTCACTCTCAGGAAGGAATGCGCCGGAGTACGTTCCATAAACTTTTGTCCAGCACTGTACATAACGTGGAACAGCTGACACGGATGCAATCGATAGAAAGTCAGTGTGTTTTTGTTATGGTGCAAATAAAAAAAAAACAAAGAAAGAAAGAAACGAACTACCAGTAATTGCTCGCTTAAACAAAGGAAAAAAAACCGAGAGACAACTTTGAGCCCGTCCTATCTCTGAAGTTCTTTCAGAAATTGCCTACTTGATGTTCCCTCCGACCGTCGGTGTCCTCACCTTAAGATATCATGTATTTGATACGGTGAATCATATGTGCGCGGCATTTCTTAAGATGTATCCGCTAGATTTCGGGCTTGCATAATTCTGGCGGACTGCAGTGCGGGTCTGTTATAGAAAACCTTGGATGAAGTCCAGATAGAGCGACTCTTGACACGAAAAAATCAGATGGCAACATTTTATCTATATGTGTGCAATAAAATGCTGCGTCCAAAGAACAGAATGCAAATTGCCACGCGCTTCTTGCGTAGTCTCGTCCTGATAACGAGCTAGACTCGGATATGGAATAGCATACGGAAGGCCGTTTGTTATCGGGCAGCGTAAGCTTCGTATCCAATGACGAAAATTTTCACTGCGGCAGGGAAATGGGACTTGAAGAACTTGGCCACTCCACGAGATAGCTCAAAACCGCGGAGACTGCTGGAAATTTAGAAACTGCGGTGAGTGCTCTTCCTCATGGCCACGAAAGTCGCAAAATTATTAACAGATTCATTGTTACTTAGAACTGCGTCTCGAAACTTTTCTTATCGTCTCTTTCAAGCAGCAGTGGAGAGCCCAACGCTCATTCATCTACCGTACTTTGAGGGACGTCTTTGCTAGCAGGTTTCTGCTTTGTAATTCTTAACAAGGATTGATCACTTTTAGCTCTCTTCCTTAAAAGTCAAGTTTTAACACGCTCCCTTGCATTTATGGCTCATTTACCACGTGCTTACACCGATATGATTTTATTCACTACAATGTAGTGTCGATCGTTTCTATTTTGAAACAAATTCTCCCGTTGTGCAAATCACTGTCTTCATCGTTTTCTCAGATAATGTCACGTTGCTTCATGCACTTATTCCTATCCTGGTGCACCTTGTGTGTTGCGCTACACATGCTTTTGGAGCCTGCTACTACGTGTAGGTCTTCCCGACTTCTACTACGCAAAGGAAGACAGGCGTCAGTAGGACCATTTTTCCCTCTCTTGATTTCGGCGTCTTTCTATACACTTGCCATATTGGCGAGTTGTTGGTGTCGGCCGTGCATCACTTAGTGTAGTTTCAAAAGGCAGTAGCTGCTGTTCTGTATAGGAGGAGAGCATCGTGTTCATTAAACTCTGCTGCGGGCTGCATTCTGTTATACACATGCATTCGAGACGGATATGACAGTTGGACTCGTTAACTTAAAGGATTTCACGTTTCGGGGAAATCACCGGACGCAGTCAAATAGAGAAAGTTTTGAGACCAATTTGCGTAAAGATGAGCGATCACATGAGCGGCATCCATGAGCACAAACTGTGATGCAGTACAGTGTAGCATGTACAGTCATTGGTATAGCAGGAACTGTTCACCCTACATACAAAGTCGTCGTCTCCAACGTACCTCAAGGAAGATGAAGACAACAGGAAACATGACTTGAAAGGCTGCCACATGTTCCCGCCAGGCCCGGAACACGAAGAGGAGCTATTAATAAGCACCCATTTCATTATGGGACAATTAGAGGACCGTGTTATGCCACGTCGAGCGCCGCGAAGTGGCAACGCTCGACGAAGCCTAGTGGACCACCCGCAGTGCCGTCGGCAGGTCAGATTACCGAAAGGACCGCAGGAGTATGCCACACACACAAAGGTAGGGCGCAAGTAAGCCAAAGAGCAACACGACGAAGACGTGTTGTTCTTTGTATGTACAAAAAGGTGAAGTTCGCGGGCTGCTTCCTCGGTACAGTCAGTGGTCAGGGTGCCGAGGGGACCGAAGAACAACGCCACTGACCTCACTAAGCACATAGATAATACCGGAAATAGAACGGCCCTACTCGCGCACCGCAAACACGCTCTCCATGCACGTCGTTCATCAATGCTCTCGCGTGGCCACATCGCCGACAGAACTGAAGAACTACGGCTCGGGATGCTGTGAACATGCTTTCATGCATGCAGCACACCATTGACGCATTTCACGTCACGTTATGCAGGAAGAACTGCCAAACAGCTTTCTCATGACAAAGAACCAAGCGACTTCCTCAGTGCGGTCAGTTGGTCAGCTATACCGAAGGCAACGAGGAACAACGCTCCTGTCTCCAACTCCTAGTCTAAAAAAAAAAAAAAAAAAGACATCGCTACTCCTTCCCATGTGCACTTACCCAATCCGAGCGTTGTAGTGTCTGGCAATGACGCTGAATCTCTGGCACTGAGATCTTGGACGAAGGTTGGCGGTGAACAGTCCAGTGGTGCGTAGCCTAAGGCTTCATCTTGTTGTTGCCTCCGTCTGAGAGCTACTTGCAGAGCCATGACCCGCTGTCTTTCAGCTATAAGCATGCACTTATCACAGATACAGTCCTTGTAGCGGCAGAATCGTTTGTGGCCTCGCACCAGGATGTGGTGGCCATGGTTTCTGCATCTTGCACACTTGGGCCGCCGGAAGCTGGCTGGCTCCATCACTGGCTTCCTGTCCGACTGATGAGGTTTAACAATGAGCAGAAGGGCAGGGTCCAATAAGACATCGGCAATCTCAATAAAGACTTGGAATCTAATATTGATTACAGTATACCGACTCAAGCCAGACCATGCGCCTTTTCCGAACACTAATTAACAACACGGGCATTGCCAAAATGTGTTCACGTGTTCAGATTCAGCACACATATCTAAATATATTTTGCGCACAACGAACGACATTAAACACTTTTGCCTTTTTCAAACGCGTTAGATGACTGCGATCTGTTCACTATCAGTGACCGAGTTCTGAACGAAAAGTTCTGAAGTCAGCTGCTGGGCTTAGTTAACGTTCGCGAACTACGATAAAATCCCCGAAAAAAGCACCCGGTGCCCCCTGTCAGCTGCTGAGTCAAATGAAAGTATAGCAGGCGTACATTCCGTTGTCATTAGAGGACCCAGCAACATCTTAGCCCGAATGAAACGTCCGATCCGAGTGTCGCGCATGCGCGTTAGTTGTAGGACGCGTGATTTCGCTCAAACGACCACGCTCTCAGTCGGTCCGACCGATTGACATCGGCATCGCGAAGCAAGATGGCGGCTGTTTGCAGCACAGGGGTGACACAAACCCGCCATTGTTGTAACTACCCTCAAGCGGGTGCTTTTTGCAAAGCTGCCATCTTGTCCTGGTCGCATGTAATAGAAAATGTCATTCTGAGGCCATTGCCGCTTACTGACATATTTCCGTCGTCATAAATCCAAGAGATGAACGTATTTTGCAGCGTAAACTATGCGGTGCTTCTTCCGCAACATGGTAGCCCATTTCTCCTTAGTTTAAGTACATCGCATCGGCTCAGTGGGTTTTAACGCACGGTCGTCATCACATATTTGAAAGTCGTCAACAGTACGAGGCCTTATTGCAAAACTGCTCGTTGTACCGCGAGATTATCGGATAAAAATAATTACCGTGATGGAACGACATCCAACAGGTCGTGCAGAAACTATAGCCGCATTGTTTACAAACGGTTTGGCCACCGATCACGGGAGCCGCCATATTTAAGGTCACGTGTGCCTTGACGTTTGCTGTGACGTGCGACCAGCACCTGTCCAGGATGCATTGCGTTCGCCCAGCACGCTTTCGTCTACGGAGCAATACATTGGATGCCACCCCTGTGGTTTGCAGCAAGTGAAAAGTTGCGTTGTTGAGTCGCAGTGAATGTTGCAGTGTGATTGCCATGTATGTTGACTGTTTCGAACAATGTGTATCATCTGCGGGAAGTTGCTGGGTGTAACGATGTATTGAATTGGGCATTCTACACGCTTAAACGTCCAATCTTGCCGTGCTGCTTGGGCATTTGTAGAACACGGGTACGTACCACTTTCTGCATTTTCAGGCAATATGGGATGTACACGGACAATATGGGGGAAATCCTGGCTAAACGGGTCCCATAGTGGTCCCGTATCGCCAAGACCAGCCAATATGGGTCCAATATTGTATGCTGCTTGGGTACATGGGATGAATTGGTACTTGATGTATATAATCATGGTACCATATTGTAATCGTGTATTGTATGGTACCATACTGTGCTTAAAGTACAGTACAATGCAGTTTAAAGTATCCATCAAGTATGTTGTTGTTTGTATCTTACTGTTGGGTGAAGGCAGAAAGCGAGAAAGAACGGCAAGTTTAGCCAGTGCTCTACATTAAGCAGGGCTTCTTACTGATGAGTAGGGCATGAAACAGATAGAATAATTTGCATTTACACTCGCACAACAATCGGCTGTGCTAGGGCAAAATGTTATATCGAATTATTTGTCCAGTGCACAGGATTCTGATACTAATCTATAGATAATATATCGACAAACGAGAAGATAATTTCAGACAGAAAGGACACTAGTCAATAGATCGGGTTGCCCAGCTCTTCTCACTGTCTCCTGACAAATCACAGGCTTTCTAACAAATATAAAAGAGCAGGAAGTGGAATGCAAGATGTCCTGTCTTATGTGCCTGTAATTAGCGCCTATATTTTTTTTAAAGAAAGGTTTTGTGCGCTACCACATAAAAAGGGTACATTTTAAAAATGTGAAACGAAAGCATGCATGCCTCTGGTTCTCCCGTTTTCATTAATCATGTAATGTTTATTCACTGACGTCGCCCATCCAGAGGGCACTAGCTTCGAAAAGGCGAAATCACCGCTATGATGTAGGTCCCTCGAAATTTGGTTCCGGTTTTCGTTCGTTGCCATTTAGAGAGCTATTTACGTTAAAAACATGTAAATTACTTGAATATGGTCCAAGTAATATTCACATACTACAATCCATTTGAGACACCAAATGTACGGTGAATGCGATGTGGATGAATGCCTGGACAGCCAAAACCTGAGGACCTACATTATGGCGGCAAATCTGCTAGCGACAGTGGCGCTCTCTTGCGGATGACGTCATCTGAATATACCCTATATGTAAAAAACCAATCACGCGTTGTATACTAGTATGATAATCGCACCGCAGGACTGTAAATACCGAAGAGACAAAAAAAAAAAAAAAGAAAAGTTACCACACTTCCTATATATAGCATAACGTGTGTGCGAATGCGTGTGCGTCTGTGTATCGTGTGCTATTCCAGAGCCTGGTGCACTAGAGCGGTTCACACGCGCTCACCTTGATCTCTTCATTAGGACAGTGAACGGCCATAGTGGTGGTGAATGTGCCACGTACATGTGATGGTCTAATGGTTCTGTAATACCGCTGCACGAACAAACTCCTAGCCGACACATGTTGCTAAAACCGCAGGGATTAGGCCCCCTTATTATGTATAGGACGTACACATAGGACTTATCTATGAGGATCCTGGGACGAAAGCTGAGGATACAAACAAGCAAGGCTCGTTAATCAAGATATTATTTATGAACATGCGGCTCAAAACACAATACCGAGGAACAAACCAAGCTTTCGTGGACGTACCCGTCGAATATCTAGTGGAATGGCCAATTGTCTTTTTACTGTTGAACAAACTGAATTCTGTATGCGAAGAGACGTAATTTGCAACGAAGAGCGTCACAGAAGGTGAACTGTGGTATCGTTCCTGCTACACCAACAGCTGACGTGTACTGCGCTCGAACGCTACATGAATCGTGTCCACTTTTTCATCAGGAACTTTATTATAACGTCCCCCTTTTCGGCAGGTTTCAAAGAGAGTCTTGTGCCGCGCTGCTATTGAGTATTTTTGCCTGTTGCATGGATGGGTTAGCTAAAAACAGTACAGTCTCAACGCCATTTTCGTTGCCCTCTCCTCGGAACTCCTCTGTGCAAGGACAGATGGGCCACCTGCCGTCGATTTGCACTGCTACCGCAGTGTTGCCAGCATAGTCACTTGGCCAGTGCATATTGCAACGTCTTAGGTTTAGAGGAAGACACCAGTTTGTCTGACAGGTGATGTAATATATTGTTCAACGTCATGAAAGGTATATGAATGATGCACCGGTTATGCCGCCTTATCGAAGACAGTACTAAGCATATGTAATGCTTCTCATGGGCACTTTAAGTCTAAGATCTGAAAGGCTTTTATGTGCGCTTTCCATTTATGTACTGAACTGTGACAGATTCCCGGCTATTGGGCCGTTTGTGACAGTGTACTGTATTTCTTGATTCCTTCCTAGTACTGTTGTCAACAGGAGAACTGTCCGTCTCCAGTGTGACATAAACACTGAGTTTCCAAGTCCATTAGGGCCCCTTCTAAACTACATGATACACGCTATCACCTGACGCGTTAGTTCTGCACTCGTCTCTAGAATTATATGGAATACCATTGGTGTTCTTCTCGGAAAATCGTTCCGTAGTACCAGCACATTTTGTCGGCAGCGAGCTACGTATAAAATATATGTTTGTTTTACAAGCAAAGCATCAGGGGACTAGTCAAGGGATATTTTTAACTAGGACTGCATTGCCGCCTTAGCCGAACACGTGTTTCAGTTGAATTCGACGATGGAAGGCGATGACTCTACGCAGCGCCAAAGGCTTAGCGCCCTTAGGCTATGCATGTATCTAATGTATCTAGCCACCTTGTGTACCTGAGGAAATACGGCTATAGGAAAACGGAATTAACCAAATTCTGCCTATGCTTCGTTCACGTTCTCTGACAAGAATCTTAATTTTTCATAACAGTTACAGCGATAATTTACAAATGTGTATGGCAGAAAGAAGACATCGTGTAACGTGAAAGCACGATTCAGCGTTCCACCTCCATAACTCACTTGCACATAATAACGAAAGAAATGTGCATAATAATAAAGGAAAATGTACAATGAATAACGGTATACATATGTTGAGTGTAGCAAGACCATGTACAAAACATTACCCAGTGACAAGCACCTTGTACGGTGAGTGACAGCTGTGCTAATTGTAAGAGCTAGAAAACCTCGAAAATACGTAGCCCACTTTCATGACAACTCTAGATTCTTGGCCCGTTCTCTCGAATGCTTGAAACGAGCATCAGTCGAGTGTATTATTATGTGGTACAGATATTTAAATTTAGTGTAGGGTTCACGTTGTACTGAAAAAGTGAAAAAAAAAAATAAAAAAAGGCGTGCTGTCATCAAAAGATCTTATGACAGTCGACCCAAATTATCACATCCTCAAACAACGTTACATCTGTCAATAAAGACACACGCACACACAACAACATGACAGCATCCACACATGACACAAGATAAGTGTTGTCGGCTGTTAGCTTCACTCGCGAGTCGCGACAACCAAAGACGTGAAAGTTCACTACACGAACGAATTGTTTTACGTACCATAAGTGCCTGTTGGGGGCTGTTGTCGACAACCGTGGTGTGTGGCTTCATGTCGTTTCGAGAGAGCGCTACTTTTCGGCCGTGACAGCGCGTTCCGCACCCACCGAGATGGGAGCACGTTACATTGAAGGTGGCGCGTGGAAACCGTGCCGCATCTGTGGACTCGAAACGGCGCGCGCACGACGGCGATTGGTCACGTGAGCGAAGCTCATTCACGACGGTGGCGCCTCGCCTCAGATGAGTCTAGAAACAGAGTTCCAGGATTGCGTTTCCTACATTTGCTCCAGAGACTTGTGCAGCATTTCGCGTTTCATGCGAGTTTCATTTCGAGTGTCATTTCAGTTTCAAAATTCATTGGCTTTTCCGCAGAAGGACTAGCAAGTTGTGAGGTGTTCCTTCGTTTTGCGCTTGTTGCTGATGGAGTGCAGGTTGTTCATGTTGTTTGTTCAATTGGGTGTTTACGCTACATACCAGCACTAGCCTAGGTTTGCCCCAATACACATTGACGTCGCGTTTTCGTTTAAGCATTCATGAAGCAAACTCACCGTCAAATGTACCACTAAGAAACGTTCGAATTGAACATGTGAAACGTCAAGTTGGACTTAGTTGATAAATCAATAGATAAGGTTATCAGGTAGGTTCCCTACCTGATGACAGTACACACATATGGCATGCAGTTGTCATTACATCCTTGAGTGTAAGCGTCCATGCAATAACGTGTAATAGGATGAAACGTTTGCGGAAGTACCGACACCATGTACCAAGTGGCAAGAGCACGACTAGGTTGCATAAAATAAAGCGGATTCCCGAAGGTTGTACGCGTCAGGTAGCTAATGAGCTCTTCTGACCGCCTGCCTCTCTCCGGTGCATCACGATTATCATACATAATCGTGATGTTCGATAATCTATTGCGTGAGAAGACTGTCTTATACAGTTGGGTACAACCATGGGTCAGACGCACGAAACGGATCCAATGTAGGTAAACATGTGTAAATCATGATGGAAATTTGTGTTCTGAGGCTAGAACACCGAAGAACGTGTAAATTGCGCATGGCCATGTCCCTGGTTAACCGTGGCTAACTTTTCCCTTCCTTTTTTTTTTTTTACTTTGAATTAAACATATCCCCCGCCCCCCTTGGCGATGTCGTGACTGCTATTGTTTGCATCCGAGGGACAAAATTCTCACCATTCATACAGGAGAACCATTTATGTGCGAAGGACGGCTCCCACAGCAGACGAGAGAAAGAGATGATGTTTCACACATCGTGTCATTCGTGAACACTATACAAATAGAATTGCCAAAACGAGGCATCCGACATAGATGTGCGAGCAGTGGCGTATCTAGGGTGTGGCAGGTGTGGACAGGTGCCATGGGCGCCAGCTGAACAGGGGCGCCATTATGCGGTCGGGTGTGAATGTGCCAGGTCTGGCACTCAACCTAGCACATTCATAAATGATCTAAAGCACCCGCCATTAGAGAGGTTGTAGTGTGAAACCTAGTGCGGACCACACGAAAACGCATCCCCAGGGACATCATGTTAACCATGTTGCCATGGGCGCAGGTAGTTCTAGATACGCCACTGTGTGCGAGTTATTCTGCTGATGGGTGCCTTGATATCAACGTTGAGAATGAAAGAGCAGCAGCAAGACAGGTGACCATTCATCTGAGCCTTTGGAATATTCTTTACATCTTAAGTTGTTGTATACCATATTCCGGTACCTCCATATAAAAAAAAGGTCGTAAAGTTGTCACAAACTAGCTGAAGCCAAACGAGGAGATCTGTTTGCTCATGCTCGATGGTTGAATTTGAGAATGAAAACAGACGATAATCGGAAAATAATCAGTTGTTGGTAACATTTCGTAACAGCTTAGATTTCAAATTTCGTGATGTGGATCCTGCCAACAACAACAACATAGATGAATGGATGATGATGATGTGGGATGTTTCCCTGCGTTGGGTGCAGGACCCTACCCCATTCCAAAGAGGTTCATATGAGAGGATGACGAGGGAAGGGAATCCCTACAGTTCGTGAAGGAGGCCGGTGGCCCTCAGAAAGGAAAGAAAAGCGCCAAGTGCCAAGTATGACATTCCAACCACGTAAAGGAGCATAACACCTTGGGACAGCAGGTAAAAGAGGGCTTGCTGAACTTTTCTGACGCAAGTTGAGTATGAACGGTGGTACAGTGTACTGTTTGAGGTTGGGATGTCAAGTCGAGGAGACATGCATGGAGACACTTGACGACTTGGATGACGCGAGCAAGCGAACGACAATTACGGGAAGGTTAACGTTAAATTCTCTACATGTGTATTGCAAGCACACCTACGCAGTTCGAAGTAATGTCCATCAATTATAACCGTGATGAACTGTTTCTTGTCACTTGGACCATCCGTCACGCTGGAAATTACATGTGCCGGACTCACTTGGCATGAAAGATTCACGTGTTCACTTGACATACAAAATATTACTATTGAGGAAGGCGCGAGGATAACACTATTTTAACCCAATGGTTAGTTCGTCAGAGACTTCCACGTCGTACAAAGCGACTGCTGAGTGCGCTGGGCTTCATCTTCCTGATAAGCGCGACAAGTGTGTGATGCGGGTCTTGCATGTGCAAACTGTATTCGATAGCAGAAATACAGAAATACGCTCTTTGACACGAATAGGAAAGATTGAAAATAGTAGAGATGGGACGAATCGGAATCTATGGAAGCTTCTGCGAATTCACGAATCATACGAATATCGAATCGTTCGAATCCTTTCCTTAAAAAAGCACACACACAAAAAAAGCACACCTCTACTGAAAAGTGCTTTGGAGCAGAATTTGATATCGCTGTTTAATGGAAAAATAAACTAAATAATAGTTCACTTTCAGGAGAAAATATACCCATATACTTCTTCGTAAGTGTAATAAGTGTAATTTATTTAACATGTTGTTCATCGGGTACAGGAAATACATAACCTCTCGAGTCTGTATTTCTTCCATAAAAGTAAGAAACAATCGAAAGCAAAACCGTGTCACTTTTAAACTTGTAATGTCAGAGTTTTATGCTGTGGTTTTGGTGCGCCCCGAGGTCCGCAGGCCAAGCAGGCTTTCGACGGACTCCGGAGGCATCAATTTAAAAAAAAAAATAGATAAATAAACGTGGTTGGTGGATTCGAAAGATTTCATTCGCTGTTTTGGGAACTGGGATTCGGATTCGCCAATCTCGAATCCCTGCCCTAGGATTCGCGAATTCCGTTGGCCCATCCCTAGCCATAGCTATGCCAAATTAAGGAGAGCGCCTGATAATATACGGCAGCAAAAGAACTAATCAATGCGAGTTGGCGAATTTGCGTCTAGAAGTCTCACAACGCTGTTTCCACTTATTAAACGATGTCACAAAGTTGTTTCGTGTGTACTGAACATGTATTCTATAGATTTTAGTCTATACAGATTTTCGTCCTTATGAAACTATTTTACCAGCATTTGTCCTTATCGCATATGCAGAGCGTCAAGAGATAAAATTACACCTCGTATATCGCCTGCAACATCTATGCCCCTTGGCAGAGTTCTGCGTGCTCTATTGCTTAAGATGTTAATCTCTGGCCAGCTGATTACCTCATAGCGAGGCTACGACAAGTAAGAAACACCGTCCACGGGTGTCACCCAGTGTGATTCCGCGAGGACCAACTAGAGCCACGACCGACAAAGTCCTTGTTGTCGTTCGTGGATATGTTTCACAGTTTACGCGGAATTGGCTGCGCTCACGAAAAATGTACGTGCGTCGTGCCATATAGTTGGTGATTCTCGGACAGCATTGCCCATAAGAGGAGTTGTAGTTCACAAATTGAACTCATCCTAGATGGTTTATCGTGTTTATCGATCAGTAGCTTTAGCTGCTCAAATTAAAGCAGGAGACGAGACGTCGTGCGAGGTATGGCGGTGGACAGACAAGTAAATATTGTAGGATGCGAGGAAACAACGGAAAAGTTTGTAACGAAAGGACTAGTAGAGCGTGTTGATTTAGGTGAAACAAAGTGTACGAATGCGACAGGAACACGGACGGATGACACAGACACAAAGTTTGTCCTCAGAAATCCAGTATACAGACGGTCTTTAATCCATTCGAACCTGTTCACGCACAATGAACATTCAAGTGGTTCAACCAACTAGAGCTTGCCATCTAATCGCAAGCACCATTTCAGGACACATAAAACACTTTTGGGACTCCCATAATGTACTGCCGTCCCACAGGGAAGCACGTACGGGAGACACTTTGGTCGTCATAAATAAGATCCACCCAGCGTTGAAAACCTACAAAGGAGCCCATCTGAAGAGGGGCGCATAACGAAGATCTCGCGTTCGCATGGGTCTTCAGTTGAATCCGCAGAACTGTTTATGGTACGAAGGTCACTGTCTAGGTTCCCCGATCGAAAACTTCAGACGAAACATAGTGTATATATATATATATACACAAGTAGACCACCTTCGTGGGGCCGTAGGGCAGTTAGCGGACAGTGCGGTAGAAAAATGGATACCTAATGGGGGGGGGGGGGGGGGGGGGCGACGGTACCCACTTATGGAGCGTACATAAGAACATTGGGTGATGAGTGCGACAGACTGAACAAAATCATCGCACCTCTGCTCTGTCCCTGTGGCGATTGTAATGCGACATAAAGCGGGTCATATTCTATTCTGAACTCGTATGAACCGACGACGGGCGCCTGTAAATGTTGATGAAACGTTAACGCCGCTGGGAGAGTACGTGCAGTTTTTGCACGTCATTCTAATACTAGCAACTTATTGACAGTTTGACACCGTTCCTCTCTGTATGGTGTCCCGAGATAAATCTGTACAATTTCACCTCGACAGTCTGTGGCATAACATCGTTGTTGGTAAACCATTTCAGTGACTTAGTTCGATTAAGGGTGCAGAGTCCCCATCCGGTGGAAAGGGGACGCACATCCTTCGACCTCTGTGAGATTCCACTTACATTCTTAGTGGCGTACATTCTTACTGTATAGTGGCGTCAGAAAGTGTTGCACTTTCGTGAAAAACATGCCTTTGTCTTGTTGGTTCCGATCATTTAACTTTCTCGGCTTAAGGGATACGTTTTCGGTTTGGACGTTGGAAACGTCTGTACAGCGCTGTGAAAATGACAAAACGGCCTGCTTCATACTTCGTTGAAGTTTGTCATAGAATAGATTCCTCAAGCGGGAATTACGAAATGCGAACGAGAGAGCTTGGGTTACAGTTGTCGTTTTATTTGTTGCTTCTAAAAGTATGAGACGCGTTACTTCAAACCGTGCAAGATACCAATAACTATACCAGTATGTAGAAAAGGAACCCATGTCCCATTTTAGTCCAACGCGTTGTACAGGCTTTGCCATTTGCTTTGTTCCTCATTCGATTCCCTTTTTGTAGTCGCAGTAAACTTTATCTGGACGTAAACGGTGTGTGCATATAAACTACAACATCAACAAATAAGTGATGACGATGTAGTGGGATGTTTCGCTGCTGAAGCGACACCCTATCCCATTGCCTGAGGGGATGAACATGGTGAATGATGATGGATGTTCAGAGTTCACACGCAGGAGCCTTACACGTTAACGAGTGTCAATATCTTTTGCACTGATTTCGTGCTTTCGAGGACTTCTTCGCTTCTGTGTTTTCGTTTGAGGGAATCATAATGCCAGTTAAGCAGCACTCGTCCTCCTGCATATTTTATCGTTGCATACTCAGGGAACAATAAAATATCTCACTATATCTTGCGACCTGTATCGCCATGCTCTAACCAGCGCCGCGGAATCCCAGATAGCGGCAACAATCGAAACACTTTGTCCGGTTAGCAACATCGAGTTGTGTGTGTCCCACAACGCAGGCCCAACTTCGGTTCACTCGTTATTTTCCTGTTGTTATAAACAGGAATTTGTTTCAAAATGAAACCAGGCAACAGGTAATCTTGCTCATTCAACTTCAACTGTGATCTTCAGCAACAAGCACGCGGTTGGTCAACAACACGTGAGCGTGAGCCGCGATGTGTAAAACGATCTTCCCTTCCTTCTGACAAGAGTATAGTAAACATTTCAACAGCATTGACAACGGTTGCACAGCCATAAGTATTTCCTATCAGATTTTACAGTATGCACTGACAGTGCACATTACAGCACATCACTGTAAGGAGGGAAAGTTCTAATTTTTTATTAGTACACAGAAGCTTGCATGGAATTTAGACGTAGAATGTATGAATGTCACGTAGAATACCCAGGCTATTTTGAACGAAACACGACACGCATTTCAAAATAAATTATGAATCTATGATGACATTTGTTGATGTTCCAGTAACCTTCGGGTGGCAAAATATCACAAGTGAATTTACACTGCAAAAACAAAACAAAGAACACGAAAACCATGTTCTGCACCCTTCCCGAGATGCCATAATGTCCTGCCTACCCCTCTCCTGCACGAGAAACAACCCGAAGCTGTGGCACAGCCACGTTGAGTTCAACAACGGTTGTCTCTCATGAGGCAACAACAAAGTACTGGCGTGAACTTACCACCAGCTGCTGCACGAAAGGCAGAGTTAGTCGACGTGAGAAGCAAACTGTGGAGGGGAGGTGACGTCTCAGCAGGTTCAACAGGTGGAAGCACAGGTTCCTCCAGTTCATCTTGGGTCACACGACCCATCGCTTCATCCTGAGCTTGCGCCCTTCGCAGGGCCACCTGACGAGCCATGACGCGTTGCTTATCCCTCGTTAATCTGCACCTTGCACATTTGCAATCTCGGAATTCACAAAACCTCTTGTGCCCCTTGACGGGCTCTTCCAGTCCGTGGTTCTTGCAGCGAGCACAGAAGGGAGTTCGTGGTGCTGGAGGGCCGCCTGGAGGTCGACGTCGACCGATTGGTGTGTACGAATTGTTCATCAGAGGCGTTCTTCGAACTGACACCGTTCGCAAACACTTTTAAAAAGAATCTTGAATTGCATGCAGAGGCAACAGCAGACACACACGGAGATCACACCGAGATTGACAACTTCCACGTGTGTAGAGCATGACCACGTTTGGAGGTCTCACAGAAGTTTTCACGCAGTGTGACCGTCGGTTGAGCGTCGGCCAGGTGTTGTCACGCGCTGAGTAGCCAAGGCAGCTGTCAGAGAAGGCACGTTGACTTGGCTGTGATTTGCAGCCCCTTTCGAAGATTGTCCGTCATATCCGAACGCGGGCAAGGTGGATGCGCAGGTTTGCAGTTGATAAAGCAGGGTTGCTGATTGAGGAGATTATAACGACGCCTTGCACGGTAACACTACGCTAGAGCACGCCTGATGATGGAACGTGTGCTGCAGAGCGACTTGGCGGAGCTGCTTTTTCTAACTGCGCGCGCACAGGAACATGTGACGCTTCGGCAGACGCGGGCGCGCCGTCATCTGGTGGTAATAGCGCGAGTCGAACGTAGACAGAAGAAGCTTCGTGCCGCTGCCACACTTGGCGGTGCGTGTCTCGTTCGAGAAGTATTATGTAACACTTTCATTTTGCAGCGTCTGCAACTTCCAAGTACCAACCCATCGTGTACTGAATGTACACGACTCTAACCAGTCCGGTGATTTAAATCTGGGGTCCCTAAAAAGTTGGGGAAGTAGTGCACAAAAGTACTGCACATCATTATCATTCAAGTAGAATTTCAAATAACAGCATTATAGTGAACAGTGTTTGTCTGGCGAAACCCTGCACCTACTGAAAGTTTTTCTCATGAGTAATTGAGATAATGGGCAAAATCCACTCACACGGCTGTGTTTGAACGCACGAGGAAAACTCGACGTCGTGGCTCAATTCCGCGCTAATGAAATATCTCCGGATTTGGCTTTTAATATTTTCTGTTGAGACCTCGAAATCCATTTGAACGAAAGCACTGTGCCCCGTAAAGAAATATGCCGCAGTTGTTGGTTCATCGAGGCTATCGTTCGAGACCAAAGCACTTTGCAACTCTGCTAATTTGCTTCAAAGCAGCCTACCTTAAAATAATGTAAATCATGTCCAATATTGAGTATGTAGAATAATTTCGCGAATAAATTATGCGGCACGTTGCTTTGTACTCTTGTCTGCGTTGTTCAAGCCGGGCGCATTGAAATTACCTTGCCGTGAGCTATACAGGGAGTGATACGCTTCATACAGGGCTTCTTCAGGGCTTCTTTACATGTTTCCCACTGACTTACACACACACGTGTGTGTGTGGTGTTGTTGAGTGAGCGGGATGCATAATGAGTAGGTCTTGCTAGAGTTCCTCTTGGCTACGTCATACAGGCTTATACAAGATACACAAAAGGAGTATTGAAGTTAAGTTTCTGAGTGCGAAGCAAAAGAGTAATTGAGTAGAGAACAATTTTCCCAACCTTGAAAAGTATTTGAGTAGAACACCAAGTACTCACAAACTTCCTTACTTTTAAGATACTATCAGGTTACAAGTTCTGAAATTCACTGCCAATCAAACACAAACAAGGCGAAGATAAACAAAACTGTGTTTTGATTTGATGAATGGGGAGTTCCATCGCCAGGGGCGACACTCTACCCCATTGCTGGTGGTGATGTGGGCACTGAAATGTGATGTGGTGATGTGTGGAAGTGGATATAGAAACGAATACTCGTTCTGATACTCCTGTTTTCCAGCAATATCGATCTCCTTGGTGCATGATCTTCTCTGCAGACATCTCGCCCGATAATGTCGCTGGCGCGGATACCCGATGCTGTGCTCAGAGGAAGAGCCACATAAAACGAAAGTAGCGAGCAGGCCACCTTAAATTGCATCCATTGTTTTAATCCACTGTTAATTTTAAATATTATTCTTTATTTATTTATTTAGCTTACCTTCGAGCGGCCTTAGGCCATACAAAGGGAGCGGGGCACTCATAACACACACACGGAACAAAAGAAGGAAAAGAAAAGAAAAAAATTACTAACACTGAAACTACATACGGTCAAAATGAATAAATAAAGCACACTTCTGTTGCGTAATAGATATTGATACCGCTACTTATTACCGCTTACATTATTTGTTGTCGCTCGCTATGAAACACGGATTCTCAGGCGTCGAGCATTCGCCAACATGCCCTCCAGGCCGAGACATTGCCACCGCATATCCACTAAACCTAAGGCGCCGCCCGCTTGTACGGGCTACGCAGCAGGAAGACGAGGATGCACCTGAAAATCAGAGATGAAATGTACGCACATCTGAATGACACGCAGCTGGGCAAAAACGGACGAAGGTAATCTCTTTCCCTACCTTCCTGTCTCCCGACAAAAAATAAATAAATAAATAAATAAATAATAAGAATAATAGTAATGAAATGGAGTACCTTAGGAGTATCTTAATTAAGTACAGGGTGGGTGCTATAAAAGGTCAGTCACATTTTCGCGCATGACGCAATATCTACTTGAGAGAAAAAGAAAAAAGGAAAACCACAAAAGAAAAAGAAGAAAGAAAGAAAGACGAAAAGAGACACCATAACAGCGTCACATGCAGTTCACGAGGCCTGAGACTCGGAAAAAACTGAGTAAAGCGGCTGTGACAGCCCACTGGTTGCGGTGCAGGACGGGGCCAAGAAGAGCGGCCAACGACAAGTTGTTACAGTTAATCTGGAGCAGACGGCAACGGAGGGTGTTCCTATGGTGAAGGTGCTGCTGACAATGCAGTAGCTGGTGTGGGATGTCGTCTTCCACGCCACGGACATTTCAGTTTGGTGAATTTAGCCGACCCATGTTGAAAAGAAGTGAGGGTGTACGGGAAACACTGAGTCGTAAGCGGTGGGGAAGGGATTCTTGTCTACGACTGCGGTGGCAAGCGACGACAGACTGCATCAGTGGGTCGATAGACCGTAGGAATGGGTTGTAAGTCCTAGTTTCGGCCCCGAACTGCCGAGCACATTTGGTACACCGACAGCCACCTATGTAGACTGCATGTGGAGGCTGTAAGCGGCAGAGGTGCCAGGGCCGAAGCGTCATCAGACCGAGCGCGTCTTGCTACCAGGGAAGGATAACGGACGTATTTTGGTTACCGTTTCCATTTTCGATACTGCTATATTTTCGTTTCCGTTATCCGTTTCTGATACCGGCCTTTCAATTTCGTTTCTGTTACGTGTCCGTTACTGTTTCCGGTAATGGAACGGTTGTTACAGAGCTGCGAGATGATAGCCTGTCCGGTTCAATCAGCGCCCTGTTTTGCCCAAGTGCTGTTTCGGTGTCACGCGTACACTATACACGAGTAATTTTACGTCGTTGGGATGCGCACAACTTGCAAGATAAAAAAAAAGTAGAAACATGTCTTCGGTCACTCGGACTCCAGCAACTCAAGACGGGCGTAACCTTCATCCAATGTCGCATTTATAAGTGGACACTATCAGTAGTAAATAATACTGCCATGGCCACGGTGAAATGAAAAAAAAAATACAAAATACAAAATAAGTAACTAAAAATCGTAGTGCATCCTCCTCGTGCTATGGTGGAGTATGGTGTTGATGTGATGAGTTATGAGGACTGGGACGAGGTAAGCGACGGAGGCACCCTCGAGATCCAGTATTGCGCGCTCTCGTGTGGTATTTAGAGCATTACAGGGAATGGAGTCATCAAAACGAAAACAAAAAAATGAAAAGTCACTCAAATGTCATCGCACAACAGGAATAGCAATTACCCGAATTCAATACCGGACGACAAATTCGTTTCCGTTTCTGTTTCCGGTAATGGAGGACCGTGGTATGCGTTTCCGTTTCCGTTACCATCTACAGTTTCGGTAATATACCGTTTCTGTTTCCGTTACCATTACCGTTACCCTTCCCTGCTTGCTACAGCGTCTGCTCGGGTATTTCCATACAGGCCTATGTGGCAGGGGACTCATTGAAACGTTATGTTGTAACCAGTGGCTAAGAGTTGACTGAATTTCTGAGGTGTCATGATGTGCAAATCGTTTATTTCTAGAATCTATTTGTGATCATCTGTGTTTTCCATGTCTCGGGGTTCAGTCAAATTTCATCACTCATTATGCTACGGCGAGATGACGACAATATATCTAATGATGTCTTGCTGCCGGTAAGAATGAGCCACGTTTCGTGCCCTGATCCGATAATATGCTCTAGTGCTGCCAGGATACCGAACAGTTCGGCTCCTGTCGAGGAATCTGCATAAGGGAGTTTAAAACCATGCCCCAGGTCTTCATCCGGGATCTAGAAAGCCGCGCTCGAACTGTCATGTGTTACTGAGCCATCATTGCATATATGGCGACTTGGGGTGCTGAGGTGAGATGCTCCATTGTGAGCTGGTGGGCTTCGACTGTGGGGACATCTTTCTTTCGTTGGAGACCAGGGATGGTAGAATAGATACGGGGTCTTTCAAGAGCCCACGTTGCCGGTACATAGGATGGCATAGACGCGGGAGATGGAATGCTCTTTCTTACTGGGTTTTGGCGGATAATGTACGGCAATAATGATACATCGAAAGATTGTGAAAACACTGACGAATGACTGAATTGATTTGGAAATTGCTTCTGATATATACCTCACACAAAACAAAAGTTAATTAATCTGTAAGAAAAATTACACACACACACCGTTATACGCGAAGATATCGGTCACTCCCTTATTTACCCCAAATAGCACTTTGCGTACATCCGCCAAACCACTGTCACTGTTTCTGTCAGCTTGGATTATGCGCAGATAATCGAAGGTAGCGCTCTGAATGTCGCACGATTGTTGTATACGAAGCCCCAAACAATCAATTAAATGACTATCCGGGTTGCGACATTGCACAGACGAAAATGTAGGTGTCTTCCAATCTTTCGCAACACCTGTGTTCCAGACGGCTGTAACACTTTTATCTTTGGGCTGTCTGTGGCAAGCAGGTATCGTTTCTTTTCCTATGTCTACTTCCCTGCAGACACTAAATGAAGATTCTCACTCACCTTCGCGAAAATAGGATTCTCGCTGTGATACCCATCAGCGGACGTGCAAAGAAACCATGTAAAGTGAATGGAAGGAAGAGCAAAATTGCGAAGACTTCCTGATCAATCGCCCTGCTGCAGTCACGGCTGAGTATGAGGTTTCCGTTCGCTGAGTGGAAGTATAGAATACGACTGATCTTTTATGTACGTCAACCATAAACACACGGTATGACACATTTGAATTGCACTCGAAAGACTGTGCCGTGCCAACAAAAGTTCGGAGTGAAAATCATCCTTTTTTTTTTTCGCTATATATTTCCACGTCCAATGGTAAGGTAGCGCTTCTTATAAATGTCAGAGTCTCATTTCCTTCTGCCAACAATAGCATAAATTAATTGTTGCCCTTGGTCAGGGACTAGACTTAGATTGTGTTGGCCATGCGTGACGTGCGCGTCGAGTCACGCCGTGTGAGAGTGATGGTATACGTCATCTACCCCAGGGATCCGCATTGAGATGAGGGTGGCTGGCAGCCAACTCTCCACTACCTCGGGTGTTGAACTCTTGAATCTTAACGGGAGTCATGACCACGTTCATGACGTCACCAGAACCGCACAGTGCCATTTTTGCCCGGCAAGAGGCAATGCTCTCTCGACTCTTGAGTTGCCCAATAAACGAACGCACCCCAGTGACAGACTCCGGAGCGCAACCCGCTTCAAGCGACCTTGCTGTGAGGCCTACGACGCAGAGTAGACTACATGTCCGCTTTCTATCAGTTCGCATCCTTCGTTACATCGTGACTTCTGACGTGGACTATATGAGAAATGGAAAGCTCGCGTTCATTATTCGAGAGGGGCGCTGTTACGCCGGAGCATCAGCAATGTGTCCAAAGTTCTACAAATATTAATTGGTAACAGTTAGACTCGTGACACGTTGCCCGCGGTAGAACCCCACGCACTTCTCAATTTCGCTTAGTGATGAGAAGCACTTGAAGTACCATGCACTCAAGTACTACTATCCATGTACTGGGCTGAGTGCTTCCTGCTCTAAAAAGAGAACGTCACCGCATAGCACGCTTTGCACCAAGCGCTTTCTTGACGTCTTCTTTTGAACCAATCTTCCGGCTGCCAAGATCATCCTTGAGACCGCCAAATATGTGACATTCCGCCGACGCGGGGCGAATATGGCGTAATATGGAAGACACTTATACCTAAGGTCACGGATGGTTCACGTGGTTGTACGTGACGAATGCGACCGGACGTCATGATGTTGGAGCTGGACACTCTGCGAATAGTTCGCAACATTTTGATCTGATGGCTGCCTTCAAGTATGCTGCCAGGAGACCACAATATGTTTCGCTGTTCGCTGTTTCTCCACTATACATCGAGTGTTCAACAGTACCCTGACGATCCCCTTAAAAAGGGGGTTTCGATTGCTTCGACCGCTCAGCCATGCGCGGACTACCAGGTCCTGGCAAGTCCACCACATCTGCATTGCCTCCTCTGAACGTACGCGTACATTCATGTATTTACTGCGTTGATATAGACAGACAACATACACAACATAGACGGCATAGACAGACGTGCGCCTGCATTGTATGCAGCCACTTCCACAGTCTGTCCTCATAGGACGGTGGATGTCTATGGGTTTCACGCCTTTGGTCATTATGAGGAAACGGATGGGTGACCGTTGCTCCTCCTTGGTGCAAACCTGGAGCGGGGCAGCCATTTTTAATCAGCTGTCGCGTCCTTGCACATGCCACGCGGAGGTAGTAAAACATGACATACAGGGTAGAAGACCTGGCATAACATTATGTATGAGATAGAGTTCGGAATTTTCACGAAAGTGTACAGGTTGTTTTTTAACCACCCTCATATATTGTTGTAGACGGGTAGAAGTCCAGCGAACATGAGAAATTGATGTTCTGAGGCTGGAACACATAGAAAGGACAAATACATACAAAGCCTCTTCTAGCCTCGCAGTACGAAACTCGCAGTACGAAACTCGCAACTCGCAGTACGAAAGAAGACTGCGTGAGAATCTCTTTCATGGCCTCTCCAACGGGGGTCTTCACTTGGTGCACCTTTTTGTCCGTCAGCTTGTGCGGCGAGTCCGTTTTCTCCGTGATGAGACTCATCCGTTCCTGAGACGCTGTATTTCTACTTTTTTAAAGGATGAGCTACCTGGGATAGTTGTATCCACAGTGTACGACACACCATTCTACATATGGGGATTCTACAAGGAAGTTGCTGACACTATACCCTTCCTCGCCAGGCGGTTTTCGTATGAGTTCATCTTCCAGGCCTCGCGTCGGTCCCTGTATTGGGCTGTTGTTCACTCTCTTTCTCCCCCTCCTTTCTACCGGCAGCTTTTCGGCTCGGGTCCCGAGGAGGATGTGCTCGTGCTAGTGAGGAAGATGCCTGTAGAAGCTAAGGTGAAATACTTTTTCTTCCACCTGCAGACAGGCACTCTACCTGTGCACGCTTGGCTGCGATAACGAGGTTTCTTCGTGGCTTTCAATAACTACAACTGTAGGCTCTGCCCAGAGGAGGAGACCATCGAATATGCTTTCCTGTCATGCAGGGATGCTTTCTTCTTCTGGGACGTGTTCCAGCGTGCCTTCAATGAGAACATCTACCTGAGTGCGCGGGCTATTCGGTACCTCACGATCCGTCCAGGCGGCGAGCTCCCGTGGCACGTACTTATTTTTTTTAGGTTTGTACTCATTGTGGATATCGCGTCGTATTAGAGACCGCAACGATCCTCCAGTCGGCGCCTGGCCTTTCTTCAGGAGGTACGTGACGTCACTGTGTAGGTTTCTCCTCTCCCGAAGAGGTAGTGCGGAGGACCCTATCTGGCTCAAAGTACTTAGCTTGTTCTGTCAAGCCCCACGGAGTATTAATGGACTGTTCCTGGTCCTCAAATCACACCCACACCTTTGTACATACTTCATCTCAAGCACGTATTCTTGTGTCATCACTCTCAATCACATACCGCATTTTGCATTGCAAATGCCATCTACGTCTTGAACTGAAACAGTGTGAAATAAAACTTTCTTAAAAAAAAAAGTATGTTAGCTTAGCTCAATTGGTAGATCCCTGGACCGGTAATCCAGAAGATATGGGTTCGAGTCCTAACTGGGTAACCTTTTCAGTGACTTCCATCTTTCATCATTCATCCAGCGAACCGGTTGGGAAATATGAAGGGAGTTGCCTCAGGACGAGAGTCGCCGATATTTCGAACGAAGACTGTTCTTCTTCTGGGCCAGAAAAAGAACAGTGTCTGTTCGAAATATCGGTGGCTCTCGTCCTGAGGCAATTCCCTTCATACTCATATATCTTTGTTAGGCTTGAAATGCTGACAACTCATAAGAACTAGTACTTTCATACTGTCCAACAGTAAGATGCTAGAAGAATGAAAATACACTACATGCTGTATGCACTGCAATAGGCACGCATTATTATTATTTTTTTTTTGCGTGTACAGCGTGTATTTTTTTTACTAAGGTAGAAAAACGGGGTAGTTGGTAAACCATACTTAAGAATAATGCAGGAATACGGAGACAGGGACAAAGCACCGCACAGGACAACAACGTGGTCCTGTTGTCCAGTGCTGTGTTGTCATTTGCACAGCAAAACTTGGCAACGTATAGCTCAGTGTGCGTGCGCGTTTCAGGATCTTAAAGAAACAGAGGCGCTTTAAATAATGACTGCCTCCAATTCTGCTATCTCACATTTCCCTGCAGGCATCTAATTAAGAAGTTAAATAAAATATATTTGGTAATTAGCCACCTCACTGCATAAGCAACCTTATTCCTAATAGCCGCAAAGACGAGGAAGCTAATGTCAAAATTTAAGTGTCCTTATATGGAATTCTTCTTCTTCTTCTTTTTCTTTAAAATTTTTTTGCAGCAAAGGGGAAAAAAAAACACCGTGCATATATCCAATTACCTGAACTTGTTTCTTATCTCTTTATCAAAACGATTCCTGGCAATAGCAAGATAGCTGATCTGTCGAGTGGTCCGCTACAAGCGCTTTGCGGCCCAGATAAACCTCTGTCGGCGAAGGTCATGCGCTCCTGAGGCGCGCTGGTTAGGTTTCAGCTCATTTGTATAGATAATAGAACTCTGTTTGTAAAGAAATGACGTCATAATGTTCGACGGCGCCACCAATTTGGTAGAGTTGAAGTACGCTCGAAGCAGGGGCGAACAAGGTCGCGCCCGAAAGCCACGGTCATGAGGGGATTACGATGGTCCCTGAAAGGGACGCGAGCTTCGATCTTTCTTTTCTTTCAATAGGAGGCAGCGAACAAGTGCCCATTCGTGGAACCCAGCCCTCCTCTTCCGATCTGTTTCGGTTTCAGTCTGTCTACCAAGGTCGTGATGACGTTTCTCAGGTAGAGGTCTATTCGACAGTTTATATTTCAAGGCACGCGATAGAATGGCTTGAAAAAGGGGATTGTCTGCCATTCTGCTATTTTTTTTAACTTTTCGGTAATTACTTTGTAGCTTTATACTGTCTTCGAAAGGACGTCTGATTGGCCGTAGAACCTACCTGCGAAAACGGTATATCTGTGTAGCTTTCATAGCTTATTTTTATATAAAGAATATGTAACGAACAAAAATGGAGACCCTGTGATGTGCGTGCGTGTTCCCGTTTTGCCGTTTTCCTGTGTGTTTGTTCCCGTTTTGCAGTTTCTTTTTGTTTTTACAAGCTAGCATGGGTAATTTTGTTGCCCACAACAAAGCCGCGGGAAACGGAAAGTTCAGCACTAAACACCATGTTCTCTTCTACTTTTTGACGTAGAATTTACGTCCATCTGATCGTTCACATTGCTGACACTTAAAAAATTTAACACTTTTGGCGCCACGGTTCAATTAAATTAACTAATTGAATTAAACTAAACGTCACCAAAGTAGCAAATCCTCCATCCAAAACTTCAGAGGCGCCTTCCACAAAGCGTACGTTATGTTTTTGCAAGCGTACGGTATGTCAGGAGGCATTGTGAAATGCTCAGAAGTACAGAGCCCTTTTGGCTTGTGTCTCTTTTTTGTTGGAAAGGATGCTTTCTCCCGTTATATTATACCGAAAGAGTGTAGATAGGAGCAATATGTAGGAGGTTGCACACTAGGCAGACTGAGAAGTCAGGAAATAATAGTAGTCGCACTAGCGGGACAGACTACGTGTTTACTAAAACCTCCCTAAGATTAGGAAATATCTTGCGAGGAGCAGTACTACCAGCAATACTGCCCCACGACCGTTCGGCCGTATTCCAAGACAGTCCACCAAGACAGGCCGCGTCAACAAAGGTGCTCTCAACGAGCAGGCTCCCTTTTGCACCCCTCCACCGAGTACGAGGATTTGAAGGGAGACCAGAGCGTACCTCTGACAATAACTTTTGTTGGGATCAAACTGGAAGATCAACCACAGGGGCTGCCTCCCCATAACGCCTCAAACGAACTTAGTCTGACACAACCTGAACACCAACCCTCGGCCAGAACTTACAACTGATCAGAGATTAATGTTCGTGTGAGTTGTCTCCGTGCAACAGTCCATAACTTCGGGGAGCTGCCAGTGGGATAACGCCACCAGGACAAATACGGTTCAGTAGGGAATAACAATCAAAACAATTATTTCCTCACTGTTTGTCATCCGCGAGACGACGAAATATGGAGCGATACAAACCAGATTTGCAGTGTATTTTCCCTGGAGCTTTGAACGTTACTGACATGTGCAGTATTGTACTTTGTACTGTACTTTTAGCACAGAGGCGGTGGTTATATAAATGGCTGTGGTGATGGTGATAGGGCTCGCCGTTTTCGGCCCCATGGATGTGGGCAATGTCACGACTGACGCCCTGGGAAATGTGCGTCCTGGGCCGACTTCTTAGGGAACTGTGCCGACATATGTCTGAAAGCGTCTGAAGAAAAACCAGGTAAACCCCCAGACAGCACAGCCGCCACCGGGATTCGAACCCGGGTACCTCCCAATCTCAACGTGACATGGCCAGCACACTAGCTACTGAGCCACGCGAGCTGGTGCGCCTTAATACACCAGTTCGGCTCGTGATTCGCCACGAACTCTTTGCGCGAGCCAACCAAAGTTGCTTTGGAGCGCGCCAACTTTAAATATACCGTGAAGTACAGACAGTACTGCGGGCACTGGGGTCATCGAGTAGAATTCGAAAGCATTCAACATTTCATTATTTTTTGAGCATTGACGTTTTTATGCCTCTGGGGTGGACGGTGGGAGGATATTCTGTGGGATTTCTCCAGACGTGTCCGTCCGTAGCACTGCCTCTTCACCCCGGCACTCTCTATGTCCCTTCTACTCTCCGCGACTACGTGACAGTCGCACCCCCGCAGCCTTACCACGCTTACCACTGTGCGTCAGTCGCTCTGTCCCATCGACCATGGCGGGTTCCTATAGCAGTCCTTACGGTGGTGGTGGCGGTAACGCGTAGTGTGAGGCAAATGCGTGAATGCTTAAGGGCATTAGCGCTGTTCTCGCAAAAGTTGGTGTTGTCCGGTAGGGTAGACGACGTGTGCGGCAAGTTCTTGAAATCAGAAGGTGTGCCGCAAATCAAGTGGAAAAATATGGCTGCAAGCGCGACAGCGAGAGTGTCACAGGTCTTACTGGCGTTCATAATATAGACGTTGCTACCTTTCGTGGTGGTTTAAGGCTGTCGTACACTGTTTCCCGTGCAAAAGGAACGTACGTCACATTTATCTTCCATTTTATTTCACACGTGGGCACAATCAGCTGTACAGCTTAGAAAAAGAAAACGTTACGAAGAAATTGAATCTGCATAGCGCACAATTGAAGGGCACCCTGTGTTGTGCATCACGAATGAAAAATGAAAAATACCAACTCCACAAACCTTGATGACAATGACTGCTGCACTTTCGCAAGGAGAGCAAGTATATCACAAACCACAACTGATACCAAGATGTGACTCTTAGTATGTCTGTCACTTTTTACATGTGAAAATGACAAGCAAAAATGTGTTGTCCGTCGCGAATGATGAGCTATGACGAACGAGCTATTCATTTGCGGTGTGCGCTGACTTGACTGCACTGAATCATCAAAGGACTTTTGTTGCTCATCATGGACACGTATCGTTTATGTGTCAGCATTTTTTTTATAACCGATATTGTTATGTGTAGCTTACGGATGGTGCACGTTTCTCACGCAGTGGTGTGGCACCACGTAGTCTGTAGGATGGTTATCGTACTCGCCTTGCGGAGCATAGGGCGGCTGAACGCTTCGTGACATAATTTGTTCTCCATACTGCGGGACTGGGGACAGTAGTGGATTGGTTCATTCACCTCTCCCGTGCGTATGTTTAGCCTGCTAAGAAGCAGCCTGTATGGCGTAGCATGCTCTCATGGGACATCGCAAACTTCGTGCTATTCCTTACAGTACGTACGTCAGTTCTTCTTCTGCATAATTTCACTGGTCAGTCATTGAAGCCTTCGAACTTTTCTCTAGAGGGTCTCACTCTACATTTGTACTTTCCACTCCTTGGCCCGCCATTGCGACAACGTACATAGTATGCCAACATGCTTACATGCGGATGTCTGTGGGAATCATCACTGAAAATTGATGAGCGACACAGCCAGACACAGCCAACTGAGGCCATAGAACAGTCGCCAAAATGGACATTGTTTAATTATAAGCGAAGTTATGAAGTTCTCGCCTGCTATGGAAAGTACTTCCTGGATGCACTGGTACATGGCACCTGTCTTCACTAAGCAACACTGGTAATGTTGCTTATTGCCGGCGGCATAGTTCACCTTCTTCCTGCACGAGCTGTCCTTAAGTAAACCTACAGACGAAAACCTTGGGGTCAGGTCTCCTTATCCTGGATATGTACTGTTCTTATCGCCTCCGTTACAAAAAGAACTTTGGAAAGAACTGATCAGTGAGAATATACCAAGAGGTCTGTAGCTTTACCTACAGTGTCAAAACCAGAGACCGATGTATTTTATGTATTTTCATAAGACTCCCCTGATGAAGTGTATGACGTCATGAAAAAGAATATCTTATCGTGCTGTAGACGTTGTTATGCCGCATTGAAGTGCACCCTGTGGTTATACTATCGAAGGCATACGTGTGTAACAAAATTTCTCCTTGGCCTAGAAGCTAGGTTCTAACCAAAATGTCCCAAATACATTGCAATTATGCCTCCGGCTGTGATCATGTACAAATGAAGAAAAAAGACAACGGTAACAACACCTACAATGTGGCTTGCACTAATGTTCGCTTATTCATGTCTGTGATTCACACACGAACACGTCTCGGTCTGGGGTTGTGGCACTGGGAGGAGCACGACCAACGTTCACGAAGAGCTCTACAATGTACAGCTTTGCTTCACTCATTGGACTTTACGCTGAACATAGTGGGAGAGGGGAACGCTGGGTAGACGAAGGGTCTGCCTGCCTAAACTGGCCGCTGAACGAGGCAGACGTATGTCTCATGCGGTTGCAGATCAAGGGTTCAGGAGACGATAACAAAGTGACTTTGCCGTGGCCTATTGAAGAACAACATTATATTGGCTTCCATGCCACACGTTTAGGTAGTGAAATTGCACATAGAAAATTTTAGAAAACTCGCTTGTGTGTTGATCAACCCTGGACTGTCCGTCTGAGTGGCACAAAAGTAGCAACTAACAGTAATCAGCATGTGGCCAGCATCGTAGTGGGGTCGCTTCCTATGCGATGTGGCTAGCGATACCGGTGAACGGATGGCGTCTCTAAATAACTGAACGATTTTATCAATCTTGATCAAAGGGAGGAAGAGGGGGAGTTGGTGATAGTTCATGTCGCTACAATGCAGCACTCAGACGGGACGAAGGGCGGTTAAAACAAGGAGACAAACGTATCTGCAAACTCTCAACTGACAGGAATTTATTTGCGCAGGCATATTTAAACAATCATAAGAAAGATAGGTGGCGCACTAGCTACACAAAATTTCATTCCCTTAGTGTGGTCCACGTGGGCCCGGACTGCGAATGCATACCATGCTTCGAAGAAACATCTGTTCTGTGCAAGAACACTGATAAGGCTGTACGCGAGATAATTGAAACCTTTTGTATTCACAGAAAAGGGATGCATTGTATCAGTGCCCGGTCCCTTGCCCTGACTGACATAGAAAAAGAGTTTCTAAACGTGGAGTGTGGGGTTGACCTTGCGGGCCCACGTGGACCACACTAAAGGAATGAAATTTTGTGTAGCTAGTGCGCCACCTATCTTTCTTATGATTGCTTAAATATGCCTGCGCAAATAAATTCCTGTCAGTTGAGAGATTGCAGATACGTTTGTCTCCTTGTTTTAACCGCCCTTCGTCCCGTCAGAGTGCTGCATTGTAGCAACATGATTTATCAATCTTGGCGGCACTACTAGGAGACAGTTTGCATAAAAAGTAACCCTGTTTGTAAAAGGTATCCTACGAAATGGCAGAAACGCGCGTTGACTCAAAGTTGCTTTTATAACGGACGTAGACACCGGCAGAGCTCCACGTCTGTCACGCTCCGTCGTCACCGATATCGCTGCGGATCTGTAACATCTTGCACCACATGCGTTTTCCCGAAGTGTGGCCCTAGAAGTGAAGACCCTAGAAGAAAAAGAAAAAAAAACTTTAATATACAGTGGAAAGTTTGTCAATGCTCTGAAGCGGTAACCACGGTGAATTTCGTTATGCAAATGATCCGAAACCAAACTAGCGCACCTTGGGAGCGTATCGCCTTCACAGACGGAGGCTCATCTGGGCCGGAAAGCGGTCTGGTCGGTCTGGTTTCGGTTCCGACTCATTTGCATGTCAAAATTCAGCGGCCTATATTTCAGCGCACGTGCTCGTTTCAGGATTTTTTAAAACGTGGAATGCCTTTTAACAAGGATTGCCTCCCATTCTGCTATCTCGCTTTTGCTCGAGATCCCCTAGGTAGAGACTGAATTAACGAATTTTAGGTAATTCATCTTAGTGCGAACTTGCGGTTACGTAATTTTTCACTTATATACTTTCTTCGAGAGGATGTCCGCTTCGCAGTATTTCTCGAATGCAAAAACCACATCTATGCTGCTCTCATAGCTTTTCTATAAGATATCTCTAAATAATGTTCTAAAAATAAATAAAAGAATAAAGCGCCTTGTACAAAGCTATAAATGGTGTTTCACGAAGGTCCTCAGGCTGAATAATTCGTACATAAGTGGCGCTATCGAAAAGCTATATTTGCAGTGAGCATCCCTGCAAGGACACCACCAAGGAACTGCGCAGTGAGTGGCTCATTTGCATACGCTTATTAATTTAAATAAAACTCCATAACTTTTAAATTTACTTCGAACGCTTTCAGAACCTTCAGTGAAAAATGTTCCAGCAAAAACCGGTCTTGACACTAACTGACTTTTCCAGTAATTAATTGGTTTCGATTTCCATTTTAGTTCCGAGGAGACGCGTACCAATGCGCCATTTGTCTAAGCTATCCGGCTGCCAACTACGTGTTCATCTGCCTGGTTCACACGCGGGGGTGGTGGAAGGTAAAAACACGTCACGATCTCCGATTCCTTTGCTCGGCTCTGGCTCCTCCACAGTGCTGAGCGCCCCCCCCCCCCCCCCCGGATGCGCTCCACTGTCTTTGTAGGACACTTTTACACTGGCTCAAGTCGAAGTTGCCCCACTGGTAGAGGCTAAGTGCTCGCTGTGCGCGCCGGCAGTCGAATCTGCCTCCACCGCTAATCTTCTTCGGCGCTCCCGTAGCCCTCTCGATCGCACGATGCTGAACTTTTTTTTTAGGATTCCTCTCGAGTCGCGGGATGCCGGATTCTTCGGAATCCCGTTTCTTTCGATGCTGATCATATATTAGTTTCATATATGCCAACGTTCTGGAAAAATTCTGATATTTCAACTTTGCAAGTTTATAAAATTGTGGTTATTGTTGTCGAAGCCGATATCGCTTAAAGGGGTTGGAACACTTTGATACATGCGGGTCATTACATCATGGACGCCAAAATAGAGAGGAAGAAAGAATACTTCTTCTACGTGTCGTACTTAGCGAGATACAAGCCCTCGCGCACACTTCCGAGCAAAGCGCAGACATCACAGACTTCAGAGTCTCACAGTTAGCACCTATTGGTAGCCGTAAGCACGTGACTCCTTGTGCGCTGCCTCACTGGCGGCGGTGAGGTCTGTGATGTCAGAGCCGCATGAGCTTCGGTATCCGCGGTGTCAATTTTCTCCGCTTCTGTTGCCCTCTTCGCTGTGAAACTTTCAATGCAGGTTCACATCGGTGCAAAAAAAAGTTTTTTATGTTTATCTGGGATAACCTGGGATGACCTGTCGCAACCTCCTTAAAGTTCACGTAGAACCTCTCAAGCGCTTTCCAACAACACCTCGATTGGCGTCCTAGCTTCACGCATTCGCAAGACAGACTGCCCGCGAGGTATCCGTACCCCTATATTTCCGGCTTTCTCGCAGGCGCCCGTCACACCCACAGATTGCCTCAGCCGCTGCAATTACCTTGTTAACTATCTGGATTTGGGCACTTGGGTGCTATAGGTTTAGTACTCACCGAGTTATCGCGTCATGAAATTCGGCATAATTTCGTTGCGTCGTAAATTTTGTCCTGGCTACCAAGCCGCACTTATATACGTTTTCACGCCAAAAACAGACAGAAGAGACGCTTCGATGCATCCGTCACCATGACGATAAAAAGGGCACGCTCTGCGGGGTCCCTTATCTTCCGTCATTCCCGTGTGTGAACCACGCGTGTTGTGAAAACCTAAGCTTCCACTCAGAAAAAGAATGACTGGCAGCACTGCTCTATAAAACCAGCTTTAATGGACTCCCGTGAACGACGATTTCGTGAAGGCTGTTTTAGAGCATTGCACGGGCCTAATTTTCAGGCCCGTGCCCGGCCCAGGCCCGGCTGCTACGGCCCGTACCCGGCCCGGGCCCGACGTCTTCTATATATTTCCACCTCGGACCCGGCCCGAGCCCGACTCTACCGGCCTGGGCCCAACCCGTACCCGACTGTTTCCATGCTCAAGCCCGGTCCAAGCCCGCCTCTGCTTTATTTGTTCTCGAGGTTCGGAGGCGTATTTAGATTTACTAAAGAGCACAACGCAGCAAGGAAAAGGACGCAGCTAATTGGTGGAGAGTCAGGAGGTACACTCGAACGCAGCAGCGGCTGTGTTTCTCTGCCGGCAAGCCACTCTGTGCTTGGTGGTTGCTTGCTTGGGAACGCAGCGCGCAGCCGCGCGTGGGCGTATGTACATTGCGGTTCAAGAGAGACTCATCACCGCTCTATTGCGCATGCTGCGGTGTTAGTTCCTATTTCTTCAACTCTCACGCGAACGAAATATATGACCTAACCGACCCTCTAGCCGGACTCTCATAAAAACGAAATATGTCAGAACACTTAACCTCACTGACCCTCGTGCCAGACCCTGACGAGAACGAAATATGTCCCAACACCTAACCTAACTGACGCTCGCGCAGGACCCCACACCAATCGTCCCCAAATGTGTGTGAGTGCACGCGTGAAATCCAGACCCATTCACGAAATAAGCATGATCACATGTAAAAAAGTGATAGTTCTCAGATGAGAATACCTGATATCCCATACCCAATGGGGAAAAAGAGTAACGTGAAAATTCAGCTGTCCAGTCTCGTGAAGTGAAATATGTTCGCGTACATGCCCCACCATGTCTGGCGTTGTGATGACGTACCCGGCCCGGGCGCGGTGGCTGAAGCCCGAGCCCAGCCCAGGCCCGCCTAAAAAAGGCAAAGCCCGGCCCGGACCGGCCCACGGGCCGGGCTCGGGCTTTCGGGTAAGCCCGGGCCCGTGCAGTGCTCTAGGCTGTCTGCCACACTGGAGGTTTCATCGCTGACGACATGCTAGTTCCAGGTGTGATGCATGAAGGTGGTATTGGACTGCTAATTGGCTGCGACGAGTTGTGGTAGTTGCTTACCGTTGACATCAGAAGATGCGAGAACAACGAGAAATTAGTTGCCATCAGGACCGTTTTCGGATGGACCTTTCAAGGGCCGTCTTCAGTATGAAGTTACTGCGCCGAGCGGACGACGACAGCCGTCTGCGTGTTGAGAGCTGGAGTAGGAACACTGACAGAAGACGACATTCTGACTAAGTTTTGGGAGTTAGAAAGTCTAGGCATCACGGACGACGCCTCCAGCAAGAGAGATCACGACACGGCGGTCGTGTGGTTCGAGAGTCCGCCATGGCTTTCTAAAAGTGAGAAATTTTGGCCAATATCAACTGAAGAATGGCTGTGGTGACCTCAGCCACATCGAAGAAGAGAGGAAACGTAGAGTTATACTGACGACGTACGTCGAAAGAGCTGTTCCTGCACTGCTTGACCTCGGAAAGTACAGCGATTATCAACGCATATTACGGATCACAGCGTGGATACTGAGATTCATAGAGAATGGCCGTGCGACGTTGAAGGTTGCGGGGCCGCTGACAGCTATGGAAGTTGAGAAGGCTGAGATGTTCTGGATACGGCGGCCGCAAAATGAATCATATCCGAAGGAGTTACTCGCTCTGCGACAGAGAAGAGAGACCGCACAGGGATCAAAGATTGCACATTACGACCGTACCTAGACGAAAAGGGTGTGATCCGTCTATCGGGAAGACTTCAGTACTCGGATAACTCGGAAGAGGTGAAGCATCCTATACTGATGGCCAAAGCGCACCCACTATCAGCACTACTGGTCAACAACGTCCATCGACGCGCCCTGCACAGCGGAGTCCAGACAACATTGACAATACTGAGAGAGCGATGGTGGATAACTCAAGCGAGGCAGCTAGTCAAACCCACCCTCTACCGCTGCAAGGTATGCAGAAGACTCCGTGCGACTAAGGCAACAGCCCCTATAGCTCCATTGCCCGTTGAGCGCCTCAACCCAACTCACCCTTTCGACATCACCGGCATCGACTTTGCGGGCCTCTGTATATCAAGACTAAGGGGTTCGGCGAAGGCGTACATTGAGCAGTTCACTTGCGCCACAACAAGAGCTGTGCACCTCGAACTAGTTACAGACTTGGCAACCAAGTCTTTTGTCATGGCCTTCCGGAGATTTATTTCAAGACGCGGGGCGCCTTCTACAATTTACAGTGATAACGCGCTCACTTTCAAGATGGCAGCCCAGGACATAAAAAAATTGTGGACTGTTGCTTGGAGTACGGATGCACAAGACTTCGCCGCAAAAAATCCCATCAGCTGGAAATTCATTGCCGCAAGAGCTGCCTGGTGGGGCGGTATGTGGGAAAGGTTGGTGCGATCGGTGAAAACTTGCTTGAGAAGAGTACTCGGACGGCAGTGTTTGACATCCGAAGAAATGACTACATTATGCCACGAAGTGGAAGCAGTGGTCAATTCACGGTAACTTATTTATCTACTCTCTACGCCTGACGAGCCGAGCGCCTTAACGCCTGCACATCTACTGATCGGGAGAAACTTGTCAGCGCTTCCTGAAGTCTCTGCCACAACTGTGGTCCCACGATCAAATTCTACGGTAGTCAGTAGAAGATGGACACATCGACAGAAGTTGGCTGACCAATTTTGGAAGAGATGGAAGCATGAGTATCTCCTGGAATTGCGGTCAGCTCATCAGTCGGACCCCAAAAGCAACACAACAAGACTGTCTCAGGGAGATGTTGTGCTAGTACAAGGAGATAAAGTTCCGCGGCACATTTGGAGACTTGCCCGTATAACCCTACTCTTCAGAGGACGAGACGGCGTAGTGCGGTCTTGCGAACTGCGACTTGTATCTGGAAGGCTGACTCGACGACCAGTTCAGCTACTGTACCAGTTAGAAACAGCAGAAAAATGAGCGACGGACTTTAGCTCATTTTTGGGGGGAGGATGTTGTGGTTTTATTTGGTTTAGGGACTAAGAGTTGATGAGGAAAACGACGTGAGCTTCGTCTTTGTGTGTGCTTGCTTACTGTTCGATTTATGTTGGTTTTTTTAGTGTTCGACGATGTTCGACGGAGTCCATTAAAGCTGGTTTTATAGAGCAGTGCTGCCAGTCATTATTTTTCTGAGTGGAAGCTTAGATTTTCACAACAATGCGGATGAACACGTAATTTGCAGCCAGATTGCTGACTGAAAGAGCACATTGGCACGCCGCTTCGCGCAAGAAATATGTAAACCGAAACCTATTAGGTAGTTACTTTAAAAATCACAAAGAGTCGACGTGGTTTCTCTCTTATTATTATTATTTTTTTTTTTTTTTTTGTTCTCGAACATTTTTCGCTGAAGGGTTCCGATCGGCAAAACAGAGGTTCCGAAAGTCTTCGATGTTTAATTTAAAAGTTAGGAGTTTTACTTAACTAACGAGCGTAAGCAAATCAGCCACTCACTGCTCAGTTCTTGGCCGACGTCTCAGAGATGCTCACTGAAAAAAGGCTTTTCGATAGCGCCACCTGCTTACGAATTATTCTGCCGAGAGACCTTCATGAAACGCCCGGCATACGACATAATCCTATACCAAAATGTGAACCAGCTAGTTCGCTCAATTGATGAAAGTGTAGTACTTCGAAAACCAGTGCGCATTCACTTTCTTTAGAACGACGCGCATATTTCTTAGTTGGTATCTGTTACAAGGGTAACCGTCAGAGTAGCCTACCGAATGGCATGTATATCCCTTCATATCGGAATAATGACTAAACGACACGTAATATCGGCAACTACGTGATCCCGACATTCGGTTTTCTGATTTCATGTTCCTCATAGCCACCAACGACATCCACAGCAAGTCGAACATCCTGTTACATTGCATCCGACAGGTAAGGCTTTGTTGCGCATTTATTTTTTAGCAGGCGACAGATGCGAGTTGTCTACCTCCCATGTCACCCTGCTTCCTCCGAGAGCAATTGGAGCTAAGGTGCCGAATAGCAGTGCCCCAAAAAATTAAACCTGTACCTTTGCTCAGCAAGCGTTATCATTTTTTTTTAATATTTTTATACATACTGTAGCCTTAAAAAGGCAATAGCAGGAGTAGGCATACATTGCTGGTGAAATCACCAACAGATAGTTCCCTAATCATACCAGGAATAGAGTTCCATTGAACAATCGAGCGAGGAAAGTATAGCCGCTCGCTTACTACCCAAGCCTTTTCAGTTATCATTGTTAGGTGGAGACAATGTAAAGTGAAATCATGCATATGTGCAGATCCAGCTTATGTATCCAAACGTCAAACAAAAGTTGAACAAAAATGGTTCCATCACTCTTAGTGTTCCCCCATGCAATCTTTCCCTGTGCGGACATATTCAGTACTTGTAATTGTACATTATGACGTTCAACTACTTCAACGTCTAAACACATCTTCATATGGAATAGCGGGGACTCTCCAAATGATGGCCGCGCCCATGCTAAGTTCGTCAAATACAAACGCCGTTAGAGACACGAAGACGCGATATCGCGGCAGGAGAAATATTGGCGCGCCACCACGCATCGTAGTGTTAGGTGGCCAGTCTTAGCAGTATGATGGTTTACATGACCTCGCGGAATAGCGAGCGTGACCTCTCTGTGTCCAGCCATCCTATCTGCGGTGGAGTAGTATTTTAAGAGCTGATGTCCTTAAGTTGAGCACGACTGTAGTACAGCTTGGGACAAAAGTTTACGGAACACGGCATCTGCGTATTTCTTTATCGGAGCGGTGCCCTGCTAAACATCAGGAAAAGACCGAAAAAGAAACGAGTGGCCGCCTATTCGACCCATCTCTAAGTATGTGTGTTCACTCCTGTTTGCAGCTAGGTTGTCGCTCCATTGCAGAAATGCGATACCCCGGTGTTCCGTAAACTTTTGTCCCAAGCTGTACCTCTTTCCTTTCACATTTTTCTCCCTATGTGGCGTTTACACGTTTCAATTCACCATTCCTTCCCCATTTTGTCTGTAAGAATTCTCCAGCAAGTTGAGCTATCGGAACATCCCCCGGCCGCTTCCGATGAATATGCCCCTCGAGCAAACGAATGCTGCAACCTGTTCATGTGCACAGTCTTTTGAATCCTGGATATCAAAACATGGGACCCGTATGGAATTGTCGGGATGTGGAGTAGTATTCACCCCCTCAAGACCTGCCGCAACAAACCTCTATGGTGTTCAGTATAGTCGAAGAAGCCAAAGAATGCATGAGAAAAATTTTGCACAACAACTCGTAGAGACGGAGACCGCAATGGAATGGAAGTCTTCGTCTCTCCTGAACTGCTGCATCGGTGAGTTCAAGCTCTAACCAACGGTACAGCCATCGCAGTCCAGTCAATGATGTTCCGAAGCACGCAGGTTCCCTTGGTTTCTGGTTCGTCCGTATTTTCGTGAGGCTTCTTGTAACAATGTACTGAGGAGTCAGAGCTCCATGTCGACCCTAGAATAGTTCCTCTGTGTTACGACTACATTACTTGCCGACTTCCACTATACTTCTCAACACTTCAGAAGAAGTGTAAGTCGTGGGGCACCAATACAAATTTCGGAAGACCACACGAGTACCATGCATCTACTGGGTGTAGAACGCTATTTCTGCCGAGTGGAGGCAAGGCGACAACGGGGAGAGGTTCGAGAATTATAGTTGAGTTTTGTGGCGTGAAATTCTTCAATACTGTGCTCAAGCGCTCGCCCTTGAACGTCTCCGTGTATGGTGACCAACCATGACCAGCGCCCGAACAGTACACGTCAAATGCCAGTATATGAATAGTTCCTAAAAGAGGTACAAGTGGAGTGGTAGGAGTTTCTACAAGTGGAGCAACAATAGGTGATCAACTGGCAGAGGACCGTTGGAGACAGTGCTGCAACAACTTCGTGGACTTCAGAGTAAGAAAGTGGAACAAGAGACATACCAGAAGACCAAAAAGTGGAAGTTGTTGGAGATATCAATTGTTAAAAAGTGTTTTGAATTATCGAGAAATGGGTACAAAGTTCTGCACGACTCAGATTCTGGTCCCGGCGTGCAAACGTTGGTGAGAAATCCTGCCGGGGTGTACAGTGCACTGGCTCTGACGGGTGTGTCCTGGTCGATGCGCTGACGACCTATGTGCTGAGTTCCGCCTACAGAAAAATGTCGATGCTTCCCAGGCCACGGATTTCTTCAGGTCCAACGATGCCAGTTTGCGTGTTGTAGTTTGCAAAGAAATTGTTTTCTAACTACGGTGCGCAAAGCATTCGTACATAAGAAAGGAACATGAGGCACTGGCCAAGATCGACGTGTTATGGGAGCACGTGACCAGATGATTCAGGTTGGAGTTGATGGTGTTCAAAGAAGAAGAAAAGTTGTTCTAAATGTTCATAAGAAATTTTCTTTGCTTTGAAGACCCTGAAAAAAAGGAACCCGCTCCCACCCGGTATGTTCTGAAAGACCAATGTGGCAAGGGAACGTAATAGAGTCCTTACAAGGGTGACCGTGGAACACCGAGGTCGTCTAACCCTCATCTTATTCGTAATTCAGAGAGAGGGAGACCACATGGCTAACAAGTTTATTTTCGATTGATGTTGAAGATTCGTTTGAGTTGCAATATGAGTGCTCACAAAAAGAAAAAGAAGAAAGAAAAAAGGATCCGTGTTTTATTCTACGTTTGTTCAGTGTGTTGAAGGAGCACACTGTGGCAGGAGGCAGAGCCGTAGCGAGGCAAGTTTGCGACCAGGGCAGGGTAAATCTGAAGCGCCCCCCCCCCCCCCCTCTCACACTGCCGTCAGAAGCCCTGTAAACAAAGAAATGAAAACGCTAATTTGCACTGCAGAGATCGTAAATTCAAATTTTCTTCGTTCCAACTTTATCCTGTCTCACCGACCTGCCAGGGCCTGCCGTTCGGCGCCCTCTCTGTGAGGACGCCCGGGGCGGCTGCCCCTCTCGCCCCCCCCCCCCTCCCCGTCGCTAGGGCTCTGGCAGGAGGAAACACTTCATTCCAGAGTTCCCACAGTTCTGTGGTCTCGAAGACTCGGGAGCTCTTGACAAGTAGTGAAGCGCTATTTGAACTCAGAGTTTGATCAGATAGGAGTTTCTACACAAAAGAATAGTATCTGCATTGGTTCATCAGTGGAACCTGTACTATGCGATGTTCTCTTTTGAAAAGTTGGGAGGGGAGGTGTGAAAGTAATCAGTGCTCTGATGGGCTTGGGAGCACGTAAAGTATTTGGATGCGTTGACGAAAAAACATGTTTTTTCCTTTATCATGACACGGTGAAAGAAAGGACCAAAGGGGAGCAGCGTAGTAGCCGTATTGAATGTGTTCCGGCATGGTGCTTCTGGGCTACCGTTTACACACGAAACTGCACAGGTAAATGAATTACAGTGGCTTGATATTACGCCCCACAGAGTCATCTGTCTTTTATGCCCTCTTGAAACTCTTCCGAAAAACCTCTTCCTTGTGAAACTCTTCCGTTTGATTATATAATAATATATATATATATAATTATATAGCAATTCAAAGAAATTGGAAAAAGGGGTATTGCTGTCAGCTGTTCGAGATCGGAAGTGAAAAGCTCCGTCGAATGCAGGTGGCGCTCACTACGCGGGCGCTGAAAAGCGTGCGCTTGTAAGACTTGGTGTTTGATCTGGTCTGTGCATGAGGGCCTTTGGAAGGAAGGAATAATTGTTTGGCCAGGGAAACGTGACGCCAGGTATGTAGTCTTGCCGTATGCACACTATATGTGCAGATAACGTATACCCAAGTCTGCGCATGTAAGGCGATGTGGGTATGCTCTGTCTGCACACACTCTGTTCATACGACGTCTTAAGGCGGGGTCCCATAGTCTCGATTTGAGCAGCAGCAGCAGAGCAACAGCAGTGGAGCAGCAGTGCTGCAGCGACACGAGCGGTCGCATAGCACTGGGCGAGAGCAGCAACGCTGCCGAGCTGCAGATATTCCCTGCTGCTCCCGTATCCGAATTTTTGGTTGCTGCGCTGCCCTGTTGCTCTGCAGCCTGAGCAGCCAGGCTCGCAAACCAATGAGGAGGTTGGTTAGTATTGTTTTCGTTCGACGGTGTTTTGGGCTAGCAGGGCGGTGAGTGACGGCGGAAGGTTTGTGTCTGGGTATTCTGTGATTTGTTTCGGAAGACCTGGACACGCTTGCGATTGCCAGTAGTTTGGAGCGAGTGTTCACTCATCGGGACTGCGTGAAGTGCGCTTTCAGGACATAATTCAGTTCATAAAGTCCAATAAAGTGTTCGACCGAACCTACATGATACGTATGTTGTGTACCAGAGTTAGCTAACATGTTCTCTTGTTTCCTGGAATGTACCTGACAACCTAATACCTTGCCCTGATAACGTACAAGCAAATTACTTTCAAGTCCATTCTGTGTGAAAACCATACCAACCACATTTCTTGTGAGGGTCGACGACTTGCGAGCTAGGTTGCTGTAAATGAAACTGACCCTTGAAAAGGGTTAGATAAAGATAGACAATGTTCAGACAACAAAAAAAAATGTTCGATAGAGATAGATCGTGAACCCATTCCTTGTGAAAACAAAGGCAGTGAAGACTAGCGCAGAAGGGGCCTTTGTTTTCGTTAGACAATTTTATTTCACTAAGAGCAACGTACGCATTTGACAGGTCACAGTAAATCAAAATATCTAATACTAGCAACGAGGCGATATTTATACGACAAAATCCCGTAGAAGAATCTCCACACAACGCAGCAAGACTGTGCTGCACAACAGTGGGACGAACCTACGTTGAATGTCACGAAACTGACTACACATCAACGAAGAGGTAATACGAGGCTCAGACCACCATCACACTCATCTCAAAGTCCACTTATGAGCTACAAATCCACAACATATCTCTCACAGAAACGCCTTTCACCTAGGATTGCATTCCCAGGTGTGTGTACTAAAAGGCTTAGCTGCTGCGTACGCCTTCGAAATGTGCGAAATGTAAACAGTGCCACAGTTGCCAACACGTTTTGTGTTTCCTGAGCCGCTGCTGCCGCTAATACAAAACGAAGCTATGGGACGCCTCCAGCAGCAGAGCAGCGGCAGCAGAAAGCTGCTCTGCTGCCATGTTGCCGTGTTGCTGCTGCCGCACCGCTGCTGCTTTGCTGCTGCTGCTCGCATAAAGCTATGGGACCCGGCCCTTACAATCGTGAAAGGGTGGCGTCACGGTACTTCTTGCCTACAGTGTTTTCAGCACGTATTGGGCATGGAAAATTATGTACATCTGTTAGTAAAAAGGGAGAGAAAGCTCTCTGTCAGAACGCGAAAAGTATCTTCCACGCAGAAGGAATGCTGTGTAATGGATCCCGCTTGGGTAGCCAGTTCGACTTCGTCAAGACTTACAGCCCCATTTTTTTTCTTTATCACATCATCATCACCGCTCCCATGCGGCTGTGTTACATAGGACAAACTGTGTGGTGCCCCAAAAGTTTCCCGGAGCTTCTCTCAGAGCAATGCTCACAGGAACTTCGTCGCGGCACTTGGCCTTGCGCTGTAGTAGATGTCGATGTCGGCCAGTCTGGAATTCCATGACTATGCTACCAACTTGCGAACTGACGCTTGAAACACATGCTATCTCAGTCGCGGTTGTCGAAACATGTGCTAGTCAGGCTTCAGTGGTTGTGGATTGCAGAGATACGTTTTTAGCTCTTGTCGGATATGCTGCGACCTGAAGATGTGTTTTGGTTTCCCTAGTTCTAGAGCTTGACACGTGCGCTAGGTGGGAAGAGGGGAATGAGAGTGAGCTACCTGTATCGGGGGAGGGGGGCTGGCTATAAATCGATGGGCGCTTGAAGCGCGCTTGGGTTTGTCCGAAGGAAGGGTGACGTTCAATGAGAAGTGAAGTCTACTTGCTCAGCATAGGCGGCATCTTTCACCCCTGTGAAAAAAAAAAGGAAAACAAAAAGAACGACAGTCCTACGAACGAGGCGAAAGCCACAAGCGCGTCTCGCGCTGTCCTACTGTAGTGGGTAGGACCTTGTGGGTACAAGATGCCTTCCAATGTGTCACAAGGGATTCAAAGGACACTCAGTTGCGTCATCATTACTTTACGTACCACCTGGTGCTCGGGGCAGTCCATGACAATGAAAATAAGGACCTCCGTCCCTCGTACTCTGGTGCCTCTACTAAACGGTGTTTCAGAGCCACGAGAGCAACACACTCTACTGGTGTTTCCAAGACCACTCACAGATGTCACAAAAGGTTCTTTTCCGGTTTGCATCTCCTCCTCCTCCATTGGGCTAAGCGGTTGCACGCTCAGCTCGCTGACTCACAGTCAGAGAGGATGTGGAGGAGCGGAAACACATCACGGAGCTCCACCAGCGATTTCATGCCACAAGCTCACATGACAGCTGTGGCGAAAGAAAAAAAAAAAACTACAATCCGGGAATCCTAAAGAACGATCGCCGTTGGGATTAGAAGCTCCGAGTTGCCTAGGCTGTTGAAACATCTTTCAAACCCATCGAAAAAGAGACAACGACGACTACTCTCTGTTGACATTAGATTTTGGCCCTTCAATATACTGGTAGGATATCACAGTATTTTACCACAAACTTCGACGAAGCTGTCAGAAAATACTGGAGCCAAACATTGAGATAAACAGTGAGCTACGAGAAAGTAAATCCTCCTCGCTTCGTCTCGTGAAAGCGGATTTCGCTTGCGGATGCAGTGATGACACATCACCTATCATGTTCGCCGCCACAGATCGAACGTAGTAGACATCGTGACCGTCATAATCCATTGGAGAAATCCATTCGGAGATAACGACGTCGCATAGGGCGACGATACGCTTTTCGAAAATCAACCAAAGAACGTTTTCTCTATCTTTACCTAGATTCATGGAGCTGTCCGCCTCAAATACATCCTGTGGGCTGGGAGGTTGCAACCTGCCCCCGATCGCAACTCCCTGTTAGTACCAGCGCCTAGGAATGAAGTACGTTGATGTAAAAACCAGTTTTTTATGCCTGTCAACGGCCGTCACTACCACAGCAGGCGACACATGCCCGTGTCGTCGAATTACACCGGCCTACTGAGCACGCATGTTACGACTATAAACCATCAGATTTTGCTTTAATGACGCCAATTAGCGTCCGCGATGTCCATTTCGCACATGAATGGCATATCTTTATTTTTATTTCTCACCTATTGCAATTGCGGAGCGGAATGTATGTCGTAACTTTCTGTTTATGAAGAAAAAAAAAGTTCAGATGGCGAATTTCGGAGTTCAGTTCAAGATATTCGATTTGTTGCGGCGAAAATGGTCGTAAGTCGGAGCAAAAGTGCGCCGAAGGTAAATGCGGTTGACCCCATAATTTTCTAACGAGTGGATTTATTAATACGATTTTTTTAACACATTAGGTGAAACACCCTGTATAAAGAAACAAGGGAAAGGGTCCGTGTCTCTCGGTCTTCTTCATGGACCCTGTATATACGCGCTTGATTACAGCTTGGTTACCATACTATACAAGCTTGGTCACAGAGATAGTTGTGGAGTGGCAACCAAAGTGGGTACAGCGATGTAAAGCGTTTGACACAACTTTCCAGGAAGGAGAAACGGGTCTTGCCGCTGGCGATGCAAAAGGCACACTGTCGCACCGCTGTGAGAGCGCAACTGTTCTGTGCCGTGTTTGTGTGACGAGTTACAGAAGGAATCGGCACGTGTATGGGCGAAGCCCTAGGAAGAGAGGGCGATGCTCTCTCTCGTATCAGTTATAAAACTTCTTTCCATTGAGGTACGTCCATCGTAAAAACCTGAGATGTGTCAATCGAATCCGCGAACCCTCGAATCCGCAAATCCTAGGCAGGGATTCGAGATTCGGGAATCCGAATCCCAGTGCCCAAAACGGCGAATCGAATCTTTCGAATCTACCAACCACTTTTTATTGTTTCCTTTTCAAATTACTGCCTCCGGAGTCCGCCGAAAGCCTCATTGACTGACGGGTGTTTTCTTGTAGACGGTGAACAAGTTACGTTACATTACGTTTAAGATAACTATACAGGTATATTTTCTCACAAAACTGGACTATTCTTTAATTTGTTTTTCATTAAAGAAATGTATCATATTCTGCTTCAAAACACTTTTCAGTAGAAGTGTGTGTTTTTTTCAGGCTTTTTAAACTCTCTTTAAAGAAAGGATTCGAGATTCGTAAGATTCGTGGATTCGCAGAAACTTTCTTGGATTCGGATTCGTAAAATTCTGGATTCGTCCCATCACTAGTAAAAACGTATTGTACGTCTATCCTGTCCTCCGGGTATCGGGTGTCTACCGACGTCTACAACCGGTAGCGGTGAACGGGTCCCTCTCATATATCGCCACCATGCGGCTGCTTCATGAACTGTCCATAGTGTGGATGCGCGCATGGAGTCGTGATTTTTACTGTGGTTGTCGTGCTCGAAAACAAGCGTGGAAGGCAATGTTTCTGGGCATCGTGATTGTGTGCAGTGAACGATTTCAGAAAATTATTTTCATGGAATGAAGCACGTTGTGTGTCGGCTGTAATGAGAAAGAGTGTGATAAATCGTGTCGCCTCTCTTGCAAGCATGCCTTCAGTGAAGTCATGGAGTGTTAAGTGAAAAGTATCGGACCTTACCAGAATTATCTACTCACCAGTGTACTTCATACATGCGGTGGCAGGTGGTCCCTTGCCGTATAGCCAGCCGATTGTGAAAAGTCAAGTGGTATTCCTGTGGCAGTGGGATCGGGCAGCTGTTCCACGTACAGCGCTTCTGCAGGTCGTTGCACGGGTAGACTTAGACTTGACGTTCCTGGATGAGGGGAAGTCAGCACGAAGGACTGTTGGCCAGTAGTCCCCGGGACGGCAAGACTGGAGATATGGTCTGGATACACCGGGGGCGGTGGATAGGGTGGCGGTGGGGGCGGTGGCAGCGGGAACCGGAATAGCGCTGGGTCTGTGTAGATGCCGTGCGGGTTTAAGCGTGGTAGCGTAGAATCCCAAAAAGATTCCGCTGGCAGTGGGCACTGCACTAGAGAAAGATACGGTGATTACGAATATGCTATCACCCTAACAAGAACAATAAATGCGCCGGACTAGCCTCCTCTGGCTTGTAAGACTTAAACCGCAGCACCAAAGGCACTTGTTGGATCAGAACTTTATTATTATTATTATTTCGCGACGTTTTCACAGCCCGCTCCATGGTGCCAGAAGACTATGCGCTCGTCGGCATACGAGATGACAGATGACATTGGATCCAATTGTATAGTGTTATTTAAAAAGAAGAAACGTTCAATGAACATTTTGTGGTCGTTCCTGTCCCAAGTGCAGTGACTGCTTTTGTAGTTGCCGTAGATAAGGTGTACTGTCACGACAAAACCTACCATGTTACTCTAGGTCCAATCATAAACGTAATCAGTTACCAGATCGAGTCGTTTAGCTTGTGGCAGCCCGCGGACGAAGAAGCCGCTGGCATCACGCAGGGCGCACACTGGCTGTTTAGTCTGCTCGGCAGATGGACTAAGGCCACGGGTTGGGAAGCCCTTCAGCTCATCAGTCCTTCAGGGGCATTACACCGTTGCCGATGGCTATTCTTTCTTTTCTTTTTGTATTGTTGACTGGATAGGCGCAGCCATGTAGTACTATGAGCCAACACTAACGTACTGGGTACCTTGTGACCCAGAGAGAACAAGAGTCAGCATACCATTATCATGTCAGCCAGCCCGAGGCGGTGGCCTGAAGACGACCCCCTGACCCCTACCACGGCGGAGCTGGGCCAAAGGGTCAAACACAGACCATCTCACCCACAATTGATGATCCACATGAGAAACACTTGATTGTATCCCATGAGGGTAAACTGCCAGATCCGGAAAGGTCAGCTGCTGTTGATAAAAACCCGATACACTGAGCACAATACAAGACGTAAAGAGATTTATGGTGGTAGGTACTGGTAGTGCTGAAAGAGCTCGCAGTTGTCGGCCTCACAGAGGTGGATAACGTCACGACTAACGCTCTGGGGGGAATGTGCGTCCTGGGCCGACTTCTAAGTTCTAAAAGAAACCCAGGAAAAACCCCAGACAGCACAGCCGGCACCGGGATTCGAACCCGGGTACCTCCTAGCCTCGACGTGACACGGCCAGCGCGCTAACCACTGAGCAAGGCGAGCTGGTGAGATTTTTGGGCTTTGCTTCATACTTGCGCAAGTTCATCAAAGGTTTTGCTGAAATTGGCCGTCCACTATCGTTCCTCTTACGAAAAAAGCAACAGACCAAGAACACTGCGAAAACGAACATTACGTCAGAGTAAACAGCTACCCACACTGAGGTTGTTCGTAGTCTCAAATCCCTCTTGAAACCGCCTCCTTTTTCCTGATCCTGACAGGAAAAACGCATGTCTTGACGCCTCTGCGAAACATTTAGGAGCGTACATTTCACAGAAACACGATGGTAAAGAGTATGTTGTAGAATATGCCAGCAGAGCAACTAATACAACAGAGGAAAAACTGCGTTCAAACATGCTCGAATGCATTGCTCTTCATTGGGCACTTACAGACAAATTTCGCATTTATGTATACGGGTTGCCTGTCGTCCATGTTTGGACAGACAACCACAGTGTCTCTTTAATGACCAATGCACAGAAAACCAATAAAATCAAGAAAAAATTTGATCGCATGGTTCTCGATCTTCAGGAACTTCCTCTGAAGATACACCATCGTTCGGGAAAAACTAATGTGGTTGCTGATGCTCTATCACGCATCCCACAACCAATGGTTGCATCACTAATTCTCACAGCCGAGAATTCTCATCTTTTCTTTCATCAGCAATCCGATCCGTCTTTATTGGAGATTTTTCAAGTCTTCAAAAATTCCAATATTTCTTCTCGCAAAGCAGAGAACCTGCGGAATACTTTCCCGCTGTCAAATGGTATACCCTGCCATGAAACCAGTGAACACAACGGAGTGACACAAACAAGGATTGTCGCGACTCACATCCCCATTTTTTCTGTATCAGATCACCATTGCCATCAGGATGTCATCCGAGTATCTCGTAGGAAAGATATAGTATTGGTTAAGTTTCATGACAAACGCGGTGATCATGGACAAGTTCAAGACCAAAAGCAGCATTCTAAGTAAATACTGGTGGTCGTAACATCAAATCCCGTGGGATACTTACACCGTCGATCGATTCCCACACAACCTTTCACGACAATTTCCCTTGATCACATTGGTGCACTTCCGGAAACAGGAAATGGAAGGTATATCATTGTATGTGTCGACTACACTACACGTTTTGTAGTAACACAGGGTGTCAAATCAACAGCATCGTCGCACATTACACAGTTTATCACGGAAAAGATAAACACAACTTTTGGCATACGAATGACAATTATTTCTGACTATGGTTCAGGTTTCATGAGTCAGAACATGGCAAAACTCCTAAGTACAACATGAATTGGACACACAACTTCTTGTCCTTATTTCCATCATGCAAACGGTCTTTTAGAAAGGGCCGTAGCGACCATAAAGTATATTCTCAAAAAGTATTGCTTTGAGAATCCTTCAAAATTTGACCAGTACATTGCAAATATAACATCTGTCGTAAACACTTCCAGATTTTCACCTCATTTTCTTTTTGGATTTGAACATCGTATCGAGAACGGGCTTCAGGTTGCTGTATAGTCCTAGCGGACATATGTCCGCTAGGACTATACAGCAACCTGAAGCCCGTTCTCTATATATATCACGACTTCAAAGCATTGAAATGAAAGAAGTCAACCTGTGCGGACGTGTGTGAGCGTGTAGTCCGTCTTCAAACGACGTATCCGCGGATGGCATCCTTACTGCTTGCCTCTTCCCGGCGCATTTAGCCCTTTAGAGCTACATTTTTCTGGTGCAGAAACCCGGGAAAGAAGGCCCTTTATCGACAAGGTACCACCGTGGAGTAATCGACGATGGACCGACTCAAACGAAAACGTTCCACCATCCGTGCAGCAGTGACAAAGATAACGGAAGACATCGTGCAACTTACTCAGCAGCCAAGCACAACGAATGTTAAAGGTGAGCTGCAACAGAAACTTGACCTCCTCACTGTTAAAGAGAGTGCCTTAGAACAGCTAAACGTCGCTATAGAAGAATTAACGACCGACGAGGCCTATGACGAGGAATTGACTGGATCGCAGGCTTATGAAGACAAAATTTGCACCACAAGGTCGATAGCCAAGCATGCCCTAGATAGTCCCCCCACTGACGCAAGGAGCTCCAGTAATTCGAGAAGTCAAAATTCCACAAATGTGAAACTTCCGAAACTGGAAATCTCAAAATTTGACGGGGATCTCAGAAACTGGGAAAGCTTTTGGGACCAGTTCGACTCTACCATCCACTCTAACGAATCGCTCTCCAAGGGGACAAGTTCAAATATCTGAAGAGCTACTTGACAGGAAAGGCAATGACAGTTATCAAAGGACTTTCGCTTTCCGAAGAAAACTACTCGACCGCCATTGAACTTCTAAAAGACCGATTCGGGAAGAAAAGTCTAATTATCGACGAACGCATGTCAAGATTGTTAAACTTGCCAAAGGTAAATGATTCAAGTCAAGTCGCTAAGCTACGCGAACTTTACAACGAAGTGCGAACTGGGGTCAGGTGCCTGGAAGCCTTGTGTGTGGCTCATTCTTCATATGGTGTGCTGTTGCTATCCGTTTTACGCAAGGCAGTCCCTGTGGATATCAACTTGGAATATGATCGAAAGCATGCGGACAAGGACGATTTTGACTCCTACTTGACATTTTTGAAGTTAGAAGTTGCCGGACGCGAGAGAGGTCAACGCGGGGGAGCAAGCAAGCCTCACATAACGAAACAACTTGGAGACGGTACCCGAAGTCGCCAACACAACAATCTCCCATCAGGAGTTGCTTTAACGGTTGGCGCAGAACAAACAAAATGCGTATTTTGTGAGTCTACTGATCATTCCCTGCAGAGCAGCGCGGCTCCTCTTTCTTTGGAACAAAAGAGGGAGGAGCTCAAAGCAGAGAGACGATGTTTTCGATGTGGCAAACAATATCATCGGGCACGGGAATGCAGAAGTGGGTCCCGACTGTGCTGCGCATTTTGTAATGGGAAACACTTGACAGTGATGTGCGACCCAACATGGAAACGTGGCGCCGGATCCGACGTTGCCACAACAGCTACTGAAACTCAGATAATGAAGCCAACGGTAGTTGCCACGTTGAGAGATTCCAGCCCGACTTACGCTGCAAACAGCACAGTGCTCCTTCAGACTCTTCGTGCATATGCAGAAAGTGAAAGTTATCGAAGGCTGACACGCATTCTGATGGATGGAGGCAGCCAACGCACATTTATGAAGAAGTCATTGTCGGAGATGCTTAAATGCCAAGCCTTAGGAGAAGAAGAGATAACAGTCCACACCTTTGGCTCTACATCAACTATCCAGAGAAAATGCCGCAGGGTGCAAGTATGGTTGCGTAGCCAGTTTGACCGTAACGAAATCGCAGTCGAGGCGCTCGAGATGCCAGAAATTTGCACTGATGTCATGCGAGTGCCGAACAACGACCTCATAGCCAAAATGGAACGGGATGGTCTCTGCGTAGCTGACGTTCCGATGACTAACACCGACTGTGACCATGGAATCGGAATCCTTATCGGAGCAGACTGCTATTGGAGGGTCGTCACCGGAGAGACAAAGTATTTGAGCGAATCATTGGTGGCTATCAATACAATCTTTGGTTGGACTCTTCAAGGACCGGTACCAACAAGTACAGTTACAACTTGCACTAATGTCTGCGTCATGAGAACGGTAGTTGACCAAAACGAGGCAGACATATCGAACGAACTGAGACGATTTTGGGAACTAGAGCATATGGGTATACAAACAAAGGATACTGTTTGCGACAAGGTAAACGACACTATCGTGCGAGAGTTCGAAGCAAAGATAAAGCACAATGAAGACGGAAGGTACGAGGTACACATACCGTGGAAAACCAGTGATCCCTGTTTGCCAACAAACAAGCGAACTGCGGAGGAGAGACTGAACTCGTTAACGAAAAGGCTTTTGAAGAACCAGCACGTCATGATGGAGTACGACACCACTATTCGGCAATATTTGAATGACGGACACGCTGAGAAAGTTGATATCAAAGCAAACGCCGACGGACCAGTCTTCTACTTGCCTCATCGAGCTGTATTTAGACCTGACAAAGCAAGTACTAAAGTGCGCATCGTGTTTGACGCTTCGTCCAGTGCTTCGGACTTCCCTTCGTTGAATGACTGCCTGAAAGCTGGACCAAACCTGAATCCTGATCTCCTGGCGACAATTCTAAGATTCCGTAAGCACAGTGTTGCCGTTACAGCCGACACTGCGAAAGCATTCTTGCAAATTTCTCTCAATCCGAACGACAGAGACGCTTTCAGATTCATGTGGTACACTTTCATGCCGGAGAGCGGAAGACCACTGTCCGAGATTGAGGTGTGGAGAATGACGAGGGTGCCCTTTGGTGCCGCCTCCAGCCCGTTCCTTCTTGCAGCAACACTTCGTTATCATTTCAACTTAATGTCTAGCACTTACCCTGAAACCTGCAGAAAACTAACGGATGGCTTCTATGTGGATGACTTTGTGACTAGCGTCAGGTCAAGAGAAGAGGCTGAAATTCTGCACGATGAGGCAAATAAAGTTCTTTCGGCTGCTGGCATGCATCTAAGAAAGTGGGCGACGAACGACAGTGAGCTACAGGTGTCGTTCAGGACTAAAAACAAAGACAACAGTCAGATGAAAAGGTCTTGGGCATTGTTTGGAACACGACAAATGACGTCCTGTCACCTCCAATGGACTCATTGGACCAGTTCCTGACAAAGAAAAGAGACACGAAGAGATGTTTACTTCAAGTTAGTGCACGAATATACGACCCTCTCGGCATTCTCTCGCCCTACACAGTCAAGGCAAAAATACTAAGTCAACGAGCGTGGGAATTGGGCATCGGATGGGACGACGAGCTACCCGAACACATCGGTAAAGAGTGGCAACAGTGGTGCAAGGGAATTCCATTTCTACCGAAGATCACTGTGCCAAGGGCAATCACAGACGATGACTCAGTTGTGTCCCGAAGTATTCATTGCTTCTGCGATGCGAGCCAGCAAGCGTACGGTGCAGTGCTGCATCTGCGCACAGTGTACGAAGATGGAAGCATAAATGTCGTTATCGTGGCTGCTAAATCGAGAGTAGCCCCACTAAAGCGAGTTTCACTCCCAAGACTTGAACTTTTGGGTGCTCTTGTGGGTGCTAGGCTTACTCACTACGTGACAGCAACTTTGAACTACGAAGGCCTCACTGTGCGGTATTGGACCGATTCGACCGTGGTTCTTCACTGGGTAAAAGGAAGCGCTAGTAGATGGAAACCCTTTGTTGCCAACCGCGTCACCGAGATTCAAAGTATGTGCAACCCTTCAGACTGGCATCACTGTCCAGGTGAATCTAATCCAGCTGATCTGCTGACAAGAGGAGTGCTGCCCGACATGCTCATGAAAGACGACTTCTGGTGGAAGGGACCTGAGTGGCTCAACAATGAAGAGGCCCTCTGGCCGAAATTCGAAGTTGACACTTTGGAGCTTCCTGAAACAACACCGCGAGAGGAAAGAAAAAAACGCAACAGCGATGATGGCGACGGATGCCCATGTTAGCACGCCACTCCTCACTCTTGAGAACCACAGTTCTCTTCTGACTGTGCTTCGAATCACCGCGTGGATCAAGTGTTTTATTCACAACTGTCGACAGAAAGATGCTAGGATTTCTGGCCCGCTAAATGCGGCCGAAATCCAAAGCTCGCTGAGACAATGGATCCGCCAGGTGCAGAAGGAAAGCGTTCCAGGAGAACTGGAGATACTATCATCGGGCAAAAACACTGTCGGCGAAACGTCTCCACTACGAACCCTGTCACCCTACGTGGACAAGGATCAAATAATGCGCTTGCGAGGAAGGCTGCAACAGCGCGATGCAGAGACAGCAGTTAAGCATCCCATAATTCTTCCCAAGGATCACGACTTCACTTCGAAACTCATCACGCAAGAGCATTTGCGACTTCTGCATGGAGGTGTTAGAGACACCTTAGTGCAGCTCCGTGAATCCTATTGGATACTGAGAGGAAGGCAAGCAGTCAAACGAGCTATTCATCAATGTTTGACCTGTCGGAAATGGCGATCCAAGCCAGCGGATGAGGCAATGGCACCACTACCACGCGACCGTGTGACAGAGGCAGAACCATTTGTTGTATCTGGGATTGACTTCGCCGGACCTTTGTTCTATAAAACTGAGACCGGAAGCAGCAAGGCATACATAGTTCTGTTCACGTGTGCCGTAACTAGAGCCGTGCACCTCGAATTGGTAACCGATCTAACAGCAGCCACTTTTCTATTGGCTTTCCGTGGATTTATTTCCAGGAGAGGGATATGCCACACTGTGTACACAGATAATGCCCTCACTTTCAAACACGCATCGAAAGACCTTAAACAGCTCTGGACCGAAATGCGAGGCGGCGAAGTACAGGACTATTTCTCTGGGACGCACATAACTTGGAAATTTATCGTTGAGAGAGCAGCGTGTGGGGCGGATTCTGGGAGCGGATGGTGCGCACCGTCAAAACGACTCTCCGGAAGGTCCTAGGCAAAAGTAGCTTGACGCTTGACCAACTAACAACGCTACTCACAGAGGTAGAAGCCATGGTGAACTCTAGGCCCATCTCCTTCGTCTACTCGGACAGCAACGAACCCGATCCCTTGTCACCGGCCCACTTCCTAGTCGGTAAGCGTATAACTCGACTGCCTGACCAGCCTACTGTTACCTCGGGGCCCGGCCAGCCGCAGCTATCGAAGATGCTGCGTTACCGAGAGGCTCTCCTGCGGCGCCTGTGGAAGCGGTGGGTACACGAGTACCTCCTGGAACTGCGTACAGCACATGAGCAGCGCACTGCGACCTCAACGGCACCGCAAGTAAACGACTTAGTGTTGCTAAAGGAGGACCGTCTTCCCAGACAAATGTGGAGGATGTGTCGTGTTGTGAAAGTGTTCCCTGCAAGAGATGGACGTGTACGATCCTGTGAGGTCCGACTTCCCGGAGGTGGAACACTTAAACGTGCCATCCAACATCTCTTCCCGCTAGAGATTGCATAACAGAATGAGCTAGTGCTCATTGCGGGGGAGTGTGTTGGGGAAACGAACGTATGTTTAGATGTATGTGCTGCCTTCTCCGCTAACGTAAAGACAGACCGTTTCATATGTGCTTTCAGTGTCTGGGGTTCGATCTGTGAACCACTTGGGGGCGAGCATCCAATTACATAAACTTCCTTTGGCTTCCCATCCTGGTATCGTTCCCACGGAGAGTGTCCGTTTACTTCCCTTCTGTGGTCTCCATCTCTCTCTCTCTGTGTTTAGTTGTAGTTGCAATAAAGAAGTCAGCCTGTGCGGACGTGTGTGAGCGTGTAGTCCGTCTTCAAAAGACGTATCCGCGGATGGCATCCTTACTGCTTGCCTCTTCCCGACGCATTTAGCCCTTTAGAGCTACAGGTTGCTGTATAGTCCTAGCGGACATATCACGACTTCAAAGCATTGAAATGCTTCGCGAGATACGTGCAGAAGCACGTGGGAACTTAGACAAAGCTTTATCCTCTCCGGGGGGGAGGTGATGTAGGGGGAAGGTGCGGTCAGCCTGCTCTGAAGTGGCGGCTCGGTGCACCCAGGGGAGGGAGAGGAGGGAAGGGTGAAAGAGGAAGGGAGAGAGGATGGTGGCACAGCAGAGGCAGAGGCATGCAAACCCTCTTGCTCTGGGATTTGGGTAGAGGACTACCCACCACAGGAAACATGCGAGCATCCCCCAGTAATCTTCACTGGGATGCTCCCTGTACCATGGTAACCGCCAGGATTGTTGGTGAAGTTACCCTATCGCTTCCTTATCCTCTCAGAAGAGACGCTACGACTATGGTCGAAAGCCATCGCAGTTTTCTGCGGGTGATTTAGTTTGGATACAAGCATTTTCAACACTACCTTTGGATCCTAAATATAAGGACGAAGTATTCAAATTTATTTCCACTCATCCCCATGATATTTGTACTGTGCAAAGTTTGGATGAAGGAATAACAAAAACTGTGCGCGAAACACAAATGAAAATGTTCAAGGATCAACCAGATTGGGATCCTAACCAATCTTTTCATGATTCAAGCACTCACGACGAAGTCATTCTTCCTGAAAATGATTCTTCAGACGATGAAGTAACACCTGCTCCACTTTACACTACAACATACGGACGCATTTGAGTTGAACTCACGTGTTGCATGGTTCACAGCACTTGTCGAAGAAACATTTCTTCAAACACTACTTCCCTTGGGACGCCCCGGTGAATGTATCTCATTTGATGGACAAAGGACGCTTTGATCCATAAATAGCATGAGGTACTATGTTGAACGTCTCCTTCCATCACACTTCTGTTAAAGCCACTCTCACTGAGGTGACTGTAAAGATGGAACTTGCTGCGCGACAGAAATGCCGGGTTTCTTTTATATTTTTACCTCTATGTGCCCCCGCGCTTTCGGAGAACACGGCCGGACACTTTGAAGATGCCACCCTCGTTCCTAGCACGTATGGTGTCTAGATAATGCTCCTAGAGTCTGGAGCGAAGACACGGGGGATCGGGTTACCGTGAGGGGTTCTTCCAATGGTTGTGTGTAGCAAACAGGAAGCTATAAATCTCAGAGTTCGGGGATGGTTTGGATAGGCGAGTTAACGTTTGGACGAGGTGTATTGTTTTTGTATTACTTTCGTCAAGCGGGTAACTTAAGTCGTACAAAGGGAAGGGCAGCATTGGGGACTGGAAAACAACGCCATGAGCAGCGGGGTTGAAAGAAAGAAGGGGACTTGGCGAACGGGACTCCGAGGCGAACGGACGTCTCAGGACGAACGTCTTGACTGTGTCTTGTATATATCATCGTGTTAATAAACCCGTCGTGTAGTGACTGAGACGTTGCCCGATTTCATCATCAAACGCAACAACTGGCTACGGCAAGCAGTGGGATCAGAAGAAAACATCGAACCAACAACTTCGCTCACGCCAACGAAGTTTTACTGGCGCAGTCGGCAGGATCCCCTGCTTGATCACAACGACCACCGATGATGCACATGGAACAAGGTACAGGCAAGTCATTCGTGAACACTGCCAAGGACAGCCGTAGGGGCGGCTGTGTGAGCAACGACTGCGAAGGACAGCGGCGTTGAAACCTCAACTGCGACGGACTGCAGCATTCTACACGGCCAAAGGCCAGCAACGACTGCGACGGACAGCGGCGTTGGAATCGTATCTGCGACGGACTGCAGTGAACACGACTGGACCGGCAACGGGCAGCATCGACGGCGACGGACAGCCGACGCGAAGAGGACCAAAAAGGGTGAAGCACCGTTGGAGCGGCGGCATCACCAGGGTCAACAGAGTCAACAGTGTGTATGCCACGGCGTAGACATTGAACTTTGAACTGGCGACTGGACGACGGTGTTGGGACGACGTTGGCACGACCATACACCAGGTAGGAGAGCGTTTACATACTCCAGAGTCCAGTGTAGTTAGGAGTACCTATAGGAGTAGGACTCTGCACGCATGCACACACGCAGTGGTGCAAACTATACGCTTGATAGCAGTGTGTTAGTTGCAGCTAGCATTGCGTCAAGCCAGGGTAATCGGCCGATGGACAGGCAGGAGACACTTGATAGCAGCGTGTTAGTTGCAGCTGGCATGGCGTCAAGTCAACGTAACCAGCCGATGGACAGGCAGGGTAACATTGCTCTCGACCGGGGTGATCTTCGCGACCTTGCACTCGAGCGACTGAGGTTAGAGATCGAGCTAGAAAAGGAGCGTGCTCAAGTAGAGAAGGAGCGCGCTCAAGCAGAAAGAGAACGCGCCAGGCGCATAGAGCTGGAATTGTCACGGGCAAGCAGCGAGAGGTCATTCAGGACCTCATCTCCTCCTGCAATATCGCGAGAAGATACATTAGAACGCTATGCTAAAAGGCTAAAGAGCTCTTGCCAAAAGGCTCTTGCCGTTACCACCTGACTTAGAGGTGCCGATGTGGTTTGAGGGAATCGAAGGCGTATTTCGATCATACAATGTGCCGGCTGATATACAAAGCCACCTAATCCTTCCGTTGGTCACGAAACGGGTAAAGCACTTGTACTCAAGGCTCTCTACAGACGAGTTGGATAGCTACGAAGCCGTGAAAGATACCGTGCTGAAAGAGCTGAGGTTAGCTCCGGGGGAGTACCGCAGACAATTCCTAGCGGCGTTCAGGCTTGGGGACGAAGGGTGGACACATTTCGCTTCGCGCCTTAGGAGCTACCTGTTGTACTACGCGAAGTCACGTGACGTCGATAATTTTGAGGATTTCGTCGAGTTGGTCGTAGCGGATCAGCTGAAAACGGTTATCAGTCCCGCGGCGTACGATTACGTTAAGATACAAGAAGGAAGCGGATGGGGAAAGGCGGCAGAAATTGCCGAGATGGTAAATGCTTTTGAGGAAGCGAGAGGAATTGGTGCTGCAACTGGAGCTCGAGCTCCACAGTCGCCGAACGCTGGACGACTGCAGCCACAAACGGAAGGAACCGCAAACGCGAGCGCAAGGGACGCGCCTAGAGAACCTCACAGAAGAGGACAAATCGGTCGGAGCCCAAACGACTTAAGATGTTTTATATGTGAAGGGCCGCATTACGCACGAAATTGCCCGCAGGGACAGACAGAGGGCAGGTGCGTTCAAGCTGCAGTAAACGTAGCCACCGTATCAGCAGCAACGGATCAGGCCGGGACTGCCACGGTCTGCGACACGTTGGACAATGGAACGCGGGAATACAGGGCCAACTGCACGACTGCGAACGGAGCAAAACACATATCCGCCTTGCAGATTGTGGAACTGCGCAGCGGAAGCACCCCCGTACAAGCTGTTGTAGATTCAGGAACTGAACTAACAGTGATGAGGTCTAGCTTATTCCCAAATGAAAGTGCGGAAGCCATGGAAACTGTAACGCTGGTATCGGCATTCGGCCAAAAAGTCCAAGCAAAATCGGGGACGGTGCCGCTTAGTATGAGTGGGAAAGAAAATAACCACAAAGGCGCCGAAGGGTCATGTTGCGTACACTGCGCTTTTACGGAGGAGCTAGCTGAGGGTACAGATTGCCTTCTTGCGGGAGGAGCATGGGAACTCCTGACCTCGGGTGCGCTGACTAGCGTAGGAGGTAGACCAGCAAGAGAAGCCAATATGTCTAATGTCCCAGTGGCGGTGAAGGCCGCAGAGTCAGACGAGGCCGCCCAGAGAGCGGCAGAGGCAAAACCGCGAACAACCACAGCCAGGGGGACGCACGCGAAACGTAGGGGTCATAACTCAGAGGTGACAGACAGCGCGTCGTGCCGCGGGGAGAGAATACGGGGGCTCGTACTTCCGCAGGCCGCCTCCAAAAGACGGCCGGAGAAACTGACCACTGATAGTGGTACCGTGGTATCATGTCCTAAGACCATACTCGGACAGTCCAGTAAAAATATGTCCGGAATGCCGCGGGGTCGACACGGTAGTATCGAAGTACTGCCGCGGTTCCCATACCGCCGTAGGAAGCGATGGAAAGCAAAACATGACACAACACCACCGTAGAGCACATATAGGGCAGGACCGCAGCGCAGACACACTATATGTACAGAGTAGTGTGATGCAGTGACTTTATCTAGGATTGTGGACCCTGGAGTGATGCTGACGGTCTCCTATGATCTGCCGCATTTTGTGTGTTTGTGTGTGATATATTTTTGAGTAGTTGTAAGGTCGGTCGCACCGCAAGTTGGTTTGACTGTGACAGCGCAAAACGCCCTGTCACATTCTTGTGGCGGGAGGTGTAAAGATGGAACTTGCTGCGCGACAGAAATGCCGGGTTTCTTTTATATTTTTACCTCTATGTGCCCCCGCGCTTTCGGAGAACACGGCCGGACACTTTGAAGATGCCACCCTCGTTCCTAGCACGTATGGTGTCTAGATAATGCTCCTAGAGTCTGGAGCGAAGACACGGGGGATCGGGTTACCGTGAGGGGTTCTTCCAATGGTTCTGTGTAGCAAACAGGAAGCTATAAATCTCAGAGTTCGGGGATGGTTTGGATAGGCGAGTTAACGTTTGGACGAGGTGTATTGTTTTTGTATTACTTTCGTCAAGCGGGTAACTTAAGTCGTACAAAGGGAAGGGCAGCATTGGGGACTGGAAAACAACGCCATGAGCAGCGGGGTTGAAAGAAAGAAGGGGACTTGGCGAACGGGACTCCGAGGCGAACGGACGTCTCAGGACGAACGTCTTGACTGTGTCTTGTATATATCATCGTGTTAATAAACCCGTCGTGTAGTGACTGAGACGTTGCCCGATTTCATCATCAAACGCAACAACTGGCTACGGCAAGCAGTGGGATCAGAAGAAAACATCGAACCAACAACTTCGCTCACGCCAACGAAGTTTTACTGTGACCCCCTAATATTTTTTCTCGTTTTTCGGTGCAGAGTGTTCTCCAACAAATTAAATTACTTCATGCCAAAGAACGATGAGCGCAGGTGACCTACAAAGCGAGCGCGAGGGCTCTGTTCCGCACACCTTTGAAAAATCATTCTCCTCGTGAAAAGAGAGCATCGCAGAACGAGAGGACGTCGTGACGTATCTACTCCCCTCACGTGACCAGTGACGTACACCGACACAGCTCAAGCATGCATAAGCGGCGCGTAAGCTGAGAAGAAAAAATGATGAAATAAAGGCTCGGGGAATTCTCCCCGTCACGCGAGGATCGTGCTGGCCGTCAGCAGCAACTTTCTCCGACAGTTCTTTTTTTTAAATTATGTTGCACAGCTATGACGCACGGCAGAGCGAAAATGTTTTGCATGGTGACTCCTGATGGACAGCTTGACAGACGAAGCAGGATTACGAGCGATGTTAAATATCACCTCATTGCTCCTTGCTTTAGCTTTAGCTGTTGCACAGTTTGCAACACAATTAGTTGCACAGATTTTATGCAAACGAACGTATTACCAAGCGAGCGCTTCGCCTCTGCAGGACAGTGAAAGCAACACACTGCTGACGTCATCCGGCGTCTGGTGCAAGGGAGAATGCATGTTTCGAAGCAGACGACTGTCACGGGCTTGGGTCGGAATGAGGGGAAGAAACCTACACCCGTGATCAATTTATAGATTCGGACCCGGCTAGTGGAGGGACCGTGGCCAGTGCGGTAATAAATGAGCTCAGACTCATTTTCAACAAACCAGGAAACTTGCACTTTTACTGAACGGTTCACGACAAACAGAAAAGATGAAGATATATCGCACGCTAAATCATTCCACCTCTGCGATCCTACAAACTTGCCTAACGAAACTATCTGCTCTATTAACTTGAAATAACACTCGTTACACATCCACCAAACAAAATGCACGAAATGTATCTCTGCTTCTTAAGATCACAATCAAAACTATTACACAGGCTACCCGACAAAATGTACTGCGCCAGTCTCATCGATGTCACTTAGCTGTATAGGGGTGGGGAAGCCCGAAGAAACTTCGAAGAGCCTGAGACGTCTTCTTGTTGTGACGGCGTGTCTTCTGCGTTTCCCTCGACGTCACACCGTGGCACACACTCTGGCACACTTCACACAAATCAACTGCTTCCTATGCAGCAACCTGCATTCGATACTTCAACAGATTGTCGAACCGTACCGATAGTTGAAACCGAAGCTATTACCGCCGCTACTCCTCCCAAAATTCCCCGGCGGGAAAACCGCTGCTACCCCGTTCGCGTTGTCTTTCTTCTCCCTGCCAAATCGACCACCTGACACAATTTCTTCCAACTATCACAGTCTGAAGACAATTCCCAGGATTTGGGGGCCAAAAGATTCTGGACGAAAAACATGTGGCATCGGGTTACCGTAAACGGTCCCACCGACCCAAAAAAATGCCATGCCTGGCCTCGCCGCAGGGGGTCGAGAGCAACCCGGATTACGCACACATAGATGCGTCGAACTGTCCGGTTTCTTTACTCGGACTGTCCCTCCAACGCGTCTTGCAAAACACCTGGTGGCAGTAAATTTGGGATCTCCGAGCTGTCATGGCCAGCCGAACAAGTGCCCGTTCTAACTCTTGCCTAAATTAACTCGCAAAAATGGAGAACCGAAATATGTTTAAACACAAACGCGCACAACAACTGGTTGCCCTGTGACAACGACAATGCTGGGTGACGTCACGGTATAGCGTGGAGCTCTGTTTTCTGCTCCTCGCATTTCGGTTTCGGTTTGCTATTGTCATCACTTACGAATTAATTACTCGCGCAAAATGAGTGCGAATGTTGTATTCGGTATCGAGGGGGTGGTTCGTGTTCGGTATGATATTCGCCTAATTTTTTTCGAATCGTTGCGAAGTCTCCTTTAAAATAAAGTTGTTGTTTGTTGTTGTTGTTAGATTATTTAATATGTGCCCACCAACAGCTTTCGCCTCACAAGTAGTGCACAGTGTATACAACACAAACCATCAAATCTACAACTCGGTATAATGTACTAAAATATCAGGAGAATCAAGTTACAATTGGAATATATAAGTAGGCAAGTAATATAGGTAAGTAAGTGCAGTTCCCCGATTTCCCTCTCTCCCCTACAACCCGTCCTCATTGGTCCCTCCTTCAAATAAAAAAAAAGCAAGATTTCAAAGGGCGATGGACAAGCTGTCGTATAGAGTACTCAATACAGACCGAGTATACGGTAGCAATGTGGGGGAGATAAACATTGATTCTGCAACACCGCGTGTCGGTGACTACCGGTGCACGTTAAATAACCTCAGGTGGCTTAAATTCTATGCAGTCCTACCCCGCGGCATATACAGCACGTCGTCATAAAAATACTGGCTGACTCACCTTTGTGTGAATCTACTTCCAATTGTTACGAGAGAATAACACTCAGTACCACACAGTGAACATGCGCTTAAAAAAGCGCAGACAAAGCAAACCACAGATCTGATATTGTCAGCACGATACCCGTGATACCATCCTCGCAAATGTTTAGAGGCCACCGAACATAAAAGGTGACTTAAAGGTCAGCTATGCCGATATCCCAAATAGTCGAAACGGTTGTGATATTCTGAAAGCTCACATCCAGCTCTCCCCAAAATGCACCTTCATTCTCTCAGTTCGGTACAGTACCATGTCAAAAAAATAGATAATTCATTCCGAAACACACATGGACGCAGCCATTTTTATGACGTAGATGCACCCGAACGGGCATTGTGACGTGTACGCGCCTTCGTACTTGTCAGTGGATTTCAGCTGCGGCTTGTCGCGGCTTCACGTATCTGTGCTTGAAGATGGCAGACATCCGGGTTCCACGGTTCCACCGTTCCGCGATAAGTAAACATTGCAGCAGCTGCGAACTCATTCGCGAACCAACCACGGTGGTCTTTTGGCAGCTTATAATAGGTAACACTTGAATGCTCCGATGAATTGTTATAACAGCGTAGCACCGTCGCATCTTCGACAACTTCGCCGTGGCATATCACGTATCATATCGCTCCAGCCATAAAAGGCAAGGTCAGAACAAGGAAGTGCACTTTCCAAACGACGCCGTGTCAAAAAAATATTCATATGCTTTGTTTCCGGCTTAGCAACAACATAACAGCTGTTCGCTTATGTACGATGCACAGAGGACGAAACGAAAGAAGCCAAGCGGCCAAGCCAAGAGTCCATGCCAAGCCAAAAACAGATAAACCGAGAGCAGTGACGTCGGTGCGCCCGTTCGCAGGGTTTGCCGACAGTCTGACGGCCGGGCGTGGGAACTAAAAAAAATTGTTTTCTAAAAAACTACGAACAGTTGGAGCAAGATATTTCGCACACATATTCAGTGTTCGGTAATGAACACACAGCGCGAGTATCGCTCAGTTCTGCGGCACTTCAAAATCGGCATATCTGACCTTTAAGCCAAAGCCCTCGCGCTCTTCTGCGGGAGACAGGTGGGCACTTATATCCCATCTCAAGTGCACGACCAACCGATTGCGCTATGCAGCTGCATACCGCTGCACTGTTCTGGAAACAGTCCAAGGACACCAAGACGTTCGTATGTGCGAATGAACAGCAAAAGCAACACAGCACTATGAAACACGGCTCGCTGGATCTTCTACGCTTCCACAGAAGCACTAAGGTACCGCTGGGATACAAGCGCGCATCTGCTTCGAAGAGCAGAAGCAGGTCAGCGGAGGCAGAAATGGCCAGTTGGTTCTGATTATTTACGGGGACAGTACTCAGGAATCTTTCGTCGTGGAACCTCAAAAATTACTTTTCAAAAGTGATTGAATTAGGATTACAACTACAAGTTTCGAAAAGTAATGTCACAACTACAGTGCAGGAGTTGAAACTCAATCACAATTACAGTTAACTCTGATCAGTATTTGAGATGTTTTTAGCTACATTTATTTCAGTATACCTATACGTTTGATATATAACTTTACTCTTGCTGCTGGGCGAATTCAGTAGTGCTAATGTACAATAGTTGAAAGAGCAAATGAAATTACTTTCACAGTACGATGACTATAGAAACACGTGCTCAGTAAAACAACAATGCGTGAATTTAGACTGAGAAAGCACCACAGAAAGCTGTCCACTGTAATCTCGTCTTACCCAAAGAAGCAAGAGTTGTTAACATGGTGAAAATGAAGCTGGAAAATGCACACAAATAATATAAAGAGTAATTCCAAGTGAATTACAAATCATTCGCAGAGGTAAACTACAGTTAAAATTACATGTTACTAAGTACAATTATTTCAAGTAACTAGTTACAAAGAGTGTAATTATTTACAGTAGTTGCGTAACTTGTAGTTAACACTTTACAGGTCTTGACGTGGACTACGAATGTAGAAGCCAATATTTTATAGTACCGCTGCTGCCTAAATCTCGTGTGTCCAGCATCTCACAGAATTTGAGCCATTGCAAACCACGAGTCTCACACTGCAATCTCCCAAAATAGTGTTCCTCTACCCGTGCATTCACACGAGCGACATTTCCCAGGATACTTCAGTGGAAGATGCACAAAACGTCATCATTTTCTGCTGTCACGTGAGCACGAGCGCCCATCGTCGTGTCGTTTCGTGCTCGTCTAACCACAGAAATTATCCTGCGGTTCAGGCACCATATATTCCGTAGGAGACGACCGGGCCGATGCTGTCGTCTGCTATGTGCGCAGAGCGCCACTCCCGATATTTCGGAGCAGTGGGAATGCGCTCGACGTAAGACGTGGCAGAAATTCCGCCCCATGAGCAATTTTTTGCTTTTTCTTCTACTAGAATATTCCGTGGAGATGTCGCTCGGGTGAATACACGGTATGTGAAGCTGTTTGAAGTATGTCATAGGCTGCGCAGTCCGCAATGCGTCTGGCAACATTGCTCTCTGAAGCTTGATTTCCTCCCCCTCACCACGACATCTAACGCTCGGGCTGTTGCTGGGAGAGGGATGCCAACTCTGCCACATTGAGGCTCGTGCACATGATGTCACGCGCAGCCTTTGAGCGCCTTTGGGCCACATGACTCGGGAAAACATGAGGATGCGTCACATGCGTCATACTGCGGGTCGAATGAGGCAACAGCGTGTGTTTTTACAATGTCCCCTCGTAATTTCACACATACCCGACATCTAACGGTATGCCCTCATACTGTGACTATATGTTCCCGAGTCACGTGACCAAACGTGACGTCGCCGCACAAGCCTCAATGACGTCACCTACTCTCGGAGAATCTGAAACTATGGAGTTTTGCGGCTTATTTAGAAAATTCCTGGAAGCGCGTAGAGTTCGCCGATGGCATTTATATTTTCTTTACTGTGTCTTTGAGCAAGGTCTATTTATAATAAGAAATAAAATAAATATATATTTTTAGTCCGTATAGGGACACCTTAATGAACAAAGCTTGAGTAAAATTTTCATGAAGCAGTCAGTGAGAGTTTCTATAGTCCAAACTCATGTGTGCCACACCTCTGGCCACTTTGTAGTTCGCTAACGTGTGCGAGTTTTTCAACATTTCGTTCTACGTTTTGTGCGAAAACCTATATTGTTGCTATGGTTTATCTTACATGCGAGGTGTTGTTTCCAGACATAGAATTCAAGCGTTGAACAACTAAAACTATGTTGTTAAGCAAGGCAGAAACAGAAATGTCGATGGCCAGACATCTGGAAATGGATCGATCCGCCTTTTTGCATTGGAGCATCTATTGTGTCGCGCTTATATTACGTATCATATTCGCTGATATCCTTTACTGGAGGCTGTATTTTGGCCGCGGATCACATTTCCCGTTTTGAATACGAGCGTGTATTGCATTACAAATGCGTCGACTCATCCCTCTTTCAGCGTGGTCAATACAGTATATCGTGTAACATAGTAACTTTTCAACTCAAAAACAACATGTCAGGAACAATGGTTGCGCTTCGCAAGTCTCCTGTAGCCTGCTTGAATACAATTGGCCCGATGTGACGATGAGAGCATTTCACGCACGCGCGAACGGTGAAGGGCAAAAATAGTCTCGGTGGTCACGAATCATCTAGCACACAGGGACGTTGCACTCCGGCTTCATTTTGCCATATATATTATGCTTAGCACTGCGGGTGAGTACGTCACCCCGAAAGTAGGGTTCAGCATAACATTCTCAGGACACATTTCATTTCGTTTTATTTCATTTTTATTTTATTGTACCCAAGATACATCTTAGCCGGGAATAATAGAGATGGGGGAGCCACAGGGAAACACCATATGCCACTCACAAACGCATGCCACTCAATTCCCTGAGCAAGGCAGTAACATAGGTTGCTTGCGTCTAATCAGTAGAGAGTGTTAGTAGATAGCTGATAATGTGGCTTCCGAAGTGCCGTATCCACAGCACCCAATCAGCGAAAACTTCGCGGTGACGTACTACTACTACTACTCACTCAAACTGATGCAACGGAATTCCGCTATCCACTACTCAGCTCAGAAGCAGCACAATATTAGCGAGTGTGAGTAGACCGCTACCCATGTTATCAGCGGTATGCTAACACTCGCTGCTAGCAGCCCTACAAATCTGAGAAAGTAACACGATACCGCTACCGCTACTACATAAAAGTAACGGAAATGCTCCGCCTCTACTTCCCCGCTGTCGTGTAGTTGTCGTGCAGGCATCTCGCCGTCCAATGTATCTAACGACGGTGCAATATTTGTGATCCCTCAAATGTCCGGTATGTGCTACCACAACCTATAGGCGATGTGCAGGACTACCGGCGCGCCGCTGAGCGCCAAACAAGCTCATAGTTTTTGGGAGAGCCGCCCTAGCTAGTTCACAGCAGTAAACCTGGAATAAGAAGGTGTATTCTGCGATCACGCCCTTTGTCAATTCGTGTAAATAAGCGGCTGAATTCTTCAAATAGTAACTCTTCTGTTTACAACTACCCTAACACTTAGAATAACTTATCAACAGCAACGTTTTATTGGTTTCTTGAGAAGGCGCGGGAGCAAGAACGGCGGCAGAAATGGATTCCTGCGATAAAGCGGCAACAATGAATTGCTAAAGTAGTCAAAGTACTGTGGATACACTCTAATGTTTTTGGTATATGTAGTCTGTCATGCGCAGAGATTGTCTCGGCGTTTTCGTCACTTCCGAATTCGATTTCTGACTTCAGCACATGGGCAAGTGGGCAGTACACCTCCAAAATCTCGTTGGGAACTAATGTCAATCTGGTGCCACCCTCCCTCTTTAGGTGGATGGACGGATCATTATAGATCTGACCTACGCCTGCTAAGATCTTCCCAGCCGAGCGCACCTTTAGAATCACCTGCTGTTTTACTGAGGTAATAATATGCTGTGGCCTATTTCACGCTTGCTCGTTTGCGGTGCTGGAACTGTATCGCTCATCATTCACGAATATGTATTAGGTCATGGTAGATCTCTCTGATCTGCAGGCTGACGTCTTACTAAAATATCAACTAATATGCCACGGCGATAGACATTATTGCTTACACCGCACATGCACGGTTTTCGTACATTTTGAGTATTGAAAAGTTGCAAAGAACACAACAGACGACAACGCCTCACACAAAAAACAACTGAACGCAATTCCCTTCCGATATTTGCGACTGTCCTGTCGACAGTGGACACTTTATTATTAGGAAAGCAGCCGTAATTATTTTTCACTGTTTCACAATTTTATAGAGAAATACCTTGCAGCTGAAACCAATTCCCAGAAAAAGAACCAAATAGTGTAAACTGCCACATCTTGTATACGAAGTTGTAGCGAGCCCTGTAGGGCTCGCTTGCAATATGCAGTGAAAATACACAATGAAAATATCTGCGTTATACAGTGCTGCTTTGTCTATGACAGCATTGAAGAAATACCTATAAGTAAGTGCATAAATAACAAGCGTGGCATGGCAGCACTTACAAGTATTTCAACTGCGTACATGCTGAAGTTTGTCTGAGGCATGGAATTTCCCCCACAACCAAGTTATCCTCCATGCGGCACGAAACATCGTGGACAGGCTCACTCTCGTACAATTTTTCTCCCTTTCGAAGAATTCCTGATCGGAAATTGGACACATCATATCTAACATAAAGCAACCCTACCAAAACGCTTATACTACACATGTATGCTAATACGCAGCGTCGTCTGCTACTGTCTCGCTGGCTCCAAAGCCTTATTCATAAGTGCTGCCATCTCGTGGCGGCGGCTAGCGGCGGCGCCATGTTTGAGTATTCGGGCGGTCGCGCTATGTGCGATTTCCTGTAACGGGACCAGCTGGAGTCACCCACCCTGGAGTCGACCCACAAGTCGAGAAACTTGTGACTCAAGCTCTTTAGCATGGCACGCGAGCAGGAACAGCCGAGCTCACGAAGCTAACGTTATACGAACGTTTCCTTCGGACAACCCAGCGTATACGTCAGCGGCCTCCGTCACGTGACTGAAAAACAATCCGGCGAATCACGAAATTCGAACCACGGCAAGAACGCTGCTGCCAACGGCCACTACAGTCACCCCTGAGGAAGGAGCCGAACTGGCTCCGAAACGTCGGGTATCCCCGTCCTGTAACTTGGTTGGAGATTTTCGTTACTATCATAGTTCTCACCCAACCAGACACACTTGTGTCGAATATGTTCACTTTCAACTTCGTTATTGTCTTCTACAACGAGCAAACAGCATCAGATAAGCACGCTCGGCGTAGCTGCAACTTCGTGACTGAATCTCACGTCGAACTGCGGAATTTTGGGGACTCTGTCGCTTTTGTACATATCAATACTCAACTACTTGCCCGAACTTCACAGCAGAGTGTTCTGATGTGATGTGTTACGCAGTTACGTAGCGGGTCCCTATATGCGCGTTTGTGCAGCATGGAGTGGCGATGGATGATCTTACTACAGGACTCTCTGCTTAGCTACTAGTCCTGTTCAGTAACGGACTAAAAAAGCATTTGAGCACCTGTGACTAGACACATTTTGTCTACCTTCAGTAAAATATCAGATGTACTTTCATACTCGCACATGTAGTTGCTTGGTACCAGTAACCCAGCAAAAGGTGAACGGATACATACTTTTTTAGATGGAAGTCATGTGGAGCTGAATGTTCACACAAAGAAAGAGGAAGAGCCCATTTTTTGGAGACACAGAAAACCAGACTTTCTGTGATGATTTGACGATTTCCCATCTCATCATCGTATCTCTATTTGTGTGTGTGTGTGTGTGTTGACGATTTCCTCGCATCATATGCCATTTTCTTTGTGATGCAAAGGCAACGGCACATCAGAAGGAGCACATTGCTTTTGCTCTGAAATCTGATGTGTCGTACTTGGTTATCGGCTTAGTACATAGCTCCTTTTTAAAAGCAAATATAGCAACAATGTCCCAAACGGACATGCACCACTAAGAGAGACAGTGCACAAAGCTCATTTTCCCAATCATCTTCTAAATGCTGGTCTGGCAGCACGCTTCCACTGGAAATTCAACTCCTCTGTAGCTCGCGTTTAGTATAGACCAACTTCTGAAAGAAGCTGCCGTCCCGTGACACGCCAAACAACCTCAATCTAAGCATGTTCTGACCGTGAACGTGTCACGTGCCTTTTTAATTATTTTAGAGGCAATAATAGCGAACTGAGGATTTACCTTATCTGTATTCGAGCCAATATTGCCCTTTTGGGTGCACAGTGGCACGAGCAGTAATGGGGAGTTGCTGGTCAACCTACCCGGGATGCCGCGTTGCTGGCGATAGGCGATGTGGCGAAAGAAACAAGGGAAAGGGTGCAGGCTAGCTGGTATAGATCCATGAAGAAGACCGAGAGACACGGACACAGAAGACGACACACGTAGGTTCTCAGCTGAGAACCTACGTGTGTCGTCTTCTGTGTCCGTGTCTCTCGGTCTTCTTCATGGATGTGGCGAAAACCGAAACCACCGGCAGCTATACTCAAACATGGCGCGTAAACGTAGTCTCCGTCTCCGCACATAGATGGCGCGCACTTTTGCATAAGGCGCACTTATGCACACCGCCTATACACCAACTTGCAACCAAGATATATAATTTCATGTTGTTCTTGACGCAGTAGCGTAGCCAGAGAAATATTTCGGGACGGGTTCCACGGAAACTTTACACGGGGGAGAGGAATAACCTATAGTTTCCCTGTCCCAAATGCACTACTAAAGGTACGGTTTTGGGGATGGGGAGAGGGTGAACTCCGAACCCCCCTCTTGCTACACTAATGGTTCTTGAGCTTAGCATGAGATTATGCGCATTAAAAATATAAAATGTACACAGCTCATTGGTGCATTAAATCTACGCGTGTAATAATTTTCCGACAGAATATTTGGAACAGAATACTTTTCTGTTGCAAGAACAGTATTATATTCGAAATATCTGCCAATTGAAACCTCCTTCCGCTGTTTTCCCGCTACTGTACCCTCACCGGAGAGGCAAATCGTGGCACAATGTATCTAACGAAGGTGTACTATTTAAATTTCTTCAATTGGTCAACATGCAGGCAGTGGGGGCGGTAAAAGACGACTGGACGAGAAAAGTCGATCTCCTCACTGCATGTAAACCGGCGGACATCGACTTAAAGGCCGATATATCGGAAAGAAGTCGATTGGACGAGGTAGTTATAATCTAGTAGTACCTCATACGCACTAACTTCTCGTAACCTCTAAGACAAGTGCTCAAAACCTCCAAACGCACAAAAAAAAAAAAAAAAAAGAGGGGGTGAAGGGTGACGCTGCTCTGGTGAGCACATTTGCTGACACACATTTGAATACAAGCTGCTCTGATGAGCAGCTTCTACCCTCGTGCTCATTTGCACCAAACGCTCAAGACCACCTTCTTCTTCTTTTTTTTTTTTTTTCGGTTATGCGTTTGGAGGTTTTGGTCACTTGGCGGTTATGAGCATTTGGTGCTTATGAAGCCCAACCAACTATGACGATAGTTGTCGACTGAAACCAGTCAAGCAACTTAGCCAGCCTACACTCGAGTGTCCTGCGATGCAACCTTGGTATCAGTGGATTGTCGTGTAAACTCTCACCATTCGACCTGCGGCCGATATACCAACGTTAGCTGGAGAAGTAACGCTCATACGTAACGCGAAGGGCATGGGGGCAACTTACCCGCCTTTCTTAGCGCCCATAATCTGTTTCTGACGTGCCACCCTATAGTACCACGCCGCGAACCACGCACGGCTTTATACCTAGAGGGTTGCCAGACACTCACTATTTCGTAATGCGTCCAGACTGGAAAAGATCGATGCCTCCAGTCAGACAGGTCCACGTGATACAGCAAACAACGGCGATACGCTCTCTCCTTCCCCTTCCCCTGAACTTTCTTTAATTCCACAGTTTGCTGTCTAGGCTCTTCCCACACATTTTCTGTATAACTAGTTTCCTGTCTGTCTAGCCGCCCTGGGGTTGAGGTGGAACGATCAAGTCCAATAGTTTCCACGCACACTGCTGCAACCGGCAGACGCAAAAATGCCGCCAGACGAAAAAAGAGAAAGGAATGACACGAGATGCCAACATAATCCAACTTTCCAGGAAAGGAGGAAACGAAAGCTCTTGCGCATGATGTGTCTTACGTAATGGTTACGTATTATGTCACGTGGTATCGGGAGCATCCTCACAGGCTATTGCGCTGCAGAAGCCTTACCGAACCAGCGCCACTGTGTTCCCCTAGCGGCAGCGCTATGCTCTACGCAGTTGTGAGCGGGCGCTTGTCGAGTTCGGTGGCTGTCTAGGGCCCTCGGCCCGTTTGGAAAGGAGAGAAAAAATTTGTATGTGCTTCGCGGTTCGGAATACGTACGCGCTATAGGTTCTTCGTCGAACAGCAGAAGCACAGAAGGTACTTCCAACGGAATTACAAGAATTATCATCACGGCGTGGTGTTCACGGAATGTGCTTAGGCCGAACAACGGGAGTTTACTTATATTCGCGTGGGGAAGGACGCATACGACAGCTGTTAGCTTTGCATGCGCGTGCTATTTAAGTGGACTTTTTTTTTTCTTTTACAAGCCAGCAAAGCCACATTGGTACTCGGTGATATTTTTGCGGGTTCTAAATAATGTGATGAGCTTATTACCGATGAAGAGGGCAGAAACATTATACACATTCGTGGTTGATTGAGCAGAGGCCACTCTGTTTCTTTTTTCTTTTCAAGAGACATGTCTCATGCTGTTGTCACTATGGGTTCAGATCAGGGCCGGTGCTAGGGGTGTGCGGGGCCTGAGGCAAAGGCACATCGCGGGGCCTGTTTTACACCAGCAGTAATGAAAAGATAAGAAATTATAAAATTTTCGCAGTGCGAGATTTTAGCAGTACGGGAAATGGCAGCAGGAGAGAAGGGTGCGAAATGGCGTGAAACAAGGCGCGACTGGCGTCTTCTGCACCAACGAAACGCTGCAGCGTCTCTGCTTGCAAGCGCGGTCAACCCGACTCAAGGTTGCCAACCTGAACAGGGCCGTGTCTCCTTTTCAAACCTCGATTGACAAATGCGAAATTCGCGTCATCCGCGTGTTCATTGTTGTTGCAATATGTGGTTTCTCGATTGCTATAACATCAACCTCCCGTTGCACCAATGATGACTAACAGAGAATGGAGTTAACAGAGCTCGTGCTTCCGGTTTGCGAGAGTTGCGTTCAACACTCACACCGCCCCAAAACTCGGCTCACACCTCCACTCGGCGGAACCGTTCCTGTAGGCAGGCTCACAGGGCGCAGAGCAGGTATCATGTTGTCAGCTGTTTGGTCGGCTATTTATTGAAATAAGTCGTGCGGAGCCCACACCGAATGGTTTATAGTCGTAAGAGGAAGAATGGGGTGGGCAGTTCTTCTGCGGATTTTTCTTAAAAGTTCCACTTTTTCTCATTACATGACGGAATGGCATATAACACATTCTTCTGTCATTTCTGATTTAGTCGAAGATCGCGCGTGCGATTAAGTGAATACTTGATATTAACAAAAAAAAGTAATCCCTGGTTGAGGGCTTCGTGCGCGGGGCCTCAGGCGGTCGCCTTACTCGCCCCCCCCCCCCCCTCCTATCGCCGGCCTTGGTACAGATACGAAACGTTTGCCACAGTGTTGCCAACCTACACTCGCATTTTTTCCCGGATTGGACGAAAAATTTACGGCGGCGGCTCATATACTCATAGAACTACCGGCCACCTAAGCGCAACCATGCCCTGTGGTGACAAGCCAGTCCGAGAATACGAATAAATGTGTGAGAAAGTTGTATTTTCGTCGTGATTTCATGGTACACTCAGCATTTCATAAGAGTTCCTCTCCCATAGCAAACAAACGTGAGATGCCAAAGGACGACTAGGTGAGAGGCGGCAAGCTCCTTTGCTTGAGCCAGGAAAATTGTATATCATAAAATTCGGTACAAGTGTCGCTGCAGAAAAATCCCCTAGATTTCGAAGGAGTTCTTTTATCCCCAGTTCAAATCCTCTAGATCTGGGGAAATTTCCCTAGAGTTGGTAACACTGGTTTGAAACGTTTGAAGATATACACGGAGGATGCGATAGCAACACGGAAGCGAAGGCAACGCATGCGCAAAGGGGAAGGCACGCGCGCTTGTGGAGCGATATTTCAAGGTCGCAGACGGAGGTGGAAGGTAGCTAGACGGCGGAAAGGGGAAGCGGCGCAGAGGGGTTTCCCCGAAGCGCGGCAGACGCAGCCAGACGGCGAAGCAAAAGACAGCAGCCGCTTCGATCGGTCGAAGTCACGGTCGCCGACGTATCGCGAACGCCACTTTCTGGAACGGGGTCGGCGCTGCGCCGGTTGTTCGCTCGCTTAGATGATGCAGGGTTGCCATATTTGCAAAAAGTAGCCAACTTTGGCTACTTTCGGTTATAGCTGGCGTCAATATCGGAGTTGGCTGATCGGCAATTTTTGGCTACCTCTACAAGGTCCTACTGGCTAACAACGGCGAGCCAATATCGACGTTAACCCGCACCCTTTTCTCTCTACTGAGGAATACTGCGAAGTAGAAAGAAAAAAGTGAGGAATGACTTTTCAAGCACTGGCTCATCTGTTTCTCAACAATGCACAGCAGTGCCACACAGCTCGGAGGAGGGCACGACGCTTTGAAAACGATTATAAAAATCCTAGAAGTGTCTCGTCCCTATATCTTTCAGTGTTCTAGCGTGTGTATTCTTATCCCGCATGTGGCATGATTTGTGTATTATGGTGAAACCAAATTCCTTCATTCGCTGATAACATTACCTTTATGCAAGCTCTGACACTTCGAACTATTTCCTGTCAGGAGCAACAACAATACAAACTTTATTTTGATGGCAATAATTGGGCGCTGTCAAGAATTACGTAAATAATTGCTGAAACTGACACAGGCGCTGAATATTCGGCACTGATCAGAGAAGTTTATGAAGTGTTTGCTTTTTGGCCAGGGAGAACCTTGCTTAGATGGCTACATTTTGGCCACATGTAGATTTTGCCATCTGGCAACCTAGGTGCGATGTCAGTCACTACACATGCGGCTTTTTGTCTGTGACAAGAAATATATGTGTCTGCTCAGTCACAACCCGTGCAGGTCACACGCACGCCCTCCGGTTTTCTAAGAGGCTCTTTCATCAAAAGCGCTATGAAGAGAGGAACATGATATGAGGATATGAGGAGGAGAGGACACAGGGAACGGAAGAAAAATGCCTGAAGACCGGTGTGTGTGGGTACTTTCGTAGAAACACGCAGTGCTATGTGGATGGAGGTGGGCATTTTCCCCTTCTGTGAAAGCGGGAGATTTCGGTTAGAGCACTACATACAGCCCAGGGCTTACCCGAAAGACCGAGCCCAGCGCCGTCCGCGGTCCTCGCCAAGTGAAGCCTTCCTTTGGCGGCCCTCGAACAGGCTGAGGTATCACATTGTAGGCCAGGGCCGGTCCTATGTTGGACTCGGGTCTATGCTACGCCACTGTTAGTAAAGCCACGGTCAACTTTTGTAGCTCGCTACTCCATATTTGACGGCCCGTAGCCGGGTAGCATAGAAATTTCCCGGGCCTTAGCAGGGAAACAGAGAAATTCTTCGTGGTCAGACCGGGACCGGCAATAACGTCAAAGGAAGGCCGTGGTCGGGCCTAAGAATGTGAACCGTGCAGTGTTGTAATGTGGTCTGTCGTGGGGAATATGTTTAATGCAGAGAAGAAAAAAAAAGAGAAAGGAAAGGTTAGCCATCATGTAGGCTTGCTATTCCCAAAAGCTAAGAAACAAACAGAAGAAGATAAAAGCAGCAGAGACACAGAAAATTATGGAAAAATACAGAAAAATTCAGCTCCTTCACTAATCGTTGTGCAGACAGTCATATAGGACGTATCAGAGAGTGCACAGGAGTTTAGATTCCCGAAGGAATCGTGTCAGCGCAGACGTGAATTCAACGTGGTCTCTGTGGTTAAAGGAGCAGTCTAGAGGCCCACAACTTTATTTCGGTTTTTGGTCAGTATGGAATGTTAGGCGGCCGAAAACAGTTTTCGCACAATTAGTGCAACCGTAGCTAAATTGGGACGCCTGCAATAGCCCCCCGAACCTCCCGCGCGCGAAACACCCTCCTTCGCCTTCACGATAGGCACGTGATGAGCGCCACCACACACGTCACTATGTGACGCAAGTGGTGAGGACGCTCCTCATTGGACTTGAGATCACATGATCGAGGTGAGCAACATCGCCCAGGCCGGAGCGTCTGCTACCGCTTCGGAGACGCCATGCGTTCTCCGGCTTCGTGATGTCCGAAACGGAGGGTTTGAAGGCTGTCCACGACACAACCACGTTTTTTTGGGACCGCAGGCACCACGGGAAGAACGAGTGGTGCAGCCCGAAATTAACTGCGTTTGTACAGCAAAAACCCCGTGCTTCTCGACAATCTGCAGCCTGTCCGACAGTTTTCACCGCGCAGTTGGTTCAGTGGCTAACAGGTGGCGCCACAATACCGCCGCCATCGCTAGCTTTCTGCTGCTGTGAATTCTGAGATTGCACAGAACCCACGGATATATTACTCTTGTGATCGTAATCTTATTTTCTCAGGCTGCGTATATGCTTCTTTTTTTTTAAGAAAACGTGATATAAATCATATAAATAATAGAAGACAACAAGAAGCAGCTGGCAATGTTCGTAGCAGACGGTTTTTCCTACGAACGAATGAGGGGCTCTCTACCACGAACGTCACACTAGAGTGGGTGTGGTCTGCAGTTGGAGCGCTCCGGCCTGTCACCGCGGCAGCGATTTTCCAAATTAATTGCGCCGTGGTGATACAACTTTGGACAGAAATATTTTGTGGGAATGCTTTTCACATACTGCTTTACAAGATGACAGCAGTTTTGGGCCATGTTAGATACCACTTTAATGCTCCTTTAAATATTGTTGCAGGGTTTACGCCAGCCATAGCTAATGCACACTCATAGCTAAGTAGACTTGTGGAGCCTATCCGAGCGACGAATAAATAATAACAATTTCATAATACCAGATATTGAGATGCACTGTATCACATTACCGGTAGGTACGGCTTCGCCGCATCGTCTCTGGCTGGTCACGGACACAAGACTATCGGCAGACGATAAATAGTTGACTAGTACCATTTCCCTGATCTTGAAGACGACGGGAACACACGAGGTGACAGGGAAATGGACAGGAGCCTCGTGCGGAGCACTTCTAGACGCGGTACCATTAACTCCGTTACAGCCGCTCACTTGCATTTGGTTATTTTGTGCATCAGACCGTTGACAGTTTCGAGATGTGATACGTATAGAAAGAGTTCATCATTTGAAAACTGACCTCTGTGACAACTGTATATTATATTTCAAAAGAGGAAGAAGAAGAGAGTCGGGTAACGTGCCCCATGTCACGATGCGTTGGAGAACACCTGTTACAAAATGTGACAAATTGGCGTATCTTAGATGTGGCGTCAGGAATACGTGTACTATCTTGTGTCATCTGCAGGTAAATTAATATTTATTTTCGCCCTATACAGGGTGAATTTAGCAACGGGTACAAATTTTGATGGCGTCATAAAAATAGAAGAATAATGGTTCTGGCGCTTCAAACTTTGCTAACAGATAGTCATGTGCCTGAACGTTTATCCATATATATATTTTTTTTTTCAAATGCTATCACTTTGTAGAAAAAAAGTTAGAAGCAAGGCAAATTCTCACCCCATGCATCTGCTATGGTCGATACCGCCCGGAAAACGTCATTTTTCCTCTGTCTGCTTCACGTTCACATCACCACGTATAGGTGGCGCTGCCTCGAAACCTTGCATCTGATCCATCTGGTTGTTGGTTGTCCGATAGGTTTTGGTTTTCCTTCGTCTCCAGGCAGCGCCATCTATACGTGGTCATGTGAACGTCAAGCAGACAGAGGGGAAGATGGCGATTTGCGGGCGGTATATGCCATAGGAAATGCATGCGGTGAGAATTTGCTTTGCTTCTAACTTTTTTTCTACACAGTGATACCATTTGAAAAAGATATGGATAAAACTTCAGGCGAATGACTATTAGTCTGCAACGTGTGAAGCGACAGAGACGTTATCTTGTATTTTTACGACTCGATCGAAATCTGTAACCTTTGCTAAATTAACCCCGTATACAGGGTGATTCACCTCAAGTGATAAAAAATTCTAACTGGCGACGTACTCGCCGAGGATTGTGGGACTTTCGGCAATTACCTTCCGGGCCCTTTTGCCTCCATTTAGGAAGGCTCCACACAATTTTTAAGTGAGGGAAGTTCATGTTGGTAAATAGAATAAAGGAAATATGAAGTCTTCCACGGATAACCGCAGACGCAACAAAAACTATGCACAATATCGCAATAGAAATAGCAGGAAAAAATAGTGAAAATTACGCTTTAGCCCCGCCTGCTTGATTTTCGCAAAACAGCGCGCGAAATGTGTATCTAAAGGGGGGAGTGTCCCCGCCTTCTTTGTGATAAGACGGTTGTCACTAGCATCAAGGTCAAAGCGGGGGAAAGAAAGGTAAAACAAGGCCGGAACACTTCCTCCTGTCCCGACATCTTCCATGCGCCCCTCTTTGCGACAATCAAGCAGGCGGGGCTATTTCTGTTGCGATACTGTACATAGCTTTGTTGGGTCTGTGGTTATCTGTGGCACATATTTCTGCAAAAAGAAAAAAGTGAGGTTCGCTTGGCAATTTTGAAAGTTCAACTGATAAAAAAAATCCCTCAATTAGGAATTGCCCAAAGCCTTGGCGGCAAAAGTTTCCAGAAGGTAATTGCCGAAAGTCCCACAATCCTCCGGCGAGAGTTAGAATTTTTTATCACTTTAGGTGAACCACCCTGTATATAAGCATAAGAGCTGGCGTAAACACAAGGTGTGGGAGACAGAGGGGGTTAGCGTGCGTCATTAAAAAATCGCCGCTGCCTAAACGGCTATACATGTGTTTCAGCTTCTTTCCGCCAGATGGCGAAACGGTCGAACGCGGCGTCGCAGAGTACGATTCTGCATTCAGTTCCACTTGTTCAGATTTCGATGTCGTCTGCAATGCCGCGTTCGGCCGTTTCACCATCTGACGGAAAGGAGCTGAAACACAGGTATAGCCGACTAGGCAGCGGCGGTTTTCTCATTTTCACGATTTATCCGCAGAGGAACGGACCAAATTGCAGAATCGACATAAAATTTTGAGGCATAATACGTCCTCTAACATCTCCTTTAGCTTCCCGACACTGTTCTTATTTGTTTTATCTTCGTTACAAACCCCGAAGTTTATCTTGGCGAACCCTGTATATCGCATGGTATACTTTAAATGAACAATTATGAAAAACGCGCGGAACATGAACACGTCAACCATGTTCAAACGAGGTAGACACAACAAGCGACAAGAGTGACTGACTCTGACATTGCGCACCCCGATGACGCTACATCTTCACCAGGCCACGGACGATGGCGTGGCAGACAAGCTCTGAAGACGTCTTCGGCAGTGACCTACGCGGTCGGCTTTCCATGCTGTGGCTTTCGGTTGCTGCTTCCGTCGATCTTCATCCGCTCTGGTCTACATTTTTGGTCCACGGCCGGGTCGAACAACAGCGAAGACGGCGACTTAGCGTCAGGCCTACCGTCCCACTTGGAGGCTCGGTTCCAGGAGTTCGGCTACCGCCCTTGTCGATCCGTCTCTTCGCTCGCCACATCGTCGTCGGGTGCACCTCTTTCCGGTTAGTCACCGCCAGCTGGGCCTCTAGGTCGTAACTTCGGTTGTCCGGACGTTAGCGCTGGTGGAAGGAGACTTCGGGGACGAACCCTCAGGTCGAAGGTGGGTTCCTGGCATCAAGGCGCTGCCGTCGTCCATCTCCCTCCGAGGAAATGTCCCGGCTCCCGATCTGGATCACATATCGGAGACTCTTCCTATAGTTCCGACCGTCGACGCAAACTTCTACTGACTGTTTCGGCGAGTGTCCCACTCTCTTTCTCTCTCTTGAAGTCATCCATGGTTTATATAACCTTCCCGCGCCATGTCACAGTGGGGGTCAGTCACGTACGCAAAACCAAGAACACTTGTGAGTCCGACACTGCATTCGAAGAACGCTGTAATTGCCGCTGCTTCCGTTAACGTACAGTTATGCTGCCCTTTACACAACACTGTCTAAGGGGGAGCAGATCTCACCCTTCCCATGGAGAGACACTGCGTGCATGTCAACTAAAGTTTTATGACTTCCAGCTGTGGGCGAACACGAGCTTTTGCGACCGTTTCAAAGCAACAGGGCGCGCTGTCCCTTTGATGTTAGAAACAAGTTGTTCCCTCGAAACAAGGAAAAATCAAGGAGAAGGCCCGATTGCTTCGTAAGATGATATGTCGTGTTTAAAAACACGATATCACTATTTAACGAAAACAGATGGAAGTCACTGAAAAGGTTAGCCAGCTGTAGGACTCGAACCCACATCTTCTGGATTACCTCAGAACATCAACTGTCACGTGATCACTATTTAACCACTTAAACTCACGGGATTTCGATGTCTCTCCAAGTCGTTTTTGCGAACGAAAGCCACATTACACTGCAGTCAATGCAAGACAATGTTGCGACTAACTCAGCATTATTCAAGTTTCCTCGCAGTGTACAGCTTCTTTGTTCACTTCCAAAGGGACGGAAGCTTGAGGAAGAGAAGAATCCCCTCCTTTTTCACGAATATCGTTACTTCCACGCCGGATGAGGGCCATCCCCTGCACTAATAGCTGTGTTTAACGTCGATACAAACCCACCCTCTTTAATTGTGGATTGTCTCGAACACCAGCTTTCACATACGCATCGCATACCTCAGCCGGTCGTCATTGCTCAGCTGCTCGGCCCCCATAATCGGAGACCATGTGACATGACGACCGGCGATCCCAACAGCTGACGCACGCAGCGCGAACAACCTAGCGAGAAAAGAAAAGCACAACACGGTTGCGCAGCAACGAAACAGCGTTGCTGCGCAGACAACCTTGGCTGACGAATATAGATGACGGCTGGACGTTACCGTGCCGACGGGTCGCACTTCATCCATCCCTACGGAGCATGCGCCGCGCGCTGAAAGCGGAAGCAGAAGGCTTGCGGCAATGCCAAGGCCAAGGCCACAATGCGCGCGTGAATCTTTTCCGGGTCGCTATGGGTGTCTACCCTCGGTGTCTCCACTTCACAATGTTTCGGGGGACGGGGGCATTCTACGATGCACTTCGTTGTCCACTCCCTGATCTCACAACATGGCAAAAGGTCAGCCGCTGGAAGATGCTCTGATTTGCGTTGCACTTGCGATAATGCTTCGGGCAGACGAATAGCACGAACTGAGACGTTTCAACGGAATGCGACCACCAACACCTGATAGAAGCACATGTGTTGAACTTGGTCTTACGAATTAGATGTCACAAGATGACAAGTAGTAAATTGTTTATTTTGCTTAATTATTTATTTATTTTTATTTCGTTGCTTTCGAGGCTGGCCGAGGGCGATCCTCAAGTGGCACTCGTGGGAGCTCGACAATGTATTAACCGCGAACTCAGGGCAACCCCATAATGGTCACTAGATTGTTGGATTTTCAACTTTTCGAAGACCGTCTCTCTAGGCCAGGTGGCGCTCCAAAACGAGTGCGTCAGTTCCTCTGGTGACGTTGTCTTCTTGTTTCGACTGTGTCCGAGCGGACGACAATCGACATTGCTCTATTTTTTGTTATCCGGTGATGCTCTGTTACGGCTTAGGTAAACAGGAAGACATTGATGATGTTTTTTAGTAGTATATGTTGTCCGAAAATGGGAAATGAAAGGAATATGCGAGAATACCTGCATTCATATCTTGTGTGCTGGACCTTCGAGCAACAACGCATTATAATACGAAGTAAAAAACAGGGTGGCATTTTTTTCGATACCGATTTTTCATTAAAAAACTATAAGGGCTATAGAGATGCTGTTTTCACTTCTATCATCTCTGGGCCGGCGGTCGTTACTGGCCATATGTTGCTCAACCGTGAAATGACTAATTACCTAATATTGTTAAATTACTTTGTATTTATAAAAGCTACGAAGTTATCCCAATGAGAGCATCGTTCCTTTCGGTGACCTGATATCGTAGCCGTTTTCAGAACAAAAATCTGTTCCGTAGATCGTCCGCAAAAAATTCGTGAAGGAACACCATTTTTTTCTTTATTTTGTTCATTGCACATTTTCGGAGGCCCGTCTTTCCTTCACCTCCAATGTGAGAGGGTGAAAGAGCACACTGTCGCCTCTTGTGTCCTGGAAAAATATTAAAAGAAAACAGAAAACGCAACCCGAAACAAGGGACGTTCCGATAGCGTCACCCGATACATGTGGCGGCATCTTCGACGCATGAGGCTCCTTCACCCTCTCACATTGGGGGTGAAGGAAAGACGCGTAGGAAGATGCGCAATGAACAAAATCTAGAAAAAGGGTGTTCCTTCACGAATGTTTTGCGGACGATCTACCGAACGGATTTTTGTTCAGAAAACGGCTACGATATCAGGTCACCGAATGTAACAGATGTGCTCATTGGGACAACTTCGTAGCTTTTATAATTAAAAGTTAATTAACGATTTTTAGGTAACTAGTCATTTGACGGTTGAGCAACATATGGCCAAGAACGTCCGCAGGCCCAGAGATGAATGAAGTGAAAACAGCATATAGTCCTTATAGTTTTTTAATGAAAAATCTGTATCGAAAAAAAAAATACACCCTGTACCAGAGTTGTGCCTAACTCGTTACAAGTAACTCGTTACTTGGTAACGGTTACTTTTTTTGGTAACGAAGTAACGATTCAGTTACTTTTTAAAAAAATGTAATAGTAACGGAATCAGTTACAAAAATTGGTAACTCGTTACTGACGTTACTCGTTCCTTTTCTTGAGCACGGGGAGCACATTTCGGCATTCCGTGTGGCGCAATGCCTGCAAATTTGACCTGCGTGACGTGTGACTCAAAGTATTATTGCAGTCCCTCACTGGATGTGTTGTTGTCCTTTCTCTTGTTTCCGTAATCTCTGACCATCACTCCTTCCCAAGAATGGCCACCAATTGTGCTATGGCTACAAAAAACGCGTTTCGACTTTTCTTATCTTTGCTAAGCTTCTGAGCGCTCTAAATTATGACGCAGCCCCTCGTCTGTTTTGGGGAACCGTTGGTGATCTGTGGCACGAAAACCAGTGTTTTTTTCTTGTTTTTTCGTAATCTCCGATCACCCTCACTTCGGAAACGAGGGAGAAGGTCCAGGCAAACTGATATAGATTCATGGTAACGGGCCGAGAGACACGGAACACGAAGGACGGACGACAAATTTCGAGTATCAGCTCCTCCTGAAGTGCAATTCCTCATTAATAAAGAGTTGAAGGCAAGTGACGGCCTGTTTGTTGGCTCCTTTAAATATGCTGCGGTAACGTAAAAGTAACTCGTTACCTGTGAGTAACGAGAACCCGTTACTTTTGTGTGTTGGTAACGAGTAACGTATTTAGTTACTTTTTTCTGAAGTAACGGGTAACGGTATTTAGTTCCTTTTTTTCGGTAACGGGCACAAGTCTGCCCTGTACATAGCGCTTGTTTTTTTTAAGTGTGGAGTGGCACTTTAAGTGCTCCTTCGAATTCTTAGTTTGAAAAAAATGATAGGTGGCGCACTAGCTACACCAAACTCTCCCGTAGTTCGTCCCACGTGGGTCCCCACGTGGGGCCGCACTAGGGGAAAATTTTGTGCCTAGCGTGGGTGTGTCCACATTGGTTCTTTTAAAACTGATGCAATGAGGCGAAATACCGATAGGAAGGTCAGTTAAAGGATAAACCTAGGTCGGTCGATGGCCTTATAGGAGCTCAAATTACGACACGGAAGTCTGGGCCGTGCAGTGGAGAGGTTTAAGAGGGGAGAGCTGGGGAAATTGCCTTTATTTTGTACTGCATTACCATTAGTCGTTAGGATTTCGTGAAGTAATGAATTACATTACTCATTACTATTCCAAGCTTAGTAATGTATTATTACTAATACCATTACTTTCATGAAGTAATGCCATTACTTTGGCATTACATTTTCACATAAGTCTCTAACACGGCTGTGTGGTGTTTCAAGTGTGCACTGTAAAGGTGCGTGATTAGTCTTTTACTTCGTTACACATTATTGGTGATAGTAATTATAACTTCTGCAGAATCGCTACGTATGATCTCGTCGAGAGATGAAACCAGTATGTAGAATAATTTAAATGAGCAACCATAAGTAAGTTTAACAGTAGCGTAGAAGTTCGTGTTCAAAGCCACCACCAGGACTCTATCCACCTTATTGGTGACCAGGGCCAACTTTCACGAACGTTGAGGGTATTCCTCAGTGCTGCTCTTGGTAGCTTTGCCAGTGCTAAAAGAAAAAGAAGCGTCGAGGACAATGGTGTCCGCCAATTCAATCGAACGCCTTTTTCATCGACGCCATTTTATCGACCGCCATTTCATCGAATGCCGCGTCATTCAACCCGTAACCATGTGGCCTGTAAAAGACATGCATTTACGTTTGAGGATTCTTAGTAAGCAGAAAATGTTCCTGTATCCACTTTTATATTTGACTGCCGATTCAATTGAACAGTGTCATAACGGTGTTTCTGACCGTTGCTACGATCTAGTGTGGGCCTGTAAGGTAGTCGATAGAATAAATTACTGCGTGACTGTATCCGTATGATGTATATTTTACTCGTCAGTCAAATCGGTTTCTGATAAAAAAAAAAAGGAGCGGTCTTGCAACCATAACCCAGTGGTGCATAGAATAGCAGATGATAGTTAGATCTAATCAAACTATCTATTGCCGCACTACAAAAATATACGGGTGTTTAGAAAATAGACTCAAGTCTACGGTGTAGGGTATTGAAGAATGGTGATTATTATAAATACTTGGGTGTCATGATTAGACACGATCCAAAGCTGGATAGCCATATGAAACACTTGTGTTCTAAAGGTACGCAACGACTTTGGATATGAAAAAGGAAATTTCGCTTTCGAACCACGAAAGAAATGGCATATAAATCATTCGATATCTCTGTTGGAATATATATGAATCAGCTGTCTGGGATCCATAAAACAGCGCGCTGTCCGAAAATACAAAGAAAATACAATTGTCCTGCGCACTGTTCATATTGTCCAGGTGCAGAAGAACTCCCTCGGTAACATCTACACGGTAATTTAAATATTAAAAATGAATGACTAAGTTGCGAAATCTTTGTTTCATTTGAAGGGTGACTGTCCCATGAGTGGTCTCCGAAAATTTTAGGTTGAGTACTGCCGAAAGAAAAAGCGTCGCCAGACCTCGAGAAAACAGCTGCTATCTAGGTATTGTTCATTGAAGTCATTACCTATGAGATGGAAAAACGGAGCATCCTGTGAACAGTACGAGTACGTCATCAAGACCGTAAAAAATGATTGGATTTGCCAGCATAAAAACCAGACTAACAATAAAAATGTATTATATTCCATGAATGTTACGATACGCGTATGTCATTTCAGGCATCTTATTGCAATGAAATATTATTGTAGTAAATTTACGCATCAGAAAATGTCCAGTGGTGGCAGAAAAATGTGTGCTTGTCATGGCGGGGCTATTGCTAGTTGAGTGATATATTATTGTTCAGCTTCGGCGTTCCGACGGCGAGCAATTGTCCGCACCCGTCCAAAAACACTTCCGTTGAATCAGGACCTCCCTGGTTAGGTTTGGTGCAGGGAAAATAAAATGGAGAATGTGGCGTTCACGAAGAGAGCCGGCTCCTCCGGTTCAATTAAATATCTAGTGAAGTAAAGAAAATGAGAGCTGAGGGGTGAAAATAAGAAGAAAATAGCAGTCACGTGTGACATACGTCACATTATTGTCAGAGTGACGTCACACCACACTACGCCCACCAGGTCAGTGTCTGTGAAAAACTGCGCACACTCTCTGCATATCTTGCTTTCATTTCGTTACACATTCTCCCTATAGGGCTCTTAGCATTTGCCATTACCTTCACATTATTGTCATCATCTCAGCCGATATGCCCATGAACGGAGAACCCGCTTCATGAAAGTTAATTAATGACGTTTTCTTTGCAAACAGTGGGAACTTGCTTCGAGTTCATTTTTTAGAGGTAACTGAAATGCACCTGTAACAAACAAAATATTTCGGACGAAATAAAACGCGATTCGATGAAACGTCCATTTTTCGACGAAATGCCGGCGTTCGACGAAATGTCACGGAACCGAAGACAGTACCGCGTGCAAAGAGTACTACCGAAGCTACCGAGCACTGAGGAATAGCTTCACCGTTTGTGCAAGCCAGCCCTTGTCGGTGGCAAAGGTGAGTGGGAAAAACCAGCTTGCGAACTTTCCTTGCTTGTACCAGACACAATTCATAACTGGTGGCTTTAGACAATTCCTGAGTTTTCCACCCAAGTAATGAGTAATGTCAGTACGTATTATCCGGCCAAAAAGCAATGACATTACATTACTTATCATTACTAACGCTGATACTTTGGTAGTTAGGTACGTATTTGGGTGAACGCGGAGCATCTTAATTATGGGCGTGTGGAAAGTTGCCCATAATCCCTCTCTCCATCATCCGGGCAATTCAGTGCCACAAGTCAATTACTGCCCTCTGTCAGCTTTAACGGGATGAGCTATTTGTTCGATTTAGGCTCTTAGGCTTATTACCTGGAAGACGTGCATCTTTCTGACTCACACAATTCCGGACAAAGTGGGTGATAATGAGAGCTCAATAAGTGAACTACATCTGGTTATAGTATTTTTCTGAAACGCATTTCTATTTACGCTCCTAAATACGTTACGTTCCAAAAGATCGTGCTGTAGTACCTTCAGAAAGGCGCGGGATAATATTTTCTTATAGGACATAATCGTAGTTCTAGACGCAGGAAGGAAAACACATTTTTATGTGGCCCTCGTCTCGTCTTGTTTTCTCGGCTTTCGTCCTGAGGAACTTCCCTTCATAGTTCCTTACCAGTTCGCTAGATTTTCTACCCTTCTACATATTTATGTCGTAATACTAACAGAAGGGCTCTGCATTAGCTGAGCAATGCTTGCAATACTAGTACTTGTACGGGAACCCAAGAAGAGAGACGCCGCGTTGTCAGCGCTTGTAAACTGCATAGTCAGCGGTGATATCGAAACTGTATTTTAGGATCGCGTGCCAGGCATGTGTCGTCGAGTTTCTTGTTCCAGTTTTAGTTTGTCGGTATTGTCAGTATTCCTTTCAAAACTTCTAGGGGCATATGCAGTTCGGGGAGAGAATTTTTTTAATCTTTCCATTTTTCCTTTTCATTTCTGCGGGATTCATTTATTTTGGTGTTCATTATGGGAGTAGCAGAATTCGTCGGGTGACGAATTCAATTTCTCCCCCTTTTTTTTACATTCAAACTCAAACTCAAACTCGAAAGCTAATAATGAGGCGTGTATTTACGCCCTGACACAACTGTGACTATACGTGACACCACAGCGGCAACGCCACCACGATACAGGAGGCCTGCTCATTTCCTCCTCTCCCTCCTTCTGTTAAGACTCAGAATTCGTCTGCATCTGCGGCTCACCGCTCGACGAATTCAAGAACCCGCAAATGAGTGCAGCCCACTTTTAACCTGCAGACCTAAATATTCAGACAAAAAGTTTTCCCATTTAGTACGCGGGTACGTTCAATTACAGCACGCAGATGACGGTGGTTCGTCTTCACGGCCACGACCGCTGAAAGCACGTTCGTCATTGGCTACGGCCGTTGAAAACACGATCCTCATTGGCTCTTAATTGTTACGTCATGGCGACGAGTAAGCAGGCTTTCTCTATCTAGGTGGTGTTGACAGTGGTCGGTCTGTGGTTAACTAATTTTGCTAGCAAATAGACCTCTATCGAAGAAACGTCGCCGTGACGTAATCATGACGTTGGTAGACATAGCGAAACCGAAACAGCGCAAGCGGAGAACACCACCGTTTCACAAAGCCGCGTTCCTTTTCTAAGGTCACAGGTGGCTTTTTGTATTAGCGGTACACACAAACGAGGTCACGTTTTTTAGTCGCTTTCGTGTCTTCATTCGCGTTGCCAGTCCCCCGCTGAAAGAAAAGAAGGCTTCGTCTCAAAAGTTGCATCGTCTGAAAGTAAATGTCGTAGTCCTGTGCGCAATGTCGTTTGTTAGTACGACTCAGTTTGCGCTTACTTTGCGTAGAGACACCACGTACGCTCCGGGAGAAACTCGTGTCCTTCAAGCTCCAGAAGATGAAAGAGCCCGTAGCCAGCTTTAGAAAGGGCTAGCGAAAAGATAGGGCTGCCGTTAGAACGCAGCAGAGCAAGGTCATACATAATATGTAATCATATATATCAATTATATCAATCAATTATATATCATAATAATATGTAAGGAATTACATAAAAATAGTACAATATGAGAAGCTACATTTTAACGTGGCTTTCGTGTGACTTACTGATTTTTTGCTGTAGTAGGTCCAGTCGACCAAGTTGGCGACGCTGTTGTACTATCTGACGTAATTTATTTGTAAACAGGGAGTGGCCTATAAAACATGTTTAGCGTTCTCTGCGATGAGTTTACGAGCAACATGCTGTTAAACTTCGGCGTCAACATAAACTGCTTGTCTGCTGTTTTACGGTACCTTCAATGTGCGCCAAAATTCCAGCGCACGGTGCACTATGTTTAAGATTGTATCTCATTACGGCCGAAGTCTCATTACGGCCGATGTCTCAATACGGCCGAAAGTCTCAAAACGGCCGATAATCCTTTAATCCCAAGTGTCTCATTACGGCCAAAGTCTCAATACGGCCGAAGGCAGTCTCATTACGGCCCAAGATGTCTCATAATGGCCAAATGTCAAAATGTGTATTGTAACCTGCATTGATATGCAATGTCGCAGCCAGGTATGGATATATATTCAGCAGGGTATAAGGCATGCACTGTGCCCTTAGGGCCCTTATCATATTTATACACACATATTGCGAGACAAACGGTATGTTATCATACCACAGCACAATGCAACATATTGTGTAATGTGTACTCCCACAAGGTAGTGTTGATGTTACTGTGAAGCAGGCTACTATGTGGAGTTAGCTACTTGTAAAGAGCTAGATGAATATTGGCTTTGTTGTGACGCTTTTGGAGCCATCCTACAGTCATTGGCCATGACAGAGCACCTATCTCAGTCGATGTCAGTTTATTTCCATTCGCCTTACAATGATACAATTCTTGCTTCTGGAATGAGTAAACCTGCAAGAAGCGATGAGCAACCATGAATAGATAGAATATTAAAAAAACAACAACAAGCATTTGTCTCTACATGGCTCGTTTTAATGTGCACAAGCTGCACACGTGTTGATACGTGTCTGCTATTTCATGCAAGGTTAACTTAAATATTCATTTAGACAAAAGAATGACAAGCCTTAAAAATGTGACTTCCAGGTAAACACAGAGCATGACCATGATATGAATATAGGTTCAGTAGTTCATTCCCTTAATGGAAACATGTGAATATCAAATAGTAATACATTACAATTCATGAAATGATGCATGCATAACTTTCCATTTCTGGTTTCTTTTTTATAAAAGTAGTGCACGAATTAATATTCGTGCACTACTACAAAATTTCTCACTTCATAACAGAACCTTATGATGATCTTAACAGCTCACCTCTTCGCCAGGACTCCCTGGGCAGCAACATCCTATTAGCCATGTTGTTGTTTTTCTTTTTCGGAATCCTTCGTGCAGCCACATACCATGCCTGGAATGGAAAACCAGCTATAAATAACAATGTATTTGAATGACTTCCTCTTGAAGTATTTATTCTAATCAGATATGCTTTGTGCCTACTATGGTGCGCGAAGGCACATAAGTACAACATTTGCAGACGTTCGACGTAAGCAGTTCTTGGAGATCAATTCAAGTACGCCGACTTGCGCTTTTATTTTTGAAGAGATACGACGACAAATTTTAACAAATGAAATATGGCTCACAATGATACGAGTAAATGCTGCTGTACGGTGATGCATTATCGGTATCTTATCGTCTTCGAATAAATTTGTTGTTCCTAAACGCGCAACCAACTAGAAACGGCGCAAACCTACGAACGGATACCGAGTTACATCTATTACAGGCACTTCAGCTGTTTTGATTAATTTAAATTACTCTTATGAGAATCCAACTATGTGTGGACAGCACACTACTAAGACAGGCAATCTACGAAAGCATTACTCACCAGAATTCCTGCTTGACTTGGTCTTGGTCAACACTGAGCGATATACGTTGGGGCTGTGGCGATTCATTCAACTCGATTTTTACCGGAACAACAGGCGCTGCTCGAAAGACAACGACGGAAAATAGAGAGCCGCTATAAAGTCCGCTAATTTGCACATTACAGCACTACAAAGCGATATATGAACACATCGTAAACAGCAACCACTCGCTCACACACACAAGAAACGAGGTACCCAACGTTGCTAGACACCATCCGAACTCCAAAGTGAGAGTAGCAAAACAACAAGATATCAAAACACGAAAGGAAGAGTATTGATCCCCCCCTCCTTCTATAGCATGCAAAACGTGATTTGCGCTGAGATGAACATATATGTTCATGACGCGAGTAATTTTCACTTTTCACTGATCCAAAGGAGGTCACGTGGGATTGCTCGACGCTTGCGAAATCAACAATGAAAATGGCGAAACGAAACTTGTGAATCGTGCATTTGCTCTTCATGGTAGCTGCCAAAAAATCGAATCAAACTTATGGGACACTGGATTACAGGTATGTTGGCATCTTTTTCATTCCTGCATATCATTACACTATACGTGAATACATGGTGTCATGTCATGGGTGTCATGTCTCACGATGCTGGGGAAGTAGTTGCATGGGGAGGTGTGCATGGTTCTAGACTTTTAATTTTTGATCGCGTAATCGAAATATCGGCACCTCTCGCATTGTGGCTTGCATGTGACCAACCAAGTGCTGTTCCCTTACTAGCGCTTCCTACAAACGACAAAACGAAACATGTGGGAATGTATATTTTTGATTACTCATATGTAACAAGAAAATGTATCGTTTTCAGGTTGCTGCCACTACTCCGTGTGCCCGCAATTGTCTTGCGTGTATAATTACACTAACGGCGTCGCCCACCACGGCGGAAGTGTTTTGCGTACACGCGTTTCAGCATGAAGCCTGCCGGTAACATCTGATGTTTACCCTTCGGATATTCTGAATTTACATATTGTAGCTTAGAGGAATTCCGAATGCCCAGAGTGACACACACTTTTAACATTGTGACATCAGTGCAGTGGCATAAGCTCTAATGTAGTGCCCCACGAAAATGAACAAGGGGTAGTGGTTTATCCAGAATCCCAAGCACGAGAAGGGTGTTGGAAAAAATTGTTGGAATAGTTACATCATTACAGCTTAATATATCATTACAGACGTATCTGAAGCTGAAATCGCAAGGGCACCCCCTGTAGGGGGTGCACAGGCAAAAAAGTTAGGGGGGGTCTGGATAAAGCACTGAGGAGGGGGACTCCTCCACCCCATGTCAAGCCTCATAGAACACCTCCTGAAATAGTTTCCTGGCTATGCAGCTGCATTATTATGACGTAATTGCCATTGTTGTCCATAATTCTTGAATATGTTTCGAATATATGAAAAAAAAAGTCTGCTTGACAGCATATGTCTTATAGTCATCATCAAACAAGAGCATATGTCATTTTGTTCAGTGGCTTATGTACTTTTTTGTAAATTTCAGGTGGACGTAAATTGTAGAAGGCAGCTAGTGGGGGAGAAGATCATGGTCATAGGTCATGTGACTCCTGGAGCTCCCAGTGGGCTCCCTGTGGAGTACTTTTCAGAACACACACACACACAGTTTGCTCACAGAACCAACGAGTAGGATGTTGCTTGAATACTGAGAGAAAATGGCGTAACACATACAAATATCGTGTGACACATATGACAATAAAAACATTTTTCACGAGGGATGCATGAAACACTGTCGCAATATTGTGTGCATGAACCATTGTGTGTGACACAAGCCGTGGGGGCACACCGCCTCGGACACATTTTGGGAAGCATAAAACACAGTATATACAGAGCTACTATGGTGGATGCTTCTTTTTTCTTTTTGGCCGTTATGAGACATCTTCGGCCGTAATGAGGCTACCTTCGGCCGTATTGAGACTTTGGCCGTAACGAGACACTTGGGGATTAAAGGATTTTCGGCCGTAATGAGACTTTCGGCCGTAATGAGACTTCGGCCGTAATGAGACTCGGGCCGTAATGAGATGTTACCATGTTTAACGCGCATCGCGGGGGACGATGTACGTAAGCAAACATACTCTCTGAACCGGAATAGTCTCATACTCTAATACTACCAACGACAACAACAACAACAAATAAGTGATGACGATGTAGTCTGATTGTGTAGTCTGTGTGTAGAAATTGTGTGATACTACCAGTACGAGAACTACCTGTGTATTCTTGTAAAGACAAGTGAAGAAACCACGGATCCAACTACCATAACTTTTGCAAAAGGAAAATCCATTGACCCTAAATAGAGTAGTGCAGGGGAAAAACATCAAGGTTAGGGGAAAAGATGATGGATAGGTGAACGCAGAAAGAAATGGAAAAAGAGAAATTAAGAACAATAGAAAGTAAAGGAACAGGGTGTTGTCTCTTTTCATCTCGTTGTCTCTTGCGCTTTGATGTGCAGTAAGGAGCAATCAGTCTTTAGCGTGGGTTCTTCGACGATCTCCCGTGTTGTCAGCAGGACGGGCGACGGGAATCGTACTTGTAAACTAGTTACACGTACATAATAGCAAATATATATATATATATATAAAACGAGACGAAACGCAGAGAAATTGTTGGTGTGGAAATGATGAACGGACTGAACAAAGAAATTTTATTTTATATGATGGTAAGGAAGAGGGGGAGGAACAGTCTCAATAATTTAATGCGAAATACATAAACAAGACTCTGTTCCGCAGTCTTGCATTAATTACGGTGAAAACAAGCATCTTGAATTTTAGGCAGTAAGCAAGATAAAAGGGATTGGCGTTTAGCCATTAATTGTCATTCATTGTTCTTATTGTAGTTAGCCATTTTTGTTTTCTAAGTGATCTGGAGTAGCCGGCTCTCGTAATGAGTGCCTCTTTCTCCGTTTTCTTCTTCCCTCTTTCAACTCAACTCAGCATTAAAGTCAGATGTATAGTGTAGACATCAACTCGTTTGTATACTCTGGTGTCCCTAAGAGCAAACATGTGGCTTCTCAACAGTCCTAGCTTAACAACAACAGTTAATGCTGTTGCTGTTAAATTAATGCTGATTAAAAGGGAAATTCGCCACATGAGGTGCGGCCCACTACCCCAAGGTATAATGAGCGGAATGAGATGTGTCCTGATGATGAGACGATTAACGACGCTGAAAAGGGATCGACAGTCAGTGGAGTCTGTGAGACAATATTAGGGGCTGCGAGAACATCAACAGAACGCTAGGCAAAAACACACACACAAAACAATCGTTCAACGAAAGATGGACATCTTAAACAAAGTATTCTCACTGTTTATCCTCGGGGCGGCACGCGACAACCAAAGCTGCTTGGCAGCCACTGTCCTCCCAAACAATGGAAGCTTGCACGCGTTGGGAGCACATAGTTAGCAGGAAACAATGGGACAGCAGATCCGGAGCGCAAATGCTGGACACAAGGATCCCTGAAAACAAGGGCGACACCGAGTGAAGCCTGTCTATTTGATAACATTCATGCGCGATTCTCATGTTCCTAGGAGCCTTGTTCCTCTTCTGTGGTCGCCGTCGCGATTGGGGTTGCCACCTTTCACGATGAAAAATACCGGCCGAGTGAGTGAGACCAAGGGAAAGAGGAGGAACAGTTAATTGACGGGCGAGGGAAACTGAGATTGATACGTAGGAGAGAGGGAGAATAGGAGAGGTGAAAGAGAAGAGCATCAGGAAAGAAAACATTCATGCAACAGCGTGGACAAAAAAAAAAATTAAACAATTTGTTCCAAAAACAAGACTTGGAAAGAGAGAGAGAGAGTACCATAGGACAGCGAAGTTGGGCCCGCTCCAAGTTCCTTCGATGGGCTCACGGAATTTGACGAAAGTTATCCGTGAAACGCTAGTAGTATGGGCAAAACGTTGCCGGTATTGCCTTTCAACTAGCAGCAGGCCGTCACAGAACCATCACAGAAGGGCCATTCCACGCCACATGATCCAAACATGCCGCTCGACCATCACCGGTATATATATACGTATATATTTTTTTTTATGTTGTGCAGCTAGAAGACTTTGAGGGAAGAGTATTTCCGAAGGTCTCTATTCAAAATATTTATTTTTGAAATATTTTTTTAATATGTGAAAGTGGTCGAAAGGTTGCTCCCAGTGAGAAAAGTGTATCCTTACATTTTCGCGAGTAATTGGTTCGCGCTTAACTGTATAACGTTCCAAAGGCGATTTTTATGGCATTGGAAGATGCGACACTCTACCCTGTACATCTCATGCGACGTAGGTTTCTCCCTCTTCCTCTAATAGGACGCGCAAAGGAAGCGATTTTCACTTTGTTTGTAGCTTTTTACCGCCATCAGTTCAGAATGAACCGGTAAAATGAGCACGGTATCAAGCTGTATGATGTTCCAGGAGTACATAACAAAAAAAAAAAAAAGAATTCTTTAGCAGTAGAGCTAGTATAGTCTAGAGCAGTATCTCTAGCGCTAGCGACGCTTGAAAACGAAAGTTTCGCAATGTTGGCAATTTTCGAACCGGGTTTTCGGAATGTGGCGGTCCAGATAAAAATAGCAACGTTTTGTGATTGGATGGGAGAATGTTTCCACTATGGGCTCCTATGAAACTAGAAGAGTACTATTTTGTTCTGGGCCCGTGATTGGCACGTAAAGTTAAGTCTACAATCAATGCGTGACATAAAGTACTAAAACGCGCAGGAGGAAAGCACACAGTACTGGCTTGGGAAGGCGGACTCTCCTAACTGTCCAGTCTGTGGCTCAATCGAAGACGTCGAACATATTATAGTTACGTGCCCAAGATACTCCGAGTGTCGTGACAGACTTGTAGCTGCGTTAGGCCGGGTTGACAATCGACCCTTCGGAGTGCAGAAGGTACTGGGCCCATGGCCAATGAGCACTCAACTGCCAGCTTTGCGAGCCGTTACACAGTTTTTAAGGGACACCAAGCTGTTAGATGGGCTATGACCTGTCTGTGGCGTTCGTCGCCGCTTCGCGACATCTCCAGTGGGTGATGGTGGATGTGTCTGGAATTCCTTTCCTTAGGTGATCTGGGGTAGCCGGCCCTCGTGATGAGGGCTACAATCCCCATTTTTTTCTTTCTTTCAATCAATCAATCAATCAATCAAAGCACACAGTTGTGTTACATTCATGCAATCAACTTCAAGAGCCGGTCTTTCTAAAATTTTCTTTTGGTTACTCCTTTGTACGGTTTTAGTTTGTAAAAGTGCTTTTAACACTGGGGTCATTCCACACCAAATGATCCAAACACAGTGCTCGATTATAACCAGTATTTCTTTAAAACATGCGCAGGTAGAGGGTTTCGAGGGAAGAGTAGTTTCGAAGGTGTCTGTTCAAATCTGCAGGGTGTCATAGTTAAATCCCCGGGCTAAATAATTCGCGAACCGGTGCACAAATCGAGGAACTTTCTTTTTTACAAGTATCTGTCCGATACCGCCTACAACCTGCGCGCCGTGTGAATCAGTGGGAGCCGCTTATTATTTAAATAAAAATTCAAATGAGTTTTGTGGAAAAAAAAAAACATAACTACTAAAGCAGGGCGCCGTCGGCAGTAAAATGGATGCTACAACTTTTGGGACCTTCAGTGGACACCTTTTAGACAAAAATCTGCCACCGAAGTGGGTCATTTGTTGCAGTAATTAATTGGTTTCGGTTTACATATTTTTGTCGTGGCTGGTCGCGGTGAAGCGCAAAAGGACGCTCTTTCACTCTCATGTCCACCAATGAATTACGTCCTTTGCAGTTCGCCGCTACCAGCCGCGAGAAAAACATGTAAACTGAAACCAATTAATTACTGCAACAAATGACCCGCTTCGGTGGCAGATTTTTGTCTAAAAGGTGTCCACTCCAGGTCCCAAAGGGGATAGAACCCATTTTAATGCCGACGGCGCCCTGCTTTAGAAGTTATGTTTTTTCTCATTTGAATTTTTATTTAAATAATGAGCGCTCCCACTCATTGACACCGTGCGCTAGTTGTAGGCCGTATCGGACTGATACTTGTAAAACAGAAAGTTTATCGATTGGTGCACCCGTTCGCGAATTATTTAGCCTGAGGATTTAACTGAGACGCCCAGTATATTTTCTTCAATACTTGAAAGTGCTCATCTTTTTCATCGTCATCCCACTCATATGTTAACACACATGCGCTGAAGTACGCTACCGCAATTGCTGCGGTGAATCACCTCATCCCATCGTCATTCACGTAGTTGTCGTTGTTGTTGTACCTTACATTTTTGCGATCAATTGGTTCGTGCTTAATTCTATAACCTTCGAAATGTGATTTTTAAGTCATTAGAACATGCGACGCTCTCGCGCGTATGTACCCTCGTGGAGGGTCAAATCCTCACACCAAGAGACCTCCATATGTGGGCTAGAGAACGTCTTAATATTGAGACCTGAGGTTTCGAATGAAGATGTTGCTCTTGAACGCAGGATTCTGACTGACAGGCACAAACACGGCATTGCTGTACCTGGCACAGTGAAGTTCCACAACTTCGAATCGATTTCTGTGACAACAGTTGCACCGAGACGAACAACTTTTTACTGTAAATGAAGAAGGAGGGAAGTCACCGAAAACGTTAGGCAGCTGTAGGACTCGAACCCATATCCTCTGGATTTAGCTTCCTTCTTCGTTCATTGTTCTTAGGCACTTGAGGCTTTGTGTGTTTGTCCTTCTTCTGTGTTCCAGCCTCAGAACATCAATTTCCATCGTGATCGTTTCCTGTGCATTTCCTTTTCATGTGCTCAGGGTCCACGTGGTATGGAGCAGCCGGCTTCCACGATGGTGGCGCCAATTTCTCCATGTTTTTATTCTTTTTACTCACTCACTCTATTGGGAACGAAACGTTGCAGATATCCAAGAATATGTGAGATGGTTTCCGCCTTACGCTCGTCTCCTCTCTACCCTATGATATGCCTGCGTACCTGTGTGCTGTGTGTTGTGTTTTTGCCTAGCGTTCTGTTGATGTTGTCTCACTGACTCTGCTTACTATCGACCAATATTCAGCGTCGTTCATCATCTCATCATCAGGACACATCTCATCATGTCCATTGTACCTTGGGGTAGTGGGCCTCACCTCGTGTGCCAAATTTCCCCATTCATCATAATTAATTTTTCTGTTGTTGTTGTTGTTACGCTCGTCTGTCCTGCTGTTACCTTTCTACAAAGCGAAAACTTGCCATAAACTAGTCGCATACTTGCAGTGTGAAGAGAGTTTTGACAAAATAAAACCGAACAAAGAAGCGACGAGGAAATAATGAACATTCGAGAAATCCCAGCGTTGGAGGTTGATTGCATGAATGTTCCATAACGTGTGGCATTTCCTGGGACGGGTTTCATACTTTATACCACGCATTGGTTGTGGTATTCTTCAGGTGCCAACATCGGTCTCAAAAAAAAAATGTTTTCTCGCACAAGCCAAATAGTACTTTTCTATAGTTTCTTAGGAACATATAGTGGAAGCATATTCTATAATCGAATCACAGAATGCTGCTACTTTTATCTAGACCGCCACTTTCGTTTTCAAGTGTCGCTAGCACGGGAGGTACTGCTCAGAGAAAAACGAAACTGTTTTTATGTACATCTCAGACACCATACAGCATTGCGTTTATTTTACCGGTGAATTCTAAAATGAAGGAGGTAAAAAATTATAAACACATGAAAATTGTGTCCTTGCGTCCCGCGTAACCTTTCGAGCACCTTCAAATACTCGAGAAAATATACTGAACAGAGATCTTCGAAACTACTGTTCCCTCGCACTCTTCTACCCGCACAGTTGACAAAAAAAAAAAAAGGAAAGAAAGAAAAGAAAGAAGAAAAGAAAAAGAAAGAAAGAAAGATATCGGTAATGGTCGAGCGGCATATTTGGATCATTTGGCGTGGAATGACCCAGGTGTGAGTGTTGACTGGGATCAGAAATTTATTTACATCACATAAGCATAGTACAGGGAAAATTGGTTTTACTGCTGTGGAGACTGGCACATTATGCCTATGGAAAAAATGTTTAGCGTCTGTCTCTCGACTTCTTCAACGTACTCCGAAAGGAGACAGGGACAGGCAGGTCAAGCTGTCTTGTGACTGCAGTGCGACGTATGTTCCCAGCAAGTTAACGAAGCATGTACGCCTACCCAATAGAAAATGACCCAATTTCCTCAACAGCAATATTGTTCCCCATTGCCATCGTTGTCATCTTCCTCAGCGAGGCTGGTCATTGCTAAAGGTCACTGGCATGCTCCTGTCGTTTAGAAGGCATTATATAGGACTTATTTCAATCGAGTAAAAACTTTACAAAGTAGCGTTTACATTTCAGTTATAGCGTTCGTAACATCAACTTCTGTACCAGGTGCATCTCGACACACGGACCAAAATTTTAATAAACTCAATGTTAATTGTTCCTTGCAGGCCTGCGCCCTGCATACGCTACGGCACCATTTGGACAATAGGACGCATGTGTATGAAAAAATATGAAATACACAAGTGCAGTAGAAGATGGGGAAACAGACGTAGTGTAGGGATACGACTCAGGATGAAAACATATATGTACGTGCCTGAGAAAGCGACGAGAAACTGATAAACAGCACAAGCAGAGATGTAAAAGATACTAAAAAAATATTTAAAATAAAACATTACAAACCAACGGTAGAATGTAATTAATATAAGGTATAAATACACCGGAATGAAAGTAATTAAGATAATGTAGCGAATACTTGAAACAGTATTTAAAATACAATTAAGATACCCGAGTACACTCTTCCCCAAACACAACACAACCCGACCAACCCACACCAACCCGAGCGACAGCGTTCTCGCCCCTGACTTGATGAAAACAAGGGATGCACGCCATTTTTGTGGCAATTATGAAGTGCACAATGCCACAAAAAATGGCGTACGCTACCCGTTTTCATCAAATCAGGGGTGAAAACGCTGTCGCTCGGATTGATGGTTGGCTAGGAGCGTGCTATGCGCTGAAGCTCATTTTTACGAGTGTTCCCTTAGTCTTAAAGGACACTCGTCAATGCGAAGAATTGCATGCACGAAACTTAACATACCTTAATGTGTTTCGTCAAATTTGAGTTGGATATCTTCCCGGCGGAAAGTATCTTCTTCCTCGATCGATCAAAATCGACCAAACTCGATCAAAATACTGTTCTTACTTTCCGAAACATATTCAAAACGTGACATCAGCTATGGTCAGGGAAAGAAACGTGCCACGTTCGTGGAGTCCATTCTGTGGTCTGACCCCCAGTCCCCTATAGCGTTTACAAGCCCCAAAGGTGGCCAAGCTACGGCTACTTTTGCCCCATGTATAAATCCCCCATAGTGTGTTGCTTCACCTTACTGTCAACGAAAGTGGTATGGAGTGATTTGTTTATATCTTAAAAATGACGAGAGAGTTAGCAGTGGTCGCTTGACAACCCGGCATGTCCCCCTCTATGACATAAGTCACCAAACGCCGGTCCCCCAATTATCATAAAGGGATACCACAGTCTGCTAAGTTGAAGTGCGTGCCCTAGAATAAAGCGCGCTCCAAGGCCAGAACTCGGTGCCAATGAACAGATGGGGTCAGTGAATAGCTTGCAAGCTATTCAGTGACTCTCGGCACAGATAAAGCAAACCCTGTGTTGACATTGAATACTAGAGGTGCCACAAGACCAATACATGGAGGCTTATAGAAGGGACAGTGTCGAGGTCAAAACGAAATATTTTTGAAAATCCCCCCCCCCCAGCAAGCAGGGGAATGAAGAGACGAGACAAACAAACGTTGACAAGGAGATCCAAAAAAGTAATTAGAGTATCGATTGGAAAATACCACAGAAATGTATTGTATATTGAGTACAAATACATGAATGAAACAATACTGATTAAGATACCAAAATACCAAAAACGGTATTTAAAGTACAGTATTTTAAATACATTACTCTAGATACGTACAAGTGTGAGCACAACGAAAGACAGACATGGGAGTGGGAACTCAAAATAAGAAAGGTGCCTCTAAGCTTCCTTTTACCAAGATTTGCCGTGGTGGAATTTTTCAATAATAAGGACAATCGACAAGTAATACTTTGATTGCCATAAAACTTTACTCCAAGGCTCGAACTACAAGCCGTAGTTGTTGCTGTAAGGATGTCTAAAATGTTGTTGGAGGCATTGCCTGATATCCAGCAAGCGTATATATATATATTTCTTTTTTACTGACTCAACGATAGTGCTGCACATAGATTGACAAGTTACTCGTCAAAAAGAACTCGTTACCAGTTAAGTTACCGTGTGAAAAATCTGACTAAGTTAATAACGAAGTTCTTCAGTCTGAAATGTAACTCGCAGTTACTTAAAACTTACAATGAAAGCAATGTCCTGGAAAACAAAACGTGGCGGACATGCTGACACGAGGCATTCCTCTGACAATTACTGCCAGTGATAGGTTGACGAAGCGTCAAGTATGTCATAAAAATGATCACGGCCTGAGCACTGCATCAAAGCGTTTACTGGTCTGTAAGAAGAAGAAGAAGAAGGAAAAAAGCGAATCAGATTCACAACGCGTGAGACGCAGCTGTTGGCAGTAACAATTTTAAATCCCAACAGTGCTTGTGTCGGTCTACCACTCACTCGAGGAAGAGATTGCATACAACCACGTGCAGGTCACGTCATTTCCTGAATAATATGATACCCGGAAGAGTAGAAAGTCACTGCAGACTGAGCACTTTTATGCGGAAGTACAAGCCAATTATGGACGAAAACAGAATAATGCGAATATCATACACGTGGAAGGAAGACTACAGATGTCGTATCCAACGTTCGATGAGAAGCACTCTATAATCATGCCCTGAAACTCACACTGGGTCGTGTTACTCGGCGAGCAGGCTAAGAATGACGTACGGAGGAGTAGATGACACCCTTGATAATCGGATTCGCTGTAGAAGATCTAGAGCACGTCACGTTCTTCTCCATTGCCCACACTACCAATCTTCCCGAACCGTACTCTCCGGATCCCTTAACGAGCTAGACTCTCGCCCCCCCCCCCTCTCTCTCTCACAAATTTGCTTGGTCCCTGGCCACATCCAGCCCACACCAACGCTCTGCCCTCAAAGCTCTCTTCACCTTTCTGGATACCATAGGGCTTCGATTCTTATTGTGAAGGGGCTCATTATTTCATTCACCGCATCACCACCAGCAATGGGGTAGAGTATCGCCCCTGGCGATGAAACTCCCCATTCATCATCTTGTAATAAAGTTGTTGTTGTTGTTTTGAGGGAGACGAGTGGCAAAAAATGCGTACCACAGGTGCACTGTCGGCAGAAAATTCAATTAGCGAGTTTTAGTGAATCCTTTTTCCCCAAACGGTTCGCGAACGGTTCCGCGAATGGCCAATGAGAAGGGGAAGTGACTCTGAACGTAATCATCTGATTGGTTCGTGGCAAAACCGTTCGCGAACCGTTTGAGGGAAAACGATTCACTAAACCCCGCTGTAACTAGTACCAACAACAAGACACCACCCCTTTCTGATGTCAGAGTGCAGCAGTGTCATGCTTTCGCTGGGACCGAAGCAAACTTTGCAGGACCAGTTTACGTTGAGATAAGCACTGTCACCAAAATAAGATGAAAGTTTATGTCGTCATGCTCACGTGTGCATTTATAAGAGCTGTACAGGTTGAAGTCTCAGACGATACGTGATACAACGCTCGCGTGTATTTTCAAATGGTGGAAAACACAGCTCGGTATAGTACGGTGACACGTACGACATAATGAAGTGGTGGACAGGCGTGGAACGAACAGCGGCAGTTGGAAGTTTATTCCTACAAGTGCATGGTGTTGGGGCGGGGGGTATCTGTTTATTAAGAAAAAAGAAAGGAAAGGTTAGTCACGCAAAGTCCCGGCTTGCTGTGCCAAAAAAAAAAAAGGAGAAAGGGAAAAGAAAAAGTGGAAAAAGAAGGAAAGAAAGAAAAAAGAAAAGAGACACTAGAACAATGTCACATGCAGTGGGTGGGTGGAGGGGCGGATTTTACGAAATGCTTATGAGATCTATGAAGCAGGCAATAAGAAGAAAATTCGCAGGCCAATATTGGAATATGAAGAAGTTTAGCGTCACTTGTGACAGAAGTAGAGGCCGCGCCATTAGCTATCGACCACTTCCGGTGCATGTACGATGACCTACGAGAACTTGTGCCACTAACACCAGCCGTGTTCATTACAGGAAGACTGGTCACTGTAATCCCACGAAAAAGATCAGGAAAATCCAGACTCCATTCATGACACATGGCAGAAGCGCACAACCGTGCTACAGGAAGCCTGGCGAAGATGGCAAAAGGTTTGCCTCATGCAGCTCCCTTCGGCCCCTCAGTCTAACTAAGGTAGAGAGTGAATGATATCTGTGGGTAAGGACAGAGTACATTGTGCAGAGTGATGAGGGCCGTTGGTTTATTTAGTCTATATTCCTTTGAACTCTTATCTCATTTACTGGACTCATTCATCAGCTGTACCCTTCTTGTTTTGTTTTGTTTTTGTTTTTCTGTGGTTTTTCTTCGTCCTTTTTTTAATGCCTCTGGGTCATCTTGAGGTTGGTTTTTCTATTTTCTTTTCTATGCACGAATGGTGGAGTAGCCAAACCGGACTTTGTCGGGTTTCACATGGATCCATACTTTTTATATCTCAACCAATCTATATGTGGGTGACGTCGTAATTGTACAAGAGAAAAAAATCCGAGGCTGTTGTGGTTACTAGCCGGAATTGAAGCCGAGTACCAAAGTGAAGAGGGAACGGTTCGCGCTTATACGGTGCGAATGTCCAAGGGACACGTAAGAAAACGGGCTAGCAAGTGATTTTACTGATTAGAGGGAGAAAACGTGGGTCTGCAGTCTGTGGGTGCAGTCTGTAGTTCAGTAGTCCGAGGTGTGGGTTCGCAGTCTGCTACAAATGCAACGGTCAACTTGTCATTATCAGAAGAAGGACCGTGTGTGGGAGCCATCACGCACATCACATTCACGTCTATGTTTATTTCTATTCGTATTCACGTAGTATTCACGTCTATGTACGTCACGAGGTGTCACTCGTAGATTAAACGTTCGTCTGAAAGGGCGTGCCTCTTTTCAACTATATATATGGTGTTGGTGTTGATGTTGAAAATACTAGGCAGAGGTTGAATTCGTCACACGACAAATTCGGCTACTCCCATAATCTCAGCACAATGGTCAGTTATTTCAGGAACGAAGACTATATCTGTTCGTTAACACCCGTGAAAGTGGAAACCTTTTCCGTTGTTCTTTTTATCACAGCTACTTGGACACTACTGAGGTCTCATTAACGTCGTTAGTACCAACGAAGCAAATGTTCTTAGTGTCTTCGAGACTTCGTGTTGTGTCGTTTTCGGCTATCTTAGCCTGGAAATATTCAGCCCTATCCATAGAGGTGCTGCCAACAGCCTCCCTCGGTTTTATTACCATGCATACTTCTTCACATGCTCGACCTCCCACTCCCACACACGAAACGTGTAACTGCACTAAATAAAACTGATATAGTCAGCAGTGACGAAATGAAATCATGTATAGGTTCACCTTGAGGTGAACTACCAGGCAGAGGCTGCGGAGACTCCAACAGGTCAGGCAGAGACTGCAGTAAGGATTGAGTACGTTCCTGGTCCGTTAGTTGGTCTATAGTGTCTCAGAGTACAGCAAGGGAAACGCTTGCAAGAAACAGACGTACAAAGTTTGCAGGAGTCGAGAAATAACAATCCATGACTAGCAATCTCGTCGGCGAGCATAGGTATACTTGCGTTTATGTGTGAACCAACCATTGTGAAGACACGTTTTACACCACAGGAACAAGAGGGAACTTCTCTGGTAATGGTATGCGTTTACCGAGCACATGCCGTTAGGAGGCGACAGTTGCTTGGTGGAACTCATGCCCCCTTGGCCGACTTTATTCATTCAACTTTCTTGAACTCTGCTGACATATCCTTCAAGCATATCGTGGTAAACAAGGTAACCCGATGACAATATACCAAGTAATGGAATCTGAACTTCCCACCACTTCCCTGCCGACGGAGACAAGGACTATGACAGAATCCGTTCACTTTTACCTAAAAAAAAGAAGAAGAAACCTGCACAGTGACGTCGAGATTCCTTTCGCCATCTTAAAAGACCGCGTAGACCGTGTAAGAAACTATAGGTCTGACGCAAAGATGGGATAGCTTGATTATGAGACGAGACAATACTATTCGACGCTCTCCATCAGGAGCAAAAGACTGATCGTAAGCGACAACAACTCCTTTCTCACCATGAACTATATCCACACTTTTAAAAGAAAGAGAGAGAGAGAGAGGGAGGGGGTAATCTCACACTACAGAGTGAAACGCGGGACGCACGCCTTGCGACAATTGACGTAAAATGCATAACTGCCACAAAAAAAAACGTACGCCTCCTGTTTTTAACAAATCATGAGAGAGAACAATGTCATTCGGGTTGGTAGCTTCGTGCCATGCGGTGAAGTTCTGTTTTGAGAGTGCGTCATTCTACGCTCTTTTATCATATTGCAAGAATCCCCAGTCTACCTAAAATCAATCTAGCACTCAAAGCTGGAAAGAATGAAACTATGAAATTAACTAAGCCACCAAATTTTTCCAGCCAGCAGCGTATCTGTTGTGAGCTATGTTGTAGCCGCAGCTGTTCTTACGCGAGTTGTAGTTGTACAAAATTACGTGTCGACAGAACAGGAATAAAAACGAAACGCTTGACAATTCGACCCGCCTCCAACGAGGATCCGCTCTCAAATTTCCATACCTCGCACAGCGTCGCGCAATTTTCTGCATTACCCTGCCAACAAACACACATGTCCGCATGACACTATTATTTCATTGATACATTTTTAGGCATTTATAGACTTTGTCTAGTATCGCGCACCATGCGTCGCACAACACACTGACTCCAATTATAAACTGAAAATCCTTGATATTCACAGCAAACAGAAGCAAAAATCTCGAAGCTGCTGGGCAGGTACGACGCACTCCAACCTTTCATCACCTACAAAGCCCAACACTCTTTTGTTCAAAAACACGTATTGAGGCATTGTTTTGAAATTTTCAAGACCGTGCAAATATACTCATTACTCTTACTCATTGGCTATTACGATCGCTATGTCACAACGCCCTTGAAAAACAAATTTGAGGCACAGCAAGGATCGAGGCAGTCTGAGCTTCAAACAAGCAAAGCAGAAGGGATAAGCACTTACGTCATCGAAACTTGGAACTTCTCCAACTGTGCCAGACTTTTCTGAGCGTGCCGAGGAACAAGTTACTAACTTCGCATGAACAGTGCGAAGCATAAAAGGGAGGAGCATCGAGATGGTTGCCTATAGTGGGCCAATGTCAAGGTCAGACAGTTTAATCGATGCTCCTCTTGCCGTCCTAATATCGTCCTAGGAGCTGGAAAATACTCCAGAGGTTTTGCGATGACTAGCGTTTGTCACATGCTATCTAACTAGCACCGAGTTTTTTGGTAAGCATTTGAAGAAATGCTCGCGCCATTCTAGTGTCCACCCTTAATGCTCACAAACTAGGCGCGGTTATACTTCCGGGTTCTCTTTCTATGCAGTTGCCGCGCTAATGTGTGGAACCACGAACTCACAGTAGCAAGTACATGTTACCGGCTGTGTTTGCACAATGAGACACACCTCTGTTCGAGGAAAGAACACAGGGGAAACGCTGTTACTACCTGTGCAGTAACACAGGTATGGTATTTCGATTTCTGCGCGTTTGATATAGTATGACATAGTACATATCTGGCATCATTGCGATCTGTCAGCATCGGTGGGGCACTAACATACCGCAATGCCACAATAACAGCTAACTTATTTGGCGTATTCAGTATGACCATATATTGAATACGTGAAATATCTTCACGCATTGAATATGTTCGCATACGAAATTGCATCGGTGTGGTGACACACATAGAATCGTACGTATGATCCTCCACATTCAGTGCTACAATGGGAAGAGGAAGCAGACCAACGGATCAACGTCAGGATCTCCGTTAGCAGCTTTCCACTTTCAAGAGAAGTGCGCCAGGTAACCTGGAATCGGCCTAACGGCTTAACACCAAAGTACCCACCCTTTGACTTGAAGGCGGAGTTTGACGAAGTGGCGAGGGACGGACCGGGCCTTACAACGTCCGGCGGCGGTGGCTGCTCCGCCAGAGTCTTTAGATCTACTTCTTCGAGCACAGCTCTTCCACTGGCCTCATCTTGCTGCTGCTGACGGCGCAGAGCTACTTGACGTGCCATGACAACTTGCCTCTCGGCAATTAGCTTGCACTTGGAACATACGCAGATCCTATACGGGCAGTACCGCTTATGTCCACGTACGGCAACTTTTCGATAGTGGTTTCTGCAACGCGCGCACTGGGGACTTCGAGAGCCTGAGGCAGTCGCCGCCTTGGCAGAGCTGCTGGGGACTTTGCCGGCATCTCCCGCGTCCATGAGGATCATTTCCCTAGCCGCCACGTTCGAATTGTCCCCAACGCGCTCCGTCCGGCCGCCGACTTGCTCACAAGTGGGGTGCAGCGCCGATTCACACACGACGGCGGCTCGGGCTGAAAAAAAGAGAAAAAGGCGCGACCGGTGCGCGCGTCGCTATCACGTGATGATGTAAAGCAGCTCTCGGAGCTGCGCTCGAAGGAAGCGGCGGGTGAACGAAAGGGGTGGATTGAAAGCGAGACAGAGGAAGTTGCTGCGAGGAGGTGTTCCAGACTGAGAGGGAAGGTACCAAGAAGAAAGTCTGCTGGAATGTTGCAAACAGCCAGAGAAACCGTAAGTTAAATGCAAACAGCCCTATCAGGCTGCTGTCTGATCTTCAACGAGAGAGTGGACAACGTCTGACCAATTTCTATACTTTTTGCTCGAACAACTCTTTCAAGTCTCAGTTAAGGTGTTTCTCAAGCATGATTTTATCTGCACACAGTAGAATGAACAGTGGTTCTACGTATTGAACGTATTGATTTTTATCGGCCCTGTAGCTGTCTGGCGTCCTCATCGATCACGATATACAACAAGAGGAAAGTAAACCGCGTATCGTCTCCATACTGATAAGCGTGGGCGAAGCTGTAGTACATCGATACTGAAATAGAGTCAGCGAAGAGTGCATGGTGCGCGCCTCGGGAAGCTGTTGTATTGCTGTTGGTGAAGACTTTGCCGAGCCTGTTGCAGCGCGATTGGCATTCTCCAGTTTCCAGCTATGGACTCGATAGGAGCCCATGACTAAGGACCTTACACAGATTCGGTGAGTTATTTTGCGACTTTCTTTCACCACACCTCATATGGACTTTTCAAAATACTTTAATCACGCATCAATCTCAGCAGCTTGGTCAGAGTCTGAAAGTGGGAAGCGAACGCGGAACCTGATCTCTCCTGAACCGCTGATTGGCACTGCAAATTAGAGTGTCGAACTGAAAATTTCATCGGTTCGGTTCAAGCCCGGGTTCAGACGGAAAGGGTCGGCTCCGCTTCCGCTCCTGAACGACATTCGTATCGGTTCAAATTCGTTCGCGAAACGGTGAGCCGGTTGAAAACGGAGGGGGGGGATGAAAACATATTAAATGAAAAAAGAAAGGGTCAGCCAGGCAAAGGTCGGCTTGCTAGTCAAAGATAAAAAATATAATAAACCTAAAGAACAAACAGATAATGCGCAGTCAAAGAGCGTACAGAGGTCATTCCTGCAATCACAGCCAATTGTAGGGTTCATTGTTGAAACTGTAGGTAGAAACCAAAAATAAATAATAAATTAAAACTTGTAGCATAGCAATACGTGTAGTAACAACAGCGATACATCGTATTCTTGTTATCACCGTTCCTTTATGAACAGAATGGAACGCATGCTAACACAAGAAGGTCGAAGACAGATGGCGTAACTTCGCCTGGTGCCGCCTCGGCGGCGAAACAGCCCACTACATCATCATTACTTATTTTTTGGTGGTGTTTGGGGTAACTTCGCCAATCATCCTGGCAGTTACCGTAATGCATGAGCATCCCAAGGAAGGCTACTGAGGGATGCTCGCATGTTATCTGTGGTGTGTCGTTCTCATGGGCTACCCGAGCCCCAAGCAAGATAGAGACGTACAGCACAACCCTCCCTCACTTGTGCCACCATCATCTCTCTCCTCCCTCGTTGACCCTTCCCTCTTCCCCCTCTCTGGGTGCACCGAGCCGCCACCCCCGAGCAGGCTGACCGCACCTTTCCCTCCAATATCATCCCCCTGCCCCCCCCCCCCCCCTATAAAGAAGCAGACCTGACTCCACACTAACAGGGCATAGATGGGTTTTTTTCAAATTATAAGTAACTAGGTAACATACAAAATAAAACTTATCAATGAGACAGCATTTCTATTGAAGCCCGCATCATGACGGCTTTAAAACGAACGAAGCAAATAACATCTTCTACAGATCGTCGAGTGAGATCGGAGACATACTGTATTCGAGTCCGGAATATGTTCGTTCCAAGCTCATTCGCCTTGCTGGGACTGTGGTACTGTGCATCACAGGCACCATAATTATAAATGAGCCGTAAAAGGTATCTCTCAGTAATATTGGAAAATGTGACAGGTCGAAGGACCCCAGTTAGAAACTTTCAGTATATCTGAACCTCTAAGGGTAGAAATGGTATTTCTGAACCGTTATTTGAACCGGTAACCGCAATTTCTTCAGTTGGCTCGGCTCCAAAATGGGGACTGCGGTAACGGTTCTATTCGGGTTTCGGTTCAGTTTCCAGTTCGGTTAGACAATCTGCTTCCAACAAAGCCGAGCATGATGCCGAAGGCCAAGGTGATTCACATTATCAGACGTGTTCCTTTTCGGAGCAGTGACATAAAGCTCCGTAAGCTCTCACGAGTGTTAAGTTATGGAATTATAACTTGGTCTGCGACTTAGTATTAAGAGGAGCAGCAGCTACATGCATGACGATGGGATGAGCTGTTTCACCGCAGGAATTGTACCACACCTTAGGGCATGTCGGTAAATACATGAGCGGGATGGCGATGTAGAAGATGACACACACACATGCACGCACGTGCGGTAAAGTAACTTATTTACTTTACAGTTACACTTTAAAGAAAAAGCCGAGTAAATGTAACTCTTAAAAACCTCTTTTAGCACTTGTATCGTCGAATCATATAGTCTACGACGTTAGAAACATAGTATTTCCAATGGGCCCGAACGAAACGGTGGGAGTTAGTCTATAAGGCCATTCTGACTGCATATGAAACAACAAAATTCATGCAACTCCTGGTTTGGAAATGTAACGGGGTATTTGAAAAAAAAATAAATAAATAAAGAAGAAAAACGACACCAAGGAGCTGACGCGTAGGAAATAATACCTGAGTTACTTAATTACAGATACATCTTACAATTACAATTACACAGACACAAACAATACACAGACACAAAACACACACACACACACAAAATACACGACCGCAATCAACATTCAGTTGGTGTTATTCGTGCACAGCGCCTGGGAAGGTAAGAGAATATTTTTAGTTTCCGTTACCTCCCCCGTTACTGACCCATACTTGTTTCTGTTTCCGTTTCGGCTTTCAGTACCGCCCCCCCCCCCTCCCTTAAGGTGCTTTCCTATTTTCTGTTTCGGTAAGTTTTGAGCGGTGACGAAACTTAATACCGCTACGTACATATATTCTGAAATTTATTTTAAGGACTTTAGGGATACGAGCACACAACAGACAACATTTATTAAAAAATATTGTACGTCGTCTCTTTGAACAACTGATATATGAGCATGGTTTTCACGAACATTACTCTCGCTTGTAACTTGCAGGTCACCATAAGGGTATAAGAACTATGCTTCTTCAGTCTACTATTTACTATATACTTATATGCTCCGGTTCGATAGTTCATTTTAGTTTTAGTTTAGTCAATTTTAGTGTGCTTCGTTCAGCTTTATTTCATAATTTTATCTGATCAGGAAGGACATCATATTCGTCACCGTCGGCTCGTCTGGTGGTGACGGAAGTGCTTGCTGTAGTTGACCATGCTAAGGCTGGCAACGTCACGACTATAGCAGGAGAGATCGTGCCATCATGACCCGAATTCAAACCCAGGTCACCTCCCAGTCGGCTTGTCAGGGTCGCAAAGCGGTTGGTCGGACCAGCAGATCAGCACCTACTCCAATCATCCCCCATCGCTGCAAAGCACGTGGCCCTCTGAGATGGAACCGCTTCGATTTCGGCTCAGTTGCGTAGGAAAATTTGGCGATATATTCGACGATTATTACAGCGTACGTGCCCGTTTCGGGATTTTTTGAAACATCGAATCTCTTACGACGAGGATTGTCTCCCATTTTATTTTCTCACTTGCGCACGAAATCCCCTAGTTAAATAGTTCATTGATTAATCTTAGTCCTTTAGTAGTTCCATACTCTCTGTGAGACAATGCCCGTCTGGCCGTATAACTCACCTACGAAAACTGTATCAATGCTAACATCATAGTTTTGTTGTTTCCTGTTTACCAAGGAATCTCTGATGAATAAAAGCGCACCCCGTATATTCTTTAATTCTATGAACCCCTTTGTGACCTAAACTCACAGTTTAAAATTCACAGCCGCAGCACGCAAAAAGCACGCAAAACATAAAGGCACGAAAAACAAGCACGCAAAAGATAAAGGCTTAAATCTTCGCACACATTTTCAAATACATACTTTTGAGACACCCACCAGCACTCAAACCACCCAAACAATGATTGGAGTTTGATTTGAAAGTGGCGGCCTACAGCTATCGATATTGCACGTGTCCTTTCAGGCACTCCACGCCGCGGTGTAAAATGTGTACGAGACGCTGTACGCTCTCCCTCCTCTCCGTAGACGTCAGAGGGGCACGTGGCCTTGCACCGCATGCGCTCCCGCCGTCGTCTGGCGGAAGCCGGGAAAAACGAAAAAGTGTGAACGGGCCAGACGGAAAGAACGTTGCACTCGGGCGAGACGGCAGACGGTACAAACAGGATTCCCGTCAAAACAAGTGGATGACATTGATAATGGCCCCTACGCTAGAGGGCGGCGAGGAGCATGCAACAAAAAACAAGAAAAAAAAACGATCACGCAAAGGAGGCCAATGCCCTGACGGGAATGGGTTAGACATGTTTACGTCCTTGCCTTGATTGTTGTCGGCGTTAAATTCGTCTGCTTTCGAGGTGGTATCTTCGGAGAAAGTTTTTCGATGAGGCCTTGTTGTTGTGTCTGCTCGGGTGAACGGGATAAAGTTATCTTTGAGGAAACACGGTGCCCCCGCACAGGAAGGTTAGAAAGGGAAAGCGAGTCTGCGGGGGACGATGGGTCTTTTGCTTCGAATGGGTTGGGGCTGGTTAGACGTAGGCGAAGCTGGTTACATTTGGTTAAACGTTGAGACACAACTCTGTGTTGTTGAGTTCATTTGCGGGCAATGTGTGTGGCGGGACTTTTTTTAGCTACTGTGGAGCTGGCTGTTGACTCTGTGCGTTGGGAATGTTATGTTTAGTGTGTCAGATCGTTGTCATCGTGGGCTTCACCAAGCATGCATTCGCTTCTTCTTTCGCTTTCTTTGCAATGGGTATATCTTAGAACTGTGTTTCTTACACGAAGTTGGCGCAGGGTAGGTGGTACAGTGCGTGACATGTTTCGCCCAGTGGGGTTAAGCCTGACAAAACAATTAATAGACTGTTTCAAAAAGAAAAAAAGGCACAGCTGTTGCTGTAGCAGATATTGGTTAACAAGGGTAGGTGGGGGTATATTTATTAGAACAGAGGAAAAAGAAAGAGAGGAGGAGGAGGAGGGTTTCCGCGAAACGTACTAGCGTCAGGAGGACAAGGTTTTAACATCAATCCTTCGTGATAGTAATGTTAAGCATGGCTAATCTACACTCCCGTGTCGTTCGCAAGTTGATAAATACTTTTCCGTATCCCTAATTTTGCACTATGTTGCGGTCGATGTGCTCCGTACATGTTCTTTCACGTTCTGTCGTTCATACAAACTCGTTCATGTTCTATTCAGCGTTGGGATTTAAAGCAAACGTTTTTGTCCCAGTTGGCGCGCTCGTGCGACGTAGCTACGTGGGCGAGGTGACGTGGGTCTTACGTTCGATACATATTGGTTGTTCGACGTGATGACAATGTTGACATATCTGCAAAAAGGCAACGTGGTGCTGAAAAGTCACACCGATTGCCGAGAGTCTATTCAGAAATACTGCTGTATGGTGGAGCGTTTTAGCAACAGGCACTTTTTGCCGTTTTGTTTCCATGCCAAGTCATGATGATTCTCCTGAACCATCGCTTGAATGGACCTTTTGCGACTCGTGTATGGAGTGTGTCAGCGCTTTTGCGGTACTGTTTCAAACCCAAACAACAACTATTTTATTTTAATGATGATGGTTCGGGAGCTTCACCGCCAGGGGTGATACTCTACCCCATGGCCTGCGGTAATGTGGTGAAATTGAATAATAAGTCGCCTCACAGTAAGGACTGTTAGTCCTACGGTGTCCAAAAAGTTTAAGAGGGCAGAGCGTTGGTGGGCTGGATTTGGTCATGGACAAAGCAGTTTTGACACGAGCACCAAGCACAATCTCAAGTTCTATTCGCGCATGTTTATTCTTCTAATGCTACGTTCCTAAATGAGCGAGTTTCACTGCGAGGGATGGAAAGTGACGCGAGCGCGAGGACTGGCTACCTCTGGCTATAGCATAAAGACACCGCTTCCAGCGACTCTGTTCTCGAAGATGTACTCGCGAGAAAACACTGGAGCAGAAGACAATTATATATATATAAGACTGGGGAAAAAGCCATTAAAGAAACAAGTAAATTTGGCAAACCAGGGATCACTCGCTGAGTGACCCCTGGTTTGCCAAATCCGAACGATGCGCAGCTACCCAGAGCTGACGAGCCGCAAACACGGCGAAACACGTGTCCTCTGGTGCTGTCGCATCGTTCCATGAGTACCTGTTTCTCTGCGTGCAGCCATAGAAGCCATGTTAAGTTTGAATTTCAAACACGTCTAGTATCATTTACTTGTTTCTTTAATGGCTTTTTTCCCTGCCTTATAATTCACTGGCTTGCACTGTGGCATTGAGGAGTGCTCAGTCACCCTCCCAGGTGTAATCACTCGCTGAGTGACCCCTGGTTTGCCAAATCCGAACGATGCGCAGCTACCCAGAGCTGACGAGCCGCAAACACGGCGAAACACGTGTCCTCTGGTGCTGTCGCATCGTTCCATGAGTATCTGTTTCTCTGCGTGCAGCCATAGAAGCCATGTTAATCTGTAAGTTTGAATGTCAAACACGTCTAGTATCATTTACTTGTTTCTTTAATGGCTTTTTTCCCTGCCTTATAATTCACTGGCTTGCACTGTGGCATTGAGGAGTGCTCAGTCACCCTCCCAGGTGTATTCACTCGCTGAGTGACCCCTGGTTTGCCAAATCCGAACGATGCGCAGCTACCCAGAGCTGACGAGCCGCAAACACGGCGAAACACATGTCCTCTGGTGCTGTCGCATCGTTCCATGAGTATATATATATATATATAAAATGAATAAAAATAGCATACGCTCTTTGGCTGCACGTTGAACATATGTTTATAAGTCCCAAACCTCGCCACACCAGCATTGGACAGCTGTTTCGGCCTTATTGGGCCTTCATCAGCAATGCGTAGGTGGGCGACGTTTGAGCGAGTGGCGTCGGAAGGTCACGTGGAACGTGATGTCCTCCCGTCATTGCTGATGAAGGCCCAATAAGGCCGAAACAGCTGTCCAATGCAGGTGTGGCGAGGTTTGGGACTTATCATATATATATATGTTTATAAGTCCCAAACGTCGCCATTAAAGGAACAATGCTGGTGTGGCGACGTTTGAGACTTATAAACATATGTTCAACGTGCAGCCAAAGATAGTATGCTATTTTTCTTCATTTATTATATATATATATATACAAAGGAAAAATAGCCGAAGCTCTGTGGCTGCACGCTGTGCATGAGTGGGCGTTCCGGCAGCAACATGCGTTTGAGTAACCCCCTCATTTTCGTTATTCAGATCCTTTTGCTGCACGCATCAGATACTGCTATCGGCTTGGAAGGAACATCGCTCTGTTATCTACACGATGTGATGTCGACAGAATTGCTGCGAGGAATAATCTCGACTACGACCGGATCAGCAGGTTCATCATGCTCTGGAACCGTTGTCTAGGGTGCTGCGCCTACTACATATACCTTAACATCTGTCTTCGGCTTCAGTGGGCGTGTCGGCAGCAACATATATTATAGAGCAACATGTATGCATAGAAGTGACAATGTATTGCTTTTGGTGCTACCGCGCCCACGGCTACTTTTGTCTATATGTGATGTGTTCGATTCTGCTGTGTTGCTCCTGCTTGGTGGAGACATCGAGATAAACCCCGGACCGATCCTGCGCAGTCAGAGCGCCCAGGCCAGTTCAACTGACCCTCTGCGAACAAACGCCGCTATTAATGAGAAACTCGATGAGTTTCTTCACAGACTTACGGTCGTTTCCCGGCTGGAGGCAGGTCAAAATAAACTCTTGACTGAGGTCAATCATATCAAGTCCAAATTGCAGGAAACAGAAGGAAGAATACAAGAACTAACAGATAGGGTTGCTGCGATCGAGACTGACTTATCCTCTGTAAAGCAAATCGAAAATGAGGTACATCGAATTGCTGGCTTTTCAGCCAATCTCGGGGCGTGCATGAAATCAATGAAGAGACAGATTGATGACCTTGAGAATAGAATGAGGAGATGCAATTTAGTAATTCATAGCATCGGGGATAGTCAAAATGAGACATGGACTCAGTCGGAGGCGCACGCTCTGGCTTTCTGCAATGAAAAGCTTGGAGTAAGCATCGAGCCCAGTGAGGTTGAACGTGCCCATCGTATAGGGAGACATCGGGGAGACAAGAGTAGGCCTATAATAGTCAAATTTCTGTCGTACAAAAGGAAAGAGGAGGCTATGTCTATGGGACATAAATTACGTAATTCACCGTATTCGGTCACTGGTCACTACTCGCTTACAGTTCGAACTGCACGAAGGTGCTTGTCCTTTGCTCGATCTCAGGGTGCTTCATTCAAGCTTCGTTTTGATAAGTTATTGATTGAATGAAAGATGTACGTGTATGACCCCCGACACGAAAAAAGTTATCGAACATCATTCGAATCGCTATCAAACTCTAATGATGTAAACACTGAAGGGCGCAGTGCATAGCATTCTTTCAATCGGTCATACTCACTACAACAAAATGTTTCTGTTGTGTACACTAATATAAGGTCACTTATGAAACATCGTGATGAGTTATGTTCTCTTTTGGATTCTTGTGACGCTGATGTTGTATTCTTAACCAAAATATGGCTTTCGACTAAAGTGTCTAACTATGAACTTTTTCATTGTCAGAAATCATATAAGATTTATCGTGCCAATCGTGGTCAGAGATCAGGTGGCGGTGTTTTAATAGCTGTGGCTGATCATATTTCTTCAGAAATTGTTAATATTTCCACTGATCTTGAAATGTTGTGGGTTTGCGCAGTTCACGACTTTAAGCAATTGTTGTTCGGGATTAGTTATCGACCGCCGTCTTCTTGCCCTTCTTTTGTTAACAACTTACATGATTCTCTTAATGCTGTTGTGATCGGATACCCTGTTTTGCTACTTGGAAATTTCAATTATCCCGAGATTAAGTGGCACTGTGCCTAAGAAGAAAATATTGTAGCAACTCGAGAATGTGACGCATTTATTAGCATGTGTAACGATTTTAATCTTCACCAGTTGGTAGACAAACCTACGAGGATAACTGGCTTAAATGCCAACATTCTTGATCTACTGCTCACTACTACACCTGAGCTTATCGAGCATGTGTCATTGCTACAAGGGCCAAGTGACCATCTGATCACACATTTTTTCGTTAGTTTACCCGAGCGGAAATCAGAGGAAAAGGTTAAATACATTAGGAATTATAAGAGTGCCGATTTTTCAACAATTAACAATGAATTGAGTTCATTTCTTAACACATTTGTGTGCGATTTTTCTCATCGTTCAGTAGAATGCAACTGGGCTTTATTTAAAAACAAAGTTTCTGACCTTGTTAGCAGGTATATACCCCGTGTAAAAATTACCAGTAAGTCGCACTCTTCATGGTACAGCAGAACAAACATTGCGAAGAATGTGCAACAAAAAGAAGCGGCTTTTTCGTGCTGCCAAGTTTTCGCAGAGCGCCCCGAGATGGGAGAGGTACTATACGGTTGCTTCCCAGTATAAAAATTCTGTAAAGGAGGCTAAATGCCATTTCTTTCCCGTTTTACTCCCTGATATGTTGAGAACCAACCCAAAGCAATTCTGGAACCTTGTTAATCATGACAGGCGACAGGAAACGTCGATAGTATTATGTAATACGTCTGGAAAGAGAATATCCGATTCGCAATGTGGGTAACATGCTCAATGACGTGTTTATCAGTTCGTTCTCGCATCCTGCTTTAACTAGTCCTCCTGAGTTTCCAAGTTATAATTATATCCCAATGGATCCTATTGTAATTGAAGCTTGTGGAGTGGAAAATATTATTAAGTCGTTAAAATTATCGTCAAGTTGTGGTACTGATTGTGTTACGTCAAAGTTCTTAAAAAGTACATGCTGTTATGCTTCCATTATTTTTTGTCCATGATATTGGATATTGTACCTGGTGAGTGGAAAGTCGGGATGGTGGTACAACTTCACAAAACTGGTGATAAAGGCTCTCCATACAACTACCGACACATTTCACTAACCAGCGTTCCATGTAAGATTTTGGAACACATCCTATACACACATTTAGTCCGCTTTCTTGAGAATAATTCATTTTTTAGTAATTGCCAGCATGGTTTCAGGAAGTCTTTCTCTTGTGAAACGCAGTTTGTTTCCTTTGTGCACGACCTGAACTCGGCCCTTGACGACGGGTCCCTGACCGACTGCATATTCTTGGACTTCTCCAAAGCATTTGACAAAGTGTCACACCAACTCCCCGTGCATAAACTTAGCGCGCTGAACGTTGACACCAATATTCTAACTTGGCTTCGCTACTTCTTACACAACCGCGTGCAATACGTAACGGCTAACGGCATCGATTCTAACTCAACTTCTGTACTGTCAGGTGTACCGCAGGGTTCCGTTATCGGTCCTTTGCTCTTCCTAATATATATATTAACGACTTACCACAAATGTGCCTTTTCCTCCAGTATACGACTATTTGCCGATGATTGCGTAGTTTATAGAAAAATTTCATGTGATTCTGACATCGATCTCCTTCAGTCCGACCTGAAGAGTATAGTGCAATGGTGTGCGAGGTGGAAAATGGAGCTGAACATTAGCAAGTGTAAACATATGAGGATTTCGCGTAATCGCCAGGACAACCTAAATTCACGCTACTCACTAGATGACATTATTTTAGAGCAAGTTACACCTTACAAATATCTTGGAGTTCACATTACTTCTAACCTGTCTTGGAAAACTCATATAAACCACGTAGTGAGCAATGAAACCCGCACACTGGGCTTTACAGACGTAACTTCCATCTCGCACCTCAAGATCTTCAACTAACGCTTTATAAGTCTATTGTTCGTCCGAAGCTAGAGTATGCGGCTTCAGTCTGGGACCCGGGTCACAGTGTGCTTATCGATGCTCTCGAGTCAGTTCAGCGCAGAGCAGTTCGGTTTATTTTCGGAAATTACCAGCGAACAGTCAGTGTATCGTCTATGAAAGCTAGCTTTCAGTTACCTGACCTCGTAGTACGCCGTAAAATCTCACGCTTGTGCCTTTTCCACAAAATATATTATCATAATCATTACCCGAAAGAATGTTTTGTAATCCCGCTTGCTTACATCTCTCATCGTGCCTCTCATCGTCAAAAAGTAGGAGTCATTTTTTGTTCCACCGAAGCACTGGGTGATTCGTTCTTTCCACGCACATCTCTCGACTAGAACCACCTTCCCGGAAACTTGACATCAATCTCTTCAACTGATTTATTTAAACGAGCTCTTTGTAATCATCTTATGTTTTGAACGACCTCTATGTTTCAATTTAGTAGTTATATACTATTGTGCATGTTTGTAGTTTTGTAAAGCATATTCTGTATGTCACCCACTCCCCTCTGGAACGCATATGCCCTGAGGGTATCAAAATAAATAAATAAGTATGTTTACAATTTGATCGTGCACTCCCAGCCGAGGACAGCTGTTTCGCTCTACTTGGAGCTATTCAGCCCGGCGCAGGGAAATGACACGATCTTGGGTCGGCGCGAACAGTGCGTCTCGGCGAGACGTCAATGTACCACGGTGACGGCGCCACCTGTGGAGGCCGCAGTGCAAGCCAGCAAGTACAGATACAAAGGAAAAATAGCCGAAGCTCTGTCGCTGCATGCTGTACATATGTTTACAATTTGATCGTGCACTCCCAGCCGAGTACAGCTGTTTTGTCCTACTTGGGACTCGTCAGCCCGGCGTAGGGAAGTGACACGATCTTAGGTCGGCACTAACATTGGCGTCTCGGCGAGACGTCAATGTTCCACGCTGACAGCGCCACCCGTGGAGGCCGCAGTGCAAGCCAGCAAGTATATATACAAATGAAAAATTGCTAATGCTCTATGGCTGCACGTCGAGCTTATTAGTGCCGCTTATTAGCGCCTGTTAGTGCCGACCCAAGGTCGTGTCACTTCCCTACGCCGGGCTGACAAGTCCCAAGTAGGACGAAACAGCTGTATTCGGCTGGGAGTGCACGATCAAATTGTAATTATATACTTACTTATATATACTTATATATATAATGGGGGAATGATGCGCAGCTACCCAGAGCTGACGAGCCGCAAACACGGCGAAACACGTGTCCTCTGGTGCTGTCGCATCGTTCCATGAGTATTTACTTATATATATATATACTTAATATGCGCCTTAATATAGCCTATGCGTAGCGGAAGCGTAGTATGCGTAGCGTATAGCGTATACGTATGTATGCGTAGCGTAAGCCTCTATGGTTGGGTATTTAGTCTCTACTCAGTTACTGTTTTGATCTGGCACTCAGTAACTTAAGTACGTGTCGTGAATATCTTGTACAAGTCTGTCGCGCATCAACATCGCTTGTTTGGGAACGTAGTGTAATTAACACAACGTAGCGTAATGTAGTGCAACGTAGCAGAATCGAAGGAGGAAGTCACAGAAAAGGTTAGGTTCTTCTGTGTTCCAGCCTCAGAACATCAATATCCAATCGTAGCATAATACTTGATGTCTTCTTTGCATGTCTGTGTGAAAAAAAGGCATGCGATGTACCAAAAGCTGTGAGCTTGAAGGAGTTCTGTCATAGAGCGGGTGTTCGGGCTGTGCCATCTGTCGGTACACAGACACAAATTCGTCGCCCACCATAATATTGTAATTGACCAAGTTCTACAACTAAACTTCGTTTCTGGTCCTCTGTATTTGCACGTATGCAGCAAGCTTGGTGGCAGACGTGATAGACGAGCCATTTGTTCGGTTGGACAGGTTGGACTTGACCGCACTTGTTGCAACATGTGATTCAGTGGAAACGTGAAAGTACCGTGTAGGTGCACAAAGTACATGCGCGTGACCCGAGGAAAAATTAGCTGTCCGATACGTGGGAAACGTATACAAAGCGCAAAGTACTCTTTACCCTTCGTGCACTCTGTCTTTTTTTTTCTTTTCTTCTTTTTGGAGGGAGTTACATGAAATGTAGCCATGTAGAACCTGATACATCCTTCCTGTGTGAGAGGAACATGTCTCTTACTGCAAAAGTGTGCGCTCTGGTTGATACACATGTTTCTTTCTTTTTTCCAGGTTCAACACGTGGCTATTCTGTCTTCCCTACGCACAGCCCTGACCGGTTCCATCACGCGGTACATCCCTATTGAATCCTCACATATGCGGCACCCGCCTTCCTCGTAGGAATCCCCCCGTTGCCGTCTGCTCCAGCTTGGCTGTAACGACTTTTCTTTGGCCGCTCTCCTTGGCCCCGTCCAGCACCCCAACCTGTGGGCTGGCACAGCCGCCCTCCTCAGTTTCCTCAGAGCCTCAGGACCAGAGTAGGGCATCCTCGCGAGAGCAGAAGAGGGTGAGGGAGCCCTCACCCTCACATCTCCCTTACCTCACGCACATTGAGGTGAGGTGAGGAACAATTTCCAAAAAGAGAGAGTGAGGTGAGGTGAGGAAAATGTTTGGAGAGGGAGGTTCAGGTGAGAAAAGTTTTTGAGAAGGAGGTTGAGGTGAAGTGAGGAAAATTTTTCGACAAGGACGTTCAGGTGAGGTGAGGTGAGGGAATTTTTTTTACAAGAACATTGAGGTGAGATGAGTCGAGGAAAAATTTTTGAGAGGGAGGTTGGGGAGATGTGGAGAGGCTATTTTGACTTACCCGATCGCTGAAAAGGGCATGTAGAGCCAGCTTTTTCTAATACCAAGGTAGCAGAAATGCTCTTGTACTGTGAGCACAGGCTGTCTACACTAAAATGTGTCCGCTGTAAGCCCGTTAGTTTCAGACTTTCAGTTGAGTCAGATACATGATAGACGTGTCACATCAGATCCACGAACAAGTGAATATAGCTTATGAATTTAGTTTAGATTTGAATACAGTCACATGCATGATGTGTCAGATACATGAACGAGCCAATTTAGTTCGTGCGCTTTGTGTGTTTGGATTTCAACAAAGCCACTAGTCAGTCTGTAAGCATATGTGTTTCACGTATTACTTGGAATGATAGTAAATGACAGCCAATGACCTCACCGGAGACTGATGTAAGAAATGGCGGCAACAACATGCGCTTTTAGTGCAATAAGCGCAAATACTGGCATATATCCTGTATTCCCACAAGTTTAACCATTGAGCTGTTAGTGCAGCAATAAATTCGGCAAAAACACACAAGAGGTTTGTGTCTTCATAAAATAATTTAATTAATAAAACAGCACAAAAGTCACCAGTAATCTGTACAGCTCACCTACCTGATGGCTTCAAAACAAGGCTCTTGAAGAAAATGTCCCCGAATTCCGGCTATAAATGAATACGTCTGCTATTTAAATAATACTGATCGATAATGTAAAGTCATAACAGACAAAAATGCAAAATGTACAAGTAAATTTGATGTATAGCTGCACATCATCCCGAAAACGACCTCCGCTGCTCCATTATCATTCTCGTTTGAGAGATACTCGATGAAAGCCATTCCTGTTTTGCCAGTGCGAAAAACAGAAACAGCTCACAATTGCTCGCTTTGTGCAACTTCTCTGCCCAAGTACCATACGTCCAACTTTTACTGATTGTACTGTAGGGGACACGGTTGTCTAAAATAAGCACTCCGTGATTTATCTCATCTCAAATCTCCAGGTGTTGCAAGTCTATTTCTTTCGAGTAATGAACACGTGTAGCACATGGTCCACTTTCAAATACAATATTGACACATCACATTCAACAAATTGCCCACCTGCCCATTTGCTCACCTCTGCTCAGGAATCATGAACTGCATGTGACGCTGTTATAGTGTCTCGTTTCTTCTTTCTTTCTTCCATTTTCCTGTCTTGCCTTCGCTTTCTTTTTCTTCTTTTCCGTTTTTTTCTTCTTTTTCCGTTTTTTCTTTTTTTGTGGAATAGCAAGTCGGCTCTTTGCCTGGTTAATAAATATATATTCCCCACCCCACATACAGGGTGGGGGTCTACAGGGTGTAAGGGTCTAAAAAATAAAAATAAAACAAAGCTATCTTGGTCGATGAAACCAAGTACACGTTGTTAAGATTCGCCGAAGCTGATATAGCCACTATATTTTGTTTGTGCTAACTAGCTGATTAATTAAAATAAAAACTAACTTTTTGAACAAGAGAGAACTGATGTTCGGAGACGACGAACTGATGACGCACCCTTGGAAGTCGCTGAGAAGGCGTGTTAGCTTAGCTTAATTGATAGAGCCCTGGACCGGTAATCCAGAAGATGTGGGTTCGAGTCCTACAGCTGGCTAACCTTTTCAGTGACTTTCATCGTTCATAACTTTTTTTCGTGACTTGAGAGCCAAATTGCCAATGGACAGGTTGTGAGTGAGTTGAGACAATCAGGTGTCCTCGAAGCGGTGCCCTTTGTTTTCTAATCCGTTAGCATTAAGAGTGTCAAAATGGAGAAAGCTGTATGTATGTATGTATGTATGTATGTATGCATGTATGTATGTATGCATGCATGCATGTATGCATGCATGCATGTATGCATGCATGCATGTATATGTGTGCGTGCTTGCGTGCGTGCGTGTGGTGTGTGTGCTTGTGTGTGTGTGTGTGTGTGAAATGGTGAAGCGTCACCGGGGGCAGCGGTATAAGTGGACATGTAAAGGGGATATAAGAGGGTAAATGTAAATGGAGCTAAATGATTTGAAATTGAAGTAGTTGAAGGTAATTAAAAGTAAGGGGTAAGAGTAATTCAAGGTAATTAAAGAGAATAAAAAAAGATAGTTGAGTTTAAAGGTATTGAATGCAAGATATATGCAATTAAAAGAAAAATTAAATGGAATTAAAGGTTGCCGAAGGTAACCGCACGTTACCGGATGTAATTAAATGTAATTAAAGGTAATTAACGTCAATTAAATGGGAATTGAGAGTAATTAACGCAAGTAAACGTAATTGAAGGGAATTAAATGAAATTAAAGGTTACCTTAGGTAAGCTGTGGTTACTTTCGGTAATTAAAGGGCAATTACAGGGTAATTGAAAGTCATTGAAGGTAATTAAATGTTAATTAAATGGACTTACACATGGTAATTGAAAGTGCCAAACCAGAAGTCATGTATAGGCAGGAGGTGTACGACAGGAAGTCAGGTTAGACCGGAGGTGCAGAACCAGAAGACAAGTTCGACAGGAAGTGGATACCGGAAGTCAAGCATAGTCGGGAAGTGGACAACTGGAAGTCGGGTATAGGCTGGAAGTAGATACCGGGAAGCCAAGTATGGACCGGAAAAGGCCCAATAAGCCAATGTACTAACAGCAGTGGCCTTCGGAGAGTCACCAACATTTACTTGTGTAAGCATGCGGTTGGTTTACTGCTGCATCTTTTTCTCTTTTCTCCGGATTTTTTAAAGTGATAGGGCTGTACCACGTGACCAAGAAAGTGGGATGTGGGTCGTCTCCGAGTAGCTTGTGGAGCAGGGCCGAGTGGGGGGGGGGGATATGTTTACTGAAAAAAAAAAAAAAAAGCAAGGAAAGGTTAGTCAGGCAAAGACCGACTTGTTTCCGAAAGTTGGTGACTGAAAAGAAGAACTTCTTCGACGAATACGACGAGGGCGCTATAGTTGAGCTTGAGTTCAGCTTGCGATAGGGTAATGGTGATGTGAAATCTTTGTCGAATTGTAGCGGGTCACCAGTTGCAGAACGAAAAATGTGTGGATATAAGCAACTCAACGAAAAGCTGTTGACGTCAGGAAACGAACCTGGGTCTTCTGATTTCCCGCCAGATATGCTACATGCTACCGCTGCACAACGACATCAGACTTTCCTTGAGATAGGGTGCTTCAAGTACAAGGGGGACGGACAACGAATCATGCTATTCGTATTGCATATTACTCAGTCACTCCCTCACTTACCCATTCGGAGATGAGGTGGGTCGATTTGGTAAACGACATGAACAACGATTTCTGGAGTTGCTTAATCCGTTAATTTATGGGCGTGCGAGGCTTACGTAGGTGTGTCGTTCATAGTTGTTGGCCTGCCTCTGACAATTCTCGATTTATCGTTGTTCGCGTAAAACAATTTGTGGGCACAGAATAAAATCAGTTCTATGGACGACGGCTGTGTTTATTAAAGCGTGCATCCGCTTCCTTTTGGAAGCACACATGTAATCCGAGTGTAAGCTGTCGAGCTCATGCGTGTAATATATGTGGTCCCGGTCCTGCTGCTCTGAAGAAAACAACGTGTCGGATAGACCACACAAAAAAGTTTGGCGCCTGTTCCATCATACTGCAGAGACGAGCCGCATCAGACGACTTCTCTAGCTACCCGACCCTCACCAGGTGTTGGGCGAGTCACTCTAGGGTAAGAAAGTTGTTTCAGGAACGCGGGTCGTGATGTTATCGAGTGGGTTTCGGAACACAAAGAGTAACTCCTATACTAGCGCCTCTACTCTCGGATTCATCCGTGTAAGTTTTCGAATGCGCCGCATCGTCATATTAATCAATACGTTGTTTGTCATAATCACCACGGTGTAAGACAATACAAAGGGGGCGGTGACTATCTCAGCTCTCCCAGGGTCAGACCGCAGACAGTTTATGTTCGGGCTCTGTGTGCGCCGACGTGGTAGTAGCGCCCACCGCGCAGCGGTCAAATGCAAGCGGCGAAATCCAAGCAGCCGCCCCCTTCAATTAGACTTGCGCGGGGGCCTCTGGCGATCGCTCGGGTCAAATGCGTCATTGCTTTTTGTCGTCATGTGACCTCCTTCCGAGTTTCGGTTGTCATTGCTGCGTTGTTTGCGTAGCTGTTCGCGCGGTTCTACCTTCCCCGAGGCATTTACGTGCAAGTTTAATGAATACCGCGATCAGCCCGCAACATAAGGAGCGGCCCGTCCCCGTAACGCATCTTGAAACGGTTGAGCAATGGCTTCGTCTGCTGGGCGTGTGCCGTTGTGCTGAGGCGTGTCCGCCTGCCGTCCGTGAGAAGGTCGCCGACGGAGAGTACGTATCTTGAGCAGAGCAAAGACGTCCAGTTGCTACGTGATAGGGAAGGCAAACAGTAACGGCAGTAACAGAGGATAAGACCGACTGTTCTGACGTTTCAGGCACTGCTGTGAGCAGCTTCTGCAATCAGCTTTGTTGGTGCGGATCTTGACTCAGCCCCTCGAATGATGTTGTCCTGCCCTAGCGTGCGCATTAGGGGAGATATAGTTGCTCTGAAGTCATATTACAGGGTGGTCCACCAACCATGATAGAAATTCATAGTAAAAAACGTAGGCCCCGGAGAGACATGCGGTCAAGGGATTCTTTTCTGCCAATAACTTTTGTAACATTTTTATTTCATTTCAATTGACGGAAAGTTAATTTCTTGAATTGAACTCCGAAATTTCCCAAGGCAACCTAATGTTTTCTTTGCGGAAATGGGTTCCCCGTGGTCATTTTACTCAGTATAGGACATTATCCCACTCGTAATGCGATGGCAATTGCCGAAATAAATTCGCCAAAAATCCGTGGATATGAGCCCTTGGCTCCGCCTCTTTTTTGACGGCTCGTAGTTTGAGCGCAAAGCTGCGAAGAAAGGAGTTTACATTCAGACGCCACACGAGGGGGGAAAGGGTTACACGCCGTCGGGTGACCTCATTTTTGATAATATAGCTCTGATTCCCGCACTCACCGCGCGTGTTTGTTCCGTGGGTAAGGCTTGTAACGCTTTCCCCCCTGGTGTGGCGTGTCAATGTAACCTCCTTTCTTCGTAGCTTTGCGCTGAAACTACAAGCCGTCAAAAAAGAGCCGGAGCCAAGGTGTCATTGCCATGGATTTTCGGTGAATTTATTTCGGCAATTCCCATTGCATTATGAGTGGGATTATGTTCTATACTGTGTAAACTGACCACGGGGAAGCCATTTCCGCAAAGAAAACGTGAGGTTGCCTTGGGAAATTTCGGAGTTCAATTCAAGAAATTAACTTTCCGTCAATTGAAATGAAATAAAAATGTTACAAAAGTTATTGACAGAAAAAAATCCCTGTCTCTCGGGGGCCTACGTTTTTTACTATGAATTTCTATCAAGGTTGGTGGACCACCCCACCCTGTATAATTTAATGGTTAGTTCCAGAGAGTCGAACCGAACCCGAACCGGAAACCGTTATTAACCGTTATTTTTGGCCGAACCGGAACTGAACCGAACCGAAAGAGTCGACGCCATCTTGGAGCTGAACCGGAACAAAACCGGTAAAAAAATATCGGTTTCCGGTTCAAATAACGGTTCACACGGAATTAAGTGTGAAACTTTGGATGTTGTGCATGAACACAAAAACTATTTTTCGTATTTTTTCTTCATTTATTAGCTTCGTAGACATCGTCTTTCTTGCCGAAAAAGTCGTGCCCTGCAACAATGATTTGGATCTTCTTGAGTCACGAAATAGCAACAGATAGTAACTGAAAACTGCCAGGACTACTAACGTCTAAGACATGCAGATAAATATATATAAGAATTAAAGGTCAACAGGACATTAGGAACAGTTTTGGGTAGTAGTCATTAAGTGACATATTATAATAATATACTAGTCTGAGTCGGCTATACACACACACTTACACACACATACACACAGGGTGTCCTGGCGCTGCATTTCAAGATCAGTCCGTTTGCAACAAAAACCTCTTAGTTTTTCTTTGACAGCGCTATGTCTTCGAGATCATCTCTACCGTTATCGCAGGCATCCTGTATATGAATACCAATACGCGGACCAACAGACGTATATGTCGTCGGCTGTGCGACCTTCGGTCTTTCAAATACTCTCCCCTTCGTTTTTTTCTTTTTCTTCTTCTGTTCTCTTGCACGTAATGCATTGCGAAAGCAAACTACCTGGGCTCAGCTCTAGCACGTATTCGTGTATACAACGCTGCAGCATAATTCCCAACGTGTGCGCGTGTGAACTTACATAAGCCCCTTATACGCTAGCCACACTTAATGAAACGTAATGGCGGTAAGTTCACCTCCTCACCAACTATAATCTTGTGTGGCGTCGTTTTCTCCTGGCTTGTTGAAAGCAGGGGCGTGTTGAAAAAACGCAGTCATTCGGGACGATGGTTACTCAGGAGGTGAAGTTACTGTCATTCCGTTTAAAGCATTAAGTTTGCCGCGTGCCTAGGGTACTGGAAAGTAAAGCACCGGCCACATACATGCTGGTCAGAATGAAAAGAACATGCCAAGTTGGCTTTCTTTGCGATTTAAAATAAAAGAAGCAAAAACGACCATACTGACACAGTATCTAAAACTCGCCAGTAGGTCTAAAATGAGTCGAACTCTCTGTTTGTACTTGCTTTGTCTTTGTTCCACAGACACTTCACGCTAACGCTGAGCACGGCGGCGATCAGCGCTGACACAATAACGTGCCCTTTACACATAAAGTCCCGGAGCTCACGATCGCACCATTCCACACACGGAAGCTTCTTTTAACCTGCCTGTTGTGCTTCATTCGCACCCGTCGTTCCTGAACCGGTTCGGGAACCGAACCGTTTGGAAAGAACCGGTTTGAACCATTATAATTGCCTTCTGGACCTGAACCGGATCTGAATCCTTATCGCCGAACCTAAACCCGAACCGGACCGTTAAACGTTTCGGTTCGACTCTCTGGTTAGTTCACAATTTATAGAACATGATATAAGCGTAACCTTCAGGATTGACCATTGGATGACCATTATACCAGTATTGACCATTCCGCGGGTTCCTTTTTCGCAAGTGGGCCGCCACCACCGTGGCTGCCACGTTGTGTGGGTCACGTATGGGATCACGATTTAGTCAGGAGTATTCAACAATCCTCCGCGCAGGTTAGTAGCAGTAAAGAAGGGACTTTGGTACCAAAGGGGAGGTGGAGAACAACTTGGGGGCAAGAAAAAAGGAACATAATAAAAATAGCGGTTGACGTTTCGTGCACTTGCTCTTCATCGGAACCCAGGAAAAAGCGAGTCACACATGCCGACCATGCAGCACGTGTCGTGTAGCCACCTGATGAATGGGTGCCATGCTTGCCAGTCTTGCACCCCCTGTGATTAATTATTCCTCGGTTCCGATGAAGAGCAAGTGCTCGGAACGTCAACCGCTACTTTTATTCATTTTACTTTTACAGCAGCAGCTATTAAGGGGTAGGTTCGAGGAGATCGGCGTGTCCGTGTGCCAAAGTCCTCCTCGCCACTCCGCTCTAGAGACAAGAAAAAGAGAGTGACAGGTGCGCGGGCGGGTGTGGAAAGAGCAAGCTCCGCAACAGAGCGGTATCTCCTTACGGGGCAGAGGAATCAAAAGGATGCACACATTAGGTAGTTTTAACATATCAGAAGGGTTACACACACACAAAGAAGCTTTCAATTCCAAGACGAGCTACGTGATGTCAGCCATTGCAAAGAAATCGGGTGCTTGGCGTACCCTGTTTGCCGACTGTTATTGAACCGAACTGAAAGTTTATTGAAAACAACAGTTCTTCTAACAACTACCACAGGAAGTGTAATCGAGATTGTAATAATGCACCCGCATCTATCAAACCTACACCTTGCGTCGTCTGTCTGCATCTGCTTCAGAATAGTTTCAAATCGCATGTTATGAAGACAAGCGACGCACAGGAAAACACGGTTGTTGTCCGGTGGCGTCTCAGTCGCGCCAGCAGGTGATTCTCATATCCTTTTTCCTTTTCTGGTTTCCAATCTACCTTGCGTGTATATAGCGCATAGAAAAATACAGAACGTCATAATCTAAACATATACCACAAGTACTTGGCGGCTTTTCGAGTCGAAAAAGATATGCTTCCGCTTCCGGTAAGGAGATCGGCGCGCATGCGCAGTCGAAGTCGAACTTCTGCGAACATTTTCGAATTTTCCGAAGAAAAGTTCGAATGTCGCGAACTTATGCGAATTCGAACCTCGGCAAGGTTCGATACATGACTAGTAAAGACTCGCCAAAGGCGATTTTCTGTAGTCCTTTTTCTTGTCATCTGTGCAGCACCGTTTCGCAGGCTTATTCTGTCAATGTAAGTTCACATCCTATTTCTTTATTCATTCCTCTAGATATATGCAAAATATGGGCACTCTTGGTTATCCGGTGTTGAACAGAAAAATTAATGCATCCGATGATATGCATGGGGCAAGAGGCGACAATTTAATGTAATTTTAATTCGATGCAATTTAAATTTAATGTAATTTACAAACGGATAATTCTTAGAGATTTCTTTTTCGCACATTGCCTAGGATTTTCCAGCAAGTTTTCCCGTTTCCTGGAAGATTTCCAGCAAAGCAGAAGCAAGCCGCCGTAGCGCAGGGTAACCTTTCCCGCCTTGTTTTTTATACGTATATATAATAAACATATTCCCCCCGCCCCCAGAAGCGTACGCAAAAGTGAGCGACCAGCGGCACATCAGACTGGCGGTGCCTTGTTTGCAAACGACGGTGGGGCAAAATAGCTCCGGATTCTGTGTGGTTTTATTGCAGATGTGGGCGATGGACTCAAGGAAGTTGTGAGGGGCCCACGGGCCTTACTTTGTCGGCTTCTATTCCAAAAAACAAAACAAAAAACAAATAATAATAATAATAATGTGTATAGTTCATTACCACGGCGTGTCTCATCTTGCCCCATGCGATGACTCATCTTGTCCCGAGGGTTGGGGCAAGATGGGACAATCTGCATTTTTGAATTTCTTTCTGTGTTTATTTTAGACCGGCTACGTCTGTTCTGCATTTATTGGTCAGAAGCTCCATACTCCTGAGAATGCGCCTATGGCTAGTTTTTATTAGTAAATCATAAAATAATAATAATAATAATAAAATTACAAATATATAATTAATAATAAAATTAAATAATAATAATAATAATAATGATAAAATAATAAATCAAATAAAAAATTCATACTGTGATATCCGGTGTCAATTACGCCATCCCGCGACTATGATATTGGTATCATAGTCGCGGGATGGCGTAAGTATAGAAACACACAGACATCATGGCGAGTTGTATGCCTTCGAGTCACGGCGTAGCAACTGCAACGTCGTGCTCTCTGTGCGTGAACTTTATTCCGTAAAGGAAGAGTGAAACGCGATCAACACAAAGGTACGCCGCGCTGTCGAGAACTTAAACACTAAGTAGTATATCGAGGGAATAGCAGCGCAGAGATTTGGATAAGCTACCAAAGCCTTGTGGCGGTGCTGACGTAATTGACAACGGATATCACACTCCTCCCCCATCCGAGAAGAAAGCAGAGCACCTGACTTGCGTATAAGCATTACAGCACTCGTTATATAGGAAAACAAAGCCAGAAAGACAAAAAATGTCATCAGCACCAACTATGGGCAGTATCTGTCCACAGGACGCTAGGTTCGTGTAGACCGTCTAGGTGACGATGTCACTGCACTATCACTTGAAGTGTTGCTGCCGTCTGGACATGACCCATGATCCTCCACGATATCAGGTTGTGAAGGAATCAAGGTGTATGTCATCAGGAATGAAGATGTAGTGACCCTTAATATATCTTCAAGATGGCGTCGCTGGCGAAAGACGTATGCGGCAGCTGCTCTCAATCATTTGTTGCAAAGGCGAAGGCAATTACTTGTTCTGGTGCTTGTGCTAATCGCTTTCATCTGAACTGTGTTAACATCGCTGTTTCTGATTTACCGTTCCTTGTTAAAAATGGGAAAAGTATGTGGAAATGTGTCCCGTGCACTCGGCGGAGTGGGAGTAACCTGGTTCTGCCATCACCGACCAGCAGTGATGTAACAAGTAAGCCTAACATACGTACGGAAAGCCCTACTTCTGACGCCGATTTATCTGACATGTGCCTAGTTCCACGTGTGCAACTTAATAACCTACTTGCAAAGGTCGACGAAATGGCATCCGAGCAAAGGGAACTGCGTTCCGAAATAATACACCTCAAGGACTTATTGTCTCGAGTTGTGCCAAACGCGTCAGAACGGCATGCTGATGGGCAGAATCAGCAGACATATGCCTCGGTGTCACACCTGAAATTTTCTTCATTTGGTGCATCATCTACTGGAGGCTCCTCGACAGCAAAGTTTTCCTCTGGTCCTAGGTTCGCAACAACTCCAATGGATCCATCACCGTCTGCTCATGGAAATGGTCTGGTACGTCAGCCGGTGGAACAAGTCGGAAATAACGAATGGACGACAGTTCAAAGAAGGAAACGACCTGCCGCTGTGGGTGGAAAGAGCACTTCGAGCAAAGTAAAATATGTCGCCCGCAGTTCGCCCACGAAATCTTTATTTCTCTCTCGGCTTGTCCCAGACACAACTGCTGCAGATGTAAAGGATATGGTTACCGACGCAGTGGGACACGAATGTGTGACAGTAAGACAGCTGAAGACAAGGTATTCTACTTACAGCTCTTTTCACATAACAGTCAGTGCCAATGATTTTGATAAAATAAACTCGGAGGAACTTTGGCCGGAAGGCTCCATATTCAAACAGTTTCTGGGAAGACTAGACGAATTGCGTATTATCGGTGGTAATGAAGAGGACAAAGATGCTACCACGAGCGTTTAATATATTTCATGTTAATATTCGCAGCATGAGAAAAAATTTTGACTTGCTTGTTACTTTGTTAGCCACATCTAAGGTTCATTATGACGTAATCTGTCTTTCTGAGACATGGCTCAATGCCAGCGAGCAGTATAAATTATCTGGTTTTGCCTTTTTCTCGTCTCCAAGAAAGCACTTGTTAGGAACTGCAAGGGGTGGAGGAGTCGCACTTTTTGTATCTGACAGGTTCTGTTGTGCTGTGAGGAAGGACATTGACCTGTGGGTGCCTGATTATTGTGAATCTATGTTTATTGATGTCGTGGGTATTGGGCTAGTTGGCTGCATTTATCGTTCACCCAGTTGCAGCTTGGATGCGTTCCTCAGCAGGTTTGAGAATGTGTTATCTAAAATACGCAGCCGTGAATGTGTATTTATAGCAGGGGATTTTAATATAAATTTGTTACATAATCCATGTAATGACTACACTATGCTTCTTGAGTCATATGGGCTACGTAATGTCGTAGATGCGCCTACTAGGGTTGCTGCTCAATCGGAATCGCTGATCGATCATATTTTGGTTAGAAACAGGTGTGTTGTTCGATGTGAGGTGATAGGTGAGCCTATCACTGACCATAATGCGGTTTGCTGCACATATGATTTTACTGTTCAATGCAGCACGATCAACAGACACGGTTTGGCGCGCCGTAATACAATCGAGTTATCGCGGAAACGGGTTAATTATCAACAACTCCGTAGCTACCTTGAGCCATTTGATTGGTCGTCCATATACGATGCTGATGTAAACATCGAATTTCGTAACTTTATCGCTCTTCTGCAGTATCTGGTTGATAAATGTACAACCTACATCGTTGGGAACAGACGGGATATACCAATATGCCCGTGGATGAACGAAACCCTGCTACATGTTGTTAGGCAGAAAGCAGAATGGTACAGAAAGCATAGAAGATGCCCTAATAATTTATTCTACTACTCTCAATACAAAAAGTTTCGAAACCAAGTAAGCAAGTTAACACGTCAACACAAACGAGACTACTATGCGAACTTAGTCTCTCGCGCTCAGGGTAACACACGAAAGATATGGTCAGTAGTTAATAGTGTAACAAAGAGAAAATGTGAAACGAAGACATATCCGGAGAATATCGGCTCTACTGAGGAGATGTGTGCTTTGTTTGGAAAGTACTTTTCGAGCATAGGGCCGAAGCTTGCAGAGGGAGTTAATAATATTCGTGCACCTCATCCTGAAACATATCTGACCAATCGCACTAGTAATTCTTTCTTCATGTCTGCCTTCGTTGTACCTGATATAGTTAAAGTTCTGGGTCGTGTGAAATGTGACACAGCAGCTGGTTATGACGGCATTACCGTACGTGTGATTAAGGAATGTTCTAGCGCATTATCCATCCCGTTATGTTATATGTTCAACCACGCGTACTTCAGCGGTGTTTATCCAGACATACTGAAAATAGCACGCATTGTTCCTATATATAAGGCAGGTGACAAGGAAAAAGTTGAAAATTACCGTCCAATATCTGTACTTGGTGCAATTAACACTATCTTTGAGAAACTCGTCTGTGCTCAGATGACACGTTTTATCGAAAAATATGATGTTCTATGTAAAGCACAGCATGGTTTCCGCGCAGGCAAATCAACGAGTTCAGCTGTTTTCTCTGTTACTCAGAAAATCAACTATGCTCTAAATAACAACCTTGTGACTGTTGGTTTGTTTGTTGACCTTCGCAAGGCTTTCGACACTGTGAACCACGGCATTCTGCTAAGCAAACTGCATCACTGCGGCTTTCGTGGTCTTATGTTGTGCTTTCTGCAGAGTTATTTGTCATCAAGGTGTCAGTTTACGTCAATCAATGGAATGCTCTCAGACCCTTTCCCGATTGTTATGGGGCTCCCCCAGGGGTCTGTATTGGGTCCTCTGCTATTTTCCTTGTATGTTAATGATTTGCCGTTCGCAGTACCTAAAATGTCCACATGTATGTACGCGGACGACACTTGTTTCGTTATCAGTGGTAAGACAGTTGACGAAGTTAAAGCTGCTATTTCGAGTGAGACTAACTGCATTGCACGCTGGTTCAGAGCGAATCATCTGTCGTTAAATATAGATAAGACATGCTTTGTTGTTTTTAGAAAGCCGTCCACAGTCGGCACGCAGATTGAGTTGAGTATTGAAGGTCAATCTGTTAAACAGGTAGAGGAGTTTAAATATCTTGGTGTCTTGCTTGATTCGTCTCTCACCTGGAAACCGCATATCGATTACATTGCGAGAAATGTAGCGCGGTCTTGTCACGCTCTCTTTTTGGCTCGTCAGTGTTTTTCTATTCATGTAACTAGACAACTTTACTTTTGTCTCGTTGAATCTCATTTGTCCTATTGTATAACCTCATGGGGAAATACATTCCCTGCTTATCAGGAAATTCTATTTAAGTTGCAGAAAAGAAGCCTAAGACTGATAACTTTCTCTCACACGAGGCATCCATCGGTAGACCTTTTCACGAGACTTAACATACTACCGTTACCTGATCTAGTTCGCTTTTGGTACCTGAAGCTAGTGTATAAAATAATAAATACCGGGGAATATCATGGCACAACAGGGTTTAATTTGTGCCCTAGAAATAACAGGAGTGTACAACGTCTTATTTTCAAACCTTTTCGAGCAAACAATGTTTATGGGAGCCGGTTGCTAGAAAGCTATGGTATCAGATTGTGGAATATGCTGCCATCCGACTTAAAATATGGCAAGCATTTTGTGCGCAGCTTACGTCGCTATGTGATGAACAGCTCAACCATTCTTTCATCTTAATTATTTTGCTGTAAAATTGTAGTGTAAGTGTATGTGGATAATATTTTTAATGTCGTTGCACTGCTTCTCAGTGTCTTTCTATCTGACTGTGAATTAATGTTATTGAGGATGAGCTGTGGGAGTCAATACTAGCCTGTGCTAATGACACCCATAATTTCATCCCTAAGCTTTGTATTTAGTCATTTTAATTCCATACTTCAATAAACTTCAATACTTCAATAAAAAAAAAAAAAAAAAGGGCCTGCAAAATTCACATGCAAGCGCGACCATGCTCTTTCTGGAAAAGGCCAAGGCGTCAGAGGAACACGTCTGGACTCACGTTGTTGTTCTTGGCATGTCATGCATCTCTGAACCCTCGCAGCAGTATCTTCGTCCAGTGTATCCCACCAGACGTGACTGCGGGCCACAGCCTTCATTTTTGTGACACCAGGGTGGCTCTCATGAAGCAAGTCGAGAACCTTTGCACGTAGCTCTTGAGGAATGACAACACGATTTCCGAGAAGTATACAGTCATCCTGCACGCTCAGTTGATCAAAACGCCTTTGGTAAGGCCTGTAGTCAGTGACGTCAGGTAATTTGCCGCCTGACAACAGTATGTGTCGAACGTTGGATGCAATGTCGTCTCTTGACGTGGCTTGAACGACTACTTTTGCGGATACAACAGTTGGGTAGACTCCTTCCAACAGGAACACCTAATCCGGTCGTTCCACGGGAAGAGCTTCAGTAGGTAGTGGCAATCTGCTCAGTCCATCGGCATGTGCGATGCGGCTTCCCTGTCGATAGACCAATTCGTAGCGGTAAGATGATAACGTCAGGGCCCAGCGAAGAAGCCTGAGTGAACAGTTGTTGGGTACAGGCTTATCGTGCGCTAAAAGTCCCAACAGTGGCTTGTGGTCGGTCACTATTTCGAAGGAATGACCCCAGAGGTATTGATGAAACCTCAGACCGCCGAAAATTACGGCCAGAGCCTCTTTATCGAGTTGGCTGGAATTACATTCTGTTGGCACTAAGCTCCTTGACGCATATGCAATAGGAAGCTCTTCACCTGACAGTTCACGGTGCGCAAGTACAACACCCACGCCGTAAGGCGATGCATCACATACCAACATCAAAGGTTTCTTGGGGTGAGCTAGGACCCTAGCAGACGTTATGAGGGCCTTACTTTTTTTGGAAAGCGAGCTGCTGCGCGGTGCCCCAAGTCCATGGCGCATTTGCTCCCAGTAACTTGTTTAGAGGATGCAGTACTGTCGACAAATCAGGCAAGAACTTCCTGTAATAGTTCACTAGCCCCAGGTAGCTCTGCAACGTTTTCACATTCGTTGGCGCTGGCGCCTTCGTCACAGCTTCTACCTTCTTTGGATCAGGATCTAACCCCGCTTCCGTGATTATGTGACTTAAATAGTGCACCCTAGGGGCCATAAAAATGCACTTTTCTAGTTTCAATCGTAGTCCAGATTCTTCAAGCCTTCGCAGTACAATATCCAAGTTCTTCTTGTGATCGTCGTTATCCTTTCCAGTGACAAGGATATCGTCGAAGTAAACCACGACGCCACGCAGATCTTGCAGAAGGTTTTCCATTATTCGTTGATTGATTGATTGATTTTAAAAGAAAAAAATGGAGATGGTAGTCTCGAGCCACTCGGGACTGGCTACTCCAGGGCGCGTTATTAATAAAAGAAAGGGAAACTACACTAACCTCGACGCTTTGAAACGCTTTGAAAGAATAAATGAGAACATCATCACCGAGCTTGTCACCAAAAGCGAAGTCTCAAGGCACTAAAAACAAAGAGTGTCACAATGTGTCAAACAGGTCCGTCGAGACAAGAAATTGCACAAGGGCGCGCATGGCAGGTATGAGCTGATTTGCTGGCCAGCACCCAAGAACCTTTTCGGTGGAGTATGGCCGATTATCCAGGCGAGACAGGGACGACACAAGGGTACATCGGTGTGCACTGTACCTCGGGCAGTCTTGGAGTATATGATCCACGTCCTCAACTACATCACACAGACTGCAGTTGGGGGACGGGACCATGCCGAGCTTAAACAAAAGTCGTCCACTGTATGGCACGTTGAGGCGAAGCCTGTAGATGAGCGACGTGATGGGTCGAGGAAGCGCTGACGGCATATAAAAACGGAGATCTGGGTCCACCCTGCGCAGGAACGACGTAGAAGGGACACTTCTGCGCCAGTGTTCACTGCACAGACGTCCCATGAGAGCACCAATTGCTTGCTTCGCGTCCGCTTGCGTGAAATACGTACGGTGCGTCGGTACGCCTCGTGCCACATGAGCCCGTCTCGCAAGTAGGTCGGCAGCCTCATTCCCAGGGACGCCACAATGACCTGGGATCCACTGCAAGGTGATGTTATGTGTCTGTGTGACAGCACATGCATACTCCCTGAGGACGTCACACACCAGTGGAGCGAGGGAGCTCGAGCCCAGGGTGCACTGCAGAGCTTGGAGGGCGGTTTTGGAGTCACTGTATATGGTCCAGTGCATCGGTGGTTGACGGGACACAATGAAGGAAAGCGCCATAAGAATGGAATGCAGCTCGGCCACAGCAGCCGACGTCGGGTGCGACAGCTTAGCGCTTCGTTCAATCGACAGCTCAGGGATTACGAATGCACAGGTAGAGCCGGTCTGTGTCGATGAGCCATCAGTAAAGATTTTAATTCTGCCTTCATCGTGATGAAGCAGACTCAGGGTGAGTTGGCGAAGAACAATTGTTGTAGCCGATTTTCTGGAAGTCAAGCCAGGGACATTGACATGCACAGATGGTGCCTGAAGGGCCCATGGAGGGACTGCGGGTAGAACCAGTTTTTTATGCTTTGGAATGAGGCTGCGGTGAGCTAAAACGGCTTGGCAGTACCCGGATGCTGGTCGCCGAAGAATGTCGCGCACTAATGTGTGACGGTAGTGGCGAGTGGAGAGCCTCATGTAGTGCCCAAGAGATTGTGCCGTCCGCATAAAGATCAGCGAAGGCTCCTTGGCTTCAGCCATGACAGGGGCAGTTGACGTTGATTTGTGGACACCAAGGCACTGTTTCATGCTCTTTGCAAGGACGGTTTCCAACACTTGTTCAGACGAAGGACAAAGACTATGCAACACTGGAAGATGGTACATTAACATTTGTCGTATGAGGGACCGGTGCAGACCAAGCAATGCCCTTGTAGAAAGCCCCCAGCGGGCACCACAGAGGTATCGCAGGACACTCAGTCGAGACTCAGCTCTACCTCTCAGACAACGAACCTCCGCTCTCCAGGACAGACAGCGGTCAAGAACCACACCAAGAAACTTATGGTGTGTAACACGCCGCACGACATTCCCACCTATATGAAGCTGAAAGTTCTTCAAATGACGGCGAGTAAAAGGCAAAAAAAAAACAGTCTTCTCATGAGAGAGGTCCATGCCTCTGTTTTCCAGGAGAGCAGCTACAACATCAAGGGCACACTGTAAGCGGCGCTGTAGCGCTGGCCACTGCTTGCCGGATGTCCATATGCATATATCGTCAGCATACAAGCTGATGTTGACGCCCCGTGGCAAGAGAGCTGGTAGAGCAGCCATCACGACATTGAAGAGGAGTGGGCTGAGGACCCCGCCCTGTGGGACACCTGCTGTTGTGCTGTGATGAGACGTTTCACCATCCGAAGTCATCAGAAAGACAGTTCTACCACGTAGATAGTTGGCTATCCACCTGAGAGCTCGCCCAGTAACGCTCAGGGAGAAAAGCTCATGGAGTACATGGCCGTGGCTTGTAGTGTCATAGGCTCGCTTAATATCAAGGAATGCTGCCACGGTTAGTAGACCATCCGATCTAGACTGTTCTACGTGGGTTACCACATTCAAGACACAATCCATTGTACAACGAGCTCTCCTGAAACCTGCCTGCGCCGGGTGTAGGAGCGTCCGGGACTCCAGAAACCAGTCAAGGCGGTCCAATATTAGCCTTTCCATTACCTTGCCCAAGCAGCTTGTGAGGCTAATGGGACGAAATGAAGCCAGTTCCCTTGGCGACTTCCCTGGCTTCAAAACTGGGATAACTCGAGCCGCTTTCCATACGTCAGGCACGACACCAGTTCTCCAGGAGTCATTAATGAAGCACAGCAGTTTTTCAAGCGACGCATCCCCTAAGGAGGCTATGGCCTGATACGTAATCCCATCGGCCCCAGGTGAGGATCCTTTCCTAGAGTGGGAGATTGCTGACTGCAACTCGTTGATGGTAAAGTCCAGGTCCATGACAGGGTCACAAGCCATGCAGCCAAAATCAACACCACTAAGGGCATCAGCAACCGATTGCTTGTGGGCGTCAGTCGAAGAGGCGCAAGATGGTCGTGTGAGGAGACAGCAGAACTCTTCACCAGCTGTAATTTCTGAGATCTTCAGATGAAGCGCGAGAGCTCTGAAGGGAGCCTCCTGCTCAACAGGGCAACTAAGTGTCTTAACAATCTGCCATATTCTTCCGGTAGGTGTATAAGGGGAAAGCGTGGAACAGAATGACTTCCAGCTTTTGCGACCCAGGCGCTGGAGGTGTTTTCGGGTGATGCTACGAAGCCTACATACTTCCTGGTAATCCTGTTGACTTCCAGAACGACGGAACCGGCGCTCTGCTCGGCGTCGTATTGTTCTTAGGCGTTCAAACTCGACATCAACACGTGAATGCGTTGCTGGAATGGGGACCTGTTTTGTTGCGGTAGACACGCTGGACGCCAGAGCACAGTTAATATCATCCAGACTTGTCGCAGAGCGAAATAAATCTTCAGCTGTCGTGTTAAAAACCTTCCAGTTAGTAACTTTCTTGGTCTTACGGGGGCCTCGCAGCCCAGAGTAGCAGACAAGCAGCGGCATGTGGTCACTCCCCATGGTGTCCATATCTACTACCGAGTGAACCTCCCGGGACAACGAAGGAGAACAAAAGGTGACATCAATACAGCTGGAGTACAAGGGCCCACGAAAAAAGGTCGGAGAGCCATCATTTAAAACGATGGCGTCAAAATCCTCCAAGTATTGCTGTAGCAGCCGGCCCCGTACATCATCATGCGAGCTTCCCCATGCAGTACCATGAGCGTTGAAATCACCACACACGATGAAATGATTATGGAGAAGCCGAAAAAAATCCGTGAACAGATTATCTTCAATGCGTACCGACGGAGCAATGTATACACTAGCAACAGTCATGCGTCTAGAGCGCAGACGCACGCTGCACACGACATATTCAAAATCATCATCCGATGACCCACCAAGGAGTACACTTGGAATGTCTTTTCTGACGCACAGCATCGCCCGACTAAGCCCTGTGCGTCTCTCAGAGCGGTATATAACGTAATTTGAAAGTCTGAAAGAAGTCGGCACCCGGGCTTCACAAAGAGCGATGAGGGGAAACTGGTGACGATAGACGAAGTTTCGAAAGTCGCTTAACTTGTTTTGAAGCCCATTACAATTCCACTGGAAGATGCAAGTCCTGGAATAGCTAGTGGCCATCGCTGTTATCCGAGGGGCACGCTTGTTGGTAACGACTCAGAAGGGGCTCCAGCGTGAGTAACGCTTGCACTTCTGGAAGCTCAGTAAAAGAAGGTAACGACTTGAGTATTGAACGTAGGGCAGCTAAGATAAGAGGCAAAATGGCTGTGAGAATGTCACAGTTCTCCCGGTTACTGTTTCCTTGTGTGTCTCTGTGGCTAGGACATCCACCATGTGGCACAGACCGTGGCAAATCCTGTTGAACTCGAGCTGAAGACGATATTCCACGAACACTATTGAGAACAGCTTTTTCCGGGGCAACCACTTCAGCAAAAGACTTTTTTGGTGTGGGTCGCCGAGCCTTTGGCGCTCTTTGCGTAGTCCCTTTCGAAGTAGATTCCGCACGCGAAGGCGGGGAGGCGCTAGGCGGTGTCACTTTTACGTAGCTCGGGTTCGGACAAGCGGCTGTCTTGGCATTGAGGTCGCCCGGTGACACCTTGCGGACGTGAACCGCAGCTGCAGCTCTTGCGACCTTGCACGCGCCATACGAAGCCACATGGTTCCCACCACAGTTGGCACATTTTGGCTCACGCCGTGATGTGCATGCTTTAAAATCATGAGGGCCTGCACAGATTTTACATCTCTGGGAACTGCGACAATCACGCGCATAGTGACCAAACTTCTGGCAGTTGTAACACTGAATTGGAGGTGCAATGTACTCCGTTACTGGGTGCGTCGTGAAGCCCAAATTAACCTCAGTCGGCAGAGACTGTCCAGAGGCAAAAGTGAGGATGACGCTGGATTTCTGGTAAGCCGTGGAAGACCCATCATCCTCCCTTCTGTAGACCACTTCTCTCTGCACAGCACACACTCCATAGGGTTCTAGATATTCTAGAAGATCCCTCTCAGAGTACCATCTCGGGATGTTGTGGATTCTCCCCATTGACTTAAGATACGACGCCGGTACACACGTATGGACATCAATACCAGCTACACATTGTAATTTCAGGAGGTTATTCGCTGCCCCTTCTGAAGGTACGCTGATAACGAGATCTCCATCCTTTGTAATGCGATGCGAAAGAATCTTCTCTTGGGTAGCAGTCATCACGTCACTTGCGATGCGGTTAGGGTTCACTTTCCAGAACGACAGTTCTGGCTTTACCCGCCTGAAGACAATAGGAATGCCAGTCGGCCGACTTCTCTTGTAAGAAACAACCTGGAACGGCCTGGTATCCGAGTCAAAGATCTCCTTTTCTGTCCCATCTGACATCTCTTGTTCAACGATCAAGGTGCCATCCGATGAAAGCTCATGGGGGTCATCTTCTTCGGGATCCTCTCGAAAGCGCTTACACCGTGACTGCGACGGCTCAGGAGGACCCGTCGAAGGAGCAGAAGCAGCACCTGGGACCACTGGGGCGTCCATCGCCACCACACCAAGAGCAATTAGGGCACTCGGCGGCGGCCCCCTCAGCAGCGTTAAAGACGGCGTAGAAGTAATTAGAGCAGAAATAAGTCGCAGAAACAGAAATATTTTACAGAGAAGAACAACAGAGCAGCTGTTCTGAGCAAACCTCTTCTTCTTCTTCTTCGTTGAAATAACGCTGGTGCCGTAGAAACACCGAACGGTAGCCTTACGTACCGATACAACCCTTTCTGAGTGTTGATGGTCACCAGGTTCTTGGACTCTTCGTCCAGCAGTATTTGTTGGTAAGCATCCTTGAGGTCAAGCTTACTGAATTTCTTTCTTCCTGACAGCTTAGCGAAGAGTTCCTCAACCCTTGGAATCGGATACTTCTCAGGTACGGCAACGGGATTTACGGTAATCTTGAAGTCACCGCAAATATTATTACACGTCCATCGCGTTCGACGACAGGAACAATGGGCGCGGCCCATTCAGACGTCTTTACTGGTTCGATAATGCCTTCACGCTGCATACGTTGTAGCTCCTCGGCGACTCGGTCTTGAAGAGCAAACGGCACTGTTCGCGCTTTAAAGAATCTTGGGCGTGCGCCGTCCTGAATTTGTAGTTTCGCTGTGACATCCTTCAGCGTACCCAAAATCTTGAAAAACGTCTTGATGCTTAGCAATAACGTCCTCAACAGAAGACAAGAGTCTTCTGTGCAATGGCTAGGGTAAGATCTGGCACTTCGAGTAGACGTGTCTGCATTTGGGCGTCATTAATGCCACACACAATTCTATGACGTAGCATACTGTCCCGAAATGTGCCGAATTTGCAATCATCCGACAGTCTGTTCAACGCAGCAATGAAATCACTTACGGCTTCGCATTCCTGACGAACCCTTGTGTTGAACTTGTAGCGAGCGACCACTTGTGATGGCTTTGGAGAGTAATGACTATCCAACGCCTCCAGGATGGCGGGAAGTGCCGTTGCGGACGGTGCAGCTCCAGCGGTGCAGGCTCCGAAGTAACGTATATGTCTGTTTTCTACAGCAGGTCAAAAAGATAGCGCGTTGCTTGTCCTGAGCAACGTTGTTAGCTACGAAGTACTGCTGAATCAATTCCCGGTAGTCAGTCCACGCAGAAGCGTCGCCGTCGAACTTCTCAATATTGCCGTAAACTGGCATGACGGTGAGTGCTCTGTAGATGCAGGTCTACTCGAACAGCAAGGATGCAAAGTGGTTAATCCTCGTCGCCAGTATCATAGTCGCGGGATGGCGCAAGTATAGAAACACACAGACATCATGGCGAGTTGTATGCCTTCGAGTCACGGCGTAGCAACTGCAACGTCGTGCTCTCTGTGCGTGAACTTTATTTCGTTAAGAGTGAAACGCGACCAACACAAAGATACGCCGCGCAGTCGAGAGCTTAAACACTAGGTAGTATATCGAGGGAATAGCGGCGCAGTGATATTGGATAAGCTACCAAAGCCTTGCGGCGGTGCTGACGTAATTGACACCGGATATCACACATACTCAATTGCAAATTTCTGTCTGATCTTCCCGCACCTTACCCTACGTCTCTTCCTTGCTTGAGAGTTCCCTTCCAGTAATTAATAACAAGAAATCACTGCACTCTTTGGTGCACTGCCAAAAGTGTACGAAACGCGATAGCATTGCAGCAGACGCAGGGCGGTCCTGCGCTGTGACCGTACATAATTTGCGTGTGACACAACTGCAACCCCGACCATAGGTCAGCATTGGCCTCGTCCAGACGACGTGGGCGACGCCATGTGAGATGCGCTGTGCACCCACACTGAGCGATCAGTGGCATTGCCGAATGCGTAAAAGCCTCCGCTCGTGGGTGGTAGCCAAGATCGTGCGGAAGATTTGGTTTGAAACCACCACTGGCTGTACTGTCTAAGGCATTCCCTTGGTTTTGTCTCTGACTTCCCAGATGAATGACTGCACAGTTCCCTCTGAAGTAAGCCCACGACGCGCAGTAAATTCCCTGTGTTCCCAACTCCTTCCTGCTGTCCTTTCTCCATCTGTCCACGTCTGTACGGTTGCTTCGAGGCGCTACCTCGAAATTAAAAGAAGTAATGGGATAGTAGCGGTACGTTGGTAACACATATTCGTAATAGAGTGCAGAGAACGACAAATGCAGCACAGAACGAGACCGAGGCAACAAGCACGCGACTTTCAAGACTCGCAACAGCACTTTCGAGTGCTTGCTGCGTCGGTCTGTTTCTGTGTTGCATTTGTCGTTCTTTGCACTCTATTATGAATATGAATTGAAAGAAATCATGCATTAGGGAGTTTTAGCACATCGAATATGTTCCACAGAAAGAAAACAAATAGATACGTACTGTAATGAAGAAATTAGTTTGGAACATGTACAGAAACTCTGTCCAGTGTTCACCCTTTTACAAACGTGTCCCAAAGATTTTACAAAGAAATTTGCAGTCCCTCATGGGAAGTGTTGCGACTTTTAGCAGCAATGTCAAATATTTTTTCTTACGCTTCTTCTTCGACGCTTTATAGTTCTGCCCACCGCAATAACATCTCCAGACTTAGCTCGTTATTTCCCGTTTTTATTTGTCCTATTTCATCTTGCAGTAACCAACGTTTGTGAGTTTCTGTTTGGAAATGTCAAATGTCCGTTACCAACTCAAAATCTGCATTTTCCGGGTTCTTGCACGACACACAGAATCCTAGGGTCCCTGGTAATGAACGCGGGACGCACTTACGCTTCACAAACCACTCGTTCGTGGGCCAATGCTATGCAGCTGTCCTGTTTTGCATGGAATGTCTAAGACATAAGGACAAAATCTTCGGTGGCACAAAGCCTGGCCTTGGAGTGCCACGCAGCGGTGAAACGTGCATGGTGATATAGCTGAAGCCCAGAAGCTTCCAACTGACGTCTTTCATCGTCGAAAAACTTTTCGCCAGTATTTGCTGTTGCGCGCTTACAACCGATGTCACACTCTTGCACGGAAAATTCCAAAGCAGAAACATGTCAAAGCCCTTCAGTAGACTGGTGACAAAGTGTTAGCATTAGCGCCTCCGTTCGCACCATCAACCCACACTCTTCTATACCGTGGACGCTTTCAAGGGCATTTCAGCCCATATTTCTAGTCTCACAGGGAGGAAGAACGAAACTCCAGTTTCGGTTCTCAGAGAAATCGCGCTTGTATAGTGACGGACACAATATATAGAAGCTATAACTTTGTATTCATAGATGACACATCTGCACGATCTATGATCTGCAGCCGTTATTATACGGGCTGGGTAATCGCTCCGAGGTCGAACGGTGTCGGCGCGCTGCGGAGAAACGATGAACTACCGTAGTGTGGACGCGACGTCTGCTTTTACCTGTTTATTCTACGTGCAGTGCAGTAAGTGGAGCAATGGGGAACCGAACAGTATCGTACCATCGCGGCACAACTGATCTTCCGGTGAATATACACAAGAATTACAAAAAAGAACCATTAACTCCGCACATCGCTCCGCGTGTTATTCACTCTACAAAGGTGACAGTGTCGCCCCCTATAGGTCGATCTCACAGCGAATATCCGAGAGTATCGACTATCGCACCACACCTCATCAACTTCTGCAGAGCTACATGTCACACTGTTATTCCTAACCGGACGGTGCTTGGATACCAACCTCCTTCCTGGGTAACATACGAGAAGTCCGACTGCAGGGCAGCGCTGTATTGTATATGGAGCATGTGTGTCCGAGGATCTTTGGCGGCAGTGGTTGCAGAGATCTTGAAGGTGTACAAGGCACTACCTTACGGGACTCCAGGTTAGTTTGCGTGAATCCCAGGCCACACCGGAGTACGAGGCAACGAGGAAGCGGATTCGATGATTGCGGAGGCCCACCGCAAAAGTCGAGTCCATCATACTTCCAAAACACGATAGACGATCTCATGTTTCAACCACGGTGTCTACTGTGGCCGCAACAGAGTGGCAGCGTAACGTCCCTTTTGTTTCGGTACAACTTGGGCCTTAGCAACATAATGATGGGCTCAATTGTATATATATATATATATATATATATATATATAATCTATATACGTTTGCCTGATATGCCTGGTACGATACGATTGACCTGCCAACGCTACGTATGACACACCCTTATGCGTCAGCAGGAAGCCATCGACATGAGACAGTTCAGTATAGGCTGTGTGCAGGACCTGTAGGGGCACTGCTGCTCGTACCCCTGCAGCAGAAACACTCCAATTGTGTCGGGAGCAAAGCGAGACAGTAGGAGACGACGCTGCGCATTTGCATGTATGTCTATAGTAGAAACGTTTCGGTACAGTTGCTTTATAATAGACACGCCATGTCCAATTTCCGATCAGGAATTCCTCCAAAGGGAGAAAAATTGTGCCACCACGATGTCTGGTGTCGCATAGAACAACAACAACATAGACGAATGGATGATGATGATGATGTGGGATGTTCCCCTGCGCTGAGTGCAGGACCCATAGACCCGTCCCGTGCAGGACCCTACCAGTCGCATAGAAGACAACGTGGTTGTGGGGGAAAATTCATACGACAAATTTCAGCATACGTATATACAGTCGAAATACTTGTAAGTGCCGCCATGCAACGCCTGTGATTTATGCAGATACTTAGGTATTTCTTCGATGCTGCCGTAGATAAAGCAGCACTGTATAACGCAGATATTTTCATTGCGTATTTTGACTGCATTGCGAGGAGTACGCGTGAATACAGTTCAGAGTAGATTTGTATTAATTCAGAATTTGCACGTCGTTAGTTCTGTTCTGTGGAAATGGTTCTAGGCAATGTACTAAATACAGTTAGCAACATAATATGAATCGAAGAAAGTGGCTATGTACGGCACTTGACGTGGAATGTGTTACGTACCATATCGACGAATATATTTGGGGAACTTACAATATTTTTGGTCAACACGCGAAAAACGTGAAAAATGGTTCCCCGTGGAAAAGCAACTTCTGCATGCTGTTAATATCGACAGGCACGTGAGATATTCTATTGTTCCCCCCACAAACGGGTTTTGAAGTAGCCAGTCCTGACTGACAAGATGGCGTATATGCAGGCAAGCTGGTGGAAGAACTCCATTATGTGAAAACCTGAGTCTGGGCACACAGAGGTGTCGTCCCTCTGTGTGCCCAGACTCAGGCTTTTACATAATGCAGTCCTGACTGGTTCGGGACTGACATCTCTTTCATATCAGTCCAATCTAATCCAACCTAGAGATCGAGAAATCTGGTGACAGTAAATAGAAGGGAAGGTTTAGGTTGGCAACAGCATATATTTCTAACACGAAGCCGCTTCGCGGAACAATAGTCTAGAAAAATTATTGCTTTACACACGATAACGTAATCGAGCATAACGCGAAGGTCTAAAACGATATGAAATACGTCAATTGTCAACGTGTGGATTGTCGTGCACTTTATGCCACCTAGCTTTTGCGATAGTATACACTGTCCCTACGCATTGGCCAACGACATGTCCGAACGACGACGGTACAGTATAGGGTAGAGGAGAGCAGATGGTTACTTCTACTTGGTAGCGTTGAGGTATCGCGTCACTTTTTAAATTTTTGTTTTTGCGACGCTAGTATTGTGTGGAGTAACCGGTAGTGGAACTCGGCTGCTTAGATTCAGCAGCGTGTACATTTCTCGCGACACCTAGCGCCTTCTATGATTCCCTATTAGACAGCACAAACTATACGCACGCCCTTTCACACACGACAGGTTTAGGCCGTTATCGCAACGGACATCTCAAGCTGCCATTTCCGATTACCATCACCCGCATCTTGTGAGCAGAGGAGTTATGGAAGACACATATCTATGTCTGCGTAGACAGTACTTGAAGCAGTACGGGCAGCTGCGTAACGCATAGCATATCTAATGCCAGCCGGCGGGGAATTTGCATACGTTCAGGGAGTAAAACGATTTATTGTGCTGCTAAAAATGCTAATAAAGAGATCTCGTTCCAGATGGCTATTGAATAAAGAGATAACGTTATGTTATTACATTAAAGACGCTCGTCAGTTTGTGTCCTGCAGACTAAAAAAATAAGACTTAATACTATTAAAAGCAAATAAAAACAGCATCACTTCGCGGCTGCCATTTTTAAATATCTTTTTTGGATTCTCCAGTTGTCGCTCTTTGTCTGCTTGGGTATCTACGATTATAGCCGTCCACGTTAAAGTGCCGCGTAATAGTGTTGTGCATCAGCGGCATGCAGGCTGTCCAAGCTATCGTGCACAGGGGTCTAAAAAAAGCACGGTGCCTCATAAGCGAATGAAAACCGCTGAACATTGTGAGGAGTCGCGTGTTCGAACCGCCTCTATTTTTTCATCGTAGTTGACCAATTAGGCGCAATTAACTAGCTGTATTTTTAATTATTCGTCTTGGGGCCGACATGTGAATTGAAAAGTTGTAGATCGAGTGTGTTGAGAAACAAGAATCGCAATTGTATCCTAAAGCGTACGCCTTGCGTGGTGTTTATTTCCTGGTCAGAAGGAACGCACGCGAATATCCGAAAGTGTACCACATGGCACGAGGCTACCGCACTACGCGCGAGCCTCGATTTCAGAGCTCTCAAGCGTACAGAACTGCTACTACATCCGCTATCTGTCGAGAAGCGACCTTCAGGTCAAAGGTCACCTGAAGGTCGTTTCCCGTGTGCATATCGATCATAAGATTATGGACTATGAACTGTGATCTGTATTGTAATGCAAGACAGGCGTATCGCCGGGATGAATTGGCGCAAGACTCCGTAGCGCAGACCAGATGAATAACGTCACCGAGGCACCATTTACGTTTGCATCGGTGCCAGATCCCCGGCCCAGTGTCGCGGCATCATCCGGCACTGCTCTTCTTCGTGAAAGTTCTACGGGACAGTGGTCTTCATATCATGCCAATGACTTGGAAGTAGTATCATTATCCAACCATGACCCCATCGCCACATCGTTTCAATGTATCATACTAGAACCATTTCATGTACCATTTCTTGCCGCGACGATGAAAATTGCCGAAAGCTGGACCATGGCGAAGTCTACGCTATGGTTCGATTACCCTTATCGTAGAGTGGTTGGAACTGGGAGTGTGCGAGGATTGTCGAAAACGTTAGACAGCGAGCTAGGATGAAGCAGGTGATGTAAGGACCTTTGATCTGTGTATGTGTGGTAAGATGACAGGAATTCATGCTCATGTCGGTGATATTGTTCCCAGCAAGTTTCACTAAGGGCACTTTTTGTTGAATCTTGCGTCGCACAACCGTAGTGACCTGCAACACATTTTGCACCGCCAGGACATCATGTCCTTCCAAGTAGCGACCTCAGAGTGAAGTTACCCCGGCACTGGAAGTCCGTGGAGATAATAGAATCACCCCAGTCACTTAGTACTGAATGTCCAGGGAAGAAACTTTGTTTGACTAGTTACAGTCGACGCGGGTTAGTATGACATCCTCACTTTATGACCACTTTTGTGGGGCACCGTTTGTTCTCAATGGAGGTCCTGTGTAAAGGACCCTCGTTATTGTGACAACTGGGTAATCCGACTATGGCCAATATTTCGGTGGCCAAACTTGGCAGATCACGTATATTTTTCTCCCGTTATTGCCACCGTCCACTACAGACCGAATCATCCTCTTGACCCAAAAGTCTAGTGGCCCCGGGAGAACGTACGCGCAGTGAATGCCTAAGTCACGACCGCGCTCCTACGAAGTCATCGCCCTGACCCACAAGTCCAGGGTTGACGCACGCGAGGCATGTATTCTCCATCGCCCGTGCAACTGAGTCAGCGGAAAAGCTACATGTTGATAGTTTTTGAAGCAGACGCTCTTAATGGATTTCTTTCGTAGATAAATTTTAAATAAATTATAAGGTTGTAAATAATAAATTGTTTCTAAAATAAAATTAATTGGATTGAAATACTGTGCCTGCAATGTCTGCGTCTTCAGTCAATAAATGAGATGGAAAGAAACAGATTTTCTTTACGAAGGGCTTACAGGGAGCATAATCCATGTTGCTCGTTTATATGACAATTCGCTTTATGATCAAAACCCGCGGGGGCGGCCTTCGGAAAAGTAACTCCTAACTGTCACTAATTGCTCTTCCTTAGAAGGTAACTTTCAGCTGTAATTGCTTACCTTTTTGCAGTAAATGGTTACAGTAAGAAGTTACTTTCTGAATCGTAAGTTTTTTTGCAATAATTTCGACTCAGTGCTACCCGTGGTGACAGCTCACTACCTCACTATGCTAGGAGATACTCGCAGTACCCTTGCACAGAAGTACAATGCTGGAATTCTAGCCTAGTAAAGGGCTCAAATTAAGGTTGATTTTGTTATTGCTACAATATAAAACGTTACATACCGTTACCTCGATGACAAGAAAATAGTTAGCTGGTCAGCGCTCCTAAGAGCAGTATGGAAGAAGCGTTGCTCCCGTCTAGTGTCCCAATTGAGCAGCTGTTCAGCATTGGTGGGGATGCGTTGGAATAAAGCGGGGCAGACTTACAGGGGTAAATCTGGAGCAGCAGCTGTTGCTCCAGTGCAACCTACACAAGCAGTTCACATTGCACTGGTAAATAATTTAGAATAAAATATATTGGGGGGGGGGGCTGAAGTCCTTGTTTTTGCCATTTTAGAAAGTAATCCCTATTGGAAAAATGTCTAATGGTCCATCAGAAATTTTTGATGGTACCTGATGGCCATTAGGGCATGTTGATATTCCTCCTTCAGGGCGTCCCGATGGAGTCTTGATGGGCACCACACCCCATCAGGACATCCTGGTGGGCTCTTGATGGCCGTGAAGCGCCATCAGGAAAGTCAAGGGTCACGGGAGAATCTGATGGGAACACGCCGTGCATGTTTTTGCATGCTCAGTCGTTCATTAAGAGACGTACTTCGTACAAACTTTCATTATGTGCAGTCCACAGCCCCACGTGGCGTACGTGCATATACGGAAGGTGATTCACGAATGGCTTCACAATGAGAGCATTAAACGGCAACCGGAGGGCTCCTCTGTGGTGCTTCACTAATAAACGAGTGCTACATCAGAAGCAACACCTGTTTCTTACTCAACTAACACAAAGCTTGCCTCCAGTTGTGCTACAGAGAGGTTAAACCTGGTCTCTTTTTAGCGTCACAAAATGTACACCCACCCATCCAACCCAAAATGGCGAACCTTATTTTCATTGGTTCTTGAGGATGTATCACGACCATTATGCGACTTGTGGACCTACTGGACCTAATGGTCTGCTGGACCTGGTGGCCTGCTAGACCTGATGGTCTACTGGACCTGATGGGCCTGGTGGGTCCCATAAGACACCAGGACCGATAGCCTGATGGTCCTTCAGAATCTTTTTCAAATAGGGACTCTACAGTAACTAAGTTACCTGTAGCTTCAGCTTAACAAGTTACTGTTTTGTGCGGGATAACTGTACCTGTAACGTAGTTCCTTTGTTCGTGTAGCAACTGTAACTCAGCTGCTTTTTCGAGTAATTTTCCCGAGACTAGTAGTAACTGTATAGGGATTCTTACAAAGGACGGGTCACTCGTAATAAATGTGTCTACCTACCGATCGGCCCAGCCCCAGTAGCTGTAAAGTCCATAGCCGGTATAGCGGTACAGGAGTGTATCCCTCTCTCCTATCTTATACGACTATGGGTAGGATAGGTAACGTACCTAGGAGATATTCTGAAGCAGATCTCCTCGATTACTTGCGACCCGATGAGGTGACGGGGATAAAGAGAAGGGTAGTGTTCTCCAGAGAGAGGGAGGGACATCAAGGCCCATGGTTAAAGCGATCGTCATTCTTACCTTCAAGCCTGGACAGCAGTTGCATGATAAAGTTGCCTTGGGTTTTAGTCGTCACCCTGTAACAGAGTATCTACCACACGCACTTCAATGTTTCATTTACCAGAGCTCTGGGCACATCGCTAAGGCTTGTCGGGGCAGTCAACGTCAAAAATGATGCCGGAGAGCAGGATTTCAAGGACTGTACTACACGCCACGAACCGAAGTATGTGAACTGCGATGGTGCTCACACTTCGGTGTATGGAGCTTGCTCAGCTGCAACAGCCGCCCACACAGGCCATGCATGGAGAGACGGCAAACGTAGACCACGGATACAACAAGATGCCCCTCCTAATCCCGAATTCGTCAAGGCAGCTACCCCGGACTATCCTCGTTTGCCAATGCCAACCCTTCGCGTCATGCCTTTTCTGTTCGAAGCTCTGCGGGCTATATCCTCCGAGAGCTTCCGAACTCAACCCGCATCCCGGAAGTGTAAGACCCTTTTTGCAATGGAGCATATCTTCTGCGCAGCCCAGAATGAATAAGCAGGCGTACAGCACCATACTCCAGTGGAACTACAACGACCCCAAAGCCAAGCTAGAAGAATTTCGAAAGTTCATTGCGAGTTTCATGCGAGTGAAAAGCCTGCACACTTCAGCCGAAGTAACGCTTGAGGCCTTCGTGATGCCGTTTATATGCAATGACCTCGTCCAAACCCCGGTGGAGAGTGAGTTTATAAAAGAGGTCCACCACGACAGAGGTTTCCTGGCTGATGTGATTTTGCAATCACCATGTCCAACGGTCCACGGTATGAGCTTTCTCGTCGGATCCGATCAAATGTGGAAGATTTTTACCGGCCAGGTGCGGAAATCGCAGACTAACCACCGCCTGGCATCCATCGAAACTGCACTTGGATGGACGTTCCAATGTCCAGTATGCACAAGAGATTCCGTGGAGCAAAACGCAAACCTGGCTGTTTGTGTTCTGAGAGTGAACACAAGAGAAACGTGCCTAACAAAATTTTGGGATCTCGAAGCTATCGGCATCACGAACGATCCTCAATCTCCAAATGAAAGTGAGGCTGAAGTAATGCGACGTCTCACTAACGGCCTCAGACGCAACGAAGAGCGGTACATTGTGTCCCTGCCATGGAAGGAACATCACGAAAAACTTTCCGACAACCGCGAGGTGGCCACTACAAGATTAAAGATCCAAGCAGCACACAATATTGGACCCATATTGGCTGGTCATTGGCGATACGGGTCCAATATGGGACCCGTTTCGCCAAGATTTTCCCCATATTGGCTGAAAATGGGCAATATGGGCCCCATATTGCCCAGTTTCAGCCAATATGGGGAAAATCCTGGCAATATGGGCCCCATATTGCCCACTTTGTCAATATTGGGAAAATCTTGGGAATATTGGCCCCATATTGCACGCGTACACCCCATATTGACTGAACAGGGTACGTAGCCGTGTTGCACAAATGCCCAAGCAGCACGGCAAGATTGAACGTTGAAGCGTGTGAAATACCCAATTCACTACATGGTTACATTCAACAACTTCCCGCAGATGATACACATTGTTCGAAACAGTCAACGTACTTGGCATTCCCAACGTAAAGTTCGCTAGAATTCAACACCTCAACATTCCACGTCTTGAAAGTCGCCGCCATCTTCCTTCGCGATGCCAATGCCAATCGGTCGAGCCGACTGAGAGCAAGCGAGTTGTTTGAGCATAATCACGCGTCCTACAACTAATGCGCATGCGCGACAGCCCGAACGGACGTTTCATAGGGCTAAAATGTCGCTGGGTGCTGTAATGATAACGAAATTGCGGCAGGTCAAGTAAAAAACACAATGTTTGATAGGAAGGATGGCTATTCTGTAAAGTTAGGTGATTTCAAGTTGCTGCAAGCAGTGTAAATTGCTCTGGCGTGTGTCCGTCACCGCCACGAAAGTGTTTCGCTGCTTTGTATTCTCGGAGCGGTTGGAAATTGTTAGGCCACAGAATTTGCGATCCCAATGAAGGCTTCTGAGCAGTTCTGTGGGACTGCTTGTGTCCTTCAGCAAGGCGGGCGTAGCACCTGTTCTTCGTTTTTTTTTTGTTGTTGTTTTTGTTTGTTTGGGCAATGCCGTGTTTTTTTCCTTTGTTTTGATTTTTTTCAGTGATGGAACGTGGATCAATTAGATCTGCAGAATAAAAAAGCAAAAATCAGAAAAAAGTAATATCAGTGGTGAATATTATACAGCATATTGGCAATATTGGCGCAAAATGGGCTTGCCAATATGGGTAGCCCCATATTGGTCCTATGAAGCCTGGTTGCCATAATGGAGCCTGGTTGCGTCCCCATATTGGTCCAATATTGGCTGCCCATATTGGACCAATATTGGCAATCTTGGCAGCCCATATGGGTCCAATATTGGACCAATATTGGCGTGCTGCTTGGGGAGTTTAACCAAGAAACTGATCAGAGATGGCAACATGGTCGAGTATGATTCGGCCATACGCAACTACATAACGGACGGACACGCAGAAAAAGTTCCCGACGTTGCAACAAACGAAGCACAACCTGTGTACTACATGCCCCATCGCGCTGTCGTGCGAGAGAATGCCACATCAACAAGGCTACGAGTATAGTGTTTGACGCCTCATCGCACGCACCGGGGAAAGCTTCACTTATTTATTTATTTATTTATTTATTTAAGGGATACTGCTGACATCACCAAGATGTCATTTGCAGGAGTGTGAAAATAAAAGAAAATGTACAGGTCATGAGCATATTATTACATTTTTTTAAAAGTAATCATCGCTTCCACGAATAAATGACGCAAGAGAGTTGGAGTTAACAAGATCGCTAGGCAGTGCATTCCAGTCCTTAATTACAATAGGGAAGAAGGAATTTCTGAAGGCTTCAACCCTGCTATACGGGGGCTTAATGTAACGATTATGGATAGTTCTGGTGGAACCTCTCTGAATGAGTGTAAAGTATTCATCATATGGAATTTTAAAAATTCCTGTCAGAATCTGCCAAAAGGTTTTCAATCGTTGTATCCTAACTCGTGTTTTTAATGTAGGAAGGCCTGCCCGTGCCAGCAGCGCAGAAGGAGAGTCTAAAGGGTTATATTACTGTATACGAAGCGCAGTGATTTTCTCAGAGCCATTTCAAGCTGTGACACCATCGTCTTAGCTTGTGGAAACCAGACTGTAGAGGCGTATTCAATTAACGGGCGAATACAAGGGGTATATGCTACTAATTTAGTGGAAGGTGTAGCTAATCTTAGGGCATGACGGGGAAAAGCCGACCATACGCTTTGGAGCAAACGTCTGTGATGTGGGGTTGCCACAGTTTAGTTGTAGTTGTAGCCAGTTTATTATTGATCGTTAAGCCCAAATATTTGTGTTTAGTTGTAAATTTAATTGTCTCATCGGCTAACGTGTAGGGAAACAAAAGGCAATTTTTCTTCAGGGTCACTGTCATGCACGCGTCTTTTCGTATTTTAACGTCATCTGGCACTTATGGCACCATTCCTACACTCTGTCGGTGTCCTGAACGCAGAACGCAGTCATCTGCATACATTTTAATTTTAGAGGTAATATGTGTTGGGAGATCGTTCATGAACATAATAAAGAGAAGGGGCCCCAAAACTGACCCCTGGGGAACACCAGAAGCCACGGATGTAAGTGCAGAGTTTCTATTATTATAGGTGACGAATTGAGAACGGTCTCGAAGATAGCCCTCTAACCATTTGCCGACCTTCTGATTTTTCAAATCAAATACTGATTAATTTTGTGCAACAATTTAGTGTGAGAAACCCTATCGAACGCTTTCGATAGATCCAAAAATATAATGTCAGTTTGAGCTTTATTATTAAGACCCTCGGAAAGATCATGAACGACCTCTATTAACTGTGTAGTCGTCGAGTAACCTCTTCGGAAACCGTACTGACTGCAGTGTATCAAACTGTGTTCATTAAGAAAGGCAACCATACTCTTAGTAAGAATATGTTCAAATATTTTACAACAATAACTCGTCAGAGATATTGGGCGGTAATTTTTAACTTCCTTCCGGTTGCCCCCCTTGTGAACTGGAATAACCTTAGCTATTCTCCAATCTGACGGTACCTCACCGCTGTGATACGATCTATGAAATATAGTCGCAGGTACTCCGCTACCCATTCCGCATAAGTTCGGAGAAAAATATTAGGAATGCCATCAGGGCCTGGGGTCTTTTTGGAATCTAGTTAAGAAGGGATGATATAATACCAGGCAATGAGATGTCAATGTCAGGCATAGGGGCACACTTGAAGCGAAGCAGTCATTTGGAATGATACCGTTATCAGTCGAGAACGCAGATTCGAAGAAGTTACTAATTTATCAGCAACATCTTCGCCATCCATCAACGGGGACTCTTTGTCTGGTGAAGTTAAGGAAGTAGATATGTGCCGCCAGAACTTTTGTGGTGATGACTGGAGAAATTATGTAGAGTAGTATCATAATACTTCGATCTGGCAGAGGTTTCTTTCAACACTATGCACAGGTTTTTCTATTACTGCAGGGTTTCTTTCTATGTCTTCTAACCTTACGACTCAGCTGCAGTATTTCCCGGGTTATCCATGGATTATTTCTGTGCACGCCTTGCGCTTAAGAGGGACAAAATTATTTATGCAGTACTGAACAGTGTTTTTGAAAAAGTCCCACAAGTGACAAACAGAAATATCTTTATCATTGGACAATGACCAGAACTGACTAAGTGATATCGCCAAGTTCGATAATACTTTCATGACTAGCATGATTGTAATCTCTTATTTTAATCATATTTGACCTCCTTCTGACTGCATGCGCGAGAGTAACAGTAACCTGAACCATATTATGGTCCGATATACCTGATAGTACCTCACAGGAGAAAGGCGCCAGAAATAAGTCGCTTCCTAGCAATACAACATCGAGAATAGTAGAGGAGGAAGCAGTAACCCTAGTGGGGGCGTGAACTACCTGTCTCAGCTGATAGCGTAATAATAAGTCTAATAACGCTCCGGTTTCACTTGAGGTTGGAACCATACAGCTCCAGTTAACGTGGGCATATTTAAATCACATCAGAATGTTTACTTGAAGGACTTCTTTACTAATGTACTCATTTAAAAGATAGAGAAATCGTAGGAACATAAAGGAGGCTTATAGAAGCAACCCACCACTATGTTACCGCCTCCACTCTTTAATTGACACCATACACACTCCATATTGGTAGGAACAGCCATCACAAAAAGTCTAAATCACTACGTACAAGAATAGCAACACCTCCTCCTCTAGACGTCCTATTTCCTAATCACGTTATAATTCAATGGAAATATAGTACTGGACATAATTGATGGACATAGCCAGGTCTCCGTGATGGCAACTACGTGGGGATTACATTCGAGCAATACCTCTTCTATCTGAGTAACTTTATTGCAGACACTACGCGCGTTAAATGTTAAGAAAATGAAATCTTCACTAGGGGGGTTTTCACAGACTGTGTTGCTACCTAGGACGTTCATAACCTCACCAAGCGCTCATCAACAATGTAACACTTGCCGTTCGCAAGAAGCTTATCGTGACGAAGTTTGTACCTACAGCCAAGAGACTTCCCATATTCAGTAAGTTTGAGCGATCGTGTGTGGGATGAAAATCCTCACTCATAGTGAATGGAGTGCCTTTTAGCTTACTTCCTTTCCGAAGAAGGTCTTCCGGCAAGGATTTCTGCTCGACTAAAAAAAATCCACGGGAAATGTATCGTGGAACGAGCCCCCTGGTGGGGCGTCTGGTGGGAACGCATGGTAAACTGCGTAAAAATATGTTTGCGAAAAGTCATTGGACGTCAGTCGTTAAACTTTGAAGCTGTTCTGACTGAGGTGGAGGGAGTAATAAACTCTCGCCCATTAACGTTCGTTCCGTCACGCCCAGATGAGCCTCAGACGCTGTCTCCTGTGCGTTTCCTCATTGGGAGAAGAATCACCGCGCTACTGAAGTCACCACTGGAGAAAACGCCACATTCGTCCCGCACCGATCTAACGAAAAGATGGAAACATCGTCAGCGACTTGTTGATTTGTTTTGGGATCGCTGGCGGAAAGAATATCTTCTGCAACTTCGATCGGCTCACCAGGGTTCAGCAACAACAAATATTTTACGAGAGAATGACTTGGTTATTGTGCACGACGACAGATCGCCCCGTCACTTGTGGAAGGTCGCACGAATATTGCAAACACATGCTGGAAGGGACGGTCATATTCGTTCGTGTACCCTGCGTTTACCAAGTGGACCGTGCGCCGTGCGCCGTGCAGTACAACATCTGTATCCATTGGAATGCAGGGGTTCGTAACTTCAACACCCCATTTTGCCGGCCGGGAGGATGTAACAGAAAACGGACTCAACGTGAACAGAGGAGCGGACAGCGACAGTGGACAATTTATGGCCGACCGTTTCGGGACGATCCCCCAGGCTCGCTCCTCACTGTAGCGCCGTGTATTGTGTATACGTGTATCGAGTTTCAGTTCTCTTCCTCTTTGTACAGTCTTTTCTCTTTGTAAATAAAGACAGTTCTAACCCAGACCCCAACTGTTGAAGACGCTTCTTGTTTCTGTGCTTCGCACCATTTAACGAGGCTGCGAGTTTGCAACACAGATGCTCGAGTGGAGTCTGCCGAGAAGAGGTGCCTGTCAATGCCCGCGGCGTGCAACAGAGTTTCAGCCATAGAGCAATCGTGTCCCTAGAGGTCACACGATGAGGTTTGCGGGTAGAAAGTAAAAGTTGAAGAGCTGTGTCCCGGAGGGGCTCTGTCCTGTTTATATAAGCGCCTAAGCAAGAGACAGGGCAAAGAGGGTCACCGGGGTAACAGGGATTGAAGGAATAAGGTATTGGTATACGGCCTGGGCGTGACGACTTTCTTACTGCTGTCAAAGCGAGTGTTCAATGATCTCTTGTGGCTTCGCAACCACTCCAGCTGACTGTGAAGAGACATCCGCAGGACCAACTTGTAAGACAGCTGGGCTAGCGAGAGGTTTATGTTATCCCCCAATGAGTGCAAATAGGATGTTACTCTTGAAACTGGCCAAAGACTCCTATATTTTGGTTGAGGAGGGGATGTGTTGAGGATGCCCTTCAACAGTTTTGAGATCAGGAGGTGCCCATGCCCAGGCGTTGGCGTTCCGTGACGGATTGAGGTACAGCAAATCTATAGGCATCGATGGTCCTACTGGAAAAGCAAGTGTCATGGAGAGACGCCAGAAATTTAACCAGTTGAGCCACAGAGTGAGAAAGCGGACGAATTTGTTGTCCACTACACCAGCTATTTCATCTCTTTCAGCATAAAGAGTAGGCTTCCCTAGTGTTTGGTCTCCAGGCAGCTGCAAGAAGTCCGGAAGCAGACTGCGAAAGTTGGCTCGATGTGTCGCGTGCTAGACACCTTTCAAAATTAAGGGGTGACCAAGACCAGCGCCGTTGGTTGATAGGTTGAGCGAGAGGCAGGGGAGCGTCGGAGGTCCACCGCTACACGGATGGGTGAGAGATACCAAAGTTGCGTGGGCCACATTGGGGCTCCCATGCATATAGGCAAAGGCTCGAGGCCTGGAGCTTCCTGAGGCACCTGCCCATGAAAGCAAATTGTGGGGAGGCGTATTTGAGGGCCCGCTCAAGTCCTTCGTGAACGCGTCTGTCCCACTTGCCGGCGTATTTGCCTTCCAGCTGTAGAAAGTAGGGAGCAGATGATTCCAAACAGATCGGCTGTGAAGGGGCCCCGCAGTTAATGGAGTCGTTGCCAACTGCTGATGTCGAGGGATGACGGGATGTTCAGTCTGCCTGGGTGTTCAGCCTCTCCGGAAGACGCTCTGCTTTCACGGAGATCCCTTGTTGGCAGTAGCACGACCAGAGGTTGCGGGATATAGTTATGTGAGAGATCGAGCACAGCCCAGTTTCTTGATCGCTGCTACGGCCTCCGTGTTGTCCGTCCGTATTAGCAGGCGGCCCTTGTAGAGATCCCTGCCAAAAACTTGCAGGCCCAGAAAAGCCGTCTTGAGTTCGAGCTCGTTCATGTGAATCGACGTCTCCAATGAACCATGAAAACTGCCGATCAATTCCCCTTCGCAAACTGCAGTCCCTCGGGTGGAGGAGCTGTCTGTTTGGATAACCCGCACTACGGGAGACTCGGGCAGTGGACGACCCTGGCAATGAGCGATGTTTTTCACCCACCACCTCAGTTGCTGTGAAGCACCTGCTGACAAGGAAACTGGAGAGTCTCAAGAGCGCCGCCCCAGTGTTGAGCTGTGGAGAGTTTAAACGAAAACGAGCCGATTAAACGAGAGAGAGGCCTCGTGCAGAGGTCAGCTGCTTGGACAGGACAACGTAGCTCTCAGACGGTTAGTGCGGGATTCCATTTTTTTCGGGTGAGAGGCTGACTGGCATGGCCTGCGTATTGATGGAGAAACTGAGAAAAAAGAAGGCATTGACACGGAGTCGTTTTTTCGACTTTGCTGCGTTGACCTAGAATCCCATCAGAATTAGGGCAGCCCTCAATTCTTCTGTAATCGTAAGGAGTTCTTGGGGATTTTAGCGAAGTAGAAGAATGTCATCGGTGTAGCTTGCCATGCGGACAATCCTTGGGCGAGCGAAATAGAGCCACTACCGTATTGAGGAGCACGGCAGCTGCCACGGAGGCCTTCGAAGGGGGGGGGGCACACCACTGCCCCAGAGAGAAGGGTCGTTAGAGGCTCCAGCAGTACCAGCATGGACTCCTGGAGTTGCTGGAGCCTCTTGTCCTTTGACTGGTTCACTGGGAGGGAGCGGGCCGCACAGAATGCCAGGATTTCCCTGTCGAGGGCCGAGGTCTGGGCTGGGGGAAAAGGAGCTTCACACTGGAGCTCCCCTGAACCGCCGAAATCTCTTCACCCGACCGTCCAACCTCCAGACCCTCGCCAAGCGGTCTACCACATCCAGGTGACACGAGGTGGGGGTGCCCTCCGCAGGGGCAGGAGGAAGGCAACCCCCATTGATCCATCAGGTCCTTCGTCTCGTCTGTAGCCTCTGCCGGCGGAAGTGTTGGCTTCTCCGGGGTGCCTGCATCCCGTGGTAGTGCTGCATGACTGGAGGGCAGGCTTCTAGGGCTCGGTCTTCCCTGTTGGCGGCGTCGTCCCTTGCTTATGAGACTGGTGGGATCTCCTCCAAGTCATCAATAATGACGCCCATGGCGATGCGACAGGATGTCTTGCAGGACGGTCCAAGTGGAGGACGGAGTTGCCTGCAAGCTCCTGTTGGACAGTCGCCATACCCTCCTCCATGGCGCCAAGCTTGGCTTATGTAGTTCGGCAAGGGGGAAGTCATGTTGGACGGGAAACATTTTCCCAAATTTGACTCCATAGTGAGAGGAGAAAGAGGGGACGATGGAAAATGGACGGAGATGGTCAATCAAACGCACCAGGAAAGAGAGCTCGGAAAGGTAGACGCTCGGGTGTGGCGGGCGAAGGCCTCCTGCACGCCACGGGGTAATTCGAGAAAATGGGTTACACCAGGAAGGTAATGAGGTAACAGCCCTAAGAGGGCTAGTGTTGAGGTGTTGAGCCCTTAGCGCACTGGTGTTTGCCCTAAGTTTGCTAGTGGCTAGCGGAGTGCCTAGCGGCTAGCGGTAGGGCTAGCGGAGTCCTAAGTGGGCTAGGCTTGGGTTTCAGAGCGGCGCGGTCCGCAGTGGAACGGCCGCTTGTCCATGGTGGGTCAGATTCAGCTCTACGAACTCGCAAGGGAACGGCGAGGCGAGTCAAGTTATGTTGGCTCCAAGTGGGCAGCTTCGATGAGGAGGCAAGTTGTGTAAAGGACGGTTCAGCCCCATTTGTAACAAATGAGAAGTCGTCAGAAAAGTTCTAGTTATCGATCTTCAGACCCGAAAGGGGAAATCAAGTGGACAGGAAAAGAGGGTAAGTATTGGGGGAAAATGGGAAAATCTTGGTGGTAGTGGTGGTGATGACGAGATCGGCAGGCCGTTGTTGGCCTCGCACATGTGGGCAGCGTCACGACAGTAGCCGAGATGAATTACTGAGATGTTGACGGCTGGAAGTTAAGATGTAGGTCGGTCACGGCAAGGAAAATCTTACCGTGCCAGCGAAGAAGGTAAAACTCAAGGAACTAACAGCAGCAAAAAAAAGCAACTACTCTGCGCTGAGCCAAGAGGAAAGATGTGACGGAGGGTCGGGGAGTACCTAATCTTTGGAAACGGCTATTTCTGGCGGAATCTTAAGTGGAAATGCTATGTGACACATGATAGTAAGTGCTGCCGTAGACTGTGTGGGATCCCTGACACCCTCGTAGGAGGATAACGGTCCGTATTGGCCTTGGGCGACCGCAAGTCTCCAAGGTCAAGGGAGGACCCTGGGAGGAGAAGGGATGCGGAGGAAAAACAACGGGAGAGACAATCGGGCTGTGACGGGCGACGTGCGTAGTTGTGTGCGACTTCTTTGGCGACAAAGATTAAAACCAATGTAAGTCACATCTCTTGTGTCAGAGTCACTCTTGTTTGACAATAAGGAACGGCTTTTGGCTATTAGAGCACCAACGGTAGGGTTAAAGGCTGACTACGAGGCGTTAACGCATAACTAAAATTTTCCATTTCCATACCATTTTTCCATGCGCCCGGGCCGGGTCGGGCCCGGACACGCGTCGTGCATTTTGCTGTGCGTGCGATATGTCACGTACGGATTATGTCACCACAAACATGTTCCTCTCCGTTGGGTGTGGACTTTATACTTCTTTGACAACTGTACCCCTTAGACGGGCGTACCCTCTAGAAGGCTGAACCTGTTAGACGGCAGTACCTCTCAGACAGCTGTACCCTTTAGACGACGGTAACTCTAAAACGGCGCGTACCTGAAAGACGGCAGGACCTCTTGGACGGACGGACCTCTTAAACGGCTGTACCTCTTATACGGGTGTACCTGCTAGACGGCTGTACCCTTTATACGGCGGTACCTGTTAGACGGCAGTACCTTAAAAGTGCTGTACCTTTTAGGAGCTTTCGTACCACATAAAATAAATGGTACGTTTTTGCACAAATGTACCTTATAAAGGGGGTTTTTAAGTCGTACAGATTTTAGAGTGTACAGCCTCCTCACCTGGAGCTGATATCATTTCCTATCAATCACTTGCTAACCTTGGATCAAAAGCTATGACGGTCCTTCTGAAGCTAACTAACATTGTGGGACATTGATGCATCAAGCCATGAACAGCATCATGGACATGGCACCGTTCACTGAAAATGGAAGATCAGGCGCTTGTCTGACACGCATCACCACAAAACTTGCCACCAAAAGCAACAGTGTAGGAGAGTCCACGTGCACAAAAAACAAAGAGCGTCATAAAGTGTTAAAAAGGCCCGTCGAGACGCGGCATTGGTAGGCATGAGCTGATTTCCGGGCCAGCTCACCCAAGAACCTTTTCGGTGGAGTATGGGCGGCGATGACACAAGGGTACAACGGTGTGCACTGTAGCTCGGGAAGTCTTGGAGTATATGGTCCACGTCCTCAACTACATCACACAGACCGCAGTTGGGGACGAAACCTTGCCGAGCTTAAACACGAGTCGGCCACTGTATGGCACGTTGAGGCGAAGCCTGTAGATGAGTGACGTGATGGGTCGAGGAAGCGCTAACGGCATATAAAAACGGAGATCTGGGTCTACCTTGCGCAGGAACGACGTAGAAGGGACACTTCTTCGCCAGTGTTCACTGAACAGACGTCTCATACGGGCACCAATTGCTTGCTTCGCGTCCGCTTGGGTGAAATACGTAGGGTGCGTCGGTATACCACGTGCCACATGAGCCCGTTTTGCAAGTAGGTCAGCATCATTCCCAGGGACGCCACAGTGACCTGGGAGGGATCCACTGCAAGGTGATGTTATGTCCCTGTGTGATAGCACACGAATACTCCCTGAGGACGTCACACACCAGTGGAGCGAGGGAGCTCGAGCCCATGGTGTAGTGCAGAGCTTGGAGGGCGGTTTATTAGTCACTGTATATGGTCAAGTGAATCGGGGGTTGGAAGGACACAATGAAGGAAAGCGGCATAAGAATGGAAGGCAGCTCGGCCACAGCAGCCGACGTCGGGTGCGTCAGTCTTGCGGTTCTTTCAATCGACAGCTCGGGAATTACGAATGCACAGGCAGAGCCGGTCTGTGTCGATGAGCCGTCAGTAAAAATTTTAATTCTGCCATCATCGCGATGAAGCATGCTCAGACTGAGTTGGCGACGAAGAACTGTTGTATATTCTAAAAACCAGGGACATTGACATGCACAGGTGGTGCTTGAAGGGCCCATGGTGGGACTGCTGGTAGAGTCAGTTTTTTTTATGCCTGCGAATGAGGCTGCTGCGGTGAGCTGAAAGAGCTTGGCAGTAGCTGGACGCTGGTCGCCGAAGAATGTCACGCACCAATGTGTAACGGTAATTGCGAGTGGAGAGGCTCATGTAGTCCCCAAAAGATTGTGCTGTCCGCATAAAGACCAGCGAAGGCTTCTTGGCTTCAGCCATGACTGCGACAGTTGGCATTGATCTGTGGGCGCCAAGGCACTTCTTCATGCTCTTTACAAGGACGGCTTCCAATACTTGTTCGGGTAAGGGACCAAGGTTATGCAACACTGGAAGATGGTACATCAACATTTGTCGTATGAGGGACCGGTGTAGACCAAGCAATTCCCTTGTAGAGTGTCCTCAGCGGGCACCGCCGAAGTATCGCAGGACATTCAGCCGAGACTCAGCTCTACCTCTCAGACACCGAACATCCGCTCTCCAGGACAGTCAGCGGTCAAGAACCACACCAAGAAACTTTCCCTGGTTTTCGGCATTGAAATGGGTGGCATCTCTACCCTCTTACCTAGAGGTGTAGGAACGGGCATATATGGGTGATGTTTGTGCATGGTCCTCCGGCAAGCACTGGCCAGCTCTTCAACGAAGACTTCAGCAGGCTATCTTCAAGCACCTAACACAAAGAGGCATGGAAAAAAGTGTTTCTTCCTTTCAACCGTAAACTTCTGCCCCGCTTCACTCTGAAGCTGAACGGAGAGGCCTTAACTAGAGTCTCCTACCATCGGTTTATTGGGGTTACACATGATCGTACTCGTTCGTAGAACGCCGAAGTGAAGCAGCTGAAAGCACCAACCAACGTTTAAAGGTATGCTTCGGGGTGCCTATAAGGCACGACATGTAACTCCATGTTTGGGGTACATTCCTCTACAGGGTGGTCCACCAACCATGATAGAAATTCATAGTAAAAAACGTAGGCCCCGGAGAGACATGCGGTCATGGGATTATTTTCTGCCAATAACTTTTGCCATATATTGGTAACATTTTTATTTCATTTCAATTGACGTAAAGTTAATTTCTTGAATTGAACTCCGAAATTTCCCATGGCAACATAACGTTTTCTTTGCGGAAATGGGTTCCCCGTGGTCATTTTACTCAGTATAGCACATAATCCCACTCGTAATACAATGCCAATTGTCGAAATAAATTCGCCGAAAATCCGTGGAAATGTGCCCTTGGCTCCGCCTCTTTTTTGGCGGCTCGTAGTTTGAGCGCAAAGCTGCGAAGTAAGGAGGTTACATTGACACGATACACGAGGGGGAAAGGCGTACAAGCCTTAAGGCTGGTTCACACTGTCACGTTTACGCTTGCGTCTACGGGTTACGGGCGCTTACGGTGGGGGTTGCCATGACGACGAAGAGGCGGCGCCCGTAAGATCGTTTCCGCAACGAGTTGAAGCAACTTCAACTTTTCTCCCGCAAGCTCCGTAACCGTAAACGCACTGGCCAATAGGATGGCAGAAGAGTTTGGATGCCGCGCAAGCGTTTTGTCTCGCGCGTCTCCTTGCAAAGATGGCGGAAACATTGGATGTCATAGAAGCTCTTATTCTCCTAGTTGAGAAGTTTCCCTAGCTATGCAATAGCAAAAGAAGCGACTACAGGGATGCCACGAAAAAAGAAAACTCATGGATGATAATTAGCAAAGCAGTGGGTCTGTCAGGTGATATCTTTACTCAATGAATCTGTCCGAAGTAGCGAGTTGTACGTTGCACTGTCGACGATGGCGTTAAGTTAAGGACATTAACAGTTACGAACATCGTCAAGGAATATCTGATTGTCTTCCAAAGCAGCCGGCACCGGGGTGCTCGACGCTGGACGCCATGCTACTCTGTGGGACTATCCTTGACTTTGCTGACCAAGAGCGAGGGAGGCTCCGCCCCCAAAAGGCGCCCCAATAGGAGGACTCGGGAGGCGGAGCGATGCGGCCTCTGCTCTTGCCTAGTAGATAACGCATCGGTAGCGCTCGGTTCGGGATATGTGAGCCGCTGTCGTCTGCTTCTTCCGGTAGAGCTATGACCTTGAAGCCTCTGCTCTCGCGTAAAATATGGCGCAACATTGGGGCTCGGTAAGGGCATGTGTGGTCGCCATCACTTTGAGCCTCGACCTTGAAACTGGCCGGTAACCTAAATTCCGATGACGCGGCGATAGCGTGCGTAGTTTTGACGATTATGCTTCATGGATGTGTCATTACATTACCAAATTTGTGGCCAGTTCGACGTTTCGCTCCGCTCTTATGCGTGAACATTGTCTCAGCTCATGAAAAAGGAAAGAAATGTTGCTGCTTTTGTTCTACTCCTCGCACTTAAATAGCGGCCATAGCTCTACTGAAAGAAGCAGACGACAGTGGCTCACACATCCCGAGCCGAGCGCTACCAATGCGCCATCTATTGGCAAGAGCAGAGGCCGCATCGCTCCGCCTCCCGAGTCCTCCTATTGGCGCGCCATTTGGGGGTGGAGCCTCCCTCGCTCTTGGTCAGCAAAGTCAAGGATAGTCCTCTGTGGCTCCATTTCACTTTTCTTCGGAAGGATGGCGCTCTAGGAGGCCGCTCCTCATTGGAGGAACGGAGCGCCAAAACGTAGTAATGTGAACGATGGAGGAACGTAGCCGGCAACGAGATGGGTACTACGTAAGCGCAACCCGTAGCCCGTAAGCGCGAACGTGGCAGTGTGAACCGGCCTTTACCCACGGAACAAACACGCGCGGTGAGTGCGGGAACCAGAGCTATCTTATCAAAAATGAGGTCACCCGACGGCTTGTAACCCTTTCCCCCCTCGTGTGGCGCAGAGCCGTATATAGAGAGAGTTTGGCCATCTTTTGATCTTTTTGCCGCTTCACGGGCGGAGCCTGTTTTGACGTCAGAGTCGTGTTGCACCCCAAACAGCTGAATCCAAGCGAAATCCGGCTTATCAGCCAGCAGGTAGGCGCCATTTTGATGCAGTTCACGCGGCTGGTCGGCATGTACTTTTGTCGCGCTCAATGTAATCTAACCAGAGGTCGCCGGCTTATGGCCCACAGGCGCCTGTGAAATGGGGGCTTGTTACCAGACTGAAAGGATTCAAGGACGAAGGGGGTCTCGAAGGACGCGGTACGCATCGTGTCTTCCCCTTGCATCGCTTCCCCTTGACCAACGCTTTGCATCAACATGGCGTCGCGGACCGGTTGACGACTGGACAACAATTGACGCGGCGAGGGAGGTCGTTCAGCCGTGACGTCGCATGACGCGGTTCAAGTTAGGCTCCTCCTAATGGCCAAACTCTCTCTATAAACGGCTCTGGTGTGGCGTGTCTCCTTTCTTCGCAGCTTTGCGCTCCAACTACGAGCCGTCAAAAAAGAGGCGGAGCCAAGGGCTCATTTCCACGGATTTACTGCGAATTTATTTCGGCAATTGCCATTGCATTACGAGTGGGATTATGTTCTATACTGAGTAAAATGACCACGGGGAACCCATTTCCGCAAAGAAATCGTTACCTTGCCTAGGGGAATTTTGGAGTTCAATTCAAGAAATTAACTTTCCGTCAATTGAAATGAAATAAAAATGTTACCAATATGTGGCAAAAGTTTTTGGCAGAAAAAAAATCAATTGACCCCACGTCTCTCCCGGGCCTACGTTTTTTTTACTATGAAGTTCTATCATGGTTGGTGGACTACCCTGTATGGTTCGGCAAATGCTTGCATACCAGGTACCTGTTCTTCACGGACCAGCTCCGGTGGCGCAGCGGTAACGCGTGCGCTTGGAGACTGGGAGGTCCGCGGTTCGAATCCGCGGGCCGGCTGTGCCGTCTGGGGTTTTTCCTGGGTTTCCCTCAGATGTGTAATAGGCGTATGCCGGCACAGTTCCCCTGAAGTCGGCCCATGGACGCAGCTATCCTCCCCCGAGCGGATTCCGCTCGGTCTTCCACTTCACCCTTTCCTCTCCTCCTCTCCACCACCTTTCCCTTCCCGAGAAACATGCCGCCTAATCAGGCAGGCAGACCTCTCGGGTTCCTCCCAACGACACTCCTCCTCCTCCTCCTCCTCCTGTTCTTCACGGCATATGTCCAACGTCAGAGACTTCACTGCTGTGCTTAGGTGTTCCACGTGTCAACTAATACCGCGCAGCTATTGCACTTGTATCAGTTTTATTCAGTCCCTCAGGTATTATTGACCCGTTAGCTCTCTCGATGTGTACGCGATCAAGGCCGAGCATCACTGGCATAGCCAGAGGAGGTTCGTTCGGGGGTTTCAACCCCGAAACAGTACCTTTGTTAGTGTGTTAGTGCACTTGGGAGAGGGAAACGAGCGTGAAATCCTCATCCCCCATGTAAAGTTTCCATAGAACCCCTTCCCGAAATATTTTTTCTGGCTACGCTACCATCAAGCATCCCTCAAGATCGGAAATCCCTCAATTCAGGCCCCTGCCTTCAGCTACCAGTTCCTACTGGACATTGAGACAACCTGCTTTCAGGCCTCAACTAACCAAAGATTTCAGGCATAAAGTCAAAGAAGGTCACTCCAGGGCCCGTTGTGAATGCAGCTCGTGCAGGACATGGTTGCAGGGTATTCTGAACTTTATAACATATTTACAGATGCGTCCACAACACAAGAGCCGTCAACATTGCGCATTTGTTTATAGGAGTCCTTGGGAGACCACCGTGCAATCCGTCTGTCTCACTGGACGTCTACAACTGCTATAGAGCTACGCCATCGATGAAGCTCTCCTCCACGTATAGCGTCATTAGAAGCCCCAACTTCATGGTCTATTTTCTCGAACTCAACATGTGGCCACAGAGCACTGGAAGGTGCAGCGAAATCCTCTGGCACAAATCGTCTCCATTATTCATCGTCTGCGACTCAATATCCCGTTAGCAGCAGCATTCCTGCATGAGATAGGTATCGTTGTCTCGCATAATTGTTCAACATGTGGAATACTGGAGGACACTCAGTACGTGCTGCTCACCTGTCCACGCTTTGACTCCAGTCGGCAAACACTGAAGAACGCCCTCGACAAAATGAACCATCGACCCTTCAGCGTTGAGGTGGTACTGCACATTTAAAAACAGAACTTCACCGCATAGCCACCTCCTAGCCAACCACCATCCCAAATGACATCGTTCTCACTCCTGATTTGTTGAAAACGGGAAGCGTACGCCCATTTTGTGACAGTTATGCAATACCTTATTGTCACAAAAATGCGTACGCCTGCTATTTTCACCAAATTAGGGACGAGAGCGATGTCATTCGGGATGATGATTGACTAGGTGCGTGCCATGCAGTGAAGATCTGCTTTAAGAGTGTGGGGAGTTGACCCGAGCAGCTCCGACGTCCCGTGTGTGGTCTGGCGAGCTATATGGAGGACATACGGGCTGAAGCCATCAGTGCTAAGTGTTCAATGCTAACGCACAACAAGTGAGTGAGTGAGTGCCAAGAGGAGGTGGCACGTAGCCCAAAGGCGATTGGCCACGGGTCACAGTGGGACAGAGCAGATAGAGGAACCTAGGTGACTAGAATCGATGTGTGGCCGAGGTGTCACCAAGATGACATACCAAGTGTCTTGGAGCAACTTGTCGCACCGGCGCGAGCTACGTCACTGTTTTTTTTTCTTCTTCCTTTCCTATGTCCATCCACCAGATGCAATTCTTTACCACGAATCACAATCAGAACTCCACAAAAATGCGCTGCTCGCTAAATAGCCTGGATATAAAGTATTAAGTGAAAAAGGTAATTGTGTATCAGCACCGCAGTTGCGTGAGGAATGAATCAAGCGGAAAATACATCGAACTCTCGTCTCTTTCCATAGCACGTTTGTGCCCATTGACATCAGTAGGTTACGATAATCAGTGGGAAGGAACTGCCATGTGTCAGCTGGTAAGCTCGGTTGTGTTTAGTGCGTTTCTTTCTTTTGCAGCCTTTTTCGTAGCTTTCCGGCAACACGACTTCACTGGTGCTCCGACACCGCATCGCGTTCAGCGGAGGTAGGTACGCTGCAACGGAAGTGCGTATACATATAAGAGAGCAGAAAGCCATGCTTTCATAGAACTCTGGCAGTTGATGACATCATTAGGCGGTCTCTCCCTCCCTGGCACCCGTTCCTACCGAAACACGCTCTCCCAGACGACGTACCGGTCACACCAGTGGCGTAGCCCGAAAAATATTTCGGGAGGTGTTTCATGGGGACTTTACATGGGGAAGCAGGATTTCACCCTCGTTTCCCCCCCATTCTGGCTACGCCACTGAGCCACGCCACCACAGCCAGCGCCCCGCACCCCGCGCATCTTTCCCTTCGAGTCTACCTCCGAGAGACTGACTGATGAGCAGGCTCACTGTGGCCAATGAGCTGAGCATGGTCACGTACCGTGGGCTGTGCATGAACGACTTGTGTCCATACTTGAGCGGAGGGTGAGCGACCCGTACGAGCGTGAATGAGCATACGATCATGAATTAGCGTTGACACTGCACTGCAGAGACACTGAGAGAGCAGTGTTTAGTCGTTCAAAAGGGGTAATGTTGCTCAGAGAAAGGACGGACTGACTAACAGTGAGCACCATAGGCATGTATCCTCTCACTTCACGCTCACCCAATCTCAATCACATCAGCTGCACTCCCCTCACATCACCTTTACGGTCTTGGTACCCCAGGGATCAGTGAAATGAGATGGCAAACTAGGTTGTGAGCGAGTGCATAGGAGCGAGCGTGAGCACTTGAAGAGCTGAGTTGCAGATGACTCAACAAACAGGAAGCTGAGACGAGGATGAGTGAGCAAACTGAGCGCTGAACGGGAGATGGGTGAGCATGAGTGAGCAAACGGAGATCTGAGCGGGAAATATGTATAAGTGTGTGTGAAACAAGAGAGCTGAACTGGAGATGACAATGAGTGAGTAACTAAGGAGCTGAGCGGGAGTCGCAAGTGACGACCACTGCATTGGAGTATATGTTCTCTCCTCGGGTGCCCTTTGCACAGGAGGCAGTTTGTGATGCCATACGATAATTGCCACGACGGAATCGTTGTCTTTGCATGTGCGTATGCGAGAGTTCGGGTGTTGAGTTGAAATATGAGTTGAATTTTCAAGTCAAGTGTTTTTGAAGCTGCGCAGCGGACGAATGAATTGTGAGAAATTTATGTTCTGAGGCTGGAACACATAGAAAGGACAAATACATACATAGCCCCAAAACTGTGTGCTGCAAAAATTGTGCTGATACTGCCACCAACGTTTGAACGTAATTCAGAGGCGGCTTCTTGTGGAATCAGAGTCGAGGGGAGCTTTCGTCTGACGACGCACCGAGAAATGTTACTATACAGTGCTGACATGCTGGAAGATGGCTGTGAATCTACGCACGTTTTCATTTTTGTTTCCTCTCTTTACGCATATCCATGCCGGCAGGAAGTGACAATTGGCTGCAACAGCAATCGTCATCAAAAATTATGGAATAGTCTAGGCAATAATATAGTGTCCTGTTACCTGGAATCTTTACGAAAAGAAAGACGCAGCGAAAGCGAAAATTCTGTGCATGTAAAAGAACTCGGCACGTCTTTCGTTGGCAACTGTGAGGAAGCTAGAGTGAGCGTCCTACTCACCTGTAATGGGTCCGAAAAGGGGTGCTCTTCCTATGCGAGAAGATGTCAGATCGTGCAAGTACCACCTGAATTTTTCTGGCATTTCATTAAGACACGAAGCTGAAACATTTTTCAGGAAAAAAGACACGCACGCGTGAGTCTGTTTTGCATTACTGATGGAAAGACAAGACTTGATACCACTTGTATCACCAATTCCTAAAATGCATGAGTACGCGTAAAACGAGGAAGTCGTGGGTCGAAACTAACTGTATAGATACCGCCGTGCAGGGACGTAGCCAGGGGGTAGTTGAAGGGGATCACCCCCCCCCCCCCCCCGCAGTCATGCCTCTGGTAGTGCATTTTGGAGAGGGCAACAATGGGAAATCCACCTTCCCCATGTAAAGTCCCCATACCCACACCCACCCTCCCCGAAATACTTTCTGGCTACCAGCTTGCCACCGTGGACGGAGTCAGACTTTTTGCATGAGACTTTTAGCATATGACATTGAGCATGTCGATGCTCATGCAAATTGATTCTACGGAGGCACAATTTGGAATACAATAAAGACGACAATGTAATGCTAATACAATATGAAAAAGTCGTGGAAATCCTTGTCAGGCACCGCTTCCACCTGGTGAGCAAAGCCGAAAGGTGAATGCGCAACTTTCGTGTCTCGCCTTCTAGGGCGCGCTCAAAATGCTTCACGTGAATCCTGGTTGATGGCAGTAATACTGGATGGCGCTCATATCATGGGTTACTCGTGGTGGTGCATTCCAGTTTCGTTTTCTATGATATCTCGCGCAGTTTCTGAATTTACAACTTCCAAATGAGCATGTGGGAGACACACCTGGCAAGTGGAACAGAAAAAAAAAAAAAAAAAAAGCGAAGAGAAAAGATTTTGGCACCGGATGGTCGAGGGACAGAGGGCCGCGCATAGAACCTTAATTCACCCGATTCTCAAATTTAAATAATGTTTTGGAGCATTTCCAATTCAGGAGGTTGCGTTGGCTGCTTTGTGGCGCGCTCTGCCGGGAGTGTGCCTGCCAAGTGCGGCGGCATGTTGCACCAGGGCTTGGGGTGATCGTGCGTCCTGGGGCAGCTTCATACATAGCCGTGCCGACATTTACCTGAACAGCGTGTGACGAGAAACCCAGAGAAAACACCCAGGCGGCAGAGACGGTGCCGGGCCACCGCAAACATACTTACTGATCTCTTGAATTTATATACTTCCACATCACCTGTCTTCTTACACTCTTCAAAAAGTGTGCACAGTAACTCCTTTTTGGGGAGTACACCCTTGCCACATATTCACTCCATTTGGAGTGTACAATTACTCTCCAGTACTGAGTTAAAGAGTCTCCAGTAATATTGTACTCTCCAAAAGGGAGTGATATATGTGGCAAGGAAAATGAGTTAAAGTACACCCCCTTTTTTAAGAGTGTAGGCTATCTGAGAGTAGACTAACACCCTCAGGTAGGGTGTCTGAATACTAGATCCCACTGTGTAATGTGGAGTCCTCATTTGTAGAAGCGAATGCCGCAAAGAACACCATATTTACGCCCACGCTTATCATGTGCGAATGCTTTGTACTGATTTTACCCACTTTTTCAAACCTCCCCTACTATATATTTACTGAAAGAACAACAACTTTATTGCGAGATAATGAATGGGGAGTTTCATCGCCAGTGGGCGATACTCTACCCCATTGCTGGTGGTGATGCGGGGAGTGAAATAATGAGCTCCTTCACAGTAAGGATCGAAGTCCTATGGTATCCAGAAAGGTGAAGACAGCTTTGAGGTCAGAGCGTTGGTGGGCTGGATGTGGCCAGGGACCAAGCAATTTTGTGAGAGAGGGGGCGAGAGTCTAGCTCGTTAAGGGATCCGGAGAGTACGATTCGGGAAGGTAGGGAGGTCGGGACGTTACTCTACTCTAAAATGTTGTGCGTAGCTAAGCGTATAGCTACGCTTGTGTGAGCGCGCGAGCTGTGAGTGGGCATAAAGATGGCGGAAATTCGTTTCGTTAGCAGACGACGCGGTTGTTTCACCCTATGCAGAGGGAGCTAGTATTGAGACATCCTACCGCCAGATGCACTGGCGCGCCACGTGTTCACCGCCGCAGCCATGAAAGCGTGGGTGGCGCGTTCCTTATGCCAGATAATTCTGCAGCACTCCTCCGCCGCAAAAAGAAGTTTGCCGGGCCCATACGTCTAGTCTCCTCACGCTTTGGGAACGTTTAGTACCCATCAAACTTTGGGGTGTTGTCAGGTACACTCAAGGCACGTAATATCGTGAGACCAATGCGCTCTAATCATGTTACTGTGGTTGTCTTGTTCTCCCATCGCCTTTAACACACCCCATCCAGGATCACTGTTCCTGGACATACGGGCTGTAGCATGTAGAATTGTCCTGCCTTGAAGAAAGCAGTGCAGTGGCTGCAGAGTCAACACTTGTGTTAACCTTCTATAGGTAATGCATCCCGTTTGCGAATTAACTGTTTATTATATATTCTTCCGGCTGCTCATTAATTTTCAGTTTAACTTTTCACTTCGTGGTTTTCACTTTTCGACTTGAATACGCAGTAGAAATATAATCTGTTGTCTGTGTTGTATATTAAGGTAATCCCTCCCACCCCTCTCCCCATCCGCGCCTATATCCTTCTGCCGTCGCGTCGTCTCATCGTCATCGTTACCTGATCGGTAGTGACACGATCAGGTACCTACCCTACTCTGCGGTCAAACCGTGCGGCACGGCGGCATGCCGCAGGGCAGGACTACGGAGTGGACCATCTCGGGCTCTTATTGGCGAGAGCCGGAAGTTTCCGACACACGGTGCTGGAAGCAATGGGTATCAACGCCGTTTCTAACCATTAGTGCGTCGCAGTACCTGATCGTGTTACACTAGTGTACCTCGTCAGCCTTCCGTGCTGGTCACTCTGACTGACTGCCCTAACGAAAATAAATGTGACCTCATCGCTAATAACGGAACAAATGGTTCATTACTTCTAATAAAGCATTTTTGGGAAGACTGGATGGATAAATTTTGCGAAAAAAGAGAGACTGGTTCCAACAGACCATGTCCTGATCCCTCAACAGGAAACCACTACAGCGCGAGCATACATGCGCGTGTGGTAAGGGGCAACTCAAACAATTGCATTCCACGTGGACGACCTCTTTAGAAATACCCGTGTCTTCTTGCATATGCTCTATGACGTCGTCAGGTCTCTTCAAGGTATCAGAGACACCTTGCATTTCGCTTCAAATAGTTGACAAACTTTGAGAAAAGTTGGTAGCTGCACATGTGAGAGTTTGACATATTTTTCTTCAACCAGACCACACCAATGTGACAGCGCCATGGTGTCACCACCTGCGGCATTCGCTGTTCAAACGTCGCATGAAAACTTCGTGGCTCCAGCAGATGCGTGAAAGCAGATGTCCGTCTTGCGACCCTTTATCAAATTCATTGAAACTACCGGCCTGATCGACTTCCTCTAAGACCTCGTCAACGTCGTCAGCATCATCCTCATCACCATCCTCTCATTTTTCCAAAAATAGCAATGGGGTAGCATTCTGCTCAATGAGCAGAAGACATCACCATATCATCGTCATCATGTACCTCTCTCGTGCTCCAGCGTGTTTCAGGTAAATGAATCATAAAATTATGGCGTCATTTCCGACGTCCAGCTGTGCTGCAACCTCTGGAGAGTTGGCTGACCCTAAACTGTATTAGTGCAGTGCATACTGGAAACGGACACCGTCATAAATTTTATGATCTGCATAAGCGTGCGACGTAATGTAATACAGCAACATCTCGTGAACCGAGCTCTGGGAACAGCAGCGTAGACAAGACTTTTAATAAGGACGCTGACAACAAGTGGTAATAAGCGATTGGTTTTATTCCAGCCGCTGCGAAGGGTAAATGGTTTGTAACATTGCCCTAAAATCACAGGTACTTATAGGTGAATATATACATATGTGTGGTGATGATGATTATTTACAAGTGGTCGTCCTTCCTCATCTTCTCATAAAGTGATCGAATCTCATCCAGGTCCATGTAGCATCCCTTCAGATGTCTAAGAAACAGAGAAAAGAAAAGTGAATTACAAAGACAGCAATAAGATGGCCTTTTGCAAATCTGAAGCACCCAGCTCTTCGGCGTGTGCTTGAAAATTGATGCGAAAATGTGGTGGGCACGCGCCAGTACTCTTGACTTACCGTTCAACTTTAGTTGGGTCATACGCTGTTCTGCCGTGAAGGATTCGCCGGTTGTTGAGTACGACAAGGTCTCCAGGTGTGAGGTAGAAAGAATACTGAAGTGTACTTTGCTCCACCCTGTTGGCGAAAGTCCTCAGGGCATCGTAGTAAGCGGCCACTTGATTTTGGGGCAGAAGGGGCGGCCGCATTGAGAAGAGACTGTAGTGAACATCTTTCAGCTTCCCCAGGTGGTCCACGCTTATCACCGGCCATGTCTCGCGGAACCACCGCTATGGAAGAAAGTGAATGAACGTGTTTATCATCTGGCGTTTTCCGGTATGTGTTCTCAATATTTCACGAACACTTAAAAGATCACGAGCGGAAAATAGGAAAGCTTAGAAATCGAGACAGGAACTATACACTGAATGACATCGCACGCGGTCCTAGCCTTGCACGTCTGTATTCCTCAGTCTTCAGGTCCTTGTCTCGCTAACACTATCTGTTGATGCTTGCGGATATTGTATAGGATGCGGCTTCATAGCACTCTTGTGCTTAGTATTTCAGATAAAATATGCACGCATCTATATACGATGTCTTACATCTCTTTGCGAATCCAGGAAGGAGAACGTCACCGGTGTTGAAGCTAGAAGGTTGAACTGAGCGGGGTAGTTGTAGCGAAGCCATTGTGCAACGTAGAAGCCATCGACGAAGAAAGATCTCCCGCCCGCATTTTCCCGTACCGTAGCTGGGTCGGCAGACTTCAAACAATGAAGCAGTTGAACACCAGGTGCTCGCTCTCGGTACGCCAGGTCAGTGTGGTGGCCGAATTCCAGACCAGTGTAAGACAGATGTGTCCTGGGGTCTGGATTGTATTTAAGATCGTATGTCTTTCCATACCCGGTTTCCCTGATATAGCCCATGCGACGTGCGACTGTCTTTATTTGGTGCTCATTGACTGGCACGCCTGCAAGGGAAAAAACGTTGAGTGAGAACAAGCAATCAGTAAAAGCTCTACAGGCATTACAAAGTTTGGGGCTCAAGTTCACGTCTCAACATAACTGTACCAAATGTAGAAGCTTCAGAACTCACCTTTCAGAATTGAGATGCCGTACTTGCAGACGTTTTTCAGCATTTGCTTCAGCCCAACTCTAGTTTCCATAAAATCTTCGTACTCAACCTCCGGTGGGTTCTCTTCAATTTCATCCCGGTTCCAGAGGATGATCGAAGAACGAGTATTTGTGTAAGCTTCATCCGTGATTTCTGTATGGTGCGGGACGGGCGCTACAGCGGGAGCGGGACGGGGAGCTGCAGGTGCTTCTTTTCGGTTGGAACAAGCCAGCGAACTGGTGAAGCCACTCAGCAGTGTATTTTGCTCGCATGGGGTGGCTTACGGGCTACACTGCGGCCAGTAGATCTCCAGCCGGTCCGCATTGGTGTCCACATCCCAGGAGAGAGGCTGAATGTTAACGTCGATGGACGCACTGTTCAGTCGTTTCTCCTGAGTAGATGGGTCCACGCATACTTGGCCACTTGCAAGCTGTCACGGAGCTGCGGGAAAACATTGATGAGTTAGCGACATGCTAAATAGCTCGTCCGTGATAGATAGAAGTTAACGGTAGAAAGTCCAGTGAACCGGTAAAGAATGTTAAGGGAAGTGCCTCAGGACGAGAGCCGCCAATATTTCGAAGAGGGACTGTTCTTCATTCTGTGCATCGACATCATTGGCATGGTATTTAAAGGAAAATAAGACATACCGGCACCCTCGTCCTGAGGCACCTCCCATAAGAAAGCGAAGTTCAGTTCTCTATGCATATGTCTTACTAAAAAGTTGCAGGTAACGTTATCCTGGATTGTCACTCCTATGGAAGTAGCAAGATATCAAGCATTTTCATCTAAGTGCTAGCAGCACCAAATATCTGCAGGACACTAGTCGCAAATTTAATTCTGCTCGTAACACTATACGTCTTGCAACCGTGAAATGATATTGCACAAAACAGGTACACGAACTCACCCATGTGCTATTGAAGAGACATTTACGTGCGGTCCGCGAGTGAGGCGAGCGTTATTTTCACTCGACTTGTGCACTTCTATTATCTTTGGATCTGGAACGGCCCTTCTTCGAGATCCTCCGCCAAGGGCGGGCAGTGGCTGCGAACTCCCGGATGTAGCTAAAATTTCAATTAGGACCGTGTGCATTATGTACCCGAGAGCTAGTGCGGACTAATGAACGCGATTGCTAGGCTTAAATTGCTGTGATATTATATTACTACTAATGCGCTAACTTACCGACGGGTCTGGTCAGACAACCGAGCTCGTGCAGTGTCCAACAGACGTCGTGCTGTACCCGAAAGAAATCTTTTTCGGCAAGCTGCAGGAAGAAAAGACGGAGAGTTGAGCGACACTAGGCCATGTTTTCCTTCCCCCCCACTCCCACACATATGCCTGATGACGATAATACCCTATTCACAGAGCATGTCAAGTATAATGCGATCTGTACTTCCCGATGTTTCATTAATTCCGCCGTCTGGTCTCAGTCATTCTTAGACATGAGTCCGGCAAGCATATTAAATGTATTCTGGATCCAGAATGTCACCTGCCCTTAACGATCGGCACAAAACGGTAGTCGACATTGTGGCATTTGTGCGCATTTATGGAGGATAAGACACGAGGCTACCGATACCATCAGAAACTATATTGTTGGCCTTCACGGAGTTATACAAGTCTTTGGAGACTGAAAGGACCGTATCTATTTCCCACATTTCTGATTCACTTGTTTTTGAATCTGTTGGTGGCCTCGCTGAAACCTGCCACAGGAGGGAGGCAACGAAAAGTCAACAAGTTGATTGCGTCAGCTGTGCTCGCAATGAATATTGCGGAACAACTTGCGTTTGGATTCTTTTTGTAATGTGTGCCAAGTTTTTCTCGTGAGACAACCTGTATTCTAATATGATTGACTGCATATCGTGTGCATCGAACAGTTGGCTCATGCTTCTTATACGTAAACGACATACATTTTTATTTATTATATATATACATTATTATACATTACATTATTATATATATATACATTAAGTTATTTATTATACTATTAAACATCTGGCTATAATCGCTTGCTTAAGGTGGTTCAAGCTGTATTATCATCAAATTACAACCTCGCGATAGTGCTTTACTGAACTTGTGTGTCCGGAGAACGCAAGCTATGCAGTGGTTTTGCATGATCCATTCTTGACAGAATGTTTGTGACAGAGAGGACAGTTTGAATTATCATTCTTGGTTAACAGGACCAGTTGGTACATCGACTGCCGCCGCTAATGAAATGGAGAGGTCAGCAGACGTCAGCTTGGCGCTTCAAACCGCAGACAGCCGCGAGTCGCATGATGTATAAGGTTTCTACAATCAAATAATTCTCTAACAATGGCATACCAGTAGCCCAACAGGTACCATAACGAACTACCGTTATCACAGTTATCACGGCACGACCCAAGGTAACTGAGGACAAGACGTTCCTTCTCAATTATTACGGGTTTGCATCAACAATGAGCACATCAAATACTGCGAAACGGTCTGAACCTTGAACACTGCTATGCGATCCACAGTGTCTGCCAGGCACTCTCAGGAGATACGACGATGAAGTCTCTGGAACCGGCTCGAGCCATCGGTGAATAACAATAGAAAGTGATAACAGCGTCCTCATACGCGACTTGGAACCGCGCCAGACTGTTGCATGCCCGCGTCTTCCTTCAAGTTGTTTGCTCCGTTCAAGCTCTTTGGATCGACCTTCCCGTTCCCCGGTTGGAAAAAACTAATGCGCTTGGCTTCGGGTCAAACGACTTGAAAGTTCGTTAGCTGCAGTTATCATTGAGTGAAGGTGGCACGGGCAAATTACACAATAATATGATATTAAAGAGGTCGCGTGTCAGGCAAATGGCTTCGGCGGTCTGTTATACTGCTTTGCTGGTGACATTATCTTCGGTTCCGCTCGTTACAGGAGACCTCATCGCGAGTGCAACGGACAACAGAAATGGTGAGATATGTATTATCAAGTAACTTGACACTCGAATAAAGAGGGGTTCGACGGCAATTGAATAACCGTGGAGTTCATGGACGTGAAAGGAAACTGTCTAAATAACGGAATGTAAAGGTAACAACAGATACCTCCTACAGATATACATAAACTCTGTAAAATCCGTTGTGAGCCTGCAACAACGATGCGACATTGCTTCGCATTGCCCTTATTGCCAGCATCTCTTCAAACTGGTCAGAACACTCTGAAGGTGAACATGAGCCTATGTGGAAAGACTTCTCGAAAACGATGACATTCGCAGAAGACGGCATTTCCTTCTTTAAACCTATGTAGCTGTGGGAAACAGCTTTCTCTTTTAGAACATTGTAACACCATTGTTATAACATGTATTCCTGATACCGCATGTGACATGCTCTAAGAGATTCAAGGAGGAAAATCAACCTGGTCCCTGGCATTGTCGGCACGTTGTGTTTTTATATTGCTTCCACACTTTGCAAGCACAATTATGTACCGTACTAAAAAAGCGCCGCGCACATTCATTTTGAATGTTCAGCTGTTCTGAGTTTTCTAAAACACAAGCAGATCAAGTTGTGAGGAGTAAACTGAGACCACCTAAATCAGTCACATTATCCTATGCAGGTTCTGTTTTCTCTGCGTGGCACAGATATTAACATGATGCTAGTGAAAGTGGTCATATGGTGACCAGCTGAGGAAAACGCGCAGCCATGTTACAGAGATTTTCATCATGTGCAGGACCTGCTATTTGACAACTTGTCATCCTCAGCCATTGATGTGCTCGCCAAGTAATTTCACCTGCAACTTGTGAGTAGACTTCACAATGCATTCAGCGAAGGAGTCTCTTCAAAACCCCTCCATCCAAAAACGTGAACAAAAGTTACATATCATACCTTCCATGGCTGCCAACAGACAGGCTTGCCAACTTTTCATAGATGAAGCACTACTTGGGTCCCACTTCTCCAATACGGTTTGATACGCTTCTCGTGTGCCCGCCATTCTTTATCCGAGCCCGCAGCCAATCAGCGCTCGGACCCGGATCACACGCCCCCTGGGAGATAAGTGTTGTCACCGGCAGCGCAGAGTCCTTGATCTGCGTGACGTCCACGATCCGGGGCCTGTTTACGCGGACGCCGACAGGGGAGGGCATCCCCAAGGGAGGGAGCACGCCTTGCAACAGCAATTTGGTCTGGCGCCCGTATCACAACTTCGCTAGACGATGCCTACGTCACTTGTTTCTCATCAGCAGCCCTTCTACGAGATGACTTCAGACCTTTTGCAGAAGGCAGACATGTCGAAGGGCAGACAGTGGTGGTGCCTTCGAAACGTAACATGAAAGCCATATAAGTAATAACACTAAAGCTTTCGCCGATATGAAATAATGTTTCATCCCGTTATGCAAGTGATACACTCGGCCCTTGGACAGATGCTGCGCTTTTCATTTCATCACGGTGGTTTCGAAGCGTGGGAGATTTCAGGAACGTATTCATCCCCCTCTGCGAGAAACACAAGAAAAGAAGGCGAAAGGAAGTGGCAAAACCATGGCGCGGATATCTTCAAGGAATGCCGAAATTGTGGGAGCCAAAATGTCGCACGAGTAAGCCTAACACATATGCTTTGGCCTAAGCACATGTCGTGCTTAACGTAAGCACATTCTATAAAGCTGGAAGGAAATGCATTGAGTAGATTTACACGGAAGGTGTGCCAGCCTAATTTGTGTGACGACATGCTGCACGTGCCGCAGGCTAGGACTGCGGATTAACTTCGACCGCCTGGGGTTCTTTTGAGGTGCGCCGGCAATCTCGGACACAAAAAGTCAGAGGTGGTGGTATGGAACTGCTCGCCGTAGTCAACCATGCTTAGGCTGGTGACGTCATGACTATAGCGGGGGGGGGGGGGGATCGTCCATCCTGGGCAAACATTTGTCTTAAAGCGTCTGCACAAAACCCATAGAAAACACCCAGACAGCATAGCCGGTGCCCAGATTCCAACACGGGTCATCAGAAAGCCAGAGCTTTATACCGCATAATGCTCTCATGGCCATCTCCGTAATTATCCTTCATTCCCTACAGTTCGCACTGGGTCAGCGGCTAGCCTGATGACAGCATCAGAGCCCCATCTCACATCTCATCATCGTTACTTCATATATGTGTGTGCGTCCATGGCACCTGATGAAGGACGGACTCCGTCCGAAATCTTGTCCAGTAAAATAAATGTTTCAATTCTTTAAATACTTTGGCTAATTACTGTAAAGAATGGCGCCGCCTGTCGAATATGCGAAAGGAAGACGAAGACGAAAGAACAGGTACTTTGATCGCGAGGTTCATGCGAGATACGCAGCATTACGGGAAGAATAAACTGTTTATATTTGAAATGTGATGTGAGCAAGCATTGCACTTGTCCCATTCTACAGTTGGCAACACAAAAATAGACTCCTTGTGTTCAGGGACGGATGACTCTTCTCTTAGGCAAGGCTTCTACGCCGTGATCGCGTCTGATTTCAAGTACGAGCGGCGTGTACGCTTTTCTTGCTGTCAATTTCATTGAATGTAAAATGCCACAAAAACGTACGCCTTCCATTAGTGACAAGTCAGTAGAGAGAACGGTACCATTCTGAGTGACAGTTGGCTGTGGTACCTGTTGTGCTGTGAGGTTCAGTTTTATAGTTCACAATTAAATATTCCGAATATTGTATATGTGCATGAATTCGGCAGCCGTTTGGTACTTGATGATTAACCCATAAATATAGCTCCCAACAAGTAACGATTATTCCTGTTCAGTATCGGGTGCAGTATCTCGTTCAGTATCTGGTGCGTATTAGACATTCACTCTGTGATCGATACGTTGTAAACACATTTTTTTTTTTTTTTTTTGTACGTTGGCTTTTTGACACGTAAGGTGGTTTATCGTATGAGAACCGTCACCAACGGTGAGGAGAGCACATCATACGAGGGCGAGCTGTCATGAAGTCGATGTTCATGCGGAAGAAAACTGTGATGGAAATCTATGAATGTTTTGATGCAAATATTTAGTGACGAGTGCCCATCATACTCAACTATGACGAAGTGGTGTGCCAGCTTCCAGCGCGGAGATTTTGACACCGAAGACGGCAGAATATCACGGAGACCTCCACCGGTGTCAACACCTGAAATTGTATCATTTTGGCAGATCGGCGATCCCGACTGCAACAATAACAGAGACCGCATTGGTTTGTAATTTATGAAGAGCCGGGTATGCGGAAGCTGTCAACCACGTGTGTCGAAATTTTTGAATACCGATGGAAACAATACCGAATGGATGCTTCCCACTTGATTCTGCAGCATTCTATAGTGACACCTTTCTTGAGCGACTTTTCGCGGGTTGACGTATGCATATATGTACGCGTGATACGGTTGATGCATCACTATGATGCTGAGACAAAACGACAAGCCATGGCATATGGCTACACTTTTGTTCTCCGAGGCCGAAGAAATTGAAGACCCAACGAATAGTGGGAAAGGCTATGGCCACGGATTTCTGGGACACTGACAAAGGCGTTTTCAGTGACTGACTATCTCCACATGGGGAAAAAAGCTAATGTAGCATGCTACTGTAGCTTGCTCTGCCGGCTAGAGGAGGATCGGAGAGAATAACGGCTCGTATGGCTACAGAAAGGCATTCTCCTTTTGCAGGGCAATGCAACGGCTCACAAAGCACATAGGACAATGTCTCCTCTCAAGGAATTTGAATGTATTGAACATACGCCGTACTCGCAGACCTTGCCTCATCAGACTATATTTTTGTTTCCGAACCTGAAAAAAAAAAAAAAAAAAGAAAGTGAAAGGAAAGAGATTCTCGGAGGTGATAGGAGCTACCGAAGGATATTTCGGAGAGCAGACGCCTGTTTTTGTTTTCTCATGGGTTAAAGAAGCTTCAGGAACAATGTGCCAAGCGCGTTCAACTTCAAAGTGAAGAAGGCAAATTGTAATACATGTTTATGACTCTAGGCCTGACCGCATGCTCTGATACGACCTCTGCGCACCGATTAGTGAAGGAGCTGTTTATACTGTTTTTTTTTCTTTCATAATTTTGTGTGTCTCAGCTGGTTCTATCTGCCTTTGTTTGCTTGATAGCTTTTTTGGGAAGCTAACCTTTCCCTTTTCTTTTTTTCATTTACTTCGCATTACACATACCCCCCCCCCCCCCCCCCCTCCCTAGGCCTTGTTCTTCCTTGTCTTTTTTAGCACCTGATTGATTTTTAAAAGAAAAAAAAAGCACCTCCTCGCAAGTTATCAGTACAGTGTCTTTCCATTGTGAAACCAGGGCTGCACGAGTATGTGCAGACTCTTACAAAGGAGCGAAAAGTCCGGGGCGCGGTCTGTTACTGAGTCTGCTTATTGTGACTTCAGGGCAGTCAGCACAATGCTTGAACAGGTTAACATAGCTGCACTAATTCTTTTGGGCTCTCTGTGCTATGTGCTCATGCACAGTGCTGCGATGCATCTACAACGGACACGTGCTGTTACCGCTGGTCGAACAGACGTAACGTTACGGTGATGGGCAACTCTCAGTTTCTTTTAGGCAACGACGTACCTCATAAATTTAAAAGTAACGCCCGTGTTCGTTCAACACTATTTTTGGTACTAAGATTTATTCCCTGAACCTTTTACTTTTAGCAACAACTTAGCTTCTTTGTCTCCCTCAGCAACGCATCTTGGCACGCTTCTGGAACAATTCCTACGACGCTACGTCTGACGACAATATCGTGATCGTGGTTGTCCCTCGACGTAACGTCACGAATTATCGACCAGTGATAGCAACCGTTTTCTGAAGAGTGTCACAACAAAAGAACCTCGCAAAAGGCTTGCTAGCGTCATCTTACTCATGTTTCACAATGCGTTCATCGTGTGTGGTAATGAATACGGGTGTAAGCAGGTGCTAATATATTCGCGCGACATCCTGCTAGAATCATATATGACATACGGATAGAAATAAAATAAAATCCACACGGAGAAAATGCGAATAAACCGCACGCCCCTGTGCGAATATCCGTATTTTATGTACAAATAGTTTTTCAGGCGACGTCCCCTAGCTATAATTGAGATCACGCAGTGAATTCAAAATGGTGTCAAAGTGTGCCACCTCTTGCATTGCTGTGGCAGTATCTGCTATTATTCAATGGCTCTGGGAAACATAACGATCTTTCGTTTTTATGCCGAAAAATAAAGATCTTTTCGTCATATAGATTTTTTTCCTGCAAATGGAATGACCGCCGATGTGCGAACATACTGAATACCTGCGCGGGGGCGGAAACACCCATAATAACAAGCGCGGATACCATGCGGTTGCGGATACTGTCAATCTTGTCCGCGCTCACAGGTCGTAGCCTCTAAATCAACAGGCCGTTACCACGTGGTACACGTATTACGCTATTCCCCCAGCGACGCTCACATGTTTTGCTGTTCCTCCGCGCGGTGTTTCCTAACCTTGAAGTGCGGTCAAGGTCAGAACGTTCTGTTCTCTTCCATTTCCTGTTTCTTCATAGGAGAGATAAACAGGACATGACGCACACCGTCACAACAGTTGTTTTGCGTCCAGATCTCGCTCAAGCCCGGGATTATCGCATTTTGCGCTGGGCTCTCTTTCCCGTGGAAAACAGAGGAAAGGTGCAAGTCCCGTTCATATCATTTTATCAGACGTGTTACGATGGCCATCGAGCCTATGCAAGGACATTCAGCGTCGTTTCTGATGTTTCGTGAAGCAAAGTTATGCAGATTTTTCGTTTGCTGTCATCCTTTCAAATAACTTTGGCTAAGCTGCTCACGTATCTTGCTCACTGACCTTCAAGGAGAGCGGCATAATTGGAAAGAAACTACCCAAGCAGCAAAATGCACTGAAAGTCGAGTGCAATAGGGGTGGACGGGTAGGTGAAAGGCCTTGAACAGATTCATGAAACTAGAGAACATTGATAAGACACATACCGTCCACCCCTAATGCACTCGACTTCCAGTACATTGTGCTGCTTGGGTATCGCGTAGTATTCGTCGAATTTGCTTTTCGGTGCTGGGTAATATTAGGACGGCGACATACTGCCAAGAAACGTCGCCAAGATGCACCCCGTCGGTTCGTTTGGCATCGATTATGCTCCACTGGGCAGCTTTTCCAAGTGTGTCGAACAGTGGTCGACGATAATACTCGTTCAGGTTGCCGAAGCAGCGCCGTTATTATACCAATTACGCGTTTCGCATTCAAATCTGTTTCTTTTCTCCTTCCTGAATGACAACGCAGGAGCACTTTTTCTTGCCTATTATCCAAATCTGCAGGAACTTGGGCCATTCACGCTGAACATCCTCATGTAAAAACATGTGCAAATCTGCAACCTACAGGACAGCTTCCCCGGGTTCCCCAGAACGCCACTTGTGTTATAGACCATGTAGAGCCTTCCAGGAAAGCAACCATGGATCTTTTCGAGACTTTTACATAACTTAAATGACTTAAGTAACTCAAGTAACTCTCTTAGTAAATCTTATATGGTAGTATATCTTATAATCTCAAGTAAATCTTAAATACTTCTTGGAGTTACTTGGTAAATACTTTTAAAAGTGAGTATTTAATATTCTAACTTAAATACTTTAGAGTAACTTCTAGTGATTTCTTCATTCCCACTTCATTCTGAAGGCACTTCGAATGTTTGTATGTTTTCGGGACCGAAGGCCGAGAAAATGACGAACTTCGTGTTTTTTTTTTACTTCCTCTTTTTTTTTTTTTTTTTTGCGTGCACTTGCATTGCATTTGGTTGCACTCCGGCCTGCCCTACTAGACCGATCCTGAACTGAGATTTATACTCCCGTCCTGGACTTCACGGCCCATTGGAAGCTTCTGTTGGGGCGATCGACTCATGCACTCAATCCTTGTGTGTGCGCAGTGGAGGAAAGCAGCGGCCGCATCGTATTGTGCACTGTGCAAGAGTTACGCAGAGAAGGTATTCTTTGGGAATTAGTGTCACAGACCTTCGAAGGCCTTTCATTTTATTATGTATTTGAATTCCATAACTTTAATATATTTTATGCTTAGATTTGAGGCATGAAATTACGTTGCAGAGTAAATAGTCGCGAAATGTATAACGTTGGTTCGGTGTTACGCATCATGCGACACTGTTGACGGAAGTATGTTGTGCATAAAGTGTTAAGCCCGATAATATAGGCCTCGCACAACAGTGAAAAAACAAGATAACGCTGAGGTTCACTATGAATGACCGACTGCACTTAGGACTCGAGTGACGCCTCGGTACTGTTGAGTTTGTATTATCGCTGTTGAGCCGTGAGGATGACATGAATTCTCCCGGTGAAAATTTTTATGATCGAACGTAGAGAACTGGTGATTCGTCTGCGTACACTGACCGAACAGTTACTTTCAAGTTGGCCCAGGTCGTTCTCCTGCAGGTCGTTCTCCTGTTCTCCGTGTGTACAGGCAGACAAGCCCTTGACGGAAGAGCATATTGTACTTTCAGTAGACAGGCACACGGATATAGTATGTCGATTGTGGAACTTCTTCACTGTTTCTTGTACATACCTGACAGCATACATGCCGTTACGTTAACGTCATAATATATACACGAGACACCAGTGTGATGTCATGTAAAGCATATCTTGGCCACATGTTCCATAACCACATAACCTGATTTCTGTGTGCCACATTCTTAACGTCTTTGAGTTTTCACAGGCATATACTTAAAGGGAAAGTAGCATGCAGCAACTCGCTTTGGGAGATATCACCATGTTTGATTACCCGCAGCTTGAAATGTAAGACTACAAATTATGCCGCAAAAATCGGCATTGTTATCGAGAACATTAATTTTCAATTATTCGCAGCGCATTCTCAACACAAAGTCAGCTTGCAACAACTGCTACCAGTTACGTTCTAGGGAATCCCAGCTGATTGGTTGTTTGAGAGATCCCGGATGGTGCCCGGGCAGACGATGTACGGCTAGTGTTTCCGTGTGCTTCTGTGCTGCTTCCGAAGCTTCAAAATGTTCCTAATTGCTGTCCGCGGCATTCTTTTTTTTTTCAAGGATGGCGGATGGTAATGTCTGCTGCGTGCCTTACTGCAAGAATACCTCAATGAGGAATCCGAACAGTTCGTTTTACCCCAAGACGACGATGTACGGAGAGAAAGTGGCAACCTACGATTGCGTGCTATCAACCGTGGGATAAATCTGAAATCATTGTTTCGTGTGTGTTCGATGCACTTCTCAGACGACGCGGACATACTACGTAGTGACATTTTTAAAGCACAACACAAGAGCGAGTGTGCTACCGACCAAGAAGAGAAGAAAAAGTCGCTAAAAGTCGATGCTGTGCCGACCTTCTTTTTATGAACCTGTGCAGAAGATATGGAGCTAATATTATCGTACATTTGTAATGTGATCCCTGGCCGCTTACATTCACGAGATAAAGATGACGTAGCGTTGAAGTAAGCAGCTATAAACTGGTTTTCCTTTCTCTTGCTTTCAGAGTAAGACCTATGCATATTCCAGGCACTTTGATGGATTATAGTGGTCGTTGGTGGTGCCAATTTTCTCAATTTTTTTCACTAGCTCACTCACTCGATGGACATTCGCACTTGTGACACAATGGCAGCTATAGGCATTAGACTTTCTGCAGCACATGAGTTCGAGGCTTCGTGGACACTAACTGAATTAAAACTACCACAGAAGTTATGATACTGAGCCATTGACAGGAGTACTTTGACGCGGTCACTCCCAGTTGCTGCTTTCGTTTACCGGCGCAGGAAATCATACTATTTTACGCCTCTTATTTGGTTTTCTAGTGTAGAGTTAGTTTTAACATTGGACCAAACTGTAAGTCACTGTGGATCCTTCAGCACACTTGTGTCACATCAGCAGCGACATGAAAAAGCAAAGCATGTGCTCAGGAAACACAAACAGCAGTTACAACCTGCCATTTGCTTGTGATTTATGTAACATCACTCACATTATGTCAGTGCTTTCTTTCACAGCTGCTCAGACTAGCTTCATTCAACGTCTCAACTTAGACTGGCTTGAGTCTCAATCCTTCCGGTGCACTCTCCCTAATATCGAATCAGCTCAGTGCCGTGGTAATTTATGTCACAATGGACACCTGTACAGGAGTGCTCCAACTGGAAACAACTACTACTCACAACACATCAGCACTGCACAGTGTCAAGCAGCAGCTTCCGTCATACGTCAGTACCATTGTACAATCTGAAGGGAAATTAAGCTGTACACACTTCGTAAAAGGATGATACAGATATGCAAGAAAAAAGTCTCAAGAGCGGAATATGTACAGGCATGCCTAATATAGGATATTTATCACTCCTCATTCAATAGTTGTTCATTTGTTTCCCAGGTCCAGCACATGTTACCCAATGGACATAACCTTTCACCTGTCTGATGTGACTGAAGAGGGTGACATTGATCTGAAAACCCAGAAATTTAGTAAAGTTCCTAATAATTTCAAAGGTACAAATAAAAGATGTGTATTTTAGTAATGTCTACCATTGGGTGGGTACACTGAAGCCAGTGGGGAGCACTGCGATATGAGTACATCACACAATTTTGCATGTCAACCACCTGTTTTTCACCTCTGCAGTTGTACATCTCGTCCCAGTCATACCATGTCACGTGTGATGACAACTGTCAGAGATCACTTCACGTGGTACTTTGTGCCACCGCTAGTTTTCATCATGAGTATAGTAGTATTGTTCAATGGAATCTAGTATCTGGATCACCATTTAGGCGTAATACATTCTGTTTTTCAGGGATGAGCATGCAATACCTCGTTCTCGGCAACACCTCGTCCGACAAGCCAAATATAAGCCTGTGCATTGTTTAGTCAACATCAGACCAGGTTCTCTAAAAACTATTTGCTGCGAGATCGACCTATTGGGGGCGACACTGTCACCATTCAAGTGTGGATAACACGTGGGCCGATGTTCGGAGTTGATGGTTCTTTTCCGTAATTCTTGTGTATATTCATCGGAAGATAACTTATGCCGCGATGGTATGATACTGTTCGGTTCCCCAATGCTCCACCTACTGCACTGAACACGGAATGAACGCGTAAATCCATTGACCCTTTAATGACATATGCTCTGCCTGGCCGCTTCCCGCGCATCGAGGAATCGTTGCTTCATCGGCTGCGGCTGAATGTGGCACAAATTCTAATGAAAAAATGGCTAGGAAGCAAGCGAGCTGATGAAGATGATGCATAATGTAAAAAACCCCGAGACTAGGGAACACGAAGGGACAGACAGAATTCTACTCCTTCTATTTAAGATGAGTCAGCATCCATCGCCTCTTTGCCCCACATGCCACGTAAAAGCTGACGTGCCACACATACTCCCTGCCTGCCAGCAGTACGAAGATCACCGGTCAGGTCTCCAGCGCCGCCTTGCTCATCCAGGCTATCGAGAGCTTCCCCCCCCCCCCACCCCTCGCGGTGCTACTTGGCCCTACTCAGCACGCTGAAGTCACGTCTGCGCTGACACGACTCCTTCGGGAATCTAAACTTCTGGGCATTCTCTGATACGTCGTATGCGCAACGAATAGTGAAGGAGCTGTTTATTCTGTATTTTTTTCATAATTTTCTGTGTTTCAGCTGCTTGTATTCTCCTTGTATTCTCCTTCACTATTCGTTGCGCATACGACGTATCAGAGAATGCCCAGGAGTTTAGATTGCCGAAGGAATCTGTGTCAGCGCAGACGTGACTTCAGCGTGCTGGGTAGGGCCACGTAGCACCGCGAGGGGTGGGGTGGGGGGGGAAGCTTTCGATAGCCTAGATGAGCAAGGCGGCGCCGGAGACTCGACCGGTGATCTTCGTACTGCTGGCAGGCAGGGAGTATGTGTGGCACGTCAGCTTCTAGGTGGCATGTGGGGCAAAGAGGCGATGGATGCTGACTCATCTTAAATAGAAGGAGTAGAACTCGTGCCACATTCAGCCGCAGCCGATGAAGCAACGATTCCTCGATGCGCGGGAAGCGGCCAGGCAGAGCATATGTCATTAAAGGGTCAATGGATTTAAGGAAGGCATTGGTTCGTATAGCTTCTTGCTGAAAGAGCTGTGTGCGGTTGGCAGTGAAGCGGCGGATTTTCAGCTGGCACATAGAGTGCGCAAGGGGAAGGACAGTTGGTTGCTGAGCAAGAGCGTCAGCACGATCATTGCCTGAAATTCCGACATGGCTCCATTGGAACACCACTTCGTGTCCCAGGGATACAAGTTCAGATTGCAGGGCGATGATCGTGGTGTAGGTGTCACTAATGACTGCAGCAGAGTAAGAGGCCAGCGCCTCCAGAGCCACTTTACTGTCGGTGAGGATCGTCCAGGCCCTGGGCGCCAACGGGGAGATATGTCTCAAAGCGCCAGTAGTGCGAATGCCTCAGCCTCAGCAGATGACATAAGAGGGAGCTTGAAGCCGTGCTCAGCTGCATCTTCGGCGTTTTTAATCAGCCTACTCAAAGTGAAAAGCCTTTGTGGATTTGCTTGAGTAACTGGGCATTCATGATGAGTGCTAATGCTCTTGTCACAACAAGAGAGAAACAAGAAACTCTGCTGAGTGAGTTTCAATGCTGTGGATATCAGTTCAAGAATAATTCCAAAACTGACAACGAAAATGAAACAGTGTACATTATATTGCACCATGTCAATAAAGAATTTTAGAAAGAATCTTCCCGGGAACAGCATCACGAAGGATACTGCCCTGACGACTGTTTAACAGGCCGTGTATTCAAAGCGACGGCCCACCTGTGGGCGGACCGGGTTATCAAAGGCCCTTCTCAAATACATAAAGGACTGGCTCCCCTTTGCCTTCCTTCACGGCGTATGCAGAATTTTAAGAAAGACGGGATCATAAATAATTTGTCCGCCAAAAGGAAAAGTACACAAGCGAGCTGGTATAACGTTGAATTGGGAAGGATCACCCTGAGCTTGAGGTACCTTGCTACTTCATTCCCTCAAGCTCAAGGTGATGCTTCCCACTTCAATAATTAGTCTGTCTTGCACACGACATGATGCAATGTACAAACAATGTTTTTGCCTTTGTGTTGGCTATCGTGCTGGGGCTCATGCGGTGGTGCCCCACGTTCAAGATAGTGTGAAGTAAAGCTATGAACGTTGAAGTGCTCCCTGCCCGTGCATGTGGTGGCAAACTGATTCTTGCAGAATTTGTGGAGCAACAGAGAGAAGTAGGGTCAAGCGAATGACACACACACACACAAAGAAGAAGAAAAAATATATTTCTAAGCATTTACAACCGAATGCATTTAAGCCTCCTTGCAGGGATGCCATATGTGAAGAGTGCAATGCTGCAAACCACCTGCGTGTGCCACTCTAAAACCTACCACCACAACTATTAAGAATGTTGTGGCTCTTTTCAGGCCACAACAACTTTCAGAGTTTTCTTTTTTAAAAATGGCTGTTATCAGGCCACCCCGCACTTCTACAAGGAGTTAGCACTGCAAGAAGAACCGAGCTAAAACCCAGAAAGTGCATTCAGTCAAGCTTAGTGTCTGTCTGTTCTTTCTTTGATACCTGCATTTTCACTCCAACAATGAAAGAAGCTACAGCAGCTACAGCAGCACCATTCATCTATGTTGTTGTTGTTGTTGTACATGTTTAACTTTGCGCTTCCTATTATGAAGTATTACCAACACCAGCAAATGATATGTATGATCTTCCATGATAACTTGCACAGCAAAGCACGAACGAGATTCTAGAATCCTGCCCTGCAAAACATCGACAGCGCAGCGGAAACCGCGAAGCGAAGCGATCGTTTTCCACGTGCGTTGATTGGTTCCTTCGTAGGGCTTCTGTGTCACGTTTTGACGGCTTTTGCGTGAAGGACTTCCGCTATACCGTCGTCTGCTTTGCTGCACATTTGCTCAAATTACGTGCAAAGTATGACGTTGTTCCAAGTGAAATTTTCGCCGTTGTGAGTATTGTCGGCCATGTGATACACTGTCACGGAAACCTGGTGCGTTCCCGGGATGCTGTACCACTGGGACCTACTTGCGATCGCACCAGGTGAAATACCCTCCGTAGGTTACCCCTAGATAAAGGTAGGACGGATACACTGGCGAAAGTTTCCCGGCCGCACAGCGGATACTCAGCAACACCGTTCCGGACAAATAAATGTAGAAGAGAGTGGTCGGGCTGTCCTATGTCAATCGACACACGTCCCCATGCGTCACACAGTGAGACAGAGGAGGGAGGCTAGTAAAATTAACAACAACATTTAATTTTACGGTTGAACAGTTAACTAAACGGTTTAACATTGAACGGGATTCCGCTGCACGGAATTGCACACAAATGATCTCGCGGGGAAACTACAATATCAATTCGACAATCTAATTACAGCAATCGCGTAACAATTTCGATTCAACTAACAAAGTTCTTGCAAATGGTGATACAAAAGTCTTATCTGTATGAGGAAGTCGGTGGCAGTCCTGACGATTCCTTCGATGATTTCTCCGTTGATCCCACGTGGTCCAGTGTCGGATAGGGTGGTGATTCGCACTTCACTTCACTAACTTAGTAGGCACAGACACAATAATAACTTGAAAATTCTACATGCTAGCGTGGGTAACTTAGAAGGCTGGTGTGGCCACGTCCGATTCCTTGTCACATTTTCTACGACTGCCCCAAGTCGAAGTCTTCCCTCTCTTTTTATGTGTTCGGTTTGTTTGTTTGTTTCTCACTGTACCTGCCGCTGTCAGGGGACAGGTGTTTTGCGTTATATCGGCACCTATTCGGCTCCTTTGCCTCCAACCCTAAACGACAACAGGCTTCTCTAAGTGCAGGAAGTGACATGTTGTTTACGGCATTCCACTTAATAAAGATAAATGATTGACTGGTGGGGACAATGGGAGACGACTCTCCTTTTTGACTTTTCGGCGCCCGGCCACCGTCTAATCACAATGCGTAGGCCCGAGTGCTGGATCCGCTGACCGTCGGACATTTGAATTCTTCCGCCAATCCTTTGGGGCCGCCTATAATGACACTGTGTCGGCGAGCGAAGGCCGAGGGAGGGGAGTGACGGAGCCACACATAACCCCCAGGTGTATGCGGGCGTCAAACAGTTTGGGGAGGAAGCAAGGTCAACATTCCCAAAATATGAAGAAAGACCAAAGATACCAAAGGCCGGCTTTTGTTACACTGCCCCTTCGTTAAGAATATTATTAACTTTCAAGTAACTAATATTCCTGAACTCAACAAAGAGACGGACTTTGGTGTCATAACAGATTTCAAGATATGAAATACTACACGATACAGCATGCCTCCCGAAACATCGCTAAACTAAAGCATCAACTAGAGCCACATTGCACTGGCTAAGACACAACATGAGTGTACTTAGATTGCGCCATTTTCCTTTTCTTTTTTCTACATACTGGAGAGCACAAGCTTCCACGATTTCAGTCAGCAAAACATCACACAATTGACATCGTATACAATAATACAAACTTCAAAATCCGACACGTTGGGTGTAAGAAATATTTGTACAGCATATCACAATACACAGCGGCAGCACGGCGGCTGTTGTTACACACTACTGTCCGTCCACTGAACGACGTTGCTTGCCCGTTTCTTCGTGAGGTCGGTAAGTGGTGCCGCGAGGGAGGCGTAATTGATTACGAAATCCCGATAATACCCAGCCAAGCCCAAGAACGACCGAACTTGTTTCTTCGTCTTGGGTCTTGGGGCATCCTGGATCTTTTGCAAAATCGACTCCTGGGGTGACAGGTTACCCTTGCCGACAGTGTGTCCGAGGAATGGGAGCTGCTCGAATCCCAGTTCGCATTTGGTGGGTCTAATCGTCAGCCCAGCCTCGGCTATCCGTGTCAGGACGGCTTCCAAAGTTTTCGTATGTTCTTCCCATGTTGGAGTTGCAATAAGTAGGTCATCATAATAGTGATGCACATGGGGTATGTCTCGTAGAATGATACGCATCAGCTTGGCGAATACAGCGGGTGCTGTCTTAATACCGAATGGCATGTTCTTGAACTGATAATGTCCATTTGCTGTAGAGAATGCGGTAAGCTGCTTTGACTCAGGGCTGAGGGGTACTTGCCAGTAGCCCTTCGTCAAATCCATTTTCGAAAAATACTTGTCAGTCCCCACATCGGCTAGCAAGCAGTCTGCTCTGGGAATAGGCTCGGCATCAGATACTAGGTGTTTGTTGAGTTGGCGAAAGTCGATGCACAGTCGATTCGTTCCATCCGGCTTCTTCACCAGCAGCGTCGGAGAATTGTACGGAGAGTCTGAGATCTCAATGATGCCTAATTGTAGCATTTCCCTCACCTCCTGTTCCACGGTATGCCGCACCGCGAATGGCAACGGGTACTGTTTGGTGTGGATTACACGAGTTGTATTCAGCTGCAAATGACACTCGATTTCCGTGGTCTTGCCGGGAACGTCCGAGAATATTTCCCTGTGTTTTAGTAGGATTTCTCGCAGACCATCCTCTTGCACTCGGGTGAGTGAATCTGCGATTCGTACATCTTCATGCGTTTCTTTGCGTTCGTAGCTGAGCTCGGGCATGTTCACCTCATCGTTGGGCTCCGGCTCGTCTAACTCGACCACTGTCATAGTCACCTGAGGCGGTGTGGGCGAGGCGGTGTCTTTTCGCTCCTCATACTTCTTGAGCATATTAATGTGAAAAATCTTCTTCATGTGGCCTAGATCGACCAGATAATCAACGGCTCCTCGTCTTTCGGCGATGGGGAAGGGACCCTTCCACTGCATCGTTAGCTTGTTGGAGTCCGTCGGCAAAAGCAGCAACACCTTGTCACCAGACTTGAGTTTCCGTTCCTGTGCTCGAGCATTGAAATATCGGGCGTAACGCTCCGCAGATCTCTCCAACTCCTCGTGGGCGATCCTACAAGTTTCTTCCAGTCGGTTACGCAGGTCGAACACGTACTGGTAGGTTGTCTTCAATTCCGGCTCAATTTCTTCCCGGTCCCACAACTCTCGCAGTATAGTTAGGGGGCCGCGCACGTTCCTGCCGTACAGGAGTTCAAATGGGGCGAATCCCAAGCTTTCCTGGGGTACCTCGCGGTACGCAAACAGGAGCGGGGCCAGATAGCGATCCCAGTCCTTTGGGCGTTCGGCACACATGCGCCGCAACATTGTTTTCAGTGTTCCATTAAATTTTTCCACCAACCCGTTCGTCATTGGGTGATACGGTGTAGTGGTGAGCTGACGTAAGGATAGCAGCCGCGCCACTTCTTTCATTAAGTCCGACGTGAAGTTGGTGCCACGGTCACTAAGAATTTCCTCAGGAATTCCCACGCGACTGAAGATGTCGACCAGTGCCTCTGCGACTCGTTCAGTCTGTATACTTGGTAGCGCCACCGCCTCTGGAAATCGTGTCGCATAGTCCATAAGAGTGAGTATGAATCTGTTTCCCTTCGAAGATGGGGGATGCAGGGGCCCAACAATATCAATCGCTACTCTCTTGAAGGGTGTGTCAATGACTGGCATCTTCTGCAATGGTGCCTTGCCGGTCCTTCCCCGTGGTGACGTTCTCTGGCATATGCCGCAACTGGCGACAAAGCGTTTGGCGTCGGCCTGGAGACCAGGCCAGTAGAATTCGTTCAGAATTCGTTCCGCGGTCTTCCCGCTGCCAAGGTGTCCGGCCATCATGCCGTTATGCGCCAGCTCGAGCACTGACTGACGGTATTTCATCGGCACGACGAGCTGCAGCACTTGTTCACCGCCTTCCCGGGTGATGCAATTGCGGTAGAGTTTGTTTTCAATTATCACGTAACTCGTCTCACTCTTTCCTTTCTTTTTGTGTCGCTTAACAGTTCCTACCTCCGCAAAACACTTTTGAAGCGAGGCATCTTCTCTTTGATCTCGGGGGAAGTCATCTGCGTTGAGTCCCCTTCCAAGTCCAGGGACACTTAGTTTTCGAAAACGGCTTTCCCTGTCCTTCGCTTGCAGTCTCGTAGTGACCGCATGAGCTTCTTCGCCCGCGGCGCTCGCGCTGTCGTTTGAAGGAGGGGGGCTGTGTCGGACCCCACTTGTACATTCTTCTTCGCTTTCACGCGAGTTATTAGCTGAGGAAATCGTGTGTACTCCCCGCACAGTCGTTGTTTCGCTGACTTCCTCCCAGTGAGGATCAGGGTCTTCGGCGCTTCGTGCCCCTTCTATGTTGCCCAAGACAAGGTCGTACATCGGATTATCCATGCACCTGGCTTTCACTCTACCCGTGAAAAATGGGGTCTGCACATAGATGTCGGCTTCGGGGAGCATTCTTACGGTATGGTCGACGAGAAAAACTGGATGTACGACGCCTGTCAGCTCCTCCTCATTAATTAGTTCCTTCCGTACGATGATGGTATTGCAACCGGTGTCCCTAAGGACGTTTATAGGGCGATCATGGAGCTTCCCCTCTGTCACTGGCAATTTATTCATACTGTAGGGTCCCTGTTGACCAGACACTGCGGTCTGCACTACGGGTATCTTAACGCCATTCTTCAATTCGACGAATCCCTCTTCAACACACAAAGACACCGATTCCTTTGTGGCTTCCCGTCCTGGTCCCCTTGTCTGGTCTTCGTTTCGTGCCCGGCAATTCCAGCTTGTGTGGCCGATGCGACCACATTTGTGACACTTTGGTGGCGGACCTCTAGCTGCGGGGCTGCGACAATCTTCGGGGCGATGCCCAACCCGGTTACATATGTAACAACGCGGCGGCTCTCTTTCGTTTACCTCTACTCGCTTGTTGAATGATACGCCTTTCCGTTCCAAGTGTCCCCTACTTTCTTCTTTAACTCCCTTCTGTTTCTTCCCGAAGTTTCTGAGGTTATGAGCCTCTACGTATTGCTCGGCTCTCTTGATCAATTCCTGAAGACTTTCTCCTTTGCGTTCCCTCATATAGAGCGATAGCCTCTCTTCGCAGTTGCTGAACAGCTGTTCTTTTAGCAATAAATCCTTCACTTCGCTGTAGCTTTTCTTAGTGCTCGATAGTTCCATCCACCTCTCCCAGTAATTATCAAGGCGGGCTACAAACTGGGAAACAGTTTCGCCGTCTTTCGGTCCTGAATCCCTAAACTTTTCGCGGAATCCTTCTTCCGTCATTCGAAACCGATGCAATAGGGCCTGTTTCACCTTGTCATACACAACACAGTCGGCCGGAGCCATTCTTCCATATACAGCTAATGCTTCTCCTGTCAGACAAATACTCAGTGCACTTGCCCACTGATCCCGGGGCCACTTCTGCCCTTCGGCAACCTTCTCAAATCTGATGAGGTAGGCGTCCAGGTCGTCCTTCCGCTCATCGAAGGGGGGTAATAGCTTGTGGGGACTTAGCCCCTGAAACTTTGCGGATCCTGTGGTCGTCATATTTTCTGCGCTTCCACATCCCTGGCCCCTAAGTAGGATTAATTCTTTTTCTTTCTCCAGGTGTTCCAACTCTAGTTTTTTCAACCTTCCCGCAGCTTCAGCCTCTTCCTTTTTTCTTTGTCGCTCCGCTGCGCGTTCATCGCGAGCTCTGTCATGCTCTAGTTTCACCCATTCCTGGAGCTCCTTTCCTTCGAGGCCCAGACTTTTGCCCACTAGCACTAGTTTCTCTATGATTTCCGTGTCCATAATGGAACCTACGGTTTATGCGAACGGTCACACCAGCTACTTCAGACTAGCACCTTCCTCTCCGTCTCAACGTGTGTGGACAGCCCGTCCTGTCGCGGACGCCAGATAATTTTATATGTCACGGAAACCTGGTGCGTTCCCGGGATGCTGTACCACTGGGACTTGCGATCGCACCAGGTGAAATACCCTCCGTAGGTTACCCCTAGATAAAGGTAGGACGGATACACTGGCGAAAGTTTTCCGGCCGCACAGCGGATACTCAGCAACACCGTTCCGGACAAATAAATGTAGAAGAGAGTGGTCGGGCTGTCCTATGTCAATCGACACACGTCCCCATGCGTCACACAGTGAGACAGAGGAGGGAGGCTAGTAAAATTAACAACAACATTTAATTTTACGGTTGAACAGTTAACTAAACGGTTTAACATTGAACGGGATTCCGCTGCACGGAATTGCACACAAATGATCTCGCGGGGAAACTACAATATCAATTCGACAATCTAATTACAGCAATCGCGTAACAATTTCGATTCAACTAACAAAGTTCTTGCAAATGGTGATACAAAAGTCTTATCTGTATGAGGAAGTCGGTGGCAGTCCTGACGATTCCTTCGATGATTTCTCCGTTGATCCCACGTGGTCCAGTGTCGGATAGGGTGGTGATTCGCACTTCACTTCACTAACTTAGTAGGCACAGACACAATAATAACTTGAAAATTCTACATGCTAGCGTGGGTAACTTAGAAGGCTGGTGTGGCCACGTCCGATTCCTTGTCACATTTTCTACGACTGCCCCAAGTCGAAGTCTTCCCTCTCTTTTTATGTGTTCGGTTTGTTTGTTTGTTTCTCACTGTACCTGCCGCTGTCAGGGGACAGGTGTTTTGCGTTATATCGGCACCTATTCGGCTCCTTTGCCTCCAACCCTAAACGACAACAGGCTTCTCTAAGTGCAGGAAGTGACATCTTGTTTACGGCATTCCACTTAATAAAGATAAATGATTGACTGGTGGGGACAATGGGAGACGACTCTCCTTTTTGACTTTTCGGCGCCCGGCCACCGTCTAATCACAATGCGTAGGCCCGAGTGCTGGATCCGCTGACCGTCGGACATTTGAATTCTTCCGCCAATCCTTTGGGGCCGCCTATAATGACACTGTGTCGGCGAGCGAAGGCCGAGGGAGGGGAGTGACGGAGCCACACATAACCCCCAGGTGTATGCGGGCGTCAAACAGTTTGGGGAGGAAGCAAGGTCAACATTCCCAAAATATGAAGAAAGACCAAAGATACCAAATGCCGGCTTTTGTTACATACACCCACACCGAAGTTTCGGTTTGCACTCAGCTGCATGCGACAGTCCCTTTAACAGCTCTCTGCAGCATGGTATCGCACTTGTTAACACCGTATTTGTCATATTATAAGTTGAATTTCCCTGCGTGGAAACCATTCATTTATTATTTAGCGATTATTTAATGCTGCTCTGGTAATCATTACAAAATTGCAACTCCAGCAACGCAAGAGCTGTACGTCATGTAAGCGACGTTATGTGATAGAGCCGTCGAGTGCTATGCGATACCGTTGTCTCGTCATTGTTGGTCGGCGAGCATTATCGTAAGGGGTGTCCTCGGTGTGCCGTTCCTAATAACACTGGACTTTGCTCCCACTTCTCGCTACATTCAGCACATTTCGTTGGCCTTCCTCCCATTGTAACATTCAGTTAACAAGATCCGTGACTCAGGGAAGATATAGAATTCCACACAATATAACCTGGGCTCCTCTGTGACCGCTTCGCACAGTCCAGCAACGGTGTGTGCAACAGGAATGTGCGGTAGAATTCGGTAGGCATGATTTTCTTGGCACGAGTAACGCCAGAAGGGCCATTAGTCCTGAAGCGGTGAAATCAGCTTCCGCTGTGTTCCACAGAAACAGCACAGATAGAGGAAGACAGTTCATGTAATTACACGAGGGCGTCCCATAGCTGATATTAACGTATTTGATGGAGGAGGAGGGGAAAGAGCAGTGGGTCTGCGATATATTACGGTACTGTATAGCATGATTCCGTCTTGGCACACACGTTTTCGACGAAAAACCCTTCCTTCTTTATAAACACTTCTGAAAGAAACGCTGCTAGTACTTCATTCAATGTATTGTTTCGAGGACAGTTTTAGGGAGGCGCTGACAATGGAGGATTTCATTTTAGTGTTCTTTTAAAGTATGCAGTGCATCTGCAATGGTCATTCCAAATCAACGTTACCAACAAGCCAAGAATGCACTCTTCTAGAAAGGTTATCAGTGAAACATAGTATCATTCCCTCGAGACCTCGCCTGGTCACGTAAAGTTACTTTTTGTATCAGCTCCCAATCACTCATTTGGTCAGACTTGTGCCCGTTACCGAAAAAACGGAACTAAATACCGTTACCCGTTACTTCAGGAAAAAGTAACTAAATACGTTACTCGTTACCAACATACAAAAGTAACGAGTTCTCGTTACTCACAGGTAACGAGTTACTTTTACGTTACCGCAGCATAGTTAAAGGAGCCAACGAACATGCCATCACTTGCCTTCGACTCTTAATGGGGAATTGCACTTCAGAAGAAGCTGATACTCGAAATTTGTCGTCCGTCCTTCGTGTTCCGTGTCTCTCGGCCCGTTACCATGAGTCTATATCAGTTTACCTGGACCTTCTCACTTGTTTCCGAAGTGGGGGTGATCGGAGTTTACGAAAACACAAGAAAAAACACTGGTTCTCGTGCCACCGATTACCAACGGTTCCCAAAAACAGACGAGGGGCTGCGTCATAATTTAGAGCGCTCAGAAGCTCAGCAAAGACAAGAAAAGGCTAGAAGTCGAAAACGCGGTTTTTGTAGCCATAGCACAATTGGTGGCCATTCTTGGGAATGAGTGGTGGTCGAAGATTACGGAAACAAGAGAAATGACAACAACACATCCAGCGAGGGACTGCAATAATACTTTGAGTTACACGTCATGCAGGTCAAATCTGCATGCATTGCGCCACACAGAGTGCCGAAATGTGCTGCCCGGCGCTGAAGAAAAGGAACGAGTAACGTCAGGAACGAGTAACGTCAGTAACGAGTTACCAATTTTTGTAACTGATTCCGTTAATATTACCATTTTTTTAAAAAAGTAACTGAATCGTTACTTCGTTACCAAAAAAAGTAACCGTTACCAAGTAACGAGTTACTTGTAACGAGTTAGGCACAACAGTGCATTTGGTTAAGTAAATAGAGAGTTTTCAGGAACCGCGTGCGCGCGCCCCATACGTTCGGTCGGTCGAGCGGGCGCAACTACGCATGAGCAGATCCTGTGCATATCACTATCATGAAACGCTACCGCGGAAGTGCCCTTGCCGAACGTGAAGTTCATGACGGTGTCCCTGCTCTCAGAACGTGTTTCACGTCGTGACCTCTGACGCGAGCCGCGCGAAGGAGAAATGCCCACTTGGGACTGAAACGTCTTCTGCGCGTCGTTCTGCGGATGTGACACTGTCCTACTCCTTGCGTGAAAACGTTATGCAGAGTTCGGATCTTAAACCATAATAAAATAAGAAGAAAAAGAAACGTTACTGTTACCGGCCTGAACTGGATTCTCTCTTACTTTATTCTTTTTTTTCTTCTATCGTTGATACTTATGCGCGCGTGTGTAGAATATGTGAAGCCAAGTACCACAAGCCGATATGACCGTCGTGTCCGGTTCGCCATTATCGTAGAGAAGTACTCGACATGCTTAGCCAAAAGGTTACCACAGAAAACGAAAAAGAAGAGATCCCCCCTCTATCAGGGGTCGTGCAGCAAACATCTCTGCTATCTAGAGGAGATGTTTTCCTGCTGGCACACGGCTGATATTTGACAAGGGTACCGGAGGACAATCTAGAGTCAATAGAGAAAGTGGGATCTTGGCAAGCTGCCTCTTTTGCTGCTATGCTCCGCTTTGTATTTCACTGCAGCCGAACCGATACCTATAGCACAGTCCAGAACACTCCGCACGTGTAGTATTTCTCGGAGTAATATGGCTCCTCATCCAGTTAGGATCGAGGTTTTTCCTCGACACTAGTTTGCGCTATGTAAACAGCACGAATTCCAGTGTTAATCAGTGTTAAACCAAGTTGATCAAGGGTTTCGCGCCATATCAGCCGTCCACACCTGTGGATATGAAATTTGAGTCCATTGTGCTTGCTGTGCGTGGTTACAAGATAACAGCGATGTGACCCATGTCTTACGGAAGCTGAACTTTGTTACGCATTTTTTATGAGAAATTCGTTTTACACATTTATTCGGCGTGTGTACTAGCAAAATATTATTATATATATATATATTATATTTAATATATATAATATATATTATATTATTATTCGGCGTGTATTTACAGAAATGCTCGGCGTGTGGCGCTTGAAAGCCGCGAAAGACGCCAGTCGACGAATCAGCGAGTGCCGGATTGCCGGTCGTAAAACTAGAGCGCGATGTCGGGTGGTAGCACGCTTGACCGGCAATCAGGGAGGTCGAGGGTTCGAGTCCCGCCTCTGGCACTTGCTGACCACTGTCAATTGCTTGTCCTTCAGATCATTGCTTGTGCGTTGATGTTGCTTAAATGTTGTGTTTGTTTTAATTGTTTATTCAGCCCCTGCAATTTCCCTTGCCTGGGTGCGTCCTCTGGTGTTTTAGGAGTATTGTACGAGGGGCGTTCAAGTCAAACCGGAACTTTCTGTCTCCTGAGTGTACAAATGGCTCGCGCTACTTCTTTTTCATCATTTTCACACGCGACAGGCCTCCGCGTTCACCACGTGGTGGTCCAAAGTTTGTGCAAAACAGAAGACACGTGCTGGACAAGATGGCCGACGACGAGGTGAGCGCGCACATCGAACAGCGAATTGTCATGAAGTTTCTCGTGAATGAAGGCGTAAAGTCATCTGAAATTCACAGAAGACTTCAGGCTCAGTATGGCCACGATACACTTAGCCGCAGCAAAGCGTTTCAGTGGTGGAAACGGTTCCGAGACGGGCGTACATCAGTGCAGGACGATCCCGACCGGGGCGGCTCAGAGCCCAGTGTCAGAGTTCCTGAGAACATCCAACTTGTGGAGCGCCTGATCCTCAAGGACCGACGGATAACATGTCTCGAACTGGCTTGAAAGACGGACCTTTGTGTGGGAACGTTGAACACTATCATTCATGAACACCTCCAGTTTCGGAAAGCAGGGCCTCATCCCGAAAGGAGTCCTCCTCCTATAGGACAATGCACGACCTCATTGCGCGCATCTCACGACAGGCACCTTACAGGAACTTGGCTGGGAGTTGCTGCCACTGCCATCTTACAGTTCAGACCTCGCCCCCAGCGATTCCCATGTCTTCAAGCCACTGAAGGCGTTCCTTGCGGGCCGCCACTTCGGCTGCGACGACGAGGTCAAGAATGCGATCTGATCATGGCTGCTACGCGCCGGTAAGGATTTCTACGTTGCTGGCATCCAAGCCCCCGTGAAGCGCTGGGACAAGGGCATTAGTGCAGCCTTGAGATTACGTTGAAAAATAAAACTAATTTCTTGGCTGTAAGTTCATTTTACTTTTGCGAAAAATGAAAAGTCCCCGTTTGACTTGAACACCCCTCGTATATACATTCAACAAACCAAACGTAAAATGAAATGAAAATTAAACGGAGTGGAGCCATGTCACAGGTAGACAAATGCAGACGGAGATATGACGATATGTAGACAGACATATGCAGACGGTGGGAGGGGAAACATCGATTTAAAAAATAGGGTGCTGTGGAGATAAATGATATTTCCGAAATATCCTAGTTCGTAATTTAGAGAGATAGCGCGTTGCATTTAAGTAGTGCGGTGTTCTCGTAATGGTCGGATACTTTTTTTTGGTTGGCCTCTTACATCCAGCTCAAATGCGAGCGAAACCGGTATACCTTCACGTGAAGGTGGGGAAGTTCACTACAGGTCTCGAAATGAAGACTTGAAGTGAATATATCCAAACTGACTTCAACTCAACCAATGCTCGATACGTAACTCCTTTACGACATGCTTTAAAGGTTGGTTTAGAGGTACTCGGTCACGTTATATTACTTCTATTCGCTGCGAGATCAAACAGCATCGCCACCTTGCGGCTGCTCAATGAACTCATTCGTAATACGGCTGTGCTCCATCTCAACAGCCAAGTTCTGGAGCCGCCATCGCAGATACGACCACGTAGCAATGTGGACTGTAGCAATGAGGGGAGGTAAACATATTACGTCCATCACTGTATGTCGGAATTAAACAAACGTGATGTCGCGTGGGACATAAACACCAATATAAATATGCACACAAATAAACACGAGGTACTGCCGACACAAAGGTACAAAGGTACTGCTGACTTTGACTAAAGGCTTTTGTGAGGCAAGTGATAAAATTATTTGGTAACACTCTACGTAGCATACTTTAAATGTCTCCCACACATTAAAAAAAAAAAAGAAAGCAAGAGAGGGGGGGGGGGGTGATGTCGAGGTAGCTTGCCGTTGTTGGCCGCACTCAAGTGGGCATCGTCACGACTACAGCCAAAAAAAAAAAAAAAAAGGAAAGTGGGAGTGGGGAGTTGAGGACTTCAAAGTGATGCATAGGCAGGATGACCGATACTGAGGGGACGGAGGTACACTAGAGTGCAGCAAGAACTTCACCACATAGCCCGCCGAAGGCCAACCACTGCCAATCACTTTTAATTCGTGGAAAGCGTAATAAAACATAGCGCGACAAAAAATAACTGCATCAGTGTAACAAAAAGGTGTTCGCCTACCGTTTTTGACAAATCAGGAGTGGAGGAGAGGAACGATATCATTCGGATTTCGTTGGCTAGCTGCATGCGATGCAGTCAAGATTCAAGATTGTGCACAGTTCCGTTATTTGGGTAGCTGTGAACCGTTACTGGAACCGTTTACCGAAATGTTCCAAGATGGTGCCAATCGCTTCGGTTCAGTTCCGGTTCGATCAAAAAGAGAAGTTAGTAACGGGTTTCGGTTTTCGGTAACGGTTCGAGTTCGACTCTCTGGTTGCAAGACCTTGCGTTCCCGCTGGTAGACGGGGCAGTCCATAAATTGATGAAGTGGGTCAGCTCACACAGTGCATGTGGCACAGAAGTCTTAGCCAAGGCGTTGCCTGGTAACTGGGGTAAACATAACGTTCAGCTGCATGCAATGAAGAAGGTGTTGCGGAAGGCCATGAAGAAGCGACAGCGAGAGAGACGGATCCACGGCGTGGAACAGAGAGTCATGGCGTGCATACGCAGAGATCTCCTCTCGTGTGCGCAGATAGGGTGATTTCATCTCAATTCAGGCAAGCCCGTCCGTCGAGGTCCTTCGATTTTGCTACATATTTTTTGTGTGAAAGCCACATCTTTGTGATGAACATTGGCACAAATCTCGAACTTCAAATCGGACCGGATGCAGAGAAAAAAATTGAAGCCCGCAGGACGGTGCCGCATCGGAGCGCACGACGGAGCACTCGGGCCGAAGTTTGAGACAACCCTATGCGCCCTACGTACAAGTGACGGGGACGACATTTTTTCTACCCGTTCTCTACATACTGGACTGTAACTGTGTGGCATACGCTGATACCTACTACCGCCCTTTCGCGTGAGAAAAAATCGCAAAAACGCCGTAGAGCGCGTTTTTGCGCGAACTTTGTCGCCTTCCTGTCGGGGAAGTAGACAATAGACGAAAATGATTTTTACACTGAAAGATAGCCCAGTAAGTGCTATTTCTAACGGTATGCTGTTAAAGATTGTGAATGATAAAGCTAAGGCGGTATGAGGGAGCAAACCGGGATCACCATCGAAGAATACGCTGACTTCACGGATCGATTTCTCGAAAACCCCACCTTTAATTTTCTCAAAAAAAAAAAAAAAGAAATCATGTATCCATCATTCTATTGCCTTTCAGGCGGTATAAATTTTGTAGGGACTAAAAACATTTGACAACCATAGCGGAGCGAAAAGGCGACACATGGTACGCAGTGACATCTCACAGGCGTACGGATGGATTAATACGGTCTTTGTGGCAATAAACCACGAGATACTTTCTTATTTTTCATCATTCATGGTCGGTGGTGGTTAACGTTCGGTTGAGGAAAATTGGATCCTCTTTCGAAATAAACTAAATGAGCTGATTGACAGACACGTCCCATCAGTTGTAATAAAACCATCTACGTGTGCTCCTTGGTATTCAAATGACCTAAGGAAGCTCCGCAATAAGAAAAAGCGCCTCTACCGGCAAGCCAGACGAGCTGGTACTGAGTCCGCGTATCACGAGTGTACTGGTACACACGCTGGTACTGAGTCAAAATATCACGAGTGTTCGACCGAGTACATAAGGGCTATTCCACGGGGCTTACCTCTATGTTATCTAATAACCCTCGGAAATTTTGGAAAATTATTAATCCACCGGCGCGCGATCCCATCCGCCTGACTAACCCCGACGGATCCGAGCAATGTGTGACGCCGACTGTGCGACTGTCTTTAACGAAGCCTTTGTCAGTGTGTTTACGCATGACGACCGTCAAAGTTTCCCCCGTGCTCTCACATCCACCGACGCTTTCACTCCTATGCCCAAAATTGTGGTCTCCCAGCCCGGGGTACTTAAGGTAATTGAGAACATGAAATTATCGCACTCTTGCGGATTTGATTCCATCAACTCTAAGGTACTTAAAAATACCAAAGAACCCTCGTCCATGTTCCTGACCTTCCATCTTCACGCAATCACTTGAACAGGGGCACGTGCCCCACGACTGGCGACAGGGCAAGGTCGTCCCCTTTTTCAAAGGCGGCGATACGTCATCTCCCCTCAATTATCGTCCCATTTCCTTAACTAGTATTCCGTGCAAAATTATCGAACACGTAATTTACTCAGCTATCTCGTCTCACCTCGAGGGCAACAATTTCTTTTTTGCTCAACAACATGGTTTTCGTAAGGGCTTTTCATGCGAAACCCAGCTCTCCCTATTCACCTTTGATATCCTCTCCAATATGGATCGTGGAGTCCAAACAGACGCAGTCTTTCTGATTTTAGAAAAGCATTTGATTCTGTGTCACATTCAGGTCTTGTACACAAACTTTCGCTCCTTAACCTACATTCCGACGTCTTTAACTGGACCGTGAGTTCCCTTTCTAACAGAGCTCGAACAACCATTGTAAACAACTCCTCTTCGGTCTTCCTCCCTGTTTCTTCGGGTGTACCCCAAGGTTCTGTTCTTGGTCCTCTTCTATTTCTTATATCTATAAATGACCTCAATCTCATCCTGCATCAGGCTCTTCGCCGATGACTGCGTATTATACTGTGCTATTAAATCCCGTTCAGATCAAATAACCCTTCAGCAAGACCTTGCGTCAATTTCCAACTGGTGTTCCTTTTGGCGTCGTACCTTAAATACTTCCAAGTGCTGCCACGTTCCATTTTCTCGCTCTAGGTCCCCCCCTCACCTATCAATACCACATTGACGAGTCGGTTGTCAACACTTCTGATAACTACAGGTATTTAGGGCTTCATTTCTCATCAAATCTTTCCTGGTCAGATCACGTTCATACCATTGTAAGGGATGCAAATCGTAAACTTGGCTTCATACGTCGTAACCTTAGGCCTGCTCCCCCGGACGTCAAACGTCTTGCTTACCTAACCCTAATTAGGCCCAAATTAGAGTATGCCTGCAGCATATGGGATCCCTACCACTCAACTCTTACGGATCTTCTCGAGTCCATTCAAAATCGTGCAACCCGTTTTATTTTGTCCAACTATTCATGTGTCTATATTACCTTGTTAAAGTCATCCATCTATCATCCCCCTCTTGCACTCCGTAGAAGATACTTTTGTTTGTGTCTCTTTCACAAGTTTTACTTCAATCAAGCCATCCGACCCTCTTTCATTGCACCAGCACACTACGTTTCCGCCCGGACTGATCACACATGCAAAGTTGAGCATATCCATTGTCGTTCATCCCAGTTTCTCCATTCCTTCTTTCCACATTCTATTGACATTTGGAATGACCTTCCCCAATCCATCGCCACCATCTCTGATGTTTCTGTATTTCGTGGACAGTTGTGTTCCCTTTTTGAATTATAAAGTGTGTTTCATTTACTTGTATTATTTTGTTTGTGTGTTACTGAACACATGTAACCTCGCGTGCTAGTTGATATTAATATATTCATTATGTGATGTATAGTTCTTGTTGTATTATTCTTTCACCCCCCCCCCCCCCCCCCCCTCATGTAACCCCCTCGCGGGCATTTGAGGTATTCGCATAAATAAATAAAATAAAATACACCGCAGGTGTGCGCTAACGTTTGTATATCTACGTTACCATTTATTTCCTGCGTTCCTACATGCAAGCGAATAATCCCAAACTGTTTCTTGTACCGTCGGGCGTATTCCTATTTCCGCAGTCGCGAGATACGTTAAGTTACGAGTCACGTTAAGAGGACACAGGTTGACAGACAGCTATTTAGTATTTATTCTTTACATGTATTTTGCTCTGTTCCGCGTACAAAATGTATTTCACATGACACGTACAAGGTGGCACTGGACATCACGAGGCTCGTGGCTTGTGAGTCTATGATTTCAGGGGCATAAGATCACAAAATTGAAGTAGATGAACTGCATGCATCACGAACCAGCGGGTCTGGACTACGGAATGTTCGGATCCTGAAGCCAGGCCCAATCACTCAGGCGGATACATGTCGATGACGCTTCTTGCTAGCAGGACGTCTTCATTGTCAAACCGTCTATTTCATTTCTTATACCACACGTGGGAGGAACGAATGCCTGCGAGGGGATGGACCGTCCCCCACTCCTCCTTTCTTGCTTCTTGGAACACCGTGATGTCGCTCGACGGAATTTCCAGCAGGTGCGTTGAGTGATTTTTCTCTTCGAGAACACGGACGAAATCAGCAGGTGTTCGAATAGCTGCCGCAACTGTACACCGCAGGTTGTGTAAGCTTGCCATATGTTTCAGGGAACTGCCAACACCATCGCAACCATCTTTGCCGTGACCACTAGCAGAACACAACCATCTCACAAGCAGCCTGTTCTTCGTCATCTCGTACAGCTGATACCTATTCTTGAAGTGCGCAGCTGCACCGTCTGAGATATAGATGAGATGCGTGAACACAGGTAGAATTTCTTCCAGGGCCTCAACTATCCTGTCCAGGGCTAGTGCGTGCGCCGTGTCATGGGACATGTCGTCGCTCACCGTTGCGAAGCTCGTTGTCGACACAGGTGTTGTTGCCACGCAAGTGAATAAAGAAATTTGATCTGTTTTCCAGTACCGTCCCTGGACCTCGCTTGATATATTCACTGACCAGTTCTCGGCAAAATCAAAGTGCAACACGACATGACGTCGTTCGACAAGGTGTTTTTCGTTCCAGATGGCGTTCCTCTGGACGTTGCGTATGTGTTCGTGCTTGATGTAAACAGCGGTGCATTTCCTGACTTCCTTAAGAAATTTTGGTGCTTTTAGCGTCTTCGTTAAGAGGTCTCCATTTTCCCAGACTGCTAGGTCAACGTCGTCGTCCCGGTGTATCTTCAATTTCTGCAGAGAAATCTTTTTGGTCCCTGCGCAACGTGTGCAGTCTTGGGAAAAGCAGGCATCTTGAGGCAAAAGAGCAGACGACAAAAATGTGACGTCATTACTCGCACAAACCTTCCCTGACCGACCTTCGAAGGAGAGTGGAATCGAGCTAACTAACTTGTTACTCGACCTTGTTTGGGACCCAGGTACTGACGTCATCGAGTAACTCGACCCGGTTTTGAAACGCCGCTCTGAGTACAATGCTTCTCCCGAGTTAACTCGAGTATGTTTAGGAACGCGTATGTTATACAAGAAGGGTATTGCTTAGGCTCCGTTCACACAGGGCAACCTTTTCAAGCAACTATGAGCAATTTTGGAGTTACTCTCAGTCGACCGACATCGGCAACTTCCAGCAACTCGAGTTGCTGGGAATCGCTCGGAGAAGCTGGAAGAGCTGAAAGAGTTCGCCATTGTTGGCCTCACAGAGGCAGGCAACGTCACGACTAACGCTCTGAGGGTATGCGCGTCCTGTGCCGACTTCTAAGTGAACTGTGCCGACATACGTCTGACAACGTCTGGGCAAAACACAGGAAAAACCCCAGGCAGCACAGCCGGCACTGGAATTCGACCCCGGGCACCTCCCGGTCCCGACGTGACATGGCCAGCACGCTAACCCTGGGTCACGTGAGCTGGTCTCGGCGACCGAAATCTTCAGAAATTGCTGCACCGGCCAGTCAGTGAGAAGGAGCCATGTTACTTCCGACGTGCTCCAAATGGTGTGAAAAAAAAAAGGGAAAAGAAAGCCAGACGTGATGTTATTTTGATCGTTCCGTACTACCTGGCATTGGTTTCTCTCTTTCTTTCTTTTTTTTGTTAACTCCACGCTAACATATCAATAGGCATTTGTTAGGCATATCAATAGGCGCTAACGTAGGTTTGAATAATGCCAGTTTGTGAAATGGCACCATGAGTTGGATTCGAACTCATACCTTGCGATTGCCGTAAGGATGCTTGTGGGTGGGGCTGCCGAGTTCCTCTGTGTGAACGCGGATATTGCACCGTCACGAAGTTGCTCAGAAGACGTTGGTTCGAGTTGCCCCAAGTTGCTGGAAAAAGGTTGCTCCGTTTGAACGCAGCCTTATGGCTGTGGGATGTAACGTTGAGTCGAGTAAACGTAGAAAGGACGTTACTGTGGAAGAATTTGTTATGTCGGAGAGAGAGTTCATTCCTGTCACGTCGCGTGCGCAGATAGAATGAAAACAAAAAGACATCATGTCGAGTGTGCGGGGTATTAAACTTGTTAGCATGACGGAACCGTTTGTTATCGTTACGAGATATATCTCGAAATTCTGAAACGAAAGTTGCCACGAATTATCTAGTAAAGAAACTCGAGACGATCACAATGACAACTCAAACTTAAAAATTCGAGACCTGCAAGGACGTAGAGTGAAGAGACGGAGTCTAAGTGACCGTATTTTTAAAAAAAATGAACCGGAGGGACAACTTTTGTATGTGTTCAAAATTATCAATGTTGGATTCCGCATGGGGATCCCACACACTGCTGGCATACTCAGGAGCTGGAAGAACAAACAATGTGTACGCAATCAATTTAGTCTGAGGCAAGGCATGTTTCAAATTGCGCTTTAAGTACCGAAGTTTACCAATTGCCTTTTGTGTTACCTTGTTTGCACGATAATTACAGTTCAGATTCCAAGAAATAATTACACCTAAATATTTTTATTCAAGCACCCATGGGATAGCAACGTTCTGCAAATAATAGTTGAAGATTAACGGGTTTTTCCTTTAGCCAACAACAATTTAAGATAATGAATGGGGAGTTTCCAAAAAGAAAGACAGCACGGACATGCCAGCACCTTTGTTCTAGTTTAGGTACATTTACCAGGAATCACACCAGCAGCAAGGCATGCACTTATAGTTGCAACTGATTGTTAATATCCTTGTAAATCACAGTCAGCTGCGTACAACATGAATGTTACATCACTGTGACACACTGTCGTTAATATAAATCATAAACAAGAGGGGTCCCTATACAGAACCTTGTGGTAACAGTTTTTTTCTTTGTTTGTAAGGAAAAAAAAAAGAGAGGAGAAATTGAGCTCGTCTCCCGACTTGTTCTGCTACTCCTAACAAATTCCCAGCCCCCTCCCCCAAAAATACGTGGTATTTTTGGTGGTGTAGTTTTGGTAATACGTGGTATCACCACTAACAGTCGTTAGTGGTGATAAGGTAGAGTACATCTGTACATATACTGTGATGGGTTGGACAGATAAGTTTCAACTCATCTTAAGACGGAAGCGTTATCTTTCTTAACTTTAGCATTTACTTTGGATGTGTAATTGAAAGGTACCTTCATTAATTTTAATTAATTTGCTAATTCGCATAAACGCAAAAAATATTGGCGATGAGCTTCGGCGACCCTTAACAACATGTACTTGGTTTCATCCACGAAGATAGCTTCGTGTTTCTTTTTTTTTTAAGCTTGGCGACCGTTACGTGGGAGGCCCTGTACATAAAACACATGGGCAAAATAGAAACAATAATAACTTACAACAATAACGAAATCAACGAGGATCAAAGTAAGAGAGAGAAAAGAAAAACGAAGTACACTTGTTCGACATACCATTAACAGCTAGGCTCTACAGTTAGGTGAAGAAACAGTGGAAATTCTTACGTTTTCAACAAATTATTTAAACATAAAAAATCTGTCAGCGAAGAAGTGTGAAAAGCATCATGCAGGAGAAGGTTCCTGTCACCGGTTGTTCGAGAGAGAGAGAGAAAAAAAAACATATTGAAAACTGCCGGTTTGGGTGACGAAGGGGAGAAGTGACCAACAGTGACTCTGTCGTGTATGGGGAAATGCCGAAGGAGAAAGATATTTATTAAGACTTAAGAGGGATGTCACTGCTGTTGTTTACGATATTATACAAACATTTTCATCAATAATTTTTTCTTCTCCGGACCGGTATCTTCAATCATAGCTGCAGGAGAGTACTGCCTACTATATTAAAGATTTTCAGCTTTTATCGCTTCAATAGCGCAGTTTTCAACTTCATTTTTGGCGACACTCCTCTGTATATGCTTTTCTGGCATAAAGGAAATTAACTTATTATAATCTATTACATATAAAATACAGACCGCCTTGCTTTGATTACTTTCTAACTTCGTGAGCCTACCCTCTATGGGATTCCCAGCTTTTTGAGGTGTGGAGGAACACAATCTAACTGAGGTGTTCGTTGTCTGGGTCACCAAATGTAGAGGATATTGTTCTTCCTGTATACATGAGTCCTGATCGGCGATGACGGAACGTTCCGGAAGCCCGGATGTGCCGGGGAGCTTCTCAACCCGTGGCCTCACTATAAGACGTCACGAATGGAACTGAAGCTTCTCCTGGTGGTGCGTGTCCGTAGCTGCGTGACATTGTCGTTGTCCGCGGGCCGCCACAGAGGCACATTCGAACAATTCTCTCACTAACAGTTTGTATGCCGCCATTTTCGTTTAAAAAGATGGTGAGCCTGGAATGAGTGTAAATAAAAGTTTTCAAGTTGCGGATGAATATATGTTATTTATATATATGTTCCAACTAAATGTGAAAGTCACGCTCAAATATTTTTACTGAATGACGTTCTTCAAGGGTCGGAACATAACTGAATATGTGAAAAACAAAAGTCGTTTCTTTTCTTGTAGTGTTCAGAAAGACTGTTTTCTTAATCGATTGTCATGTGTCCTACACCATTCCGAAATTAAACTTGGGTTATCGTTTAAAAGAAACTGACCTGAGGGTTAATGTGGTTGTACAAAATAGAGTCGTCAGCGTCTAATTGGACAGGAACTGAAAGCTTATCCACGACATCATAAAAGGAATGAGGTATGGGCTTGTTCGGCTGCCCAGAGGGCGACCTCGTTCACTGCCATCAATGCCACCTGCGGTGGCGAGGATAAGTTATTCCCAGCGTTTACTTCAGTTATTTCATCAGGCATTGTACATATTCACTGATGTAGGTCGAACACAAGACATAATTCGCGCGACTACATGCGAAATCGCCAACATCTTCATCTGGACCTGTAGAATATAATGGAAAACTTTTCCTTCGCCCCCGACCAGCGAAAAAAGCCGGCGCCACTGTCGCCGTGCCAAATTCTAGCCGAACGTCCCTATGAGAACTGACCTAGGACCGACCCGTGTGGGATGCCAAACTCGACAGGTAGCCTTGATGATACTACTTTTGGGCGAATGGGCGAACAGTGGGGCGAATCCATAACATACCGAGACTGTACTCTGATAGCCAGTGATGGCCAGTAGTTAACTACATGTAGTTAAACTACTAGTTAAACTGCCTGAATGTAGTTAAAAAGTAGGTATCAACTACTTGCAGAAATGTAGTGGCGACTACTAGTTAAACTACTATTTCTAATAGTTCACTACAGTATTTAGATTACTGCAGGCGCCAACTACTTCCGATTTTGCACTGAAAGCTTTATGGCCCGATTGTGCTTCCGACTATTACCTTGAGCTACTTGTTTGATGAGAACGGAGGCGCATGTGTACTAAATCTTCACTTTTAATGCTTGTCTAGTGAAGCCTCATTTGCATGAACTTCCATGATAGGCAAGGCTGAGCGACGGGCAAGACACGTAAAGAGCCTTCGTCTTCGTGTTTGTTTACGTGTCTTGCCCATCGCTCAGGCTTGCCTATCATCGAATTTATCCACCAGCTAGCCTGCATTTACGCCATTCTTGCATGAACTTCCATTGAAACCGCATAAGAAGGCTACGTGATCGATCACCGTGGCCAAGCGTAAATATTTTGCGGTCCACAGTGGCGCATTCGTCACCCACTACAATATTTTATTGTGTGTGTGTCTCGTATTCATCTGTGACGAAGGAGCCTGAGTGTAAATCTCGTACATGGTCCGTCGTATGTTGTACGTACCTTTATAGCGGAAGCTTTCACTCCATAGAAAATATTTCTCAGCAAGCTCTTTTGTCAGCGCATAATATACAAGAGACAGGCAGTGGATTTTACGACAGTATGTGAATTAAGCGTCGTAGGCACGAGATTATATTTTAAATATAATTATCATTGCTTGTGATTCATATTTAGGTGTCCAAGAACACTACAAGGGATGGGTGTTGATGGACAACGTTAAGTAGTTATAGATGTAGTTAAAATACGTTGCAGTAGTTAAAGAAGTAGTTTTAACTACCCCATCTCGAAGTAGTTAGCAGTTATAGTTAAACTACTGTAGAAGTAGTTAGTGGCCATCACTGCTGATAGCGATCCTAGAATACCTCAAACCCTACGGAGTGTCTGCGGTTCAGAGGGAAATTGTTTACAGAAGAGAGGTTGACGTATCCTCCATGGCCTACCAAAAATCTAGCGTCATTCTCACCTTCTCTCCGGGCCAGTCTCTGCCCGCTGAGGTGAATTTGGGGTTTACGTCGCATCCCGTAACTGAATATATATCTCCTCCTACTCAGTGTTTCAAGTGCCAGAGGTTTGGGCACTACGCCAAAGACTGTCGTGGGACTCATCGATGTAAAATCTGCGCGGGATCGCACGACTTTTAGGATTTCACGTCCCGACGCGAGCCCAAATGTGCCAACTGCGCGGAAAATCACGTGGCGTCATATGTGGCATGCAGGATCGCCAGAGCTGCTGTGCAGCCCATGTCCGTAAGGTTGCACACGGCGACGGCAATGTAAAAACAACAGCAGCGGCACGCCCTAACCCGAGTTACGTTAAGCAACAGTCGGACTGTAATCCCTCGTCTTCATCTCTCGGACACCCTCCTCACCATGCGCCCCCCCCCCCCCCCCCAATAGAACCAAAATCGCGGCAGCTCAAGATAAAAAAGTCTTTCGCTGAAGTGGTCGTGACCGACACAGCTGGTTCCAAACCTTTATCTGTACTTCCGGATCCAGCCAAAGGTTCCCTGGAAATGTTACGCCCCACGCGTCAGGAAGGACGTGCGAGACGAACTGAGAAGCAACCTAACCGGGACAGGCAAGGTCGCGACTCTTTCACCCCGCTTTTGCCGCTCATCTTGGCCGCCTTCCGATCGGTTCTAAAGCTTATCCCAACAGCTGCTGAGCTGCCTGAGGTGCAAGCGTTGCTCATGCTGGAAACCCTTCTGAGTAGCTACCAACAAACGTGTCCTGTATCCACCAATGATGGCATATAGACACTCCGGGTCTTGCGTCTTTCAGTGGAACTGCAACGGTCTACAGAACAAGTTAAGCGACTTTCGAAATTTTGTCTTCAGACACCGGATGCCCCTCCTTGCTCTCTGCGAAGCACGTGTGTCCGCCTCTTTCAGACTCTCAAGTTATGTTATCTATCGCTCTGAGAAACACACTGGGTTCAGCAGGGCGATGCTCTGCGTAAGAAAAGGCGTTCCAGTACTCTTTTTTGTTCATCTTCCGATGACCACTTCGAATATGTTGTGTGCAGTGTCCGTCTTCACGGTCAACAAGTCGCTGTTGCTTGTGTTTACATCGCTCCCCCAGTACGCATCGAAGAACGCGAGTTCGCGTCGTTTTTTCGACTGCTTCCTCAACATTTCATCGTGTGTGTGGACTTTAATGGCCATGGCAACGTGTGGGGAAGCCAACATTAGGATGCGCGGGGTCGCCTCTTACAGAAGTGCCTAGAGACTTCTGGTGACATTGTTTTGAATGATGGTTCCCCGACTTTTTTTCGCGGGCCGCCGTACTCCAGCTGCTTAGATGTCACTAAGTGCCCTGCAGCACTTGCCCCAACACTGCACTGGATGCCTGCTTTGGATACCATTGGTAGTGACCACCTGCCAGTGCTCGTATCCCATAGAGGGATACAAGGTCTTCCTAACAAAAGGAGGTTTATAAATTGGCAAGTTTTCAAGTTACGGGCAGAAGAATTGGCCCCGTCGTCCGGAAACCTGGAAGATTTTACACAGGCTTTGGGGTCCAGCCTCTCTATGGCAAGCAAGCAAATCTCTGTACTGCCAATGCACTTCTTTGCCGATATTGAATTTGAACGCCTCAGAGCAATACGACGTCGAGCAGAGCGACGGTTCCGCAAAACTGCATGTCCTCGAGACTACAATGACGTCTGTAAATTACGATGCCTTATACACAAACACCTTCAACGCCTTGGTCGAAAGACCTGGAGGACGTTCTGTTCCTCCCTTTCCCCTTATACGCCGACCTCAGGAATTTGGCAGGTGATCAAGACCCTCAGCTGCCCTGCTGTTGCACAGGAGACGCCCTTTCGAGCACTGGCGCTTCTCCAGGACGTACTGGAATTAACTGTTGGCGACGTCTGCTCACTCGCTCATCCTGTGACGCTCCTTAGGTGACGCTCACAAGCAGTCTGCCGAAGATGCTCTCAAGGTAGTCGACTTCCACTGCGGTGCTTGCGAGCCTCTGATGGACCTAGATTTCTCCTTCAACGAACTACAGCCTGCAATTTCTGTCGCAAAGAAAGACACATTTCGACATTTCGATAGTACATCTTTCTCTTAATTTAGTTATCCTGGAATCATGAATTAGCCAGCATTATGCATGTGGAGTTCCCTGTTGTATATAGAGTATGTATTGTGTTTCGTGTACCACACTAAAGGCCACGGCTGTTTGTGGGCACTTTAAATAAAATCAATCAATCAATAATAAACCTCAAACTCAAATCTTGGAGGGACGGAGTCGTACCTGACATGTGGAAGACTGGCCCCGTAATCCGGGTGCTGAAACCAGGAAAGTCACCAAGAGAACTGGCATCGTTTCGGCCTATCAGCCTCACTAGCTGTCTCTGCAAACTTGTTGAAAGGCTAATCCTGAACCGCCTCGACTGGTTTCTGGAATCCCGAAGCCTTCTGATCCAGCGCAGGCTGGCTTTAGACGGGGACGTAGCACGATGGACTGCGTGATTAATGTGGTATCCCACGTGGAGCAGGCTAGTGCTGGCGGCCTCCTGACGGTTGCCGTTTTTCTGGATGTCAAGCGAGCCTATGACACCGCAAGTCACAGTCACGTGCTTCATGGACTTTTTACTATGGACGTCACGGGGAGAGACCTTGGGTGGATCTCTGACTTCCTACGAGACAGGTCCGTATACGTGAAAACCTCAGAAGGCGAAACCCTTCATCACGGTAGAGTAGCTGGTGTCCCACAGGGAAGCGTCCTTAGCCCGCTCCTGTTCAACGTTGTCATGGCCGAACTGCCCTCTCTCCTGCCACGGGGCGTCAATGTTAGCTTGTACGCTGACGATATTTGTATCTGGTCTTCTGGAAAGCAGTGGCCAGCACTACAACGCCGCCTGAAAAGCGCGCTGGACATTGTAGCCTCCTTCCTGGCAGAGAGAGGTATGGACCTGTCCCATGAAAAGTCTGTGGTTTTGCCCTTCACACGCCGCCATTTGAGAAACCTTCAGCTCTACATAAGTGGGCACCCAGTGAGGCGCGTTACGCACGTCAACCGGTTCCTTAGTCTCATCCTCGACCGCATCTTATCGTGGAGAGCAGAAGTTCGCTACTTCAAAGACAGGGCATAGTCCCGACTGAATGTTCTGCGCTACCTCTGTGGTACCCGGTGGGGGCTCACTTCTAGGGCTCTTTTCGGTCTTCACCGGTCCCTTGTACGTCAGGTGCTGGTTTACCACCTTTCAGTACTGCATCATCTCTGTCCCACATCTGAGCAACTGCTGGAGACCACTCTTGCGAAGAGCATCAAGACGTGCCTCGGCGTCCACAAGTCCACATCGACTGCTCTTGTCTTCGCGGAAGCCTAGGAGCCACCTGTACCCATCATGAGGCTCGATCAGTCTCTTAGCCACTACATGAGGCTGGCAACTCGCCACCATCGACACCCTTTAGTGCGCGCTTTGATTCGTCGTCCACCGTCTGGGTACAGCCAAGCCGTTCTTGCCCACCGAAGCATCGTCCCCAAGCACAAACCTCTGCCGAAGCACCCTGACCCACTCTGGGCCCTGCCCACACCCCCTGTCCGTGTCGACGTACCTGGAGTGCCCTGGAAGAAAGCTGCGTCGACGGTTGTTCTACGGCAGCTCACCTTGGCCGTGCTTGACAGCGATAGAGGGAAGATTCAGGTTTTCACCGACTCATCAACGACGCGTTCCGGCTCTGCTTGCACCTATGTGATCCCGCAGTTGTCAGCTGAAGGATGTGCAAGACTCTCACACCGCACGGCGGCGGCGGCGGCGGAACTGCACGCGATGCGTATGGCGCTTGTCTTCATTGAATCCTCTCTATCCCCAGCTCAGTGGTCCATCTACATCGACTCCGAAGCCGCCTTACAAGTCCTTCTCTACTCTACAGGATCAGGATGTCTGTCTCCAATGGTGCATGATGTCCTTGAAGTGTACACCTCTGCCGTATCACGGGGACATGACATCCAGTTGCAGTGGGTTTCTGGCCATTGCGGTGTCCCCGGAAATGAGGCTGCGGATGCAGCTGAAAGGCGTGCCCATCTAGCGCGTGGTGTTCGCACGCACCCCGTCTACTTCACAAGAGGGGATGCAAAGAGCACGGTAAATGCAGTAGTGAAACGTCTGAGGGGGGAACACTGGCGTCGATGCGTCCCAGTTAACTCACTACTGCACAAAGTGGATCCAGACCTGCAGTTTTTAATGCTCCCAGCGCTCTTCCGGGCCGTTACCTCCATTATTCACCGGCTCCGTCTCAATGTGCCATATACCGGCCGCCTCCTCTTTAAACTTCGGAAGGTTTCCACACCGAATTGTTCTGAGTGCGGGGTTTTGGAGGACACAGAGCATGTTATCGAAGCCTGCCCTCGATACAGAGCACCTCGTCTTTCCCTTGAGGCTGCACTAGCCCACCTCGACAATCGCCCTTTCTCCGTTGGGAAGGTTCTAGGTTGCTGGCCTGCCCAACACCAGGTGCCGGCATTGCGAGCTCTTGTGAACTTCCTTACCGCTTCGAACTTGCTTGACACTCTGTGACAACTTCGGTGACATTGTGTTCGACTATATCTGACATTGTGCAGTGAGTGTTTCTCGGCGTCTAACGTCTCTCCCTTTCCTTTCCCTGGTTTTCCTTTGTGCTTTATCCTGCTACACCCACTCTACCCCTTTCCTGTTCCACCCCTACCCCTTTCCTGTTCCTGTTTTTTTTTCACCCACAAACGCGTTTTGAAGTAGGTCGGGACCAACCTCACCATATTTTTCTTTCTTTTCCAATCCAATCCAATACTACTTTTGTGAATTTCTACGTATACTGTGAAAAGCAGTCATGGGTAAGTTACTACAAAAAGTCACACTTACAAAAAAAAAGTTACAGTCACAGTTAGCCTACAAAAATACTCACTGAGTAACAGTTACTCTTATTTTAAACGTAACTAGTTACAACTACAGTTACCGTTTTAAAAGGTCGGATAAAGGTAACCTTCAAAAACTTTGTTTTTGCATTTATACCGTGTAGTATGCGGAGGATTTCCCATGGTCGCTAACAGCACGGTGTGAGTTAGTCTGGCCATCCTGGATGCGTATGAGGTGACAAAATGCGTGGAATTCCTGGTTGGGAAAAACGGCAGCGTATACCTGAAGCCTCGGCAAAACGACGCGAGAGAACTGACGTGTTGTAAACATTGCCATAGCTGAGTAACTCCGTTACACTTACATTTTGCAGTCACTTTAACCAAAAGCGGTAACCAGTTACACTTAGAAGTTGCTCTTCTATAAAGTAACTATAGTCAGTACTGCAAAAAGTACAGTCGACCCGCGTTTATCCGGACGGCTTCGTTTCCTGTGAAAATGTCCGGATAGCGGGGGAACCGGATAAGTGAAACACGAAAATCCAGAGTGATCCTAAAAAGGACATCTTTATTAACCATTACACAGAAAACTATCCATTGTCATCTGTTTCATTCTAATACACGCATCCAGTTCTTGCAAACCTTTGCAAATGGCATTGACCTGCGAAACATTGTTCTGTTGCCCGAAAAATAATAGCGCTGTTCTCAGTGCCGCCTGCGCATTTTCTACTGTCACAGCTGGTGCATCCACGCTTTCATCGTTACTTTCTTCTTAAACACTATCGTATGCGACGACACTGACGATATCGTCATCTATCATTGCTGCGCAGGGGTCCTCGTTGCGGACCTTCTCAGTCTGAAATGACCAGACTGCTCCGTGGATTACTTTTGTGTAACGTGCAAAGTCCGAAAGGGAGAAAATTCTTCCTAGCAACACCGTCTTTGTGTCAGTAAAAAGGAAGCCACGACCAGGGTTCTCGACCTCGCTTGACTAGGTGTGGGCCAAGTGTCATCCTGGATAATGACCGGATAACTGAAGCCGATTATTGGGTATTAGTCACTTCTGTTCCCTGGAATTCTCGTCTGAGACCGGAAGCTAAAGTCCGGATAAACGAGGGCGAAATACATGGGGAGAAATACGTCTCCATGCTTTTTTGTCCGGATAGCGCAGGATCCGGATAAATGCAGTCCGACTGTAGTTACAGTTAAAAGCGTTACAGCGGGTCGGCTGCAGTTACAGTTAAAAGTTACATGTGACTTAGTTACTACCCAAGACTGGTGAAAAGCTCTCCACTTGATCATCGTCTTCGCAGACAGGAACGTGTGTTGCAACACAGATATGTTATAATCTGAATTATCTATCGCGTCAACGAGTGTTCGAACTACAGTCATGAGAATTTTGCGATTACGTATTTTGCTCGGAATGTTCGACTCAGCGAACGTCTACCGTTCAAGGGACGTCAGCATGAGATTAGATTAGAACAGTATGAGGTTGCTGTCTGTTCCCTGTGGATACACTGGAGGCCATTGTACTTGTACAGCTACGATCGCAACGCGTTCCTCAAGGTCGGGACACCCCAATGACGTCATATACGGCGTGGCACAGCCCGATAAGCCTGTTTGCTTTCAGCTATCACTCGCAGGTTTTGCAAGGCTTGCAGTGGCGTTAGAAGGTGTGTCTGTGTTTATTCTGCTCTTGAGAAAGGGAAGGGCCATTCCAGCCAGAGGTGTAGCTCGACCCGCTTAGATTTTGCTGAAAAAATAAAATGTGTGCATTCCTTTAGGGGTGTGTATGTGGGATATAAACTTTTTTTCTTAAGATTTTGGTTTCTTGAGCATTGGGGGGGCCTCGAACTTGACCCAAACATGAAAAAGTGTTGTCCGTTCCACGCGTCCTTCTGACACATATAGACGACATTTCTGCGCTTTCTTTGCCTGGTGTTAGAGGAGAAGGGTCGATCTACCTTACCGAAGTCCATATGGAACGAGAACAAATCTGGTCACGTGGTAAGAGTTTACGAACGGAGCGCGTTTTGGGCCAGGTTTACGATTAATTTTCAGCAAGTTCGCATTCTCGCAGGATCCCGAGATTATTTATGCTCATAAACTACTGTATAGAGATCAGCTTCACGTAAAAATATGACGCTGATCTGTATTCATTGTTTAACTAAGCGACCGTGAATATCCACAATTCGCAAAAAATGACACTTTTCAGATAGTATTTTCACATATCTGAGGTCGTCTAGGAAGTGAAACAAATCATGCCATTTGTAGAACAAATCGTCTCTGGTAACATATTCAAAATCTACAGGTGTATTTTTCCTTAAACGAGAAAAAATAATTTTTTCCCTCCCCATACTCCGCTGCAGCTCATTCGTTAGTTGAGGTCGTCTAGGAAGTAAAAAGTGAGAACTTTGTGACCCTCTTTTGTGAAAAGAGACCCTCTCCTTTACCATTTTGAAGTCCTACAGATGTATTTGTTCTTACTCGAGAAGACAAGATTCGTCAGCGCGCTGGGCATCCAGTCTGTAAGGTACCATTATCACCCTTCGGACGAATTTCGCCTTCTGCTGTTCTGCCAAGTTCCACCAACTTAACACTCACAGTCGCTGCTTCGTAACAGATTCGTCGTCATTTATGATTGTTTTCACATACCTGAAGTCATCTGGGAAGTGAAAAAAATCGCACAATTTCAAGAACAGACCATCTTCTATAATAAGGCTATTATAACATATGGCGTATTTATTCTTAGATGGGGAAAAACTTCTTCGACGCATTTGCATCCGCTCTGTGAGGTACCATTATCATCTTTTTTTTTTCCACTGTTTGCTAGCCAGCTGACCATAGCTCACTCACTGCTGACTCACAGCACGTCAGAACGTGACGTACCAGTCTTTGGAATCCATTTGTTATGGTCTCGCGCGCACTTCTCTCACAACAGAAAGTAAAAAAAGAAAGAAAAAAATTAGCTGTACGTGCACTGTCTTTGTTTCACTGGAAGTAGACGTTTTTGTTACATATGCCTGAACACAAGATATAGGGCCTAAGTAACAATACCTCCTGGTGCCCTGGATGGAGCATGCCTCATTGTGCTCCACGTTCAGCAATTTCTTCTCCAACCGTACGGCCTCGGCGTTGAGTCATATGCATGCTCCCTCCTTAAGCTTTTTTTCACCCAGAGGAACAGCAGCAATTGTAATTTCTCTTTTGCTATCGCGACGTGCCAGCAGGGAAGTAGTACATTTCCGGGACATTGTTCAATAAACAAGCGGCGAATGGTATGTTTCGGTAACATTATCATGAATCATGAGTCAGACAACCAGAAACGACGACGAAGCTGCTACGAAGAGGCGGCTGTGAGTACTCGCGGTAGAACTAACAGTAGAAGGCGCATTTCCTTCAAAGGGTGATAATTGTACCTTACAGATAGGATATGAATGCGCTGACAACTTTTTTTTTTCTCGCATATGAAAAAATACACATGTAGACTTTCAAAATGTTATGAGAGCGGGTGTTATGAGAGCGGGCAAAGGCACATTTATTTTACTTCCTTGAAGACCTCAAACAACGAATGAGCTACAGCGGTGTATGGTGAGGGAAAAAAATATCTTCCCTCGTTTAAGCAAAAACACACCTGTGTTCATTGCTTTCATTGCTGTGCTCAAATTTTTATGTGAAGCGAATCTCCATACAGTAGTTTATGAGCATAAATAATCTCGGGCTCCTGAGAAAATGGTAACTTGCCAAAAATTTATCGTAAACTTGGCCCAAAACGCGCTCCGTTCTTGAGCCCTTACGACGTCACCGGATTTATTCTCGTTCCATATGCTCTTTGGGAAGCTAGATGGACCCTTCCCCTCTAACACCAGGCAAAGAAAGCTTCAGAAATATCGTCTATATGTGTCAGAAGGACGCGCGGAACAGACAACACTTTTTCATGTTTGGGCCAAGTTCGAGGCGCCCCCAATGGTCAATAAAGCAAAATCTCGAGAAAAGAAGTTTATAGCCTACATACACACCCATAAGGGAAAACATACAATTTTTTTTCAGCGAAATCTAAGAGGGTCGAGCTACACCTCTGGCTGGTTTCGGCTGGAACGGCCCAGAAGTCATTGAGCCAAATGTTAACTCCTGCAAAATTCTCTCTTGTAGTTTGATATAGTGTAGAGTGTATAATTCATGAAATGGAAAAAAAAAAAAAAGACAAAAAGCAAAAAAGGAAAGGAAAAAAAAAACTTGCGTCTGTCAGGTTATGAGAACCATGTTCGGGGCCGGTTAGCATGAGCGCAGTTCAGGGCAATGTTAGTAAATTTGGCTTGAAATCCTTGGACTTCTTTTCTCCTCTTGCTCTTTTCTCTACCAGTGGCTGCAACACGTCCGCGTAGCAGGAGTGGGGTTCATAATATATATAAAATAAGACACACTAAAAACACACTATCAAAAAGCACATCGGTAGTTGGATAAGCACGAATGTAAAGGTGCGAAAGAAAAAAGGAGAAATGAAGAAACTGTCTGTGTTGTTCAATCAACTAATTCGAGGTTCCACGTAAGATTTCTCGATTTGGGAGAACGGAGGCAATCCCGCTATGTGTTTTGTTCCAATACGCTCTCATTACCAGTTGCCCTCAATCGGACCTTTTGCTTCATAAAACACATAACAGCCACAAACTACTATATATCTTGGCCAGCACTGTGTTCAATATGCCCTTGATGTTACTGCAAATCTTTTACGGAGAGGAGGATGGACATATCCAAGAAGACCGTGCTTCTTCCTGGAGAATACTGAAACAGGTTAAAGTGAAAATGAAAGGCCTACCAGTAATGAGAATGTCCTATCATCGAGTTTTAGCATTTGGAAGATGATGGCAGTGCCGGATTTACAGTGGTGGGGGCTATCTCGTGTATTCTATGTATTCGTGTATTATATGTCTATAAATGACATCGTTTTGTATCTAAAGGACGGCGGCCGTGTGGCACACTAGTCCGAGATTTTTCAGCAGTCAGGTTTTGTCATATTTTGAACATTTCGTAGACAAGTGAAATAACCATTCTATTCATGTCTATCCAATGTGTTATTCGGGGACGATATGCGTGGACGCAGGACAGATTTTTACCAAGTTTCCGTTTCAGGGATGCGTTTCAGGCATGCAAAACAGATTTCCCTTGGACAAGACCTTTACTGGTGGGGCCCCGGGGCAACTGCCCCGTCTGTCCTTCCCTAAATCCGGCACTGGATGATGGCATAACATGTGTCCGTGTCGACAAGTCAGAACGAACACTACAAATCAGTGGCGTATTGCCAGAGGGGTCGGGGGTTCAAATTCGCCGAAATCGGACCCTTGGTCGCACATTTGGGAGAGGGAGAAAGAGGGTGGAATCCTCTCCTCCATGTAAAGCTGCCATGTCATAGAACCCCTCCCGAAATTTTTTTCTCGCTACGCTACTGCGGGGGTATCCCGAAATGTCACCTTTAAGAATCCACCGTTTAGAATCCCGTATGCTCAAAATCCCAAACGGCGCTAGCGTAGCGTTGCGTGCGTGCCCAACTGTGGGTATAGCCCCCCAACGGCGTAGTGAACTGTCAAAAAACACCTAAACTAACCTAACCTCTGAAAACTAACCTAACGTAACCAAAATCTTATAATTTTTGCCGCTCTGATGTGACCGCTATGCTAAGCCTAACGGTCGCCAAAAACCTGGTTTCTATTCATGACAATGATTTCTACTGGCGACAAAATCACGCAATACTGCGAGGTTTGTCAGTAATATGTATTATTCAACACTATCATTCCGCAATTCTTCACATTAAAGCTTTAATTTAGAAATCTGGGATTGTGAACATCTGGGATTTTAAACGTTGCATTCTTAACGGTGGAATATCGTGGCCAGTGTTGCGGATTTGAATCCACGAATTTGATTTAAATCCGGATTTAAATCCACCGGAGGGCTGGCGGATTTGATTTGCGATTTAATTTGCGCAAAAAAATATGGGCAGGATTTGGATTTGGATTGAATCGCATTTTCCACTAATGATTTGGATTTGGATTCAATCGTATATTCTAGGTATGACTTGGATTTGGATTCAATCGCATTTTCCACGAATGATTTGGATTTGGATTGAATCGCCTCTTTTTCAGCGGATTTGCGCGTGGATTTCGCCAAGCTCCCTCACAAGATGCATGGATTTGAAATTCAGCGAAGCGCCCTTTCGCATTCTACGCGAATTGATGTGACCTTGTCTGAAATCTGCACACGCACTAGCAGCGTCCTCTCTCCAGAGCGACAGGAGTAGCCGTTTTGTTCCAATCACTTCCCCTCACCGCACTGAGGGAACACCACGTGCAGTTCTTTGAACGCAGTTAACGTTATTTTATCGATTGGACGGCACCTTTCCCGTGGACCTCTAGCTGAGTCTTCAAGCACGACCCCTTTCAAGCTTGCCAAATCATGTCGCGAAATTCTTGGTCTTCGCCATCATATTGAACGCATATAGGTACACGCATTCACGTCAAAACAAAGTAAAAATGAACAATAAATATATCACATCCTATCATTTCGTGATTTCGGGAAGGCAAGCCTTTTCTACTCCCAGGGGCAATCATGGCAAGATGTGCCACTCTTCCTCGCATACTCTTTTTTTCCCCCCTTGATTACAACAGTCTGTACTGCGCGAGGAAAATTTCTACAAAGCCCCGAAACGGCAGCATTAAAATAGACCCATGGGCTACATGTTTAGTATAAGTATTCGTAACATGTCCCACGATTTATTAACGATCCATTTAATTGTGACCCCCAGGGTATAGTAACCAACGACCTGTGGTCTTTTCAGTACTGATGGTAGAAATCGACGCAGGCGGGTGTTTTTGGGCGTAGCTGAGCCTAGGCCCTCGATAGGAATTCCTTCACGCAGGCGTGTTCGCCCGGTGTTGAATGACGAGGATGTTCCTGACCCAAAATCCGCTTTTGGGAAGGTGTACCATACCTACCAACTCCACACTGTTCATGCCCCGTGAAGCCCGAGTCAACGCCAACACGATACGTGATGATGAAGATGGGGGTTGTGCACCGCCCCTCCCAGAGTCATCTACGATTCAATACACTTTTATCAGTATCACTTTTTCTATTTTGGTGTAACACAAAAATTTAAGGGCACCCGTACGAAAATTCCAGATCGGCCGGACACGAGCCCGGATTCAGGCCAGATCGGGTCAGATCTGAAAGCGAGCATGGTATATCCGGTTTTATCTGGTTTTAACCGGAAGGTGCCGGACGCAGATCCAGAAACCAGTCCGTGTTAGTCCGGATTCATCAATATTATCCGGACACCTGTCCAGATCAGCTGGAACCAGATCCGACCAGACAAGGTCCGATCCGGATTGACGACCATATAAGGTCCGGGCAGGCCGGATCCGGAAATCATCGGAATGGTCGTGCCCTTTACGAGTATGTCCTGTGTGCTAGATGCAATTCACGTTGGACGAATCTTTCGTGATAATTAACCGTCGCAATTAATGTCCGGTGCGAACGACTAGTGAAGCATCTAGAAAGAATGATGGAGAAGAGAGACAGGAAAGGAACTAGTTAAGTTCTCATCGCAGTCAGTCCCTTGAAAAGAAGCTAATGAAATAAATTAACGAAAACTAGAAAAGTCTAACCTAGTACATACTGAAGATTGTGGGAGTTGGTTAAATTTCATTGAGCAAATGACAAAAAGGGAAACTGCCTGTGAAGTGGGTTTCTTCTTGTGTGTGCCCTTTTTCGTTTTCCGCCTGTTCCTGCCATCCACTCAATGGATACCCGGTACACCTACAAATTTGCTATATGGTTTATGTCAGTAAAAATGCACGATGGCGAAGTAACCTGCATGGGTGAAAACAGCTGTTGACAACCTTGCTGTTAGCCAGTTCACAGCGCTTTTTGTATTGTGCCTAAGTTACTAGCAGTGTTAGCAGCTTATATGAATATTGTTTTCATGGTGGAAATGGAGGTTTGTGAAGAAATAGAAAGACGTAACACAGGTGTTTGTAACAAGGTATAATGCCTGATATATTGTTTCCCCTATCTCGGTCTAGCATTATGTAACATTTGTCCTGCATTTGCAAAACTCTTCAGTATACGTGTACACCATTCCTGCATGTTAAGGTGAGGAGTCCAACTACTGACTTTGTTCCTTCATATTGAGCTTCAGGGCTCAGCTGTTACGGTGCACTGACAAACAAAAGTGCTTTACATATATGCCGCTAAGTTTGCAAGCCTTCTTTTTCGACAGGGAAATACATCCACACCAAGTGTATATCGCAAACACCCCCATGAGTAATTTCTCTGCAATTCTGGCCCTTAATGCACAAGTTCATGTGTTAGCTGGTATGTCTTTCCAAATTAAATAATTAGGTATAAGAGAAAAGTACTGCGACATACCACACACCTGCAATAACTATATAAGGCCTGGCCTATCTGGCCGCACACAGTGTGTCCTACTGAAATGCACAATGGTTTCAAAAAGTGGTACCCACACCGCAAAAGTAGAAAACAACATATATATGCTGTTTTCTACGTTTGTGGTGTGATATCCACCTTCTTTACATCTTTGTGAATATTTTATGTGGGACACTGTTTGTAGTCAGATCTGGCCTGATATACAATCAGATCTAGTCAGGCCAGATACCAGACAGATCAGGAATTGGGACATTTCCAGATCTGGCCTGACAAGAAAGCCAGATCTGGAAATGTCCCAATTCCTGATCAAAAACAGATCTGGAAGTTGTGATCAGGTCAGATAAAAATCAGATCTGACTTTTTCGTAAGGGCACTTAACGAATTACGTGTTGGCAATGCAATAGAAAGTGCGGCTGATTTTCGATAAAGTTTTACTATTTTCTTTCTGGATGCCTTCAACTCAACTCATTCATTCATCACATGTATTGTCGTTGGGCTTCCCCTTGCGCCCGTCTTCTACTGGCATTGCGCAATTCCGCGCGGCGGAGTGGCCAGCTGTCGGCTACGCGCCGGCAAGGAGAGCCGTCTGAGCCAACGGGGAATTAAATGACGGAGGACGAGCTTTTTTCGTGAGGAGGAATCTAATGCTATCACACTGCAGGCCGACGCAGCTCTGGGCTCGGGCAATGCTCGGGACTGCCTAGCCCTGGGGGAAGTACTCATGCCCTCCAAAACGCGGGCGGTGTTAGCTTCCAGCTAATCGTGCGGCGGCTGGTCGCGCGTGAAATACAACATCCACATTCAACGATCCCAACGATCCGAAATGGCTGCGCGTCTTCAACCTTTGCCCGCACGGGGTATGCGAACGCTAGAGGTGACACAGTGAGGTCGCCTCCTGTCCACTCTTGGGTAGTTCCCTTTTAAATCGACAAGGGTGGGAAATTGACAAGTTTTAATTTCCATGAAAATAGCATCTCGATTGATGACAAATGCGACAATATCGAGCTCCATCCGATGAACCATTTCCGATATGGAGAGGCGGAAGGTTGCGGCGGCGGATGTTGGTTCGAATTTTTTCCCAACTTTGACCTCATAGCAACGCGCTTCTTGTTTTACCACATCCTTCAAATTTGGCTGAAGAAAACTATGGGTTTAAGAGAGCACGCGGAAAAAGTCTCGTGACTCCTACTTTAAAGGGGCGCTACGAAAAAATTCCCTAACACAGCACTTCCGGCAAAATATGTACGATTTCGAACTTTTATTGTTCATGAGCGGGTACACGCATTCCCTTGAAGGAGTTTCATTAGAACCGCTAACTCATTCTCTATCGAATGGTATAGATATCATTTATATAGCTCCTGTGGTACACCGAGCAGACGGCTGTAAGTAGAAGCAACTCGCCAAATTGCTCCCCCCAACCGCCCCCCAAAACGTCACTTTATACATTGAATTTCCCTCTCCTCCCTCCCCCACTACGCGCTCCGACAAAGAAACCGCCCCCCCCCCCCCCTCACCTCAAACCGAGCGTCTGGATCTGCCCCTGACACAGGCTGATACGTGGTGACTGATAGTTTGGTACACGCCGAGCAGGCGTAACCGAAGATGCCTTTCTAAACTCAAAAAATTATGTCCTAAAATATGAATAAAATTTCGGCCAGCGGATTGATAGGTTGGTCCTTTATATCCTCGTCAATCAGACGAAATTTATTGCTCTTTGTGCCACGTCACGCTGTTATTTAAGCGTTGTTTAGTGAATACATGCAGTATTAGTAATTTGTAGACACGGTTATAGGTCTAGTAATGCTACTGCACGAATTTTGGCTCCTGGATTTGTCAAGAGATTCGATAAATCCGGATTTAAAAGCGGATTTGATTTAAGTTTGGAAAACAAATCCGGATTTAAAAGGATTTGATTTAACGTGTCAAAATTAAATCCGGACTTGATTTGGATTTGATTTACTACCTTCAGAAAAAATGCTGATTTCATTTAAATCCGATTTGAGCAGCCAAATCTGCAACACTGAATTCGTGGCATCCCCGCTACTGCTGCAATGCGTCGTAGCGAAAAGGCTAGAAGTCTGCGTCAGTGTATACCTTGTGCCATTTCTAATATTGCTAACTGCAGGAGCGGCCAGAGAACTTCCTTAAGATGTACGGAAGACGCACGAAACAGGACTCCATTACGCATCACGGCATCACAAACGCCCTCTTGCACGAAAGATGGACCATCGAATACCCCAGTCCCCCAAATCAATCGCTGCTTCATTTTACCGAGCAATAACGCAACCAGAGTCGCAGGAAATTGGCCTGTGTCCCCCGTGGACATTTCAGCTTCCTCGTGTATGGATGTCAGTACCCCAGTAGGTTACCATCAAAAGCGATTTCTACCAGCTTCAGTGTTGAAGCAACACCACCTTGTCTATGATGAGGAGCCACCACGATAGGGCATCAAACATCAAAAGGCAACGTTTATAGATGAATCGATGACAGCTTACGGGTCTGCATCCGTATTTCTGGTATTACAGCACAGCAGAGAAGGAATGCACGCCTGTCCCATGTAGGACACCATCGATAACTGCGGAATTTGCTGCCATACAAATGGCAATGCTGTATGCGGCCACAAGTCAGATTCATGCGCAATGGACATCAGCTGCGATTCGAAAGCCAGTTTTTCAAGCTATAACATCGTTTTGGACGAGGTGGACATGTGGTGCCAACAGTACGGGACATTCGTAGATTCTGCATTCATGACGTATTCATTCAGTGGATTACTGGTCATACCGGTATACCCAGGAACGAATCTCCGGATGAGATTGTGCTTATAGCGCACCTATGGTCGATCAACCATCTGATGACATATTCTAAGCGAGAACCAGTTGAGTTCGCTGAGAGTGAATATGTGGAAGACAGTGGGTGCGTTAATTATCCGCCCCTTTCTTGGCGCACCCGCACGAGGAATACAGGACACCCGGAGTAGCCACTTAACAGCGAAAAACAGCTTAAAGGAGTACAGAGGGCCATCCAAAAAAAATTCAGATTAAGTCGTCTGATGAAAGTTCGTGTGCCATTTTACCGAATAGCGCGAAAGTTTTGCTGTGTGCAATTTGTTTCCCAGAAAAAAAAGAAAAAATAACTCACACAAACATGGCTCCGCGCGTTCACCCTTAACTCGCCACTCCGGGTATAACGAGGAGGAGAAGGTATGATGTCACGTCACCGATGACGTTACAGGGGGAACTCGTCCTGGTTCGCCGGTCAATGGGGGTCAGCGCCCTGTCCCTTTGTCGCCGTAAACCAGTCTTGGCAGTTATCCGGGAGAATTGGGGATAGAAGGAGCAAGACTTTTTCAGAACCCCGAACAGCCGAGTACCAGACGACGGTGGAGTAGCAGACAACATTTATGTGTAACAATCAGCGAGCGTGTCCCCTGTAGCGTGAGCGCGAGGGTCCCAGGCAGATCACAGGCTGGTACAGCTCTCCACCGCCATTGCGCACGGTCACTTTTTGCGGTGTACTTTAAATTCAATTTCTGCGATAATTAGGACTCTGTGGTGTGAATTACTTCTCATGGAGCATCTTACTTGCCTACTTAACACTTTTTTAGGAAGAAAACAGGGTGTTAAAAATGACTTCTGTACTACTTTAAGAGCATTACACTGCTCCCTCGGTGATAGCATTTCCTGTTGTCTGCTCATGCAGTGCACATACTGAGGACACCGTGGCTTTGTTTGGAGGACAGCGGTTTTGAGAATATTTTCTCGGAATAGCGAGCAAATGCGACGTAAATAATTGGAAATTGGCAAGACGCATTAGGAGCAATTTTCAATTAAGGTGACTGCTTCACGTAGGCATGACCCACAAACAAGCGCCGACATCCATGTGGAACAGATAAGCAAACGAGTCGAGGCCAGCTCCATCTATAGGGACAAACACAATACACAGAGCCCCCAAGAGCCCAAGGGACAAAGTCAACGAGTAATACATGAAAAATAGGCAATGGCTTTTTCGTGAATGACTTGTTGACTTTGTCCATGTAGAAGTTGCTGTAAAAAGGAAAGTATAATGGCAGTTGAAAAAAGTTTCTCGAAATTGGGGAATTCGGTGACGTAGTAACGTAGTATACGTCTGTATTTTGCATAGATCGACAAGTTAGTTACCCGTCAAAGAGAACTCGTTACGTGCTAAGTTACCGTGTGAAAAATGTAACTATGTTAATAACCAAGTTCTTCAGCCTGAAATGTAACTCGCAATTACGGAGTTACTTAAAAAAAAGAACGCGTTACTTCCAAGTTACTTCGGACACAAAATAGCACTACACAGGTGCAGCGCGTGAACAGTTGAGTTAGACCTTGAGTTGCCTGCGGAGCAGTGCAACACGCTTAGGTCGTTTTCGTTTATGTCCAATAAACCGAACAGTTTGCATCTTACTCCCTGTGGACGCGCAATCGTTCAGCTTCATTTCAGTGGCAGCGGTTCTTACTTCCCGAATAGAATGCTGTCATTGATTGAATGTTTTATGGCAGAAAATGCCATAAAAAACCGGAAAGCAAGCAAGAAAATATGTGGACGCGAGTGAAAAGCGAATTAAAAGTAACTTGGAACTTAGCTTAAGCTACCTTTGCAAAGTTACCCGAAAAGGAAACGAGTTCCTCTGAAAGTTATCACGGCAAAAGTACCGAGTTAAGTTACAAGTTACCAAAAAAATGAATTTATAGTTACAGTAACGAGTTACTTGTAACGAGTTACCTCGAACTCTGGTATTTTGCTTCCAACCGTACCATTCGAACTAATTGGAAGTACTTTCCTGCCACCGGCAGCCCCTTGCTCCCGGTGGATTGCGCGTTCAACAGGAAATATGTCACGCCAGATGTTTCAAGCCCCAGTCGTCTGCTTCGGTGCACCTATTTGAGATGAAAGCGCGAAAAACTCGTTGGTGTCTGACACTCCGTCGTGCGCCGATGGCGCATGTGTCACGTTAGAGGGATAGTTTGCCGCCTAACAAAAATGAAAAAAAAAAAAGAAACAGCGGGACGACGTGTGCAATAGACAATGAACATCCCCCCATCAGCCCCCTTCGTTCGAAATCTATGTACCTTCCTCTGTGCACCGGCAGCACGGACGTGCGGCGGGGGACGAGCATATTCTCGGAGGGTGGGATCGGCTCGCGTGACGTTTCGTGACGTTGCTTCAGGGCTGGCGATAGGTGACCCTCTGCTTACAAGCATGTGACGTCACGAGAAGACTGGTTCGAGGTTATAAGAAGCGAGAAGAACGTGTCGACTGATAGGCTGATAGGCGCCCACCAGCATGCTTTGCGAGGTAACGATAGGTAATCGATGACGTAGGGGCTCAGGTCGTCTATAGGAAGCCGCATCTCGATGTCAGGGAAACGGGAACGCCCTCTTGTCGTCACACTGTTCTCAGAATGACGTCGCGTGCACGTCCTTCTCCGCGGGGAAGCCTACTTGCATGCGCCTCCGTTTCTTTCAGGTGCCTATCAAATAAATCATACCGCTTCAGCTGCCGGAAACTAACGCGCGGGTCTGATATTGTTCGAAGTACACAACCGTGGGCAACATAAATCAACAGATTGGTGCTTGGAGTGGAGTATGAAACACTCGCGCTGCCGAGCGCCTAGTTAACGCACCCAGTAACTACAAGCTGACCGTCGCCCGTCGCTCATCATTGCTACACAAGCCTGATCTAGAAATGTATTTCTGTGGTCGTGCATACCGCGACATCTATGCGAATATAAGTTTCTTTATAACGCTTGCTGAGCTCAAGATGGCGGTTTCGTTCCCAGCCGAGGGCTGTAGCAATGTGTGGGAGGTAAACATTGCTTCAGGCACCGTGTGTCGGAGATTTCGAGCGCACGTCAAAAGAATCTCAGGTGGTCGAATTATCCGCAGTCCTGATAAAGTTGAAACTTGCTGTGCGACGGAACTGGATAGTTTGTTTTATATTTTTACTTCTATGCGTCCCCGCGCTTTCACAGAACAAGGCCAGACACTTTGAAGACCTCGAAGACTTTTGACCTCGTTCCTTGCATGCCGGGAGTCTGGATGTAACACCTAGAGTTTGGCGCAGAAACACGGGAGATCAAGTTACCGTGAGGCGTTCTCCCAATGGTTCTGTGTAGCAAACAGGAAGCTATAAATCTCAGTGTTCGAGGATGGTTTAGTCAACCGATGTAAGGTTTGTACGGGGTGTATTGTTTTTGTCTTATTTTTGTCAGGTCTGTAACCTAAGCCATGCGAAGGGAAGGGCAGCATTGGGGACTGAAAAACAACGCCATGAGCGGCATGGTTGGAACAAAAAGGCGAGGGCTTGGCTGACGGACTCCGAGGAGAACGGACGTCTCAGGACGAATGTCTTGACTGTACTCTCAATTTCATCGGGTAAATAAACCCTCTGTGGAGTGACCAAAACGTTGCCCAATTTCATCGTCGATAACTTTGGCAATGACAGGCAGTGGGATCAGCGGAAAGAAGAAAACAACGAACCAACGTACATCACCAAATTTTTACTGTCTTACCCTGCGGCACGTGCAGCATATCGCCACACTAGGCAGACAAACATCACGGCACCATTACTATATTATTACAGAATCAGCGTTCGTTATGCGAAAATATCTGGCATGCGCAGATCGCCGGCGGACGCTCACATTCTTGACGCCTCGTTCAGGGCGTTGGTCGTCGAGCGAAGTTCGCAGCTTTTTCGCTGTACATTCACTGGATGTTGGCCTTTAGTCTTCCTTCTTTCATCTTCTTCGTGTACTGTTCCATGTGCAGTGGGGTAGGGTACGGCACCGCTGTGGTGAAATACCCCATACCATCATTATTACCTAGCTGTTATGGTTGTTGTTGTTTCCACGTTTGACGTGCGTGCAAGCGAGTGAGAGTTTGACCTCTAATTGTAATTCTCTTGCAACGGTGCATGTTTACGATAGTTCTCCGCTCTGCCAACCGCCGCCGTCGCCGGGCGTCGTCCAAGGCTACTCGTCGTTATAGGAGCGGGAGTGAATAGCGTCCCGTCAGTTTCCGGAGTGTGGGGTCGCGGCGCAACCGATGTACACACATAGGTCCGTTTCGTGCCCTGAGGTTAACGGAAGTCCACGGAAACTGTTTTATTACTACTGTTCATCCAACAGCCTGCAACCGTACAGCCAAGAAGCAACAATGTTGAAGCAATGAAAAGATGTGCGAAGAACAATCGTCCTCGGAATGTTGTTGTCATTGCTGTCGCTTCAGAGGATAATCTAAACTGTGCAAAGTGTAAAACATTTGTTCGAAATAAGCCAGCTTTTGCTCTATTTAGCTGGCCTAGCTATTCATCTTTTTGGCCCAGACGCTGCTAGCATCGGCAGGCATCGCTGCTCGATAAGTTTACGTGTTGCACAATACACAGCTTGTCCAAAATAAATATATCGAACGCATGACGCGGTTCCTACAGGCCTTGGCTGAAAACACCAACACATTTTGCACTGAAACCCAAAATTATCGGAGAGGGCTGTCGAAACGTAGTCGTTAAACGTTTGATTTAGGCAAACATGCTCTTCTCGCCTTTTCACTTGGAGGGCGTTGCTCCACGGGGTTTGTCCTGTTGTGTCTGTCCGTAGCACCGGTACCGCCTCCCCCGAACTCCTCCCCTTCTCCTATATAGTTCTTAGACTCGGTGAATCTCCTAGACAACGTGGCAGTCACGCTACCACAGCCACGCCACTCAGCGCTACTCTCTCACCCATTTCGGTCCCTGTAGCAGTTCCTACGATGGGGGGGGGGGGGGGGGGGGGGATGTCGAGGTAGCTTGCCGTTGTTGGCCGCACTCAAGTGGGCATCGTCACGACTATAGCCAAAAAAAAAAGGAAACGAAGGTGGGAGAAAGGGGAGTTGAAGACTTCAAAGTGATGTAGAAGCAGGATGACCGGTACTGATGGGACGGAAGCACACTGTAGGTGAGAGGTGCACTAGAGTGGTCTCTCCGCTAGGCCCGTTGCTTGGAGAAAGCGCACGAGGCCGCGAGTTTTTGAAAGTCGTTCTGCACAAGAACCTTCGGGGAAGAGGACGTCCGTCAGTATACCAGGCCTGGCGTGGGGAAGATGGGTTTCCCGCATGGCATGGTATGCACGGCATTCTGTCAGGATGTGCGCAATTGTCTCCGGATGATTACAGTGTCCGCAACTGGAATCCTCCCTGGAGCCGATCTTGCACAGTTGAGAGTTCGTGAACGCAGATCCTGTGCGTAATCGATGGAGCATTGTCTGCATACCACGGGGAAGATCTTTCGTGGGGAGAGAGGGTCGGTGATTCTGCATGATGTCCTGTATGCCAGGGTGACGCACCTCAACTAGCTGTTTGACGACCAAGAGCCTGTCAGTGTCGGCCGGGACTGCTAAGGATGGGCTGCAGCTGTTGTGTGCTGAGGAAGCTAGCTGGTCCGCTCGTTCGTTGCCTCTGATGCCGACATGAGATGGGATCCATTGGAGCGTAAGCTCACCTCCGGTTAGCCTATGCTGGGCACACGATCTCCTTATACATCGGGCCAGAATGCTACCACACATGGGGTTTATCACGTTGTTGAGGGCACTTTTGGAGTCCGTAAGCAAGACGGCCTTAGGTATTCCGGTGACTTGAACCGCAGCAGCTGCGTGTAGCAAGGCCAGGAGTTCGGCCGTCGTAGATGAGATTGGGTAGCGAACTGATTTCCCTTGCCAGGCCTTGTTTATTGACGGGATGTAGTACGCACTGGTAGCACTTTTGGAACGGTGGTCAATGGAGCCATCCGTGAACACCAGAGTATGTGTGTGATAAACGTCGCTGATCAGGTTCTCAGCCGCCATCCTGGCCACTAGGGGGCTGGACTCGCTCTTCTTCCGTAGACCCGGGATGTGAAGCGTTGTTGCGGGCACGAACTCCCGCCACGGCGGCGTAGGTGGACTAGCTGGGAGCCGAGGAAGAGCGCCCCTGTTGGCTAGAGAGCTGGTGGCACTAGCCAGGCGTCCTAGGGATGTGTGTGTCCTCTGTTCGAGGTCGGTGAAGAGGGAATGCTTGCTGATGGATGTTGATGCATCATCCAGAAACTGGAGTCCTTTGAGCTCAGAGTGGACGCTAACAGGCTTTTCCTTAGCTTCCAGGTACGTTTGGGTGACGCTAGAGAACGTTGGGAGACCAAGCGCAGTTCTTATGCCAGCGCGATGAAGGCGCTCAAGGGCCTGCCATTGTGTAGGCGCGAGGTCTACGTATGGCGCCACGTAGAGAATGCGTGACAAGATCAGGGCTTTGTGAAGGGTGAGCAATGACCGCGCATTGCAGCCCCATGACTTACCGCTGATTCTGCGTAGCAGGTTGAGCGTTTTCTTCCCCTTGCAAATAGTCTCGTTTACTTGCTTAGACCAGCGTAATGTGCTATCGATGGTGACACCAAGATATTTACATGACGCGCATCTTGGGATGGGAGTGTTGTTAATGCTGAGGCTTGGGAAGTCTTTGCCCACGTACTTTCCACGGGGAATGCAGACCATGCATTTTGACTTCTCTGGTGATGCTTCCAGCCCTCTCGCAAGCAGCGCTGCATTGAGCCCGTTCAAGGCAATATCAGCTGTGTCACGAACTTTCTCCTTGTCCGTTCCCACAATGCGGAGGCAGATGTCGTCCGCGTAGATGGTGAGATGAAGGGCATACGGTGTAGGGCGAATTCCTCGGTGAATCCCTGCCATGATTAGGTTGAATAGTATAGGTGATAGAACACTGCCTTGTGGGACTCCTCGCTCAAACTTCTTCACAGAGCTGGTACACCCGCGGACGGAGACGTCAAACGTTCTGTTGGACAGAAAGTCACATAGGTATCCTAGAAGGCGGCCAGTGACTCGAGCTGCTTCGAGCGCAGCGAAACATGCCGAGTGCGTTACCGAGTCGTATGCCTTCTTCACGTCAATGAAGAAAGCGAGAGCAAACTCATTGGACTCTCTCGCTTGCTTCAGGCTAGTAGCCACTTCAGCGATTGCGTCAGACGCGCTCCAGCCCTTCCGGAATGCCGTAATGTGATCTGGGAAGCAACCGCCTCGCTCCAAGACCCAAGCCAGCCTTTTGTGAATTATACGCTCCAATAATTTGCCAACGCACGAGGTTAGGGCAATGGGACGGTAGGAGGACAGTTGGCTCGGTGGCCTCCCCGGCTTTAGGACGGGTATTACTCGAGCATGTTTCCAATCAGATGGGATGCATCCAGAGGTCCAGAGGTCCGAGCAGAGCGTCGAGTTGGTCGTCGCCTAGGTTCTTGAGGGCCTGGTTAGGGATCCCGTCCGGGCCAGCTGCACTGCGCCGCTTTAAGCCTTGGATGGCGTACTTCAGCTCGGACATCGTGAGGTCGTCGTCCGCCGGGGAGCCATTTGCTCCTGTGTGGCTAGGAAAAAGGCGTTGGGCACTGCAACTTGCGACGCGAGCTAGCTCGCTGGCATAGTCTTCGGCTATGTTCTTGGGCTCCCTGTTTGAGGCTACCGATAAGGTGACAAGCGGGTCGACAGGCTCGGGAAGGCTTTCGATCGCTCGCAGGGTATGCCAAACCTTCGTTGTTGGAGTGTGGGCATTGAGGGACTCGCTGAACTGTCTCCATTGGGTCCGCCTTAATTTCAAGGTATACCTTCTATGGGCAGCACAGACACGCTTGTAAGCGACCCAATCGCCCTGAAGGCCGGTTCTCAGAGCTCGTCGCTGTGCTCGTCGTCGCGCAGCACGGAGGTTGAGGTATCGGAGGTCAGGGGCAGGCATACTGGCCAGGTAGGATTCTGCTTTTGAGCTATTGGCCAATGACGCCTTTACAGAGTCGAGCAAGGTATCTACCGTGGAGCCGACCAGTCCCTCCCTGAACTTCACCCAGTTGGTAATAGTCTTCGTTTTCCTGGGGCCGTTGCTGCGACTCGGAGGCGAAAGCAGGATGGGGAAATGATCTGAACCCCATGTGTCAGGCTCGGCTTCCCACTTTAGGGTGACGTCAGGAGAGACCAGAGTCAAATCGATGGCATTTAGGTAGCGCGGCGAACGCATATATGTAGGAGAGCCGGTGTTGAGCACCACGAGGTCGCTGGAGGAGAGGTAATTGACAATGGAATTACCACGTCTGCAGTTTCGTCGACCACCCCAGAGACTGTGGCTCGCATTGAAATCTCCGCACACAATTAGGGGACCTGGACAAACGAGCCGCAGAGCCTTGAGAGACTCGACGTTGGGCGGAGCATGACCCCACTGGTAGACAGATATGACTGTGACTGACTTGGAGCCGGCCCTCAGTAGACACCCTACATATTCTTCAGTTGAAGAGCAAAGGTGGGATAGGTCAATTTCAGCCTGGGCAATGGACCGTTTGACAAATAGCGATGCCCGCGGGAGACCGTCCGCGTGGTGGCCTTTGGCGCTGTAGGAGACAAACGGCGGGATCTTGAATGATGGTTGGGTAAGGCTCTCTTGTATCGCTAACACATCAAAGTCCATCTTCCGTAAAAGGAGTTTGAGGTCAGCCTGTTTATGAATCAAGCTTCTGGCATTCCATTGCAGGATGCGGGGAAGGAACGCTTTCTTGTTTCTATGTTCGGTCATAAATTGCCCGCCGATCGATGTACGAAAGCTGGTGTTGTTAACGCCTGCTGCCGGGGAGGAGCAGGGGTGCTATCACAGCTTCGAGTTGGAGGACCGATTGGATTTCTGCTAGAGCAGTACATTCAGGGACTGCCGAGACGATAGCCTTCAGTGCAGCAAAGAGAAGCTGGATGATGACCATGGGCAGGTCTGCGCCTTCTGGACGGTCTAACACCTTACGGTAGGCTGGCTGGGAATGGAGTGGGAGCGGGGGGTCGCTTTTCTTTCCATGGGGTTGTGCCGGGGAGGCATCCTTATCCTCTGGATGGTCGACAGGGCCTAGAGGGGGGAAATCAGTTTCCGCCCAAACGACCTGTTGTTGCGACGTCTGGAGGCTTTTGGGAGCGGGTTGTACACCCCTGTGTGAAAGCTTCTCCTGAGACTTTCGTGTACCCATTGCCTTAGGTTGGTTGCGACGCTTTGTGAGCCGGAGTTTAGCCTTCGCCTCTCGGTAGCTACTATTGGAGCGAGAGCGTTCCCTGGCGATGTGTCGTTGCAACTTTAGGGATGGGCAGTCCCTTGATGTGGCGACATGACGTCCTTTGCAGTTTATGCAGGTGGGTTCAGATTCAGGGCCCATCGAGCTCTCGTGGGAGGATCCGCAGTTAGGGCATATTTTCCGTCGGCTACAGCATGCAGCTACATGACCGTAGCGAAGGCAGTTGTTGCACTGAACCGTACGCGGTAGGTACTCACGAACTTGCATGGTCAGGAGGTGAAAGCTGACGCGCTTAGGAGGTTTCGGCCCAAGGAACGTTAGCCTCACCGCACCAGCGTCCCGTCTTATTCTTCTGGCTGCTATTAGAGGAGGGTCGGACTTAATGGCCTCCATAATTTGGCTGTCGGAGATGGAGGTATCAACTCCCAAAAGGACGCCATAGCATGAGTTGAATGGGCGGGGCTCATAGGCACGGACAGGAATGGAACATATGCGATTCAGCTGCAGGAGGGCTAATTTCGCAGCAGGGGCAACAGCATCTACCGCTATAATGTTCCTAGCGTGATTCGGCCGAATCTCCTTAATTCTCCCAGGGAGCTCAGAAGTGAGGAATTGCGAGAGCTTTAAGTGGTTGAGCTTAGCTAGGTTCGATTCCCGCTCTAGTGGCGTGAAGATGACTGTGGTTCCCTCGAGCGAGGTGATGCGTTCGATGTTGCGCTTGCTTGCCTTTCGAGCCCGTTTGACAACATCTTTGAAAGGTTGATCCTCATCGGACGACTCGAGAGTGGAGTGGTCGGTTGAAGAGGCACCTCTCTTGACAGTGTGGCTGCTCGCGGGAGAGCCAGGTTCGGAGCTGTTCGCCTCTTCAGTAGAGGAATCCATGACCTCAAGACAAGGGGCCCGCCGGGGAGCGGGCAGCTCGCCCGAGTCCAGTGCGCAGCGTCGGCTTGCAATATAGAGGATACCCGAAATAATCCCCTGACAATAGCTATGAGTAATTCGCAGGAAACAGAAGCAGCAAAATCGTACGTCCGCACGATTCGGCTTCGTCGTCGTCGTCGTCGTTCCTACGATGGTGTTTGTGGTATAGTGCAGTGTCAAGCAATTGCGTCAATGTCTAAAACTATGTGTGCGGTTCTAGTCAACGTCGGTGTTGCAATGGAAAGGAGAACGAAGTGTATACGACTGTATCGGAAACGCAGGAATGTCGCAAATTAAGCTATATCGCCGCTTCAAGCGAGCCCTGCAATTGCCAGATCGAAAATTAACAATGCACCGCCGATTTCAGGTTGCAAAAATGTCTTCTATGTATTTTAGCAAGCATTGACCAAAGCTGAAAGAAGATTATTATTCTTCCATTTTATTTGAGGAATCGTACCAACCTCTTGGTTATGTATTCTGGTCACCCAGCTCTCTTGCTGCTTGCAGTTCTTCGAAACAGAGAGGCGGCAACTCTGTGCTCAGTTGAGCACTGCTAGCCGACAGACGTTCAACCTGGCTGCACCTCTTGGCCCATGTCAGAGCCACGTGCGACACCGTGGATGTCTTCTGATGTTCTTGGAGTTCCTCTTGTCTACCGGTTTGCTCCAGACGCCGTAGAGTCCTACTGTGTAACTCAATGACCATTGGTGCTTCTTCTCCCCCACCCCCGTATGTGTTTTTTTTGTTCTTCTTCACCTTCCTTTTTGTGGCGTAGCGCAGCCAGTGGAGGATAGCTCCATTGTTGTACTTGCGCATAACTTTAACTTCATTCTCATATTTCACATCTAATGTTTCGCGTGTAATGAAGTAGTGTACTGCTCTCAGGTCATAGTCCCGATTTTTTGTTTTTGCTTAGGAATCCTTTCAGTCTCCCGAACTCATGTAGCCGCCCCGAAGGTTTAGCTGTGTGGCATTTTTTAAATTCTGTGTTAGCGCCGCGAAGCAACTGTGGCTATGAACGGCGTACAGGTGTGGACAGATGCAGAGAGGACAGCAGGAAGGAGTGGGGGGTTAATATGCGTCCTGGGTCGACTTCAGGGGAACTGTGCCGACATTCGTCTGGAAAGTCTTCGGAAAACCCAGGGAAAACCTCAGGCAGCGCAACCAGTGGTAAGTTTCGAACCCACCACCTCCCAGTCTTCAGCACGACCTTGGCTACCATCAACGAGTGGGACGCCTTAAACCGCCATATTATTGATGCCTTATTTATTAATGTTAGGGACAAGATATGTGAAGAATATTACTTACTTGTTACTAGTTGTTACTTGTTGTTAGTTGTTGTTACTAGTTGATCTACTGGTAGTGCTCGCAATGTGAATGGTACACCCAAGAGAAATAAACATATGAATGTGTAAGGGGATCGCAATAGAGGTTGCTACATGTCCAGTTTTCGTTGCGAGGCTAAATGTATGTAATCTGATGCGTGGTGTCTTGAATACGCAATGTCATAATGACAAATATATGATTAGCATCTCACAAAACAAGAAAGGAAAACGTCGGCAGCAATTCTGAAACTCGAAATAATTCTTACGGATAAAAGATGGCTACGCCAACACGCCAGGAAAGGAGCACACAAACAATGTCGAAAACGCCTGGTACACAACAGCTTATCTTCAGTTCCCAGCTTCGCTTACAGGCTCTATCTACTCTACATCCTATCTCCATATTTTTCCCCATTACTACCGTGCTCAGGCCGTGTCAAGACCACCTGTATTGACCACAATTGCCAATTGTCAATTGACAATAATTGTGTTTTATTTTTTTAGTTCTAGAGGATGTCATGGTGCCTTTCCAGTGTTATGCCTCTCGTACCTGAGGGTAGGAAAATAAATAAGCAGACCATATAAATGCAGAGCTATATCACCTTAAAGGTACACTAGCTCACTGAGAGGGTTGCTTCGTTGCAGAGCTCGCATAAATGCTTTTGCCTTGCCTGCAAGCTAACGTTACGTTCGGCATACCCATCTTGCAAAGAAGCGACTACGGTACTTCTATTTGCTTAATTTGCGTCTCTCCAGTGAGGAATCTCCTTTTGAGTTCTTCGTGATGTGATTTTTGTTCTATTGTCGACAAGCCTAATAATCGAAGTGTTGCCATGTGTCCTGCCGAATTGTCCATTTGTTCTTAGTTGCATATATCTTAGCATGACTATGTCTGTTTGGTTGGTGGCATGTTGTTGTTCAGGAAATCCCCATGCCGGCATCATGCCCAGGACTGGCACATATGATGGGCTTCATGAAAAGCAATGACTGGGCGTCAGGAGTGCTCGCGTAATTATTTCCAGCGCAGTATACTATCAGTACTTTGGTTGTTATTGACGTTTCGAGAAAACAGGAGAGAAAGTATCACTGTGGAGCTCCCTGTCTCTTCTGTAGACGTTCACATTCTTCTTCAGCTTCGTGGTTATTTGAAAATAAAGCTGTCCTGACGTCAACCACCTCGCTTTCGCAGAGGTCACGACTGCAACTCGTGTTACTACTACATGTTATTCCTAACACGAGCTACTTCATCTAACATGAACATCCTCTAGGAAATCAACATCACGCGCCACAAGCTGCCTGTCGGTACGTGCATTTTGAACAAATGGTCAATTTTCCCTCCATGTGAGCCGGTGTTGTACCCCCAACCAAAACGAAGTAAGGGATGTAACCACCGCCATCACCAAGTAACAGAATACAGCAACCTGCTACTCCACCAAAAAGTACCGCAATACTATATAGCATCGCTACAAACTTGAAAAAAAAAAAAAGAAACAAGAAGAAGAAATAACGCGATACCGCCACCATATAAAAGTAACGTAAATACTATGTTGCTGCTTTCCCGCTACCGTACCCTCCTCTAGGCAACACTTTACCGTAGGCATCTCGTTGCCGAATGTGTCTGTGTGTGTGTTTCGTCACAAAGCTAACATGCAGCATAAAGTATACCGTTACCTATACAGCCAAGATATATTATCTCGCATTGATCTTCATCTTGAGATGATGCGCACTATCCGCGAATCCCAACCTCAAACTTTTCCGTCTGTTTACTGTTTACGGACTGATCAGTTTTCCCTGTGGACTTCTTTCCCTGTGGACAGTTTTCCAAGTCGCGCAACTGCCATCGAAGCGACCACTCATCAAGTCATCGATAAGTGGCTACCAGGTGGGAAAAATGTGAAACCATATTGTTAGCTCTCGCCTAGGCCGACGCCTCCAAGAAGAATAGACAGCCTTCCGAGTGTTGCTGGCATACTGCACCACAGCTTGGCTCTCTCAGGAATTAGGAGTTACTGTTGTTACCCATACCCTTCCATTCTTCCAGTCACACGACGGCTTCTCTTTGAAGTGTTTGAATATACGGAAAACAACGTTTAATACGCTTTTTCCGGGAGTATATAAGTTCCTCAGTTAGGGTCTACCCGTGTGGGATTGCCTTCGTAATAAAGTTGATTTTCCCTAAGCATGTCAAACGGTGTTAAAGTTAATCGCCTGTGCATCGCCACAAAGCAAGTGTGCACAGAATATTAATAAGCATGTTGGCATATACTGACTCCCGAACAATATTATTGTTTCTTCATTTTGTGTGTTTTGTGTGGTTCACATACCTAGAGTGTAACGTATTTGATGTCAAAATCGGCAGTTTTAGGAAATCGTAAGCGCGCTCAGATTCCGACTCCATATCGCTGTCAGTCAATCAGCGACGTGATGTCAGCCACCCCAAAAAGAATCAGGCGATTGGCTTATCATGTTTTCGGATACGTTATCTTGAAACTTCTACGTTTTCCTAAAACCCCCTAACAACTACATCGCGTTCGGCAACCTGTGTAAACTATACGAATTCTATATTGCCAGGGATGCTTCACCTGCACGGCACAAGCATCTTGAAACAAACTCTGAAACTATACTGTTTATTAACGTACAGGCTTTCTTGCAGTAATCTGCATTTCGTCACATAGCTGTAGAAGTGCAGACTACTGCGAGAAAGCTTCTACGTTAATAAGTAGTAGCTTCAATATTTTTGTCTTTTTATCACTTGTGTTGACCGCACTCGACAAAGTTTCTACATTCCTCGATTGCTGCTCCGAACAATAAAGGTGCAAAACACAAGTTTATGTGCTATCAACACGCTCACGCTAGTTTTGCAACTGATTGTATGACGGAAACCAGCTTCGTAGCCTATATTACGCAGTATGTTATACATACCTGTGTGTGTTTCGCAAATGTGAGCTAACAAATGCACAGAATAATAAAAATTACAATCCTAAATACCAGCTCCCGTGGCATAGTGGTTAGGATGATCGCCTTCCACGCAGAGACTGGGAGGTGACACGGGATCGAATCCTGTCATCGGCTGTGCTGTCAGGTTTTCCCTGGGTTTTCCGAAGGCTTTCCAGACGAATGTCGACACAGTTCCCCCTGAAGTCGGCCCAGGACGCGTACTAACCCCCTTGTCTCCCACTCCGTCCTGCTGTCATCTGTCCATGTCTGTACGCCGCTCATAGTCGCAGTTGCTTCGCGCTGCTAACACGGAATTTAAAAAAAATATTCGACTATGCTTAGGATATGAAAGTTACTGAAATTGAGGAATATCGTCACATCAATCTGCCTGATTAGCAAGTGGCTAAAAGGAATAACAAGAGAAGAATTCTGCTTCACCATTATCTCGCTTTCTTCTTTCACTGTGTTCCACGTCCTTCATACTATGAAAAGTAGTGGCAGCGGATAAAGAGTCCGCCGCTAACCATATTCGTAGCGGAAATACTTTTTTCGTTACCAAGTTAAAGTGCAGCGCGATCGCTACTCCACTGCTGAAAAAAGCGGCGAATACGGATGCAACCTACAACACTGATGTGAGCGACGTATTCGGCCCCTCGCTCTCAACGGTAGCCTTTTGAACAACGTTCGTTGTAGTTTCACTATAGGCAAAGCAATCTTGCGTTTGAACCCTCCGTAATAAGCCTTCCCAATCCTGGATAGCTTATACAGGGTGTGTGCAGAAAAACATGACCCGCATTTAGGCACATAGCTTGTTGCCTACCTAACTAACGAACTTCCGGTGGCACACGATGGCGCATTTATGCGTGCGAAATCTGCAGAAAAATTGTGGAAGCCATACTCAGCTTAAAAAATAAACGGAACAACGAAAACGTCGGCTTCCGTGCATCAGAATAGGGCAACATGGTGGACAACAGGGTGTATGTGAAAGGGCAACACGGTGGACGTAGGAGAGTTGTGTTCAGGTACCGCTAGGGGAGCTATCGGTGCATAAATCGAAACGGCGAAACGATGTCCCACATGGATGCTCATCGGCAGTACCCCTAGCGGTGCCTGCACATAAGTCTCCTGAGACCGAAATGCACTACCATGCACTGTCATGACCCCCCTATTCTAATGCATGGAAGCCCATGTTTTCGCGCTCTGTTTATTTTTTTACACTGAGTATGGTTTCCAGGATTTTTTTGTAGCTTTCGCACGCATAAATACGCCGTCGTGCGCCACCGGAAGTTCCTCGGCTAAGTAGACAACAAGTTACATGTAAAAATGCGGGTCATGTTTTTCTGCACACACCCTGTACATGTAAAAGAGACACAAACAGAAATAAATTCCGGTGCTCAGTGTTCGTCTAGGGATTGCACTTGAACCAACTGACATGAACAGTGCTGCCATATGGGGAAGCCAGCCTGGGATTACTTGTGGGAAATGTTGCTCTGGACCTTCAGTGCCGCAGAAGGAAAGCACGATGCAGAGAAGTGGTGGAAGGAGATCAAATTAGCTACGGACTATGAAACATCAGTGATTGCCCGACAATGTCGAAGGCGCCAATAGAGAAAATAGAGGCGTTTTGTGATTATATGTGTCAAGAGAGAAACGACAACAAGATCCTTAGAACGAATTCGAACGTGCAGTAAAAAGTACACACACACAAAAAAAAAAAGCTCTCGCGCATGCATCAATTCGAAAGAGAGAACGCAGGCATGTGATATGGTGAGCTACGAAGTACATTCAAATGCACCACATCTATGTGTTATACACGTGCGGTTTAAATATTTGTTTGTATTGTACATGGATTGCTGGAATGGGAGCCCGGATAGCTCAGTCGGTAGAGCGTTAGGCTTTTAACCTAACGGTCCGGGGTTCGAGTCCCCGTTCGGGCGTGTTTTTGTCGACAGTCACTTCCATGCTTCATCGTCTTCACATTTTGCCTTCTGATCCACTGTGACCCGTTCCTAGGATGAGGAGGAGGTGTTTCCTGTTAAACAGTGCAGTAGTTGAGATTAATGGCGAAGTTCGCTGACCAATGTAGTGCAGAAGAGACTACACCGGCTTGAGGGCGGATAATACGTGTCAAATTAATCACTAAATACTGGTTTTCCCAACAGTGTTTTTTTTTTTTTTTTCATACCGCATTTCCAGGATCACGCATTTCACTCTTAATCCCCTTTGAGAAAGAAAGGAGTGTGTTTCTTCGTAGGTAACTTGGAAGTGGCGTAATAAGTTGGCGTACCGCGTGATAGTCTCATTTCGTCTTATTTCACCTTATTGTGTCAGATAAGGAGGAGCAGATCCCAGTCTGAACATCCCAAACCCCCTTTTTTTCTGTATCCCGCCAAGCATATTCAGTGACCTATAAACCCCTCGGGTACTCAGTGATTCCACAAACAAAATCACTCACATTGTGCAACAAGCTGTTTCTATACGGAATCCGCGACGCAATATCCAGAGATTCGAAAAAGAGAACCGCCGTCATAGAATCGTCCTGTTTCAAGCCACGTTCGGGCAGAACTTTCCGGCAACGGAAACGGTGATAGCAGGGGGAGCGGCTTCGTACGGTGATCTTGTTTACATGAGCCCGACACCCTCCCCGAAGGCCAACTCCTCCTGACGAGTTTATGTGCCCTGGTGACAAGAGAGGGAACGTTCGCGCAGTGACGTTTGGTTGCCAAGGCCACCAAGCTTTCATCAGCGTAGGAGAAGTACATGATAACGAGAGAGCAACGGGCGAAGGATACAGAGCGGCAGATACAGAGGGATCCGCGCACCATTGGCCAAGATGCAAGGTACTGTGCTTTATTTTGCAAACACCAGACTCGATTTTAAAGTCCTGGGCGGTGGTCAGGATAAGTGCGTGGCAACGCTACTCACAGCCTATATCACTGTCCTTTAATAGCGTTATAATTATAACGCATGCGCAAGCTTGCTAGGACAAAATTGCGAAGCTTCTCTCATGGTGTAGGGACGGTTATTTTTCTGCACAGCGTTGCAGCTGCTGCTTCCTCTCGGGAGATAAATGCAATCTCTGTCCAAGGGGTGTGTGCCTTTGGGCTACGCGCATCCCTGGGGGCTCAGAGAGCTCAAGCGAAGCTGGCTGTATCACAAAATCTACTCAGGCAAAGAAATGCAGCTATGCGAGCCCACGCATCTCATAATGTGGTGTTCACCTGTCTACATAGACTGGAAAGTGGAAAATCTAGCGATGTGGTGAACGTAGATTGAACCAAGAGCGTCACATTGGGGAGCCGTCATTATTTCGAACGGAAACAGTTTCTGTTCGAAATATGTGGATGCTGATATGAGATTATTGCTTCGATCTATATAAAAAGTTGGCTGGGTGCTTGGTCCTTCTCACCAAACGCTTTTAACTGCTTTATAGGGGCATCGTTGGAGGTAAATATTTGGCAAAACACTTTTTGAGATGCTATTAGATTTTATTGGAAGCCTTTTAACGTTTCGTGAAACTGTTCAGTTTCTTGCATGGTTACAGTACTGGTTACAGGGTTTCGGCGTGCCGCAAACACTGTCTTCCGATTACGTGATAGCGACACGTGACAGGTGACGTGTTCATTGTCACGGACGGACCAACGCGGTAGTTGGCTGTATAAGGCTATCGTTTTAATAATGGTATATTGTGTCTGCCGTGCACGTCATACACTGCCTCTGATAGATGATAGGGAAGTGCTATATCCTTAGCTGACACCATCTCACATGAAAGGAGACCTCGTGTATATACATGTTCGCGTATGATGATTTATGTTTCTTGATGTTTCTATCAGATCATTAAAGAAATCTAACGCGTGGACCTCTCAACTGATGCCAATGATGTTTTGTTGTGCGCGTGCCCGAAATGATTTGTTGTTTTGTCTCACATTCCATCGCATAAGGAGAGACGCAATAACAAACAGTGATGCCAATGATCCATCACTAAAATATTTTGTGTATACAGTGTGTAGGAGATTGCTGCTCTCTGGCTTACGAAGAGGACTTCCAAGGACAAACGCACCGCCGCCACATTATGGCGGTAAGAACATTATGGTTATTTTGAATTCTTTCACGTTTTGTGCTGTGTCTCCCGTCTTCTTCGATAATATGATAAGCAGCACGCTGGATGTCCACATGAAACGTCACCTTGAGTAGAGCAATAACTTCCTCACTACTTGCTATACACCGTTTTCCCGTGGGCGCCGCCATATTGAAAGCGCAGCGCCGTCTAGCCGGGAGAGAACGTTAAAAACTGTTTACTGCCCATGCCAGAGAGAAGGAAAGTACACGTGTGGTGTGCTTCCTCCCAGGCATCGCTTTCCTCCTTGCTGGAGTATGCTGGGTGCGAAAGCGCTGGGTGTGAGACTGGCTGGAAACGGTGTATATACCGCGTACCTTCGGTCGTGTATTATTAGTCGCTTCGTATTCATTTTAGCACGGTCAATATCTGTCTGTCCCTCCGCTTAAGGCCAATTTCACACTATCTTTTTTCTCTTCCTTATGCTTCAAAAATACCACCAAGAAGCAGTCGAGCCCCGTAGATTTCAATGGGCCCGGTTTGCCACGGTGAAAAACAAGGACCAGAACAAAAGTTGTGTGAAACTGGCCTTACGCTAAAGAAACTATAGGAACGTGTTTATAAATCGTTGTTGCATTGAATCGTAAGTAGCAGTGTCAATAGAGGCACAGAAAGCATAACCGCATAAGCCTCATAAGTAAGTCCTTCCTGTACTGCCATCATCATCGACCTTCCTCGTTGCATGTCATTTCCCTGTCTCGAGTCTCAGAAGTCGCTGTGCCATTTCTTCCCAAGTAATCTGAAACTTTGTTCGGAACAGCGTGCCTTCATCCATAGTTCACGTGTCTGGGGGCTTAATCGCTTGCACGCGTTACGAGCTAACGAGGGGCGGGGCACTCGTCGAGGAGGGCACATGATAAAACACGTGCACGGTCGCGTGATACGTGAAGGGCGTGACATATGTCACGCGTAATGTGTCATGTACCCCTCTTTTTGAATTTCCCGCCACTCGTTAGCTCGTTATGATGTGGTGTGCATCTTTTACATGCTCTGCGATTGTCTGGAAACGTGCTTTCTTCACTTGTCATTTGTTGTCACTACCTTATTATTATTGTTGTTGTTATTTATTTTTGCGGGAAATATTCACTATGCATTATGATTTCTCCACTCAGTTTCTGTATTGAGATAGCTTTCATGCAGAGTAACGACAGCAGCACAGGCTTGTACAACATACTCACAAAAAGGGTACGTATTTAAGTAAAAGGGGTTCCGACAGGTCATCCCACGTTATTCCAGAAAACGCTCAAAGAATATCAAATACCGAAGCTCATGCGGCTCTGACATCACCGCCCTTGCCGCAGCCAGTGAGGCAGTGCACGAGAAATCACGTGCTTACGGCTGCCAATGGGAATGGACGCAACTCTGAGCTCTGTGACGTCTTCGCTTTACTCGGGAGTGTGTTCGAGGGCTTGTATCTCCCTAAGAACGACACGTAGAAGAATAATTCTTTTTTACTCAGTATTCTGACGTGCAGTACAATGCGTCCATGATCTAATGAACCACATCTATCAAAGTTCCCCAATCCCTTTAGTTTAATCAGTACCCGAAGAAAAAGTAGTAACTGAGTAGAGTACTAAACACCCAATCTTGAAAAGCATATACGACAGAGTGTTGAATACTCCTGAAGTAACTCGTTACTTTCAAGATGCTTTGACATCACAGTTGGAATTTGCTATCAAAGAAATACGAAGAGCGCGAAGTTGAAAATGGCATTAGCAAAAAAGCGTTACTAGCTCGCAGGAAGAACCAGTTTCAAAATCACTATCCGAGAGCATGCCTCGATTTTTTTTAAACGCATTACCCCCAATACTGAGCAACAGGCGCTCTACAGATGCGAACAAATGACATAATTTACGGTCGCTTTTCCCTTATCGTTTCCTTAACCTCATAGAGAGTTATTAATATCTTACATGCCCTCTCTCGCTACGGCTTTCGGCACGGGTCTTCTATCCTGCCTGATGGGGGGTCTCAATGGTTTACTCGCACACCCTTCAGGACAAAACATCGCCTCATGCACGCTCCCAGACCCGAGGCGCTGCACACTACTCCTTGCCAAGAGGGACGTGGATGTCCCGAATATCTCGGAGGCTAAAGCATATACAGCATAAGGCGCATCGCCGAGATAAAAGAGAACCTTGCGCTCGACCTCTATGTCACGCACAGAGAAATATCTTCAAAGTATATTGGAAGATGAGTCGAAGTTGTTGAAGTAAGTTTTGAAGTTAGATTACCAAGTACTGACCTTTGAAAGTATTTGCAAGATACCAACCTATTCGCAAAGTATTTAAGTTACGTATACTTAAATGCCCTACTCAAGTTACTGTACAAGTCTGTAGCAGCACCACCATGGACTGAAGAAACACTTTACAGAAACAACGGAATCAGATCGAAATGAATTGTTAAATGCTAATGGGATCTCTGCGGCTCTGTGCTTCTTCAAATAACAACTGTGTGCGAATGCCAGAATGCACATAAATGTGTATGGCACGTAGTTAGGCAATTTTGAATACAAGAAAAATAATGTTGCGTTGTGGCACTCGTGCAGTAATTGAGGTGACTGAATTCGGTCATACCGTCATACGGTCATACCGTCGTCATACAGTCCCGTATAAACCCTTATATATGTAAACGTAGAACGGTAGAAAATCCAGCGAACTGGTGAGGAAATGTTAAGGGAAGGGCCTCTGTTCGAAATATATGTTGGCGGCACGTCCTTAGGGTCTTTCCTTAACAATATACAGGGTGTCCCAGCTAACTGCGAACGTATTTAAAAAAATATATATCTAACACTTTTTCCAAGGTGAAATCAATTGCAATACACCATATGCTGAAGGGCAGTCCTTAGAAGGGCATTAGCAAAGTCCTAAGGCAATGTCTTAATTAACTTTCATTAATTAACTTTTTAATTATAAAAGCTACGGAGTTGTCCCAATGAGAACATCTGTTCCTTTCGGTCACCTGATATCGTAGCCGTTTTCAGAACAAAAATCCGTGTATTTGAGTCCATTCCTCAGTCTTGGCTCTTATGTACTTGTGTGACGTTACGTCACCGAGTGGGACGCCTGCCTGTAGATAGCAGCATGCTGGGTGCTCGTTTAGGCCGACTTCACGGGGAATTGCCTATTATTATATCTGAAAGCTTCGGATGGAAACCCGGAAAACGACTCCTATAGGTATCCAGTATCCAAATCATCTCCCGCACTGAGTGCGGGGAGCGGCTACGCGGTCTGCTCAATTATGGGAGCATAAGGTGGGACGAAGTCGGTTGTCATTATCCGCCGTCTGGCACCCAGTCACTTGTTGTAACCCACGTGGTCTTTACAGCTGAAGTGGTTCGTAGTGGCCGATCCTGGTCCGTACAGTTCTGCGCGTGCACGGCGTATAGCCGTTGGTTGGTTGGTTTTAAGGAAAAAATGAAATAGCCGTGAAATATGGCCTGTAACTTACTTCTGTAGTGTGTGAACTGTAGTGTGTTACTTCTGTGTGTAGTGTAGTGTGTAGTGTGTTGATGTGCTGCACCCTCTAGTGCTCGCTTCCAGCTGTGCGTATGTATTGTAGCTGTATGTAGACATGCTATTCGATGTCACTGGTACAGTGCTAGACAAAAGTTCCCGGAACACAGAGGGACGTCATTGGAAGTTCCTGGATTACTCCGATCCCACTAAGGTCAACATGAACGCATCTAGTGACCTCAACTGGTCCATAGAGGGAGACAATGACGACACTTCCGTATCCGTGAAATTTGTGTCCAGCAATGTACCTTCCATTTATTGTACGTCGTTCCAGCTCATCCTTACGAAAATTCGCACGTACGCATTCCTGGAGCCGAATGACTGGAGTACATAAGTCCGTCAGTGCGCAGTGTTTAAAGAATGGAACGATGTGGTTATGCGCAGTGGGCGTTCGAACGATTACGTCTGACCTGGCAGAAATGGACGACGAGGAGAACGTTCCCAAGCCAGTTATCCGAGATGTCTACAAGATGAACGAAAGCACTGTTTGCGTCACATTCACTGACAACACCAAGTGGAACTTCAACAGCTTATGGGTGAGCCAGGAAAGCGTTCACTAATAGCTTTTGCGGGACACTTGAGACACGAGTGACGTGTGCGACCACAATACCTACACAGTAAACACTTTTTAACACTTTTTTTGGCTTGTCCCATGTCGCACACACTTTTGTTGTCGCCTATACACCGGAATGAAGGGTGTTTTCTAAAACGCCCTTTAATTAGGTGTATTCCTTATAAAGCACTCTTATAATGGGTGTTTAAAAACAAAAACACCGTTAAAAGGGAGTATTCTATTGAAAACGCCTTTTCGGATGGAATTGTGATCTGGCAAATCCCGCGGCAGCATGCCGAGACATACAGTTCGACGTTCTTGCTTCTATGACAGGCACAACCCTGAACACAGCACCCTGAACACCGCAGACTTTCAGCCGTAGTTTCATCGTACAGCCTAAACCAGCGCAATGCGTTACAGGCACGCCTCGTTAACATGGTAACCCTGTGGGGCCAGCGTGAGTGTTAAAGATTTTAGAAAAAAGCTTCCCGGGAAGAGCACCACAAAGGGTACTGCCCGACGACAGTTGCCAAAGTAGCCTATACTGAAGTATGGGATGGATCATATACTGAAATACAATATGTTGGGGCACGTTCGTCAGGTGTAGTGGGGCAGAAAACGTTTGGAACGGTGACGAGAATTCATTTTTGCAACTAACACGTACGCCTGCAACAAGTCATAGATACCAGCCAAATTCCTAGCATCCTTCCCTGTCAAATACTGTGCTTTTAGCTCAGGTTATCGTCTATATTGTGATTACTTGCTGAGCGGAGCTCTGAAACCAGCATAATTTTTCTTTCGCGAACTAAAACACAATGTTTTACATCATATTACCAGTTCCAATGGCGTGTAAAAAAGGTGTATTGGACGTAAACACCTCTTTCAACACCTCACTTTACACCCTTAATAATTGACATTGGATAAAATGTGGTGCAGGTTTATATTACACGTTTAGTAATGCTTTTCTTGCACCCTTTGTTTCAGCCTGCGGGATAGAAAAGGATGCTTTTATTGCACTTGTTTGGAGCGAATAAAGGTGTAAAATGATTTGCTGTGTATATGCTATCATTTGCTGTATACTTGTCGCGCAGGAGACTATTTGTCTGGCCCAGGGCGTAACGCTTGCCCGTTATGAGGCGAAGACCCCACGTAGAGCTGCGGAGTCAGATAGTTGAAACGACGAAGCAAGAGACGCATTTGAGACCAAGCACATCTTATTGTAAAGAAAAGGGTCATTCGTTAGTGCAAAGCACCATGACACATTTTGGTCTTTAGGAGATAAGAAAGATTTGACTTTCTGCAGTATGGGAGGGGATAAGTGGTGAAGAAATCAGAATAACAAGAAAACTCTTTCACAGCAAGTTGTTTGGCCCCCGGTCCCTCGAGGTCACACTTATTTCCGTATTTATTTACCCTTATTGGCACATGCAGCTCGTCGCGGGCTCAACTTCGATTTCGTCACTCGTTATCCCGTCCCATGCTACAGCGAATCAAACTTTCCTTACTTTCTAGATCTTAGATGAATCAGCTACACGGACACAACACTCTCTCGAAATAATTATAATATTCCCCCATGTACCGCTGTGTCTTGCTTGAACATTCTAGCGTGCCCTTCTATGCAGCATGATTCCGGACAATAAGTTTGCGCCATGACAGGGAGAGACTATACATAACCTTCTTGTTTGTAGCTGCGGGATAGCTGCACTTGTCCGTCGTGCGTTCATCCCGTGACGCAACAGAAGATGGTGAGCAGCGTTAAGATCGACCCCAACATCCAGCCCATCTCCTGGAATGTGGAGGACGGAGAAAAATTGGAAGTTGTCTGGCCACAGAGCGGCAAATTACCTCCACATTCGAGCACTTACAGCTGTGACTGGTACGTCTCACGTACACTTCTCTACTTCACATAATTTTTGCTGCTGTGATACTGTTTTCGTGTTGGCAGAATACAGTATTAGTGCTAAGCGAACAAGCTAGGAAAGCGAAGCACAAATAGGCTGACTCGCCTTACGTGTAAAGCTACTCCCAATTGTTAAGAGCAGGGCGGCTAACGGCGTGCTCATAAATAACGAAGAAGAAACGCGTCAGTTTGGCATCACTTCTGTACAGACCGACCTAGAAGTGTAAATGTCTACATAGATGCCAGGCAGCTCTGTGTAAAGCATGGTGAACGTAACAAGCGTTGCATTCTACATACATAGTGATACTTTTCACATTGTGCAGGTTGTACAACTTTGGCAAAATCCTCGAAGCCAAAGCCGGAGAGGGAGAGGAGGTACCAGACGCCTTTTACACAAATACAAAGTCATCAACAATCCTGTGGCACAAGGAGGAAATAGATGAAAACCCACCCGAGTTGGACTTCGAGACATTCATGAACGATCGTGCCGGGCTAAAGCAGATGGTCAAGAACGTTGTGAAGTATGGCATATCTGTTTTGCATGGTGAGATTTCACGCTACTCCTGCATATATACGTTTTAGCTTAGCTTAGTGCTAAAGTTGTACAAATCAGAACGTACAGCAGACTCGCCGTCCCTAACCCCTACCACGGTCCTTAAGGAAATTCTTGGGACACTCCTATGGAGCCACGCCTGCAAGAGGCTTGGGACAAACGGATAAAGTTCTATCCGCTCCCTCACGGGTACGTGTACCAAGGTTAGCAATAGGACCGCGAGTCGAATTCCTTGACCTTGACTTCTTTGCACACGAAGACCCAGCGTCGTCGTGTACGCCCGCACCTAGACCAACAATTATAGCATATAGGTCTGTCTATTAATCGCCGAGGGTCACACTGCTTCGCTGAAATCAGTCATCCTTCCCCGGCTCCTGAGCTGCCTACTTGCAACTCGTATCTCTCATCGCACCCGCAATCACTACACACCACACCACAGGCATTCTTCTGGACTGATGCCAAGATTGCCCTGCATTGGGTGTAGAGCGAGCTTATCAAATAGCCACAGTTCATCGCGGAATGTGTGTCAGAAATTAGGTGCTCACAAGCATGGAACAATGTAGCCACAGCCATGGCAAGGCCAACTTGGCGAATCTACGAACGAGACGAATGTTCGTAGATGGCCCTATCCACAAGAATCTGTATTGAAAACGGCCACCATAGCTATCGCAATAACAGAGCACATTAACCTGTCAGACTGCCGACACAGCAGTACCTGAGGCGCCCGTGGGGGAGGGATAGTGCCCCTAATCTCTGGTTCGTGAACTCCCCGTAACGGCATAAGAGTCAAGGGTTTTTAAACGAACTTTTCCGAAATTTTTGGAATGAGTCCATGGGTGTGGGACGATAATGAGAAGCCTTGAAGGTGCTTTTGACGCCGTGAATGCAGTGAGTGATTGGCATTCGAGACGATGTTCGCCTTGCCTTGCCGTATAACTCAACTACAAAAACTGCATCTATGTTGTTGTCATAACATTTTTTTAATAAAAAATCTGTAAGAGGTAAAAATGGGCACCCTCTGCATTGGTACATACTAATTTGAACTGTACTCTGCATATGAGTATTTTCTCAACCATTGATAAAAGAAAGGTGAAATTTATTTTATAATTCAATTCAGTTCCTGTTTTTCCTTTGAGTCATTGCTGTGAACTCGAGCTGGACAGACCTGTCCTGATTGAATATCTTGGACAGGATATTGGATCGTGATGTTGCAGTGTTGTAACCGAAGAACGTTGTACAGAGTGCTGCATTGATGCAGGAGTTCCAGCCCACGAAGAAGAGTTACAGAAGGTTGCCAACAGAATGGGCTACATCCGGGAAACAGGACTTGGCCGTATCTTCGATGCTACGTGCAAGCCAGATGCGCACAGAGGATCACGTTTCATGCAGCATACTGAACTGCCAGACAGAGATAGTGCACCAGGTCAGACTTGAAATTAGGCATATCCAGATGATGACATTTAGAAAATCCTGCAGCATACATGAGGAACTCGGTATGGAAAAGGTGACAGAATGACAAACTTCGCGTAGTTGTTCCTCCTCGCACAATGAAGATACACCATAACGAAAAACAGCGCTTTTGCTGCTAGTTATACAAATATCACTACCTCGGGAACTTTGATTGTTGGTTTTCTGGGGAGTTTTGCACCAAATGCTTTGATCTCAAATTAGGACCTTAAAGCGAGCTTGTCTCGGGCAGATGTCTTTTCAGCAAATCAATGCACAGAATGATATCATTCGGAATGATGGTTGGCTAGGAGCGTGCCATGTGGTGGAGTTCTGTTTTAACAGTGTAGGGTATCATCTGCGATGCGCATCAACGTGAACTGAAATGACAGTCACATGCTGCTGTCACGCCTGTATTGTGTACGACGTCGTTGGTTTACTTCTTTGTTTAGGCGATTGCGCTCTTATATGTCTTGGTTTTGCAGTGTTGTGTTGAAGCGATGATCTGCAGTTTTGTACTGTCAACCCAACCTTGCCTGAATGAACAGCGTGCATGATTGGGTGTTCTCTCAGGTGTAAAGCTTCTCCTGTGCCTGTCAGCCAACGTGCCAAAACCAACTCTTGAAGGAACACCAGACCGTGGCAAGACTTTCTTTGTTGACGGATTCTATGTCGCTCAGTGGATGAAGTACAACCACCCAGAGTATTTTAGGCTTCTCGTCACAACACCTGTCACTTTCTCGTACTACGACTCCCGCCGCAAGGTAAGGGATGGATAAACGAATATAACTTATCCAAACACAACTATATTTCTCAAAACTGCGATGCGTACGTTTGTGTCAACATTTCAAAGGTAGTGTAGCGTAGGCAAATGTTTTTGAAAACATGCGTACTCTGTCTGCAGTTGGCTTTAGTTCATGAGTTCGTGAGGATGGCGTTGAGACACAGCAGATAAGAGGGCCGTTCCTCTGGTCACGCAAACTATGCTCCGTGGGTGGGAACACAGACTGTTGCACTACACATCCAGCTCTCTAGCTTTGTTTGTCTACTAGCTCACAGTTTAGCGAAACATAGTAATAATTATTGGCTTTACCTTGCGAGACAACTGTGATGATGAGCGACGCCACAGTAATCGGCCTGTGGATTAATCTTGCCCACCTGGGGGTTCTTCAGGGTGCGCTGAAATCTCAACATACGTACGTATTTAACGTCCGTCGCTTGTCAAGGCAACTTGTACACTGTGCCTTGACCTTGCCCTGTACCTTGTGCCACCAAGTTGATGGCTTCCCCGGCCGGGTCGAACCCGCAACCAGTAGGCGAACACGTTAGCAATTCAGCCACCGAGGCCGGCAGTAGAGAAACAAACAGTGGCAGCTGATACTTCCTCGCCACACAGTGTTTCATACTCCTGGCCTGTTGCAGGCACATATCTTTCTACTTTTTGTTTTGTTAGTGTATAGTGTGAGTGTTACCTTTGCCCTTCCCTGTAAAGGCGGGAAGTGAGATACAGCAGAAGCACCAGGGAACAATGTCCGTTACAAGCGTGCAATTTTCTGCCGTTATTTTCTTTCAGGTTTGGCTTCGTGATACCTTCCCAATCATTCGCACCAACAGATACGGGAAGGTTACCAAGATTCATTACAGCACGTTCTCCATGCGTCCACCACTGCTGTCACCGAGCGAGGCAACCAAGTTTTACGAGGCATATGGGTAAGAGTTCTTGATATCCGTAAACAACGTAGTCCGCAACGTATAATCTAATGTCGCAGAGGTGAAGATAACTGAACAATGTCACCAAATGGTTAGACCGGTGTCATACAAACCGCACATGTGCAATAGCTCACGCACATACATACTTATTTCGACATCTAAAAAGAGAGTGAGAGAGAGAATCGACGAGTTTAACACTTCAATAATTCAACTATCTGTGGGATCCAGAACGTGTATTTACTAAATCGTTACCAGCAGGAAGCCAAGCTTCGTTAGCATAGAAGCAAAAGCCAAACAAACAAAAATTTAAGGACACGTCTGATGATAATCCCGCGGTGGTGGTGGTGGTGGTGGTGGTGGTGATAGGGCTTGCCGTTGTCGGCCTCACGTAGATAATCCCGCGGTACACTGGCTGGTAGGTGCTGTAGGTATTGCGCTGCCTATCACAAGGACAATGAAAGTGAAGTAGAAGGATCAAGCGACCTTGGGTAGAACGAGGACCCGTGCACACGAAATAAAAGAGAAGAAAGTTTTTCGAGAGCCGCGGAGCACATCGGTCACACAGATGTCTCTGTTGACAAACCTTACGTGTCATACACACTACTATTCCCATTATTATTATACAGAAATTCGTTTCGTTATGGGGAGCTAGAAAAACAACTGCGCCATAGTTTCGTCTCTATATCCTACAGACACCGAACAATGGTGGAGCCCTTTACAAATAATGGTACTGTGATGTTACACCTAAGGTTTGTCTACGCAGTGTGGCGACATGTTGCACGTACCGCAGGGTACGTGCGGGGACTGCGGATAATTTCGACCACCTGGGCGTTTTGACGTGCGCCAGAAATCTCTGACACACGGTGCTGGAAGCAATGTTTACCTCCCCCATATTGCTACCGATCTCGGCCGGAATCGAACCCGCGATCTTGAGCTCAGCAAGCCACAGCGTTACCGATTGAGCTACCGAGGACGGCGTAACTAATGATGTTACACTCAAGACTAGACGAGCATACTGTACGGCAACAGATTGGCCATTGCTTTTTACTCGTTCCATCCTGCCCACCTGCTATTTGCACTGTCCAGGTACTACATTCCTTCAGAGCAAGAAAAACTATATCAAGTATGCATTTACTTCACAACATTAGTCATAACGTTAGTGTCACAGTTTAGGTTTCGGTTTTGCTGAAACTGGGATTTAACAGAGGCGAACGCAAAGTTCGGAAAAGGCGGCAGCAGAATTCCCTTGAAACGTGCGAAAACTCTTTAATTATGGTGCCAAGCCCTACTTGTTTCCCTTCTTCGACCTGAAAGGTCGCGTTCGACAAAATCGCCTCCGAGACATGCACTCTGATCAGTGACACACCCCCAACCTCCACAAGAGGCTAGTTTACACATTAGCTTTCCTCCTCTCCCCTCCCCAATTATGCGCTTCGACAATGAACGTGCCCCCTCCACTTTCCTAAGCGCAGGTCTCGATCCGCCCCTGACTCTGATGGGTCGAATCAACAATATTATGGACAATTTTAGTTCAAAGAGTGATATTAAACGGTAGGAGCAACTTATTTATTTACACATGGTAACAAGACTTTCGTGCACAAGACTGCACTTCTTCAGGTTACAAAAATATGAACATGGTACAGGAACACAGTTGACGAAAGAATTTTCGTATGAGAGGGTAACACCCTCTACGTTGACCCTCTACGGTTACCCTCTCATACGAAAACTCCTTCGTCAACTGTATATATGTTCCTGTACCATGTTCATATTTTTGTAACCTGAAGAAGTGCAGTCTCATGCACGAAAGTCTTGTTACCATGTGTGAATAAATAAGTTGCTCCTGCCGTTTAATATCACTCTTTGAACTAATCATCACCGGTAACTTGACATCGCCTATTTCTCTGTCGTCGTACAATTTTAGTTTCATATAAAAACTATCTAAAATGTAAGACGGTATGATTCTTATATTAAGTACTCCATGTGGCAATGTTGTCTATTCTGTGGGCCCTTCGGAGATCCGCAAAGAATGCCCCTTCGCCTTTCGAACTCCTTCGGACCGGCCATTCTCTCAGCGCATGCGTATTACGATAATACTGGGACTGAGTCCGTGGAGCTAGCTCCTAGGAGGGGAGTTGTGTCCGGGACGCATCTTTGAAGGCCCTGGGTGCATCAGGGTTAACACTTAGATGTGCTGCGGTTGGCATGTGGCCTGGAGGATGTACTCACTCCAAACAGGAGATGACATTTCAAAATTCCACTTTATTTGTCGAAACATCATAGTCTAAACATGGGCCCTGTGCAAAAATTTACGAAATCCCAATAGGCGCAAAGCATTAAAATTCATTTGTCCAGGGTGCAGATATTTATACCCTGTTAGTGCCTTTCATGTTTCCAGCGGTTAATTGCGTGGTGTTCTTCCGTGTTAGACGATGCCATCTTAAAATGTTTCTTCTGTTTCTCTGTTAATTGGCATAAACGCAACTTCCCACTGCAAGGCTGCCTTCCAGCACAGCAAGTCAGCATAGCAGCGGAGCACGCAGGCGGATCGGGTGACCACGAATTCTGCGGACGTTCAGGCCGAGGAGCACTCGACCCACCGCTGATAGGCAGTCACTCCGCCGCAGATGCGAATTGAGCATAACCCCATAACTGAAAAGTTGCAGGCGACAGCAGAAACATTTTCTAATGGGGCCTTAGTTCTCAATATGGTCTGTTGGTTTTGCAGAATGTTTACAAAGCGAATGGAACAGGAATCCTCCCAATACTCGTTCTACATGGCACCGGGTGATCTTGTGGCTTTCAACAATAGGAGGATCCTCCACGGAATGAAGGAGCAAGACCCAAACCAACCGGACATGTAAGATTTCTCACCTCAAGCTTTCCGTGTTAGTGGTCTATGCAGCGCATACAAACGGACGTGTTTAGACAATGTGGAGTTAAATGCAAGTTTCTTTTATATATATATATATATAGCGTTCGACGCAATGTGGTATTATTTCAGTCAGGTAGATGAATCTGTCTCTCAGAACATGTACAGTCTTTGAATGCTCCACGATTTAAATTGAATGTAAATGCTGTTCGTTTCATTAGAATTCAGAGAACGGCCAAGCGAAATATTTGAAAGATACGAGCCTCGTGCGAGCACGTCGATTTTAAACGCTAAGATAAAATAACCTACACGGCAAGCACGCGTCGAGGCGAGGGCAGACTTTATCCCACAATGCGAGACGTAGTTTTTATATATTCTAGTCGTACTCCTTTCTCGCTGTATCTTCCTAAGCAGACCTGCTATTGTTTCTTATCTATGCCTAACTTTGGCTACTTCAACAGTAGGGGACAGCCTATAATGTCGGCAATTTTACAACTTTATAAAATTCGGTTTAATATGCCACTTGTACTCAGGCTAGAAAGTAAGCTCAACTCAGAAAGGCGAAGTCCATACTGTTGCTGAAGCAGGATGATGACCCCGAAGAAGTGGAGTCGGAATACTTTTCCGTGGGACGCGACTAGTGTCTTGAATGAAAATTTCTTTCAGATAAGAGGAAACACCCTGTATATACAACGGCAATATATCGTTGTATCGTTCCATAGCCAGCTGGTCGTCGTGTGTGCCGTGTGCATGTGTCACCTTTCAACACCATTTACAGTTCTCCGACTATAGTTCACTGAGTGTTAGTTATAGTTCACTGATGATTCAGCAGGTGTCAACGGGCATCATCTTCTAAGATGCCCGCTGTCGCGCCTTTCCTTTTGCATTTTCATTTTCCGCCATACCCAACTCGCCAAGAAGCTCCTGTATCCTTTCCCAGGTTGCCGAAAGGGGTTAACTTTCCCACTCAGAGATAGTCCGCTTAGCTGCATTCGGCGAACTGGGGTTCGGTAGACTGGGGTGCGACCGGATATTACGGGATAACAAACTTGTTTTCATGCGCAGCGTAACATCCCCAGCATAGCATGAACTTCAATAAGAACCGGCATCCTACTTGGCTCATTTCTTGTTCTTTTCTCTTTTTCAGAATTCTAAGGGGCTGCTACATGGATATGGACGAGATCTCGTCGTTGTTCGAGAAAATGCGACGAGATGACGACTTTTAAGGTGAATTTACGCTTGTGCGTCCACGTCTTTCCAACTCACTGATGAGCGGCCACCTATTCTGTACATAGAAGCATGATGTATATTTACGATCTTGTATCGGTAAATTTTTATGGGTTTATAAAAACGTTCTTAAGAATACGAGTACGAGTATTTATGCACACATGCACAATGCGGATACGTCAGCAGCTCAGCGTCCAGTCCGCAACTAACAAACTCGAGGCTATATGGGCAACACAAGAAACGCACACGAGCTTTGGGGAAACTGATGACTGCTTAAATTTGTTGTCTACGTGTGCTTCTCAACTGTGTTTCAGACCTGGTCGATGTGCGTATTTCTTGTCGTCGCTAGTCTCGGGTGTTTTCGTCTATGCCATCGATTTGCTCGCTTCTTCACCATTCTTTCAGCGTTCAAATTTACGACGTCAGCAACTTCATCAGCAAACTTCTAAAAAAAAAAAAGGACTACGCAATGCCTCTACTGGTAACAGCGATCCCAAGCCTGACGTCTACGCCATTTTGATATCATGCAAACGCTAACGACCGTTTCGAAGACTGACAGCCCACTGTAATAGTCGCGAATGGGGCTCAACGCCATTAATCCAGTCTTCGAGGATGTGCGTTGGACTTGCACGAAACTGAAGGCAGGAAGTTAAAGGTACTGTAAAGCAGTAGACAAGCATGATATGTCGGTGATGTGACTAGAGACTTTGTTGCTTCTAAATATTATCACGAAGCGAAATGGGTCGGCGAGTCGTCGAATAAACAGCGAACGGTTTATTAGACTACTTTGTAGCAAAACACAAGAGTGATAGCTCTCTGAACACAACTGAGTCCCAAGAATGAATGCTCCAGCTTGGAGCACACAAGCATTTAAGCGTCGCGTCGAAAAGTCTAGAAACAGCACGTGCGTTTGCTAGAGAGCAGGCGATGTGTCTGGAAGCTTCTTGCTTCCTCTTCAGCATGCGCCGGGATGAGATGTACCGTTTCGTGCTTGCCCTGGAAGTTTCGCGATGATGATTCGTGGCAATATCATATGCGGAACCATACGACCGACAACGCGCTATACATATTTTTAATTTGCCATGTAAAATGCGGCGTAGTGGAGCGGTGCGACGTCTGGTGTCAAACAACCCCCTGTACAGCTTGCAACACTGAAAATTGGTATTACACACTATTACATTATAACTTCGTTATTTTAGTAACCATATTATTAGTTTCCCTGTTTACCTATGCATTCTGAAACCCCTGCTAACAGTGTTTTTTGCAAAGTAACCCAGCGCTGGCCGCTTTTCGATGGAGGCTCTCTCTACTTCTCTGCTGCGCCTGCGCGCTCCTTCTGTTCGCGGCCTCTTTCGAACGAACAAACTATCTCTGTGAACCTCTGTGAACATACAAGTCTCGACGCTGTCTGGCTTGTTGGACGTCTGAGACATTCTTTTTTCAACGGCTCAGCATTTCATTTCAGTTCGCTTATCCGTTTATCCCCAGATGTGGATCGTTGTGTGGATTGCAAGGGTGGATTTTATGGTGGATTGTGGTGGGTTGTTATGTCGGGCCCAGTGTTATACGCATGCAATGTGGTTGCCGCCGTATGTGGCAGGAGTACGGATTCCTTTCGAATACCTAGTACAGTGTTGCCCGTAATCTTTAATTGTGATTTTCTAATTAATTGCACTGTCAATTGGAATGAAACTTGCGCAGTTTTTGTCCTGGTGGCTTGGACTATCGAATAGCCGCACTAAATGACATTTGATCGGTGCTGCTTTACAGTACCTTTAAAAGAATCAGAGATCTGGACTGCCGTCTTCCGGGATAAACTCGACATTACAATGTTTGTTCCACAACCGCGTAAGCCACGCTAACCTTCGATCTCAAAGTTCTTTACATCTATACCTGTATACAAGGCTTCAAAAGGAAAGCACCATCTTACCGACCCTGACATGGTGGATTGCCTTATTGACGGTGTGGCCGACCCGGGACACGCAAACACGTTGTCTCTACATTTTTACGTTTTAAGAAAAATGTTCCCTGAACCGACCTGTTAGGTGCACTATACAAAGAGACAGTTTACATACACAGCTCCAAAAGGTCCCTCTGCCTGCTAAATTAAGCAAGGCGCAGCACTCAAACGCTTCGAGGCATCTCGAAGCCATCACCACCCATGAACTCAAAGTGCTTCAACATTGGGTGGTGGTGATGTCGTGAGCTGTTTGCAACATTAGACATCGTGTGGGACTGTCGCGTTCATCCCGGTCGATGTCGAAACTCTTGTGCCCTTTTATTCTTCGTTTGTCACCGACAATAACGCCGAAAATTCGACGCGAGAAAGTGGAGCAGTTTCTGTCTTGGCCGTACCAACAGGTAGGGGCCGTGCACCCCCTGGTGTTTCAAAGTCACTTGTGATAACTGTGCACTCTCGAGTCATATAGGTCGTCATGATGATTCTCAGATGTCATAATAATGTGAACCTCCGAACAGCCGCACGGAGTGCAGCGTCCGTCTACAGGAAAAGAGGTTTGTGGGTGGGGGTTTGCACGCTTTGCCCCCCGCCCCCTTAAAACACTTTGCCTCCCTTTGAAAAAAAAATCCTGGGGACGGCCATGGCTTATGTGCAATTTGAGGTAATGCATGGCAAGAGCAGAAGACGGATGTTGAGAGTATTCCGGAATTCCCTCTCTGGAAATCGGAGAAAACGTCACTCGAACAAGGCCAATGAGTGGGTGGGGTAATGGCAGGATAGGCTCGCCGTTGTTGGCCACACAGAAGTGGGCGTCATCACGACTATAGCAAAACAAACAAACAAAAAATAACACAAAGGACGGACGGACGGACGGACGGATGAAGGATAGAGGAGGATGAAGGATGGGGATGTGGTGAGGGTGCACGAGTTCGTCGGGGAGAGCAAAGTATTAGATGGGTCGTTGAGCAAGGCCTGCCTTCTGCACAAAGAGAATGAGGTTTCTTGCTTTGGCGGAACGTTCGGCAGAAGAACCACCGGGGTAGAGTGGCACTGAATGGGCGCCCTTGGCGCGGACAAATCCAATCAGGGAGCGACCGAAGGGCCTTTGGTGGCTGCGGAGAGTCTGTGATCGCCTTGGTGAATGTTACTTCTATGTTAGCGTCGGACGTGTTCGTACAGCCAGGTGCGTAACGTCGTGTTCCACGTGACATGGTCGCGTGACAACTGACATAGGTTACCGAATGTCGGCGTATATACCGATGACTTTTCACAAGTATATCGTGGTGCGATCGTGAAGCAGGCAAGCTCGGAGACAATCGCCTGCGTTGCTCTCCCATTCGTGTGCCTGGCTTACGTCATCATAATCTTACTACCGCTGGGGCTTCCATAGCTGCAGAGGGAGTGCGAATCTTTAAAGCTCGTTTATTTAACGTGTATAAGCTGTTTCCGGATGAGAAAGGTGGCCAAGTAGACTGTGAAGCGCGGTTCCGGACATTACCGTATCGGTCTCATACGCACGTTACCGCATGCAGTAGTCACTTTAAAGGTGCCAAGAGGACACAGGTATGCCGCCCATATCCTGATGATCTATTGATCCCTATATGTGCACATACCACAGACCACCGCACGAAGGCTATTGAAATCCTTTCTGCATTTAGCCCTTTTGCACGTTCAGTGCACTTGTACATTTTGCATATTAATCGAAGCAAACGCAAGTGTCGAAGTTCAAAGAAAAGGAGAGCCTTCGACTGTAACACCAACCATGTACGCTAGGAGCTTCAACATTGGATACCGTGCAACGGTCGTAGTAAGGCACACGTATCCCAGCAACATCCTGATAATATCTTAATCTGAATATTTCGACAGCGAGGCTGTCACACACAGACAAACATAGCCCGATTGAAATTGATATTCTGAGGCTGGAACACAGAAGAAAGGACAGGCACACACAGACAGACAGACACATCAATTTCCATCGTGTTCAACAGATGCCGCTTGCGTCGACCCGTCGTATGAATGCATGTGAGAGTGAAAGTGGAATGAGTGCATGAGTGGGTGTGGTTTGTCCCTTCACATGACGCAACCTTGGAAGTATCTGGAGAGGCGTTTTAGCTTAGCTCAATTGGTAGAGCCCTGGACCGGCAATCCAGAAAATGTGTGTTCGAGTCCTGCAGCTGGTTAACCTTTTCAGTGACTTCCTTCTTTTTCTAAACAGAGCCCGTTGACACACTTTGCACTTTAAAAGAACTACGCCGTCTTGCACCTTGCGTATCGCACAAATATCCCAAAAACGTTCATTACAGATATTTGGAATGTTCGCGCGACACTAACGAGTGCACACATTTCATTTATATGGCACACTTTCTGTTAACAAGTAATGCGCCTGGTGCACTAATCAATACAGAGAAGGAGTCAATCATGTTGGTTCAATGGATCACAATGTCCTGTTCACGTGTAGATATTGTCAGGCAAAGCGATAACGACGAGGGGAGCGAATATTATTTTAATGCGCGAACTTCTGCTGCTAAAAGAATGTACAACGAAGGCAGTAAGCCACGAGATGCTCGCGACAAGTCTGCACGTCCCCAGCAGGAGAGACTGAACAAAACAAAAACTACGCCCGAGAGGGGTGTTACTTATATCCGGTTAACATGTTTATTTCCTTTCCTAGAATCGTCCTGGAGGGCGATTAGGTGATATGGGGTGCACAAGCTCCACAAGAAAAAGGAGCACTGGTAGCAGTCAGTCCAAATTGTCGCCAATGCGGTGAGCCAGAAACGGAGGAACACATTATAATGGTGTGTCCGTCTACATCGGACACCAGACGGGAACTCCAAAAACCAGTGCAGCACCCTGGAACATCAGAGCTACGCATTGAGGGGAGATCGTCCATCCACGCGGCAACCTCCAGTGCCGCAAATCCGTACATAAAGCCCTGCTGAAGTTTCTGAAGGCGGTGGACCCTCACGGTCAGTTGTAGTGCAGGGAACTGTAGAATCAGGCGTGTGAGCCTTCCTCTTCACCTACCCCCCCCCCTTCCCCCAACCCCTTTCATACCATCCCCATCCAACGTGCCGCCAATCTAGGCAGGCAGACAGATCGAAACCCCCTGATAGCAGCAGTGTGTACCGTAAGCTAGTAGACATAACATGGCCCGTGGTAATATACAATTAACGATGTACTACGTAAGGTATATTAGTTTAACCAGCATTACTGAAACGAGAAGTTTCACATGCATCAGCAAAGTAACTGTGGTGGGCTTTCGTTGTACTCAGATGCCAGCGACAACATTCAAAGAATACCAAAGAAGGTAAGTAACATACTGTGCCACACATGAACATAGTCTAAATAGAAGGTCTCATATTACCATGCGTGATGTCTACGTCGTCGCGATAGCGAATAATTTCGACTTCTGTAATCACAGGAAAGGAAAGCATTGTGGAACTTCACTTCTACCGTAGATAGTCGTAGCTGACCGGCCGTCTGTGAAAACGAATTCATTCCAAACAGTACGTACTTCACTCTACTACATAACTGAAGTGAGTACATGAACTTTGAGAGACCAACGGCTTCTAAAGAATGATCAAAGAATGATGTAATGGTAGTGTTTTATTACACATAAGGTTTGAACGAATGATGCGATGTTTCACCTCAGATAACAAAAGCTCCGCTTTGTGCGTAAGTGACGGCACATATACTATAGAGAGTTTTAGCATACCGTTGATAAGGTTATCGTGTCTATCGGAACCAATCGTATAGTCATCCGTGACTCAGAATCTTATCCACTTATTGGATCCGGTTGATACGGTTCGACGCAAGCGACGTTATCAACAGTCTGCTGAAATCGTAGTCGCCTTAACGTTCAAATCGCGTAAATGTGAAAATTTCACAAAATTCTGTGTAATTTTCCTACAAGCTGTACGAGCGCCATCTCTTCTGTATATGAATCACTGAGAAAACGACGACGAAGGCCAGGAAAAGGGACACGTGCAACCAGTAGTTCCTTCATGTGCATATACTTGGCTTTCAAAGCGAAGCAATGACCTCCTAAAGTCGACTCTCTCAGATACAGGGAGGTATCTTTCTGTCCGAGATGATGCAGTCGAGTTTGGCGCTCGCCTGCATCGTCATAGCCGCCAGCTGGTGCAGGACGCTCTGTCTCGTGTTGTCCCTCAACGGCGACTGGAGGGTGTACAATCGAAATAAATGTGAGTATCACATCCAGTGTATCCCCGATAGCCGATCAGAAGGATAACAGGGGGACACTTTCCGGACTCCGCTGTAGGGGAATGGGACGGTTACTATCCCTGTTAGGGCTATATTATGTAAACCAAATTTCGGTGTGACATTCCGCGAAAAGCCGACTGGGAAGAGAAAGATGTGTGAAAGCTACTAGAAATTCCATCTGAGACTCGTTATTTACATCAAAGGCTAACCAAGCTGCACATTATTAATATCATGTCGCGCCTATCCGATTATCACTTAGTAGGTCGCAAAAAAGCGTCTGAAACTAATACTTTCAAATTTCACTTGTACTGCAAAAAGATCAGTCGGCGCTGCAACCAGCTCCCCAGCGGGTACATCTCATGTACCGCAGAAAGGAGAGGTTCCCAGTCGATCGACACTGCGGCCATTGTACGGATGGGGTGCGCAACGACAGAACATACTACGTCTTACTGCGCTTGTTCATACTACACGTTCATGCGTGCCGAATATGGATGAACTATGACACGAACCAAGTCGAATAAATGATGGGAGTGGCTGTGCTCTGGGTCACAGGCGTTGGGGTGTGACGTAGAACTAGGGACGTGTTACCCATGATGTGCTCGTTTTGTTGGCGGTCATGGAATGCCGGGGTTTGCGCGAGTGGCCTCCTTTTTGTTTTAAATGCGATAGCACTTCTTTGACACACTTTTGGGACCTCTGTATAACCGCGTCGTGTCACACTGCTTGGAGACAGGTTTCCTTATCACGGCGCCAGTGCACTAGCGAGATTTAGAAGGATTGGAATTAGAGGAGATATAGCAAATGAGAAGGTCTTTACGATGACGATTCCGTGAACATGCAACAAGCACGTGATTGCTTTGAAGTGGCAGACATCACGATACTGATCTTGGATTTTACAGCTTCCTTTATCGTATAGACCTTTCTAGCCTATCCTCGAACCGTACCCTTGGCAATAGGCGGGTTGTTTTGCTCTGGGCTGCTACGTACCGTGGTTGCTGCCGTGTTTGGCATGCGTTGCGGATTTAAACTCCAGAGCTGCAGTTTTCGACTACGTGGAGTCCGGAGTGGACTATGCGTTCGAAACTATCCGCAGCGCGTAGCGTGCTCCGTGACAAGCTGTGCAGTGACTTTAACAAGAAGTGAACGCGTTTGTTGGCGAATCCAGTGTTTCTGCACGAGGCCCATGGCAACCTATGGTCGGGTTTGCTGTTGTGCCGCACGCAATCCGTGTACCGTCGGTCACAGATCAGGGACCACACTTTGTCTTCTTCCATGCTATCGCTTTTCGTGCGTGTTTGGCAGAGCGTCAAACAGTCCGTGTTTCCGTCGATGAAGTCAATAGACCGTTCTACAGCAGTGAGTCACACCTTTTCCCATACCTTTGAGTTTGATGTCTCCTGTAAGACACGCTTTCTTTGGTCGCATTTTCGTCTCATATATGCCGGCATTGTCAGAAAATTCACACTTCGGCGCACTATTACCTGTACAACTTTTCAACGCGAGATTGTTTTGATGGCATACACATGAGCGGCTAGAGCGCGTCAAGACAAATCGTTTGACACCTCATTTGTTTTGATGCCACAGACAGTCCATGTGCTACGTGCGATGGATTTTCGGTTGACTGACGATATTCGTGCCCTCAATTGCGCAACGTTCCTCCGCACCAATGTCTGTGACGCGTGCATGATCACATGAACCCATTTATCTATCAGCTCACTCGCTCACTGTGATAGCTTGAATAGTTTTGGAATTATGAGCCTTTTAAATTACCTCGAATTCGTGATGTGGCCTCGCCGGTAATGCACCCCCACCCGCCAAGCCACGATACGTACTGCAAAGAAAGAGTCAGTTCTACGTCCAAACAGATGACGAGACGAGCACTCACCATCAACAACATTTTGATTAAAACAAATAAACCGGTCGTTAGAAAGCAACTCCGGGCGCGTTTGATGTCACTTTTTCTTATGTCAACGAGGAGAGGGATTGTTATCTACCACATGTTTAATCGTTATTAAAGCATTAGCAGTGAGCGCTCGTGTTGTGTGTGTTTTTCGCCGGGGTTCGTCTATCCCTTGCACTCGTGAACCTCTAGTATTTGTCACCAACAAAGCCGAACAGTTCGCCCTGCTCATATAAGAACAAAATAATTAAGTCTTATCCGCCCTTAGTTTTGACAAAATACTCTCTTGTGTATGAATGCCACCACATTGACCACTCAGGAGGAAAACCGAATTGCTCAGTATTATAACACGCAAATGATTGTCGTTTGCTTGCAGTAGTAATCACATATGAAAAATGGCAGTGACAATGTATGTTCGTTGCGTTTGCAGCCATCCTCTTTTCCGGTGTCGTCCCTGGCAATGTGTATACAGACCTGATGCGGGCCAAGCTAATCGGAGACCCTTACTATCGGGACAACGACGAGCAATATAACTGGGTAGGACGAGAGAACTGGACGTACACCAGGGAATTTCAGTGTTAGTAATCCGCTTCATCACTTCTCACGTGGTTTCTCAGGGAAGGAGTAGAACGTTTTGATGTGATTTTGCGATCTTGCTCTACGTTGCTCTAAACTGGAAATGGTCTACCCGTTATCTCGTGTTTTGTGCGTCTGAACTGCTGATTGGTTGCTCGCTTCATTTGTAGTGACAGACGATATAGTTTCGAGGCACAAAATCGTCTTAACGGCTCATGGCATCGACACGGTGTCGAATATTTTAGTGAATGACGCTCAAGTTGGCTCAACGGACAACATGTTCGTCAGATATGTCTTCGACATTAAGCCTTACGCCAAGGTAGGTGCAATCCCATATTAATACATCAATGTTATCTTTCCACGCATCTTCCAGTAACCGAGTGTGACACCTACTTGCAACGTTGGTGCATATGTCATAGTTCATGTAAACGGTTACGTTACAGCACAACCTTCAGCCATTCCGCACTGAATCGAGAGGGAAACCTGAGAGACCGTTGAAGCGTCCCAGAGTGCCTAAAACCGGTATACTGTTCACATTGCGAAGTTGCCCTCCTTTCCAATGATAAGAGATAGGATAAGGATAGGATCCTAGGATAAGATACCCGGCAAGCCATCCGCGTTTGTTCGTCAGCTCGTGCTGCTGGTCAAAGAAGACAGACGTGGGAGCGCTAAGGCATTTATGTCCTCACATAATTAAATTTTATCTTGGCGATCTTGACTTGGATAGACGTCTTCGAATCCGAACAGCACCCAGAAAAACCGGCTGGAAGACACTTTGTCCCGCTTGCTAAGGTCGGAAAGGAGCGGAAGAATGGGCGAGATTCTTTGTACTGCTCACGCATAGCAGCACCGCCTCCGTCTGACCGAAGGAATAGACTGCGTATCGTGAATTTTAGTTACTGTCTTGAATCGGCTCGTCAAAGCACGTAACAATGAAATGATGAAAATGAAAACTGGAATAATCGTCACATGACGTTCGGGAAAATGTTTACCCCAAAAACGTGACCCTCGAAGGTGACCTCTTCTATACGTTTGAAGATGTGTACCATACTTTAGGAGGGCACGCGGTTGTGGTGAGGCTTCTTTCAGGGTCGTGACCCCCACCGGTTTAGAGTCGTTGGAGTTTTGCGCCAAAACTCCATTCTTCCTGTTATACTCTTCGCGATGAAACATCCCAAATCATAAGAATAAAATTAAATGTAGTTGTTTTCGAAAACCAGTACAAGAAGATGCGTTACAGTTTCTGCAACAGCCAGCTTCAGCGAGGTTTTTCTTTCTTTCTTTTTTTTTTCAGTGCAAATAACCTGCTTGGACCCTCTAGTGGCGAGATAGCAGACTCCTAACCTGGCCTCACTGATTTAGTTCACTCAAGACAGATGATAAAACACGAGTTGATCAACAAATGATACGTTGTTAGGTCACCATTCTGCTGGAGAGAAGGCCTATAGGTTAACTCGGGGAGCTAACAGGAAGGGTGCTATATGCTTTCTGGCATGTAGGCGTATTCACTGATTTAGCAAAGAATGGATGACTGATGCGCTGTTTGCCCTGTTGCTTGGACATGGAGCCATTAGTTGTCGTCGGCAGTGTGACTCTTTGGTATTACCAGATCGTTTACTTTTGAATTAATCATTCGAGCTTTTCCAGTCACTCGACAGCAAGTGCTTCACAAAAGCCTTCATATAATTCTGCTGGTGCATATTTGTCGTCAACGTGGCTTTCGCAAATGGAAATGGGTACCTTTTTACTTTGTATCGTAGGTGGGGCACAACAATATAACCGTGGAGCTGATCTCACCGGTGCTGTACGCTCGCGATCAGGCAAAGATATCATCGCGACGGCACGTAATACCACCCGAGTGCCCTCCTGTGCGCCAAAGAGGGGAGTGCAATGTCAACCAGCTGCGGAAATCGCAAGTGTCGTTTGGATGGGAGTTTGCGCCTGCATTTCCCACGCAGGGCATATGGTAAGATCTGGTCTTTTCGGTCAGCTTCCGGAAACATGCAGGCACGACACTGCGTGTGACTCACCTGCATATACTTACGGCATCTTAACGAAACCAGGTCCTTCGCCATGCGATCATATTCACGCGTCGTTCCTGCAACAAGAAAAGAACTACGAAAGCGTTTTTGTTTTCCTTTTTTACGCGAATAAGGCCCAGGAAGTTTTACTTTACCTAGATGTTGTATAATACTTTTGCTAACGAGGAAATTTAAACGACGTACATGTAACGCAGCGAACGGTGCCAGCAAACCTCTGCTAACGTACTGTCCCGGCAGTCTATGGAATTTCCTGGAATCCTGTAACGGAGGGATGATTATAGAGGGTGTCCAACGTAATATGACTGCCTCGAGAAAAGGGTGGCCGTGGCGGTGCGGGTGTCCGGACAGCGTCTTTCTCATCTTTGCGAGGCCCTCTCACTCCTCCTGTTAGGGAGGGACGTCACGCTGATCACGTTGACGCCGGAGCGTCCGCAGCTGCGGCAGCAACGCTGATCTTTAAAATCCGTTTATTTAATATCTAAGCACTTTTCGACCGAGAAAAATAGCCAAGTGGATTATCGGCCGATGCGGAACATAGCAATATCTCCTCCATGGATGGGTTCCTGGATGCGACTGTCCCTTTAAAGCTCAATCTCCCCGAAAATGACCAGCTCTATAGCTACTCATAAGAAGTGAAACGTCGTGAATACGTGACAGACAATGATCTTCCGAAAGAAGGTGAAGAGTTTAAACGTTCACAGGTAGGACCTCCACAGTTCCTGTGATCACTTTGCTGGTGGACTGTTCACGCTTAATGATTTCAGATACTCTTTTATGATATTCAGTTCAGTAGAAAATGTGCTGGGGAAGGTCGCAACCGTTCCAGTCGGTTCCGAAACTATGGTGTCATTTTATTCCTCGTTGACCACTGACCACGATATCGAAAATCCCACGTGAAATTGTCGCATAGTTTGACTGCTGTTCGATGGAATACGTGACAAGAGCAGACGGCAGATGTTGAGAGTATGGCGGACTCTCCTCTTTCGAAATAAGCGAAAACGTCGTTCTCTACACTATGGTTTTGCACTAATCAGAGCACTGCCAACGGATCCCGCGGCCGCGCGAAGCAGCCGAAACGCAGGGAAACGAGGCCTTTCTCCTCTGCGCGCTGTCCTCTTATTCCTGTTAGGGAGGGACGTCACGGTGATGTCATTACCGCCGGAGCCTCCGCAGCTGCGGAAGCAGCGCTGATCTTTAAAATTCGTTTATTTAATATTCAAGCATTTTCGAATAAACAACTGAGTAGCAACAATTTGCATGAAATGAGTTCGCGCATACCGCGGGTGGGCTGAGGTACGAACCTATAGTCGAGGACATTATTTCATTATTGCTTCGGTATTAATCTGTTGGCACTGGTCTTCGATGGAGGACATTAAGTGGTTAACGGTGTAACGTGTACCGACATATCAGCGAACGCTAAAGAAGCGTCAGGCGCGGCCAAAATATTTCGTGGACGCACCTCAGTCGCGTCACCTATGTTGTTGACGTTATTGTTTTAGTAAACATTTACCAGCGCACTCAGGCCTATATTGCACAACGCGTAAAGTAAAGCCACTAGTTTTCTGGTCACACAGTCGAGTATAGCTATCGATTTATTATCCCTTTCTCGCACCTATGTAATTTTGCTCTTCTTATATCCATCTTTCCATCTAGGTCAAACGACATACGCGGGGACACTATTAAGCATGTGTTGCGCTGTCTCACAGATTTCACTTTGTTCGTTGTTTACAACAATAATTTGCGTTTCATTAGAGAAACTGGTGCGCATAACGCGATAGAAACACGAGACACGCCGATGCATTGCATATATCGTTTAAAGGGACTATCGCATCCGGAGACATGGGTAGGAAATGGTTACGAGAATGCTTGGCATCATTCGACAATCGATGTCACCGATTTTCACTGCTCAGAAATGTTTGTGTTTTAAATAAACGAGCTTTTTCGATCAGCGAAACCTGCGATGACATCATTGTGACGTAGAAGCCAACAGGACCAATGCGAGGGCGGCGCGCCGCCGGCGCCGTTCCCCCATTTTCTCTCGGAGACATCGTCTGCTTTGGAGATGGCGTCGTGCATGGCTACGTGTATGAAACAACCTATTTCTTCGAAAGTGCCGTGAATGTCGCTCAGTGGTGAAATTGCAACATGTCGTTGAGTTCGGGAACGCGTCGTGGTGTTCCTAACGGCAAAAAATCGTCTGGGGCGAACCCAGAAATGACATTTCACGAACCCAAGGACAGGACGCCAAACGAAAGTTGGAAGCAGCAATCGCCGGCAGGCTTCTTGTTGTGGCAGAAGAATTGCACGTTCGGCAATTTTGTTCCTCGCAGTTTGCCGACGAAGCGTACGTGGAGGCGGACCTATTGCAATCCCGTATGGGAGTGTCAGCGAAATGCAAGAGGCTAAAGCCCTATGCTGTGCCCACGTTGTTCCATGAGCAAATGGACACCACCGACGTACCGGATGAGCAGGTAAGCATTTGTTTCCAGATGTTGTTTCCAAATGTACATCGGAATATGTATAAACCGCGGCCGGCAATGATGTACCAGACCCCCTTAGGCCCCACTAGCACCTCACGTAATTTTTTGACGGCATCCCTCTAACATTTCCGGTTGCAATATTCAAAAGATTATCAAATTATCTATTTATCAATTAAAGTTTAAGAAAAAGTTTATCCCATCTTTCTTTGCTCATGTAACACAGCATGCACTCACCATCATTTTTGTGAGCAAGAGAGAGCCAATGAGGCAGCTTTCCAACAGAATAGCCCCATTCGGCATTATACTTTTATGCATCATATTGTCCAACATCAGCTGCTCAATTTCTATCTCAGGTGGAGAGAAGCAGCTTGGTGGTAATGGTAGCAGCAATCTGCTTCAGGTGGTGAGTATCACAAGCTTCTATTCATTAGGAAAGTTTAATATCTGTGTTCTACAGTGAGTCTGAGTACAGTGAGTACATTCCGAGTCAGAGTGAACGTTCATGTTGTGAAACCGGCAGCTCATGCGGAGTATCAGCCTCTACGAGTGATATATATTGCTCACATACTGTGAAGGTTTGATGTTGTTATATAGCGAATTTTTATTTTTAGGTTCTCCTGCGTCACACACTGAATGAGCCAGAGAAACTAAAGTAAAAAAAAGACCCTTTCCAGGGCCTCCACATGTTTTATGCAGAGACAAACACTGCGTTATGAACCCTCCAATATGCACATTATTGTTTTTGGTCCAGCTGCAAACACTTTTCTGGATTGTGTTTGTGATTCGAATGAACTTTTTTAAAATGCAATTTTAGTAACTGGCTATGAACGGCGTCTAATGAACTATATATGCACACCTCTGACTTTTAGTACAATTCCAGTTACAGTGCACAGAGGACACTCCAAGGGTTCAAGAATATGGTGGCATTGGGCTCTGATATGTGCATGATAGTAAGTTTTTTCTTGTTTCAGCACATCAAGCTTCACATCTGCACTGCTTGTATATTGTAGAGAAGGAAAGACCCTGTTACCACCCTGTCAACATGAACCTAAATGCCAGCTCTCCGCACAGCAACTGAAAAGATAGCACGGAGGAGGGAAATAAAATCTACTGACATAATGTAACCAGCTTTTGTTTGACACATTTAATATTTGTATCATGTTCACAAAGCTTCCATGTACACAGGAGGAGATAAAACTGTGGTAATACAGACATTGGCACTAACCTCTATCCTCCATTTAGAAATGAAGCATAAATCCATGCTCAGGGCAAAATTTACCAGTTCCTTTTTTTTTTCCCAACATAGGTGCAAAACGTGGTACAAAAGAAACCTCTCCATGGTGAAGCTGAAAGGTGGTATTCAAAATATGCATTACACAAGTACCACTGCTTGTCCTCGTCGTGTGATAACCTTGGTTTGTACTCCAGAATGATTTGCAATGAAAATTATTTACACATTCCGCTGTACTTGCAATATCTGACTACAAGTATCCACTGCTTGTGAGACATGCTTCTTGAACTGTCACAAAGGGTTAAAACTTTCGAAACGGTCAGTGCATGCACATATGACTAACACTATGACCAGCATAACGGCTCACTAATTTGTGACTTCACAATGCAACATTTCTTCACCACATATGGTTATGAAAAGCAGGAACCATCAATAATGTTTTGATAGTGTACACAGTTACGTCTTCTCAATAGGAAACCAGCTTTTATGAACATACAACAATGACAATAACGATAAGTCCTACAATGGATATGCCTGGTCTGCATACAGTGGCCCACTTGACACTTATGTTGCTCGTATGATCCATGATATGAAGTTGATGGGTACAGCGTCCTGATCCTGCGCACAGGACATCCTGGTATCCGCCTTCGGTTTCTTATGCCAAGGTACCCATAAATCCAGCTTGTGAAGAAACAATACGCAGTGAATCGGAGGCGCCTGTGTAAAACAATAATAAAGAAGAAAAGTAATTATTTATTTGACTAAGAGCAGTAAAGTTTTAGTAAAGCATTATCCATGTGCTCGGAATGAAATGGGAATGAAATCACGCCATTTACGACGTATGAGAAGTGTTTTGACGCTGTACCTACTGTCAAGTCGCTCAAAAATACGCGGCGGTCATCACGACAAAAGATGGGTGCGTCAACCAGCGAGCTCCCTCCGCAGACAAACGCCATTGAGGAGCAGGTGATCGGCGATACAACTATCCCTGCAATTTCCGAGGCAACCGACACCCTGTGTTCGTCAGGTTCCACTGGAGTACAGCGATTGCAGAGGCATCTGTCATTTCCAAGTGGACAAATGTCAAAATGCCCGGCAGTGCACAATCATCATGAGCGATCGGATATGATAGGCTTACCTGAAAGTGTCGTCGCCACCGGACGGTTCGTTTTCACTGCCTGCACTTTCACTTGCGGCAGGGTCAAGTGGCAGATGGTCTGTGGAGTAAGGGTCGAAATCTAACACAATTTCTTCAACGCTGTAATCCCCAGAATCGCTTGGAAGCGACGCGACGTCACTTTCGTATTACGACGATTTCGACATTACGCTTGGTGTCTGCTGGCCGCCTCGCATCCAGATGCCCCGCGGCCCCACCGATCAGCTGTGCGGGAAGAAGCGCTCTCATTGGCGCTGTTGAGCGTGACGTTATCAAGGCGTTGTGGAGAGACGGTGGAGAGGGACCTCATTATGCGTCGTCTGCTCTCTCGATGTATTTCATTAGATTGCTCAGCACATACGCGACCTATTCACTTGGGGTTTTCGCGGCCCTTGTCAGAGGTCACTGAGAAATATTGTGGTACTGAAGTTTCGGAATCGACCGAGATGGATGCGATAGTCCCTTTAAAGCTGCTTGCACACTCTGGTCTTTCTGTTCTGGTGCTGCTGACGCTTTGTCTCACCGTTCTCAGCTAATACATCTCCATCCTGATTTCAGGAAGCATATTAACGTCGAGTACTACAACACACTCATTATTCGAGATGTAACAATCCGGGCAAGGAGCAGACGTGAGTACCCTACTAAGCGTATCTGTGGCACGAGTCTATAAATGAAAAGGCACCCAGTTTCACCCGAGGATTCGCAGGAGGCGAACTCCACTGCGACACAAGCAAGTGCGCCACATTGCTATTTCTACGTAGAATACGTCCTTCGGCTCTCATTACCAATTCCCAGCGTCCCTCCATCATCGCGAATGTGTGTTACGCGGCACTGTGTTACACGTTATTGCGGAGAAGGAGTGTAGTGTCAAGCATCTCCGTCAACGATTTCAATATATGTAAAAAAACATGCTTCTTTCCGACTGCGATGACATTATGCTTTCTTTCTGGAACCGGGCGTGCAGTGTGCAAGCGCGATAGCCTTATGGCACACTCTCCCCCAACGCCTGGGGCCACCTCCGCCGTGTCAGTTGTTCCTTCGTCTGTGCAGGATGACACCGCCTATTTTTTCAACTTTGTAGGAGCGTCGTAGTTGTCAGGCTGCCAAAGAAGGCTACTGCGAGGCATTGCACTTCTCGCTCTTCTTGGTGAATCTTGCACGCGTTGGTGTCATTTTGATGGGCTATTAATATCTGCGTCGAATAATTCTCAAACTGTGCTTCAAACCAATGCAGGCAACCCTCCTAGGCAGCACAATATCATTGGAGCAAGTTGGAGCAATGTTGGACCAATGTTGCTCCGAGCAACATTTGTCCAACATCGGCAGCCAATATAAGTTACATTGGTCGTGCAACTCGGTCCGATATTATTATATTATAATGGAGTTACCAATATTCGTCCAGTGTTGCAAGCCCATGATGAGCCAATGAAAAATACGAATGATCTGTAGCTGGTGGCTTAGCTGCCATATTTCACGTCACGGTTTATGTTTCAGCACGGAATCACGAACGCGCCGCACTAACAACAACAACAATATTATTTTGAGGAGCTTCATCGCCAGGGGCGACACGCTACCCCAATGCTGAGCATCGTACTATAAAGCTTTCCTTTTTATAATTTTTTATATAGATACTCCACTATTTGGTATTGTCAACTGTAGGATGGGACAAGTGCAATTCCTGCCCGCTGTCACAGGAGAGTGGGAGTTGTTAGGTGCTCCTTGCTCTGGGATCCGCGCTGTCCCATGAACTACCCACCACAGAAAGCATATGGACATGCGAGCATCCCTCAGTAGCCTTCATTGTAACGCTTTCTACATCGCGGTAACAGCCAGAACGCTTGGCGAAATCATCAAGTTACGCGCACAACCCGCACCTCGAGTACAAGGATGCTTAATACTCCTGTGACGGTGAGAGGCACACGTCTCAGGAACTTACAATGCATCTCTAACACCATCAAGGAGCCTAACCTACAGCGGCGATATATGTTCTATCAAATATTGCGTTTTTTCTTTGAATTACTGCATCCACTGTCAATAGGGAGCTTTAGGAAATAGTACGGAGTTTCAGGAAATCGAAAGCGCCCTCCGATTCCGACTCCGTACCGCTGTCAGTCGATCAGATATCGGCAACATGATGTCAGCCACTCCAAAGGAATCAGGCGATTGGCTTAACATGTTTTCGGAAACGTTATCGTGAAACTTCTTCGTTTTCCTAAAAGTCCCTATTATTCACTGAGCGGCCGGTAAAACCGATAGCTTTTGTGCGTTGGTTGAAGTGCGGTACTCAAATAATTTCAAAATTAGTAGCATGTGAACCCCGCAAACAAGAAACATTTGTTGACAGAATATTTTGCACAACCTCAAGCTAAATTTTACCAATACTATTCTGCTTTTTGCTCGCGAAACGCATTTTGCGATTGCGAAAGTGGAGACATGCTGTACCCAGGATTGCCAGTGCGGTGCCAATTAAGGTGCATTGGTTAAAAGCCGGCTACATTAGCACTTTGGTTCAACGGTTGACTGAGCAATTTCAGAACTTAACGATATGGGACAGATGGCTTCCAACATCAACAACAATGTTATCCTGGTCATTTTCTAACATGATGCACTTTATTTATTCAGTTTTGTGTGCTTGCTGTTAAGGCAAGATAACACCCATATAGCCAACATGCTGCCAGTTATTGGCAGTTCATTGGGTGTATTGGGCCTCCATAGGTCCAATGGAACCGGGCTAGTGCCAATATTGCATGCTGCATGGGCTAGAACCGAAAGCAAACAAATTGGGTGGGTGGTATCAGAGGCGCCACAGCAATGATTTCCGTGAAACTAAAACGGAAACGCGTCGCAGTTGGCGTATCTCCATGTATGGCAGCCTCAGGGACACCAGCCGCTCCTCGACTAGTCTCAATTTGGGCAGATGGGTAGGGTATGACGGGTACCTGTACCCGTTACTCCTGCTCTGCGAGGGCACCCGCTTGTACCTGCACAAGTCTGAGCAGTTGCAGCAGAGCACAAGTCTTGCTGTGTCTTCGCTAGGGAACGCGCTCTCCAAAAATCAATACACACGAGCATTCATGGCCTTCAAGTCCCGGAACCACAGTCGATCGCACACGTCACGCTTGTGGCCGAATTGATTGTACACGAACACAGTTCAAACGTGCGCTCTGGCCAACTCTCATCGCCTACGGTACTCGCGCGCACGTCTAAAATGCTGCAGTTGCGGTTCCGCCCTCGTGCAGTTGGGCCCAACCTGGCTACCCCAAGGTGGCCACTGATGGAGTCGAGGGCTGATCTACCTCCATTGGGGTACGTGCGACTCGGCAGGCTCAATTTTGGGCCGCGACAACCAGCTTGGTTCGGCAGCTCTCGTGTACGGCTGCAGCTTCTGCACTTGCCTCAATCGGGCGGGTTTCCTCAGTTTCAGGGACCGTTCAGTCGAGGTGGCTGGTGATGGTTGAGGTCCCTCGACCTCCTCTCTTTTCCTTTTTGGCCTCTTCCTCTGAGGGCCTTCCGTCGAGGGGGCGCCATAGCCGGAGAAGTCGGAAGTTTTCGAACATGTTTATCGAACATTTGGGTATTTTGATTTACGCATGTATTTATAGGCCCACGAGTTATTCTGAATGCGACCACTACTAAATACAGTGATTAGCTATGGTGAACAAATGCCGCGTAAGCGTTTTTTTTTTTTTTAAATCATAAATTGCGACGCGCATCACCCAGCACTAGCGCCATTTGGACGCTTGAGTCATATATCCTTGAGTAAAGGCTTTTTTTGCTCTGCGCAACGGCACCTAAACTAATCGCGCATGCCACGCAGTTACAGAACTGTAAGCGCCACAAAGGCAACATGTTTTCGTTGCATGCGGTTTTAGAACGTGTACCCCGACTTCCCGAAAAGAAATACGTTTCACGTCAAAAGCTAGTGGTGACTGCAAACTGCTGGCTCTTAATTTTGATTCGCTTTTGCAATTGGGCGCCGTTTGGTTCGAACAGTGTAGGGGCAACGTCACCTTGGGCTGCCTTGACAACGGACGAAAGAAAGTCCGGTGCACCGTGGTCGTGGTCCGGTCGGATCGATTTTTAGGCCCAGCATGCCACCTATCGAGGTGCCTTGAGATTTTGTGAAAGTAGTGAGCGACGTTGATGGCAGATGGTAGTAATGTGCCACAATACATCATTCTAAATTTTATTAGTAGCTACTGCGGTTGAAGATTATAAGTGCTGCGGTCTTGTCGACGCAGTATGCACCAGGAGGCTCCATGTATTGGGTATGAAACCTATGGGGGCACGTTTTAACAAATCAAAAATATGTCATGTTCTTTCATATAGCAATCGCGTTTTGGTTTCCTGTGGGTCCTACCTTCAGCCTCTCTTTAGAAACTATTGCTATTTGCTTTTATCTCACGGCAGAGCCCGTATTGTGTGGTATATACGTTGAAGGACGCAATGGAAACTAGAAAATCGAAAGGAATCGCGCTGCACTTAGCGTCTAGCTATACGCCGCCAAAACACAGTTGGGATTGGCTCACTTGTGTTCGTTTGGATTAGAATATCGTGGTGTACGGGACGGGACACTCTCTACGAGAACTGTGCTAGTGATAGCAATTGCAAGGGGAAAGGGAATAACAAAAGATGTGATAGAGAAATGGGAGTCGCACAGATACAGCTACGGCTCTTCAACATCACGAGGCCTCGGCATTCCTGGTATCCAATATAATGAAATCCAATCGAAATTGTGGTTTTCCTCTGGGTGAAGTGCGTTGGCCTCGTCTACCGTATCGTATCCTGTATACCTTATTCTGCGACTTGTGAGAATCGACACAGTCGTATCGTATGTAACACGTTAGAGCTACCGTACCTATCATGTCGGCTCAGTTGTTTAGATGTTCCTCTTCACCATTTTAAATTGCAGGTGTTACAAAAACAACAACGGCTTTATTTGAATGATGATATGATGATTCAACTCATTCAAATGAATGAATGATGGAATGATGAGAAAGGAAGGACAAAGTCGCACTTCAGTGCGGCAGTTTGTACTTCCTTTCTGTCGTCCTTGTGTCACCCTGGCACTGTTTTTTTTTTTTTTCGCTTTTAAGATGACACACCAACCTGCCAAATTTTAACTCCGTTTCCCGAGAAACCTGTCCGCCAATCCGAGGCGTGCTCCCACTGCTTCCCTCGGCGAACTTACAACGTCGCCACCGTTAAAGGAACTGTAAAGTGAAATTTGACCCCCCCCCCCCCCCTGTTTCTGTGTGCGACCTGGTAGTGTTTGCATGTGTGATGCCTCACATAGAGCCTAAGCACTCAAAGCGGATTAATTATTGCACAACATAAATTAGAAAAATTAAATCGGACGGTAGGTTGCGCTCCGTAACAGCTAAAAAAGTCATGATGGGAGTACTCCTGTTACGTGATACCTAAGTAATACAGAATGAGCTTACGACCGGCACTAATCTCCAATAAACAATACTTTTAGAATCACAAGAACTACTGAGACAATTCTTCAAAATACTGAAGAAACAGTATACCAAAATATTGTCAGCGCGGTCAGCACCCTCTGTTTGCTCCCCTCCCAACCATACTGCACGGCGACGGCGTTTAGTTTATTGCAGCCTTGCGAGGTTTGTGTACGCAAAAAAGTTCATTTCCTGCCGAAATTGAACAAAGCTTCACCTGACAGCTATGCCAGGTATCTACTGTAATGTTCGGGGATACACCAAATGTGCTCTTTCGACAAGGGACTTTTGTACCACAAGATTCTAACGGAAAATGCACGGAAACGAAAGTTGTTGCAAGCGCATGGTCAAGACATTCGTGAGCCACGCCGTATTTGCTCAACCCATTTCTCTGACGGGTTGTACGAAGTGGCAGCAGCGGACGGTCGAAAACTTCTCACACGGACGGCAGTCCCGACACCAGTGTTTCAACATGTGGCGTCTGACGATGCGAACACCAGTGCAGACGAGGTATGTATTTACCGATACAGAGGAATGATACATATATGTGGTTCACTCGAAATTCAAATCGATTTTTGTGATGCCTACGCAGCGTAATGTACCAAACGCAATATCCCCCTTCCCCTGGGGAGCCCTGAGCAATCGCAGGAGAATATAAGTGTCAAATAAATTATGCGCTATATACTGACCGCATTCTTCATTCATATCAGCGACACAGGCTTCCATCGTGACTGACAAGAATGTGAAACTCAGAAGTAAAAGTGTGTCAACGCATGATTTACCGTCAACACCTCTCAACCTTTATCCAGTGATGAATTCAACACCTATTGTCCATGCACACTCATGCTCACAGGTGGGTCAAGCTCTTGTTTTGTTTAACATTTTAAATTCTTCATGCATTGCAGGTGCATGATATGACAATATCTGCAGCACCGGTGGAACCAGCTGTTGAGTCATTCTGGAAATCTGAAGACAACAGTTTTGAATGACCGCTGATACAAGTTTGCAGATGCCGAAACTCTTCTACTTTGCATTGTTGTGCCCTCTGCTTCACCAGACCAGAAGAAGTACATCACATGTGCATCATATTCAGAACTTCCGGTGCATCTCACAAAGCGGCCACCAGATGTTCGCATCGCGCTTCTCACCACAAAAGCCGAGTACCCAAGTGAACACAATTTATCTTAGAAACTTCGGCCAGAAGTGAACAAGATGGCTGCAGGGAACATCCTGCTCTCCTGCACAATCCTTTTCAATGGGACCAGTGCAGCCAAGGTGTGAATGCATAGTGCCCTATGTTTTCACAGATTCAAATGACACCTTGTAGTATTTGCTGTTGACCAGGTTCCGTGATTACTCGAGCTGATTAATATTAAAGTCACCTCGACAGACCTCACCTACAACACCTACCAGAAAGGTCGCAGGCTCCCTTTACCGATACAAGTAGGATTATCAGAACTCACGGTCATGAGAGACTGAAACATCCAAATAATCTTGCTGAAACACAAGCTTTCGAATAGAGTCTGTCCTTCATTATGCATGATACAGACACACATGGTACATTTAGAGAAAGGAACAAAGAAGGTAGTGAGGAGGAAATCCAACTTCTTGTTAGAAAGTATTGAGGGCACGAAAAAATAATACAAAACAAGGCACACAGGCTTTGTGTAGTTGAATTTTCTGTTACAATAATTCTATCTGCAACAATGACATAAAAGGTACGCGTGGTAAAAGGTAAAAAGAACAAGCTTGTACAATTGCAATATGCAAATGCCATGCTCGGGAATGCTTAGTGGCAATGTAGTCCACAAGAAGCTCTTGTAACAGAGGGTTAAGAAAAAGCTTGAACCTGCGGTCAAGTTCTGTGCACGTGCTGAGCTAAACCCGTGGATGCAGCGTACTTGTAACCACCGTTACAGGTGTAGTTCCAATTCTGAGGGAAATGCAGAGCTTCTTCGTAGCATGTGGAGAAGTTTGAGTTTACGTATACAAATCAGCTGTCATTCAGGAAACAATGTATGCAAGCTTCGAGATAATGTGTCTAGGTTTGACCTGGCACGTTTTCAACAGCCATGACAGCCATGAGGGACCATGTTTCGATATAAAGAGCATAGGGAAGACACTTAGCCATGACCATATCTTATCCTTGCAGAGGATGTAGATCACCTCCTGAGTGAAACACCAACAACTTGCAAAGATATGAGCTACAGTGTAATAGCAGAAATCTGCAAAAGGCCTGAGCCCGCACCAATGGCTGCAATTGGACTGGTAAGAGGGAAAACATGGGAAATTTATAATTGAAAAGTAGGAGTAAGTAAACGGAAATTGAGAAAGTGTTGCAACGATGGATGTGCACAGACACAGAAAAGGTCAAATTTTTGTCAACGATAGGGATGCCTCTGGAGAGAAGCCTCTGTTGATACCATTGGCATGACCCAACCTAATGCCTTCTTATACTGATAAAGTCACGAACGCGAGATGTTTTATTTATGTATGTATTTATTTATTTCTATTTTTCTGGTGCCCATGAACGGCTGAGGTCCTCCCTAATGGTGCATCATAAAAACAGTCAATACAAAGAAATGAGTTAAAACACCATAATTACATGTAGATGGCGAGGCAACAACTGACCTAGCTTTGGACCCATCATCAAGGAGGGATCTAAGTTGGCGTATGACGCCAAATAGGTCACCACTGAACAGATCAAAAACCCCGAAATGGGTGTTATATACAACCTGAAGCCTCAAAGAAGGCGACTTCTCGTAACTATTACCACATACATAAAATGTTTTGTGGGTTCTAGTGTTGCAATGTCGAACATAGAAACTGAGCCTTGATACGATTGCAGCTCAATTGATATTTATCTATATCGATATATAAATCGATAATAGGCAAGGTGATAGCCTATGTTCTCTTAGAGCTTATGGACTGGGACGTGTTTGTGGCAAACACCTGTGCACTGAACAGAATTTAAAAAAAAAAGCATACATACACTGCGTTACTGGTTGGTGCGAAGTAGCACTTGCAAATTGATATGAACACAGTATGGGGATGTTCTCCTTCATTGTTTGCTTGTTTACTGCTATCACTTGTATGCTCATTCATAAACAAGCTGATGTCTGTAGAATGTATTTTGCTGTGTAATGGCTGTCTGGTTATTCCGGAAGGGTATATGACATACCTCTATTGTTCAAGAAAGCGATACTGTTGTGATCAAGCAGTGTTCACGACCAAACCATCCAGTGTACTGCTGTCAATATGGGAGGCATTCAATGCTGCCTACAAGAACCTGAAACAAAAGTAAGAGCTTCATCTCGGTGAAAGCGAATAAACATGCTCATGGTCAGACAGCACCTACTCCATCACACGTCAAAAAGGCAAAAACATTTGTGTGCTTCAGAAGGAAAGTTTTCCCTTATGGCATGTACAGCACATGCTTCGAGGACTTTTCTGCAGTGCTTTCAGCTTTCCCAATGGTTCCGAGCCACCTGGTAAACTGTTTGTGGGTAACGTATCGAAACTTCCTGCATATACCATGGACAGCGTAAAATTATGATATGTAACTTTACTAATAACAAACCGAAGGCACACATGGATGAATTCACTTGTTCACTTTGCTGTTCCTCTTAACAGCGTACTCGTCGCTTTCTCTCACGTAGCAGTAGGATACCTGGAGCAACTCAGTCTTCAGCCACAGTATTTTAAAGTACAGATTTCTTGAAATGCAACCGCTGCGCTGCTTCAGTAACGTCTCATATCACGGCAACAAAGGCATTCTTCTGCCGTCGGCATTGGCACGCATCTGCCACAGGGACACTTGAACCGAAACAGCAATACCATATTTCCGCTGCGAGGTTCTCAACATTTTCATTACACATGAAGAGTGTTTCCCGCGGCGGCTAGGTGACTGCAATGACGGTAATTCATCCTTGTCACGTGGATTGATGAGCCAGGGATTTCCCAACGCGACGACGACACTGGGGAAGAGCTGTGTTGTCACCCGACCAATGAGCAGACCAAGTCACACAATCGTTTTTGGAAACACACACATTTATAAGCAATTAACAAAGAAACAATCAGCTATTGACAGTTACTTGAACCACTAGATGAACACGAGAGAGGAGTTTGCCTGACAGTTACAGTTACGCATTACAGAAGGGCAACATACAAAGAATAAGAACAAAGCAAACTTGCGGTCAAAGAATGTCCAATCGCCGGTGAGTGAGGTCCCTCGTAGAGATGAGATGCGCAGTGGGGAAGAATCATCTTGGAGTAAAGTCTGATTGTACTTGAGGAGGATGGAGATGGAGCTTGAAGCAGGAGAAGACTATTGCACATATTGATTGAAGAATACACCAGCCCAATACTGGTGGCACAACATCGAGGCGCCCGATACACCACGTGAAAGTGTGCGACTTCTTCGTGAGCTAGCCCGATACCAACTACTTAGAGTTCATTATTCTGTCCCGCTTCGGGACTAGAACACCCCCCTCCATAAATCTGTCGTCAGTGCCAAACACTAAGGAAGCGCGCAACATTCCCGTGTAACACTGCGGGTCCAGTTACAGAGGCCCGAAGTGTGGACCAGACACCATATAGGGGAATAGTTCTTGGAATCACACGTGTGCGAATGGCTGCTAACAGAGCGCCAGCCATTCGCGCAGTTTCTTTCCCGTATTGCTGTGCCGGACAGATGTTTTTTTTTTTAAGCAACCGGGAAACAGAACTTCAATATACTCGTGTGGGGTGCTGCCTTTGTTCGAGGACTGTGACAATCCTCCGTCGACGATTCTGCGGATGATGTCGTTTCATACTTGCATCTACCGCGTGCACTCGTACGAACAAACATTTTGCGGGCGTGACTGCTAGACTATAGCAAGCTCGAAGGCATTCAAGTTTGGAAAAATCAACATTACACGACGTGGACCTCAAAACAACATTACGCCTTCGCCACAGACCGGGAGGAGGATTAGAAAGGCGAGACTAGCCGTAGCCTACACGAGCCAACTCCGTGTTGTGTCCGATGGAGTACTGAGCTATGCGCTCGAATGCAATCTTTGAAATTCGATTACTCAAAGAAAAAAGGGATTCAAAAAGAAATATTTCGTAACTTGAGATGTACTCTTCGTAGGCTTTCATAAAATCATAAGATAACGCTGGGTTGAAATTCACTTTACGGTTCCTTTAACATTCTAGAAGTGTTTAAACAAATCAGAAGTACGAAAAGTATGAAGAACTGAGAGGTATGTGTGGGGGCGAACTTGAGGGGACTTGTGTACGTTTCACATCATATGTACGTATCACAAAGCCAAGTTCTGCATCGTGGTATCTTAAAAACAACAACTTTATTACGAGATGATGACTGGGGAGGTTCATCGCCAGGGGCGAGGGTATCTTAAAACATTAAAACATGGTGCTTGTATTTTACTTGACAGTCCCTTCGAAAAAAGACAAAAAAAAAAAGGCGCGTTTCTGAAATCAAACCAGGATTCGCGCGGATGGCCATGGATGAATGAAAAAATTGCAGGACGTTTACGATTGTGTAACGCGAATTTCAGCGGTAGCTGTTGTGTGTGCATGTGGACGCTTTCATTGCCCATATATCCACAACTACTTCAGAGCGACGAGTACTGCCAGTGGTGATGTGCGGTGTGGGATTAGCGTGACCAAAATATACTAAAATCGGGACAAGCGGGACAGGAATCTCTGAAAAGATCGGGACGCTTTCCGGGGACAACGTACCCACCTCTGAGTATGTCCAAAATGCTTTTATTAGTCTTAGATTATTTTAACTTATTTTGCGGCACCGAAACCGAAACCGAGGGTTTTGTTATATTGCCACACCGATTTCCCGAGAACTTCTCGTTAACAGTTACTGCTGTAAAATAGTTTTTCTCCAGTTATTATCTGACTGGTAATTCCCAAGCATAGCGCAGCGGGCCACAGAGAGACCCACCTTTCATTTTCGAGGATGTTTCGCCCAGCAATCTCAACATGCTGAGTACAGAGCTTCTTCATGAAAAAGTTCAATTTCTTTCCCACAGTATTCAGCAGTTCAATAACGCTGCCCACGTGCGAATCGTTGACGATACGGCCGAATAAAGCCGAGACAGACGACGTTTGAGTTATAAACCCATTATAGTTCGACAGCATCATGAAGTGAATTGCAAGCGTATTTATTTTTTCCAATGTCCACGCAGATTTATCGCGTTGGACATTGGACGTCAAGTTGCACCTTGAAGTCGCATTTTCGGCAACGAAGTCTGTGATGCTGAACATAAACTTTGACGACAGGCTTCAACTTGAAAGAAATATTTCCATAACTGCGAACGATGACATGACATCCTCATATCACTTTCGGCTCAACATGCCTGACGTAAGTCGCCCACTTTGCGTACTTAGTATCTCAAGTTCGCAACAACTGACAACACCTCAGTTCTCATGGGACCTGACACGGAGCAGTTACTTCCGCTTATTTGCAGGCATTGAACATTAGCACATGGTGGCCAAACGGCTATGGTGAAGCACGAACATACCTGCTGTCGCTGACCATAAGCCGCGGTAAGGAATCGGACACGGCAAGAAAGCGGATTGCATTTCGGAAGGTAGAGCTTGTACAGGAACCCATAATCAACGGAACAGGTATGTCAACGCAGTAAGTTGGTTTCGTTGCCGATCTTTACGTGACGGATCTTACCGAACGTCTTAGCAACATTTGTAAGAGGAGAATGAAACATTAATGGCAAACAAACAATTTATCTCTTAAAATACCGATGCAGATTGACGTTTTAATATGTGCATTTATTATCGTATCTACATAGCTAAAAATGAATAGTTGCAACGTACGAGGCTCCCATTGACGCAATGGTCCAGGGAAAATGGCGGGCGCCCAAACCACGTGATCTGCAGGAGCCACTCACAGCGTCCCAGATCAGCAGCGCGGAAAAAAGCTCGGTTTAAGTGCGCATGCTCAGACCGCGACCTCCTTTTCCAACCCCCTTCCCCTTCTCTCCTCGGGTATTTTGTCTCCTCTTGTCCCCCCTACCCCCCAGCCCCGTCCGTTCGTTTTCGGCGCTTGCTGTAGAGCAACGATCATGCTGTCCCAAAGCAGACAATCAAAAAGCGATGGTGTACGTATGACAACGTTTATTTGTCCTCGGGAACTGCCTCGAAAAAGCTACAGTACATATCTTTTACGTCTTGTAACAGGCTTCACTGGAGCTTAAAGTGCTTCGACATCGAAGGGCAGTTCAGAAGCCAATCGCAGTTCGCACACCCAGAATGTAGAGGGAGACAGTTTTCGAAAACAGGCTGAGCCATGTGCGTCGTTGTTGCCGATGGCTGCCGGAGCACTAAAAAAAAAAAAAGAAAAAAAAAGGCTATTGATGATCCGTAACTGTGCACGAAAATCACTGTTGTGATAGGCAATCGATGTTGATTTCGTATTTGAACACCAAAGCACACTTGTCACAAATGTTCGTAGATCACAGTGAATCAACGGCTGCGACTTGCATGACGGGCAACTAGTATAACCACACATAATTTGATTAGCGGCATATCCGAAACGCACAAGTTACGGCAATGCACTGCACTATTAAACGCCGCTGACGTAGCGAGTGACTCCTGAATGTTGTACGTAATACACTTAACGTGATAAACCTGCATTACTTCCGTTGGTCACAAAACGTAATCAAACTTTTCTTACCGTTCACCCACGGGACGTCGGAAAGAGATTGTGATGATCAGGTGCCATTCCGTTCTCACATTAGTTTGCCACAATCTAAATCTAAATCATTCAAAACCCTCAAACTACTCGCTAGCGTCTGCGTGCACAACGGTTGTAGTTCGAGAGAACGCGGTATGGAGATGCCAGCATGTCATTTGTACAGGTGTACGAGTGGCACAAAAAGTTACAAAGCGGGGTGTTAAGTTTAACTGACGCACCTCGCTCTATAGCTCACCGCAAGAGTTTGGAATCGAACGGCTCATAAACAGAAACCGACGTGTCAAACTCGATGGGGTCGCTGAACAATTACATTAGTCACGACTCGGCGCACCATATTTTCTTTACGCACGGTCACTGATGACGAACGCTGGATTTATGACGCCCCTCCAGAGATCAAGCGAGCAACCAAGAAGCGGTGGCACACTACGTCACCAAGACCGGAGAAGTGCTTGCCTGGGCAGCACTCTTACTTGGTCCATTATTGTCGCGACACTGGAACTATCGGTCCTATAAAGGACCACGTTTACCATTATTCTTCCAATAGTTCTTGCAGCATGGGAACATTGGTCCAAGACAGACAACAACCGGTCAATATTGACTGGTCATTGGAAATATTGTCGCCATATAGCTAGCAAACAGGTGATACTGGCTGAAGATAGGCAATGTGGTCTATATCTAGCCGACGTCCTAACAATATTTAACCGAAGCAGCCAATACGGCTCGAACATAGCCGGCGACCAAACAATATTGGGTGAAAGTGGGCAATGTGGTTATCATATAGCCGTCGGCAAAAGAATATTGCCTAAAAACTGCCAATATAGTTTGCATATAGCCGTCTGCCCAACAATATTCCATGAACGTGGTAAATAAGGTCGACATATTGTCGGTTACCAAACAATATTGGATGGCAATTGGCAATATATGGTCTACATATAGGCGCCGGCCAAAAATATCCCTTGAAAGTCGCTCCATGTGAGTCCCAGAGTGGGCCCATATTGAATAGGACCAGCGGCATGGCCGAGTGGGCAAAGGCGTCCGCTCGTTGGTGGTAACCAAGGTCGTGCTGAAGACTGGGAGGTGGTGGGTTCGAATCCTACCGCCAGCTGTGCTGTCTGAGGTTTTCCCTGGGTTTTCCGAAGACTTTCCAGACGAATGTCGGCACAGTTCCCCCTGAAGTCGGCCCAGGACGCATACTAACCCCCCTGTCCCCCACTCCTTCCTGCTATCCTCTCTCCGTCTGTCCACATCTGTACGTCGCTCATAGCCACAGTTGCTTCGCGGCGCTAACACCCAATCAAAAAAAAAATATTGAATAGGTGGGACGCCACTATATTGGCCTAATTTTGCAAATGCAAACTGGCCAAACAGGGGTCGAGTATTGGCATGCCTGCTTTCGGCTCACATATGGTGACTGTGTTTCCCATACTGTATCAGTTAGGCCAGTATGGGCCAGTATGGGAAATACAATGGCCATATCTGAGCCGAAAGCTGCTATGCCGATACTCGACCCCTCTTTGACCAGTATGCAGTTGCAAAATTGGGCCAATAGTGGCATCACATCTAATATTTGTCGAGCGCGGGAATCGTATTAGTTCACATTGTTGTGCAGCAGGAGGCCAGTACTCGTCCCAGACTGGTCAGATGTTGGCAACCTTGGCCCAATTTTACAAATGAAACCATGCCCTAGAAGGGCAAAAAAAGCGGTCAGCGGTCGCGACACTTAGAGGGACTGGAACCGTTACTTTTTCCAGTCCTGGTCTAACCGGTTCATCGGCAGTAATTTTGCTACATGAAAGCGAGCTTACCCTCACCGCCAGTGCCGTAGCCGGACCTCTAAGGTAGCGGGGGCTCGATACGAAAGCCCGCCCACTTTCACCCTCCTCCCCCTTTCCCACTATTCCTGGGTCCGCCAACACACATTTTATTGCCAGCTGTCTATTGCGCACACCGCAAGGTAAGGGATGCAAATCTAGACTGATTTGAAAGTTCACAATGTGATTACATGTAGGCTGTTATCACCAATGAGGCCCTGTCACCACATTGGAAGTGTCATCGTTTGAAAGCCATTCAAGAGTGTAGACAGACGCAGGAACTGCAAGAACTTTCGCAATCGTCGCACTGGTACCCCGTCCAATATATTATTTTATCCTCGGATTTGCACGATTTGCGAGGGTCGGCCCATCGCAATTAGGGGGGGGGGGGGGGCTCGAGCCCTCCCTAGCCCCCCCGTGGCTACGCAACTGCTCACCGCACACGGTTGTAAGAGAAAGGTGTGAGATAACCGTTTCAGGAAGAGTCTACTGCTGCCTCGCCACGACCACTTGCTTCACAAGACGAAGCGTTCTTAGGGAAACGCACGAAGTCTTGCATAGTTTCGATTTCACTCTCTGTCTCTTCGTTGCACAAGATGGTCAGGACATACGAAGGGAGTAGCACGGCTATGATATTTTATTGTATTGCACTCCCGTGGTCGTCTGCTGAAAACGAAAAGCGAAGCGCTGGATGCCTTTTGGCAGAACCCAGTCAGGGCCCTCATTTGTTCCGGCAAAAAAAAGGCGATACAGTCACTGAACTTTTACTCTCTCTGGCATCCTACAAAAAATAAATAATCGAAAAAAAAAAAGGTCGGGCGATAGTACAATTAGGTATTTTCACCTCTGAGCCGATTCCCGAACCGGTAACCGTATCATTTTTTTTTTCGGTTCAGTTCCGGTTCGGTTCAGGACAAGCAAAAAAATTGTTCGGGTTCGATGGAAAATAACTTTTTTCTTCAGTTTTCGGTTCGGGTTCAGTTCCGGTTCCGATCGCTGGTTCTGGGTACCTCTGTACGATAGGTTGTCACAATACTGGTGATATATCGAATTAAAAACTGAACACCGGATACGAATGAATAACAAGAGTGTTGGCGGCAACAATGTTTGACGACTGGCCTTTTGCGGGGGTTAAAACACAATCATCACACTGCTACGAGCTCGCGTCACTCCCTCGTCTTACCCTCCCTCGCGCTGGGCTTGTTTTGATGTCCTGTATGTGTTCTAACGCGATGTCGAACAAAAACAACTCCACCCTGGTGAGCAGTTTGAAGCGCAACAATAACAAGAAGCCTGTGGTGTCATAACCAGTGTGGGCCCCCAGGCGTGTTGTGCCAAGAGTTGTCGTTCTTTTTCAGGCTGTCCTGCGTGTTCGTTTCCTTTTCATTTATTTTTGGAACACACTTCTACGTAACGCGTTGCAAGTAATTACGTAACTAGAGTAATCGATTCCAATTAGAAATTCAGGTAATCGATCACCGAGAAATCCGTTACCCAAGAGCGATCACCTAGTAATCGATTAGCTTTCGATTAAAGGTGCTTTCTTAGGCAAATCTTTTTTCTCTTTTGGGATTACTAAGTCGGCCTCGGCCTGTCTGACCTTTCCTCCTTCCCTTTCTCTTCTTCTTCAATAAACATATCCCCCCCAATCTACAGGCCTCCATCACAGCCTTTACTATATCTGCTCTGTTATTCCACTACTGTAAGTGAAGGTCATTGTAATAGTATTTCGCGCGTGCATTTTCAGTGCTCGGGGACACTCTTCAATCTCTTCATATACCACAGCCTTCTGAATGTACAGTTGATCATCCTTCGGACATAGTGGGTCACTTCGAAATTCCAAGTGTAAATTGTAAGTTGGAATGGAGCGCGGTCGAGCCCTTCGGATTGTTGAGGCCTTAGGGGTCAACGCCTTGGCAGCAGATGATGCACAGAGAGCCTACGCAGAAGACTGATTTTGTAGCTGAGATCTTGCTTCCTCTTCGACACTGTCATGTTGACCAGTTCTCCTGATTCATGTTTATGGTGAGATATGTTTATGGTATATGGTGAGATGAGAGATAAACGAGGAAAACAATTACCAGTTTCACAGGATGGTGCTCACCTGATAGGGAAGCTAGAATTGTACGAGGCACATGGAGACACTTACTAGTATGGTTTACTACTTCTTCTTTCTTCGACTCTGCGGCAAACATTCTGCTGTGTGCCAGACATGCGGTTTAAAAGACGATAGTCTCGGCACCCACGCCTATGGTGCATTCCACACGGAGCGGCCCACATTCGGGGCGGTCAGACTGCACCTCCGCTGTCCATACATATATATATATATATACAGTCGACCCCCGTTTATCCGGACGGTGCCGTTCCCGGCGAAATCGTCCGGATACCGGGGCATCCGGATAAATGAAACGACCAAATAGAAACGTCCTACAGAGCAAGGTTTAATTAAAACACAGAGATCTCGTCAATGACAGCTGTTACATAGTAGTGTAGGCACTCGATTCCTGCAAACTTTTACTAATTGCATAGAGTTGAGCCACGCTGTTGCGCTGCTCGAAGAATGTCAGCGCGGACGCAAAGTGTCAATGTCGGAGCCTTGTTTCTCACTGGCGTCATCGGCACCGTCTTGCTGCACATCATCGGGGGCAACAGCAGCAATCACACAGTCATCAGTCATAGATGCACACGCGTCATCATCCTTATCATCGTCAACGTAGTCAGAAACCGCAGCTTCATCTACGGCAGTCGCAGTGAGCCTCAGCATCAGGGATCGCAGCTCAGCTAGGGAATGTCTTCATCGGCCAACGGGCCGTAAGCAGCAGGCCCTCGGGTTGGAGTTTTCCCCTCTAGAACCGCACAGTGGTCGAGATACTTCCAAATGACTCGACTGGTCAACGTGACCCAACGCACACAAATAGAAAAGGGGGTCATCGTGCACGGTTGTCTCCCTTACGGAGGAATGTAGGTCCCTGACATGTGGCGGGAATAACCCCAACACGGCGAAAAGGGTGACGAAGCGGGGTCAGCGTCTCCTTTTACTCACGGTAGTCCGGATATCTGAAGCTGGATTACAAGAATTTTCGACTTTCGTTCCCTGGAATTCTTGTCCTAGTCCGGAAGCTGAAGTCCGGATAAACGAGAACAAAAGACATGGAGGAAAATCCATCCCCGCGCCTTTTGTCCGGATACCGCGGGATCCGGATAAATGAAGTCCGGATAAACGGGGGTCGACTGTATATAACCCACTATATATATATGCTATAATTATATGCTACAACCCACTCGGATACACTTCAACTGGCGACGAGGATGGGATACTGGTGACGCAGCGGCAGTACGCGACCACACGTCAGTCACCGCACGTCAGAAAACATCTGATCCGACGAGACTGCGTTTCCCTTTGTCCTCCGGAGCGAGGAAGCAAGATGGCTACTTTCGGAACCGCCCCAGCCTTCGACGCACACTCTAAGAAAAAAATGAGTAAGACGAGGAGTAATTGCAGCTTCTACTCCCCTAGTCTGCAATTACTCCCCATTTTAGTCCCCTAATCCAACATTTAGTCCCGACATTTACTCCCCAGGACTGCAGATTGTCACTAAACTTTGCGAATGGTCTCCTGAATGCGACAGTCTACGTAAATATGTGCCCTTGGTCAATTTGAACGACATAAGGCTGTATAACTCAGACAACGTAGCAATTTTCCAGCCACACAGAGTAAGAAACAGTTAGCGCATCTTTCTTTGCAAATTGTGCCCTAGTATGGCGCAAGATTTTATATCACTCGATATATCACGGTTGATGGTTTGCTTCGAAGTATTTTCATGCATGCGCACCAATTACGTACCTGGGACTCTTACAACACCGCGTGAAATGCGGTCTTCATTCTGTGACATTCATTTACTCCCGTGCATTTACTCCCGAAAGGGACTATTTTTTGTGGCAATGCAATTACTCCCCAAAAGGAGTAAAAGTACTCCTTTTTTTCTTAGAGTGCAGACGTGGAACCATGGAGTGACTACGTTGAAAGGTTAGAACAGTACTTCGTCGGAAACAAGATTACAGACGGGAATCAGCGCACCGGTATTTTTCTCTCGGTTGTGGGACCGAAAACCTACGGGCTACTTCGGAGTCTCCTGGCCCCGGCCAAGCCGAGCACAAAGACCTTCGTGGAACTAGTAGCAACACTCAGCAGTCACTTCGCCTCGAAGCCTTATGAAATTGTAGAACGTTTCCGTTTCAACTCTCGTGTCCAGCAGGAAAACTAAACTCTATCTACATTTATCGTTGGACTGAGAAAACTATCTGAGTTCTGCGAATTCGGAACAACTCTGGATACGATGATACGGGACAGGCTGGTATGTGGTGTCAGGGACATTGGCATACAAAAGCAATTGCTTGCTAGTGGGAATTGACCCTGGAGAAAGCTACTACACTTGCGTGCGCTGTAGAGATGGCAACCAAGAATGCCATGGAACTGAGTCAGCCTCCGGAAAACTCAGTGAACGGGCTCATCAAGCGAAAGGGTCGACAGCGTCCGGTTGGTCAAGAGTCCAAAGGAACCCCACCAAGACAGGCAAGTCAGAAATTTAAGTGCATACGATGCGGAAGAAGCGATCACAGAGCACCAGCATGCCCATTTAAGACTACTGAGTGCCACCGCTGCAAGAAGGGACATCTTGCAAAAATGTGTTTGTGAGACTCACGACAACCAAGACCACGAGCACATGGTCGGACGAATGCTATTTCAACAGAAGGGGCGACCACAGAGGCAAACCTTAACCTGCATGGAATACACAGTGTCGACACCCAGGCGCGCCACATCCGTGGATTATCACCACTCGTCGGATGGACATCCCGGACGACATGGAATTTGACACAGGTTCGTCCGTTACGTTGATACCTGCTAGCACGTACAGGAAACATCAAACCTCCTGGCCAACGTTATTGCCATGCCAACGCAAGTTATGCTACATGGGTCAGCTACCAGTGCTAGGCGTTCTGAAAATGGAAGTCACTTACGGACACCGGACGACAACAGCTTCGCTTTACGTCGTGGACCGGGAAGGCCCAAGCCTATGTGGGCGTGACGTCATTGGAGCGCTGGATCTGCTTACCGTCAACGTGAATGCCGTTGGCAGCGAAGGCAAGGTGGCCAAACTGAAGTAGGAATTCAAATCCTTGTTTGAGCCAGGCATCGGTCTCATGGTAGGTACACCTGCTCATCTACATTTGAAGCAAGGCATAACGCCCAAGTTCTGCCGAGTTCGGCTGTCTGAAGCGGGAGTGCTCACGCCGGTGACCCATTCCGAATGGGCAGCATCTATTGTGCCCGTAATGAAGAAAGATGGCACAGTAAGAATATGCGGCGATTTCAATGTTACGCTAAACAAAGTCTGTGACGTTGAACAATATCCTATTCTGAAGATTGAAGACATGTTTGCGTCGCTTAGTGGAGCGGAGTGCTTTTCGAAATTGAACTTGATGAAGACTCACAGAAAGTCGCGGTAATAAACACACATCGAGGCCTGTACAGCTACAAGCGTCTACCATATGGCATCGCTTCTGCACCCGCGATCTTCCAGCGTCGGATAGAATCCTTGCTGAGAGAAATTCGTGGAACGCAAGTATTTCTCTATGACATCCTGTTTAGAGAACGGGAGGCGAACTTCGGAGAAGCCCTGCGCAAGGTACTCCAGCGTCTACAGGACAACGGTGTTCGTCTGAGGGAGGACAAATGTAAGTTTCGCAAGTCGGAAATTTCGTATTCGGGACAGAAGAAAAGAAGCTGAGAGCAATAGTAGAAGCGCCAGCGCCGAAAGACGTGCAAGAATTGAGATCTTTCTTGGGACTGCTTACTTACTACCGCAGCTTCATTCGTAACATGTCCTTGCTCACGCCCTTGTACGACCTACTGAAATCCGTCTGGAAATGGGATACTGCCCAAGAGGAAGCATTCAAAACGGCGAAAGATGCGTTGGTAAATTCTGGATTTCTAACCAATTTTGATCCGTCTCGAGAACTTCAGCTTGAGTACGACGCATCACCGTACGGAATACATATTCGTACAGCCCCATACCACCCGCAGTCACACGGACTAGCAGAAAGGGCGGTACGCACGGTGAAGGATGCGTTGAAGAAAATGCGAAGATGACTGGGGATTAGCGCACAAATGTGGACCGCTGGTTGCATTCATACCGTCGATTTCCAAACACTGTGTCTGGTAAATCGCCCTCGGAAATGCTACTTGGGTACAACATAAGGCCACGACTGGACCTCATCAGCGTCCAAGAACTGCACAAGGAAGCTCTCAAAACCTGACCGGGCACGACCAAGCCCAGGAAAAGAATCAAGTTGGGAACAGGTGTGCTTCGGCCAAGGACGCACGTGCTCGCTCGAAATTACAGGCGAGGACAAAAGTGGGTTCCTGGAGTGGTACAGAACCAAAAAGGATCCCGGATGGCTGTGGTGAAAACGGCGGTCGGAGACATGACTCGTCACGCCGGCCAACTGCGCCGACGACCTGCGTCGCGAATCGCGACAGAGGATGACACCTGGATGCCTGACGTGAAAGTTCACAACCCAAGCCTCCTGACTCCGGTTCGTCCACCTAGAAGATCAGGACGATGCAGGAGGTCACCACTACGCTAAGGACAGCCGGTGGCATACTAAAGGGGGAGGAGTGCTGTGTGCCAGACATTTGGTTCAAAAGACGATAGTCTCGGCACCCACACCAATGGTGCATTCCACGCGGGAGAGGCCCGCATTCGGGGCGCCCATAACATCGGGTCAGAGTGCACATCCGCTGTCGGGATAGACTCTCACCTCGCTTGGCAGTCGGTTTCCTTCGAGCATCAGAGCCACTAACTCGTACTCGACATGTAGCCCTATTGATTGGTATTAAATGTGTTATGTTGCTGTAACCCACTCGGATACACTTCACATTCAAAGAAAATTTCCAATCCCTATCTCTAGATGGAGCTAAAAAATGTACTATCTGCGTGCTCGTCCCGCGCCTTTTCCTCTTCCCGAGTGTCCGGGCCTGTCCCGAAAAGGAAGACTGGAAGGGGACCAGCATCAGTGTGGGATGTGTTCAGGCGAGAAATTATTGGTTGATTAATGATTCATATGATCACGAGTACGAGAAATGTGTGATCCAGAGTGCCTGGGAAACTGTTTAGTTGACTAGAAATACAATCGGCCTCCAGATGCCTCTTGGAGGGGGCCTGCGCTTCAAACTATACACCCTTCGTGCACTGTTCACGTAACTTGCAACGTAATGTCCTGTGGTGTGGCATTCTTACCTGTTGCATTCTGCAACGCAGAAGAGTGATGACGCTATTATTCCTTGCCAAAGGAGGGTGGGGGAGATCATGATAGTGTCTCCATGTGCCTCGTATAACTCCAGGTTCCCTATCAGGTAACTACCATTCTGTGAAGCTTCCCGGTCGAGATGTCTTGCGTAAGACCTCTGAAGACCATTTGCAACCTCCCTCGATGCGTTTAATGTCACATGTCAGAAAGAGGCTGAGATCTGATGACCTGGATGCCGAAACGAGAGCGAGAAGTATTGCTAACTTATAGGCTAGCATTCTTACAGTGAGCTCGCGATTTGGACCTAAATTGCCAAGGAATGCAATGACCTGATCAACACACCAAGCTGTGGGTCTGGCATTGAAGATGCCCCGTAGAAGCCAGGAAGGTGCCGGATGTTCCTTAAGGCTCGTCTCTTGGATGGTGGGGAGGAACTGAGGTAGAGCGGACCTGTAACAGTGTACGGTACGATAGGCCCAACCTATACGTGTGTATGTAGGCGTGCCGAAAAATTGTGAACGTGTGGTATAGACGAAGAAATCGGATTTATCTGCCGTTCACAGCTCCAGCTATACCATTTTCTCCAGCAAGATGTGTATGTCGATTGTGTCTGTTCCCTACAGGACCCTTCGAGGAGGCGGGTGTATATAACATCCCCCGAAGCGCTGCAAGTATATCGGGTTACCCGAGATTCCAGGTTGCATTGGTGAGACTCCCTGTCTGAATGAGAGGGTGATGTTTGGGGTTCTCGTTCTGTAGCATGTCTCAGGTCATTGGTAGAAGTCGAGGTACGTCGCATAAATGTTGAAGTAAGAGGCCGTGTCAGTCTGTGTTGGCCAAACTGGTGCGATCATGACTAGGGTCATTGCGGCTTCGGATAACTTCTGGACACATTTCCCCACCAAACAAAAAAAGTGGAAATGCGTACATCCCTTGCTTCGTCAAGTCCTGTGCGTCGACTCCTATTGAGTAGAGATCTGTTTCCAGCTGTAGTACTGGGGAACCTGGTAGTTTGAACAGTCCACGAAAAGGTACATGGTAAATGGGTTCCGAAACTCCGACACTTTTTGAACACACCCTGAAGTAAGTTCCAACTGCTCGAGTCGTGACTCAGTGTCTGCCTGGAAGTTCAGAGATCCTGAGAGATGTCTTGGCTGAACTGCCTTGTTGAACACCAGTCCCAAAGCTGCTTCGCTACTATTCACAGACGTGCCTAAATGTGCCGGGCTCCCTAATCACTTGACAATGCGATAGCCGTTAGACTGTCTTCTAAAATTACCAGACCGCTCTTCATAGTTCGGCTCTGGATTCGGTGTCTATTGTAATCATGGCCCCGAACGGCTAGAATGGAGGGAGTTTGTTCTGGAGACGCTGAAGAGCACGTAATGGAGGGGTGCAGGGGAAAGCAGCTGGAGAAGTAGCACATTAAATTTTCCGACAAGCCTGCGCAGGACACCGACTTAAATCTGAGGGCAGTTTAAGGCCGATTGTATTTCTAGCAAGAGATGCTCGGCTTTCCAACGCGGAAAGCTTAAGTTTATTTGAACAGAGACAATCGTAAACCCCAAATGGTGAATGACTGTACTGGGCGCAACTCCGATCTGCTCCTGATGATCACAAGGCCTAGAATTTTCCAAAGTAGAGGGTAGCAGCTGAACGTGGACAAACAGGGTGTGGGTGTTCTGGTGGAGTGTAAGCATATCGACAAAATAGATAACACTCCGAAGCCACAACTGGTTTCAATAACTCCGTGAAGACTCTGGGGACTGATTTAAGTCCGAAGGGAAGAACATTCCACTGAAACAGGAGATTCTTCCAATTGAAGCTGAGCCAAGGGCGGTCTGACGGGTGAATCGGACCTGCGAGATATGCATTTGCAGAGTTTGTTCGCACCATGTAGTCGTTCTGCTGAATGAGAGGACGGGCCGAGTGCCAGCTCTCCACCTGAAGTGCTCGTGACGATTGAAACAGTTTAGAATTTAGGATAGGATTCGGGATTTAGGATAGCTATAGGGATATTAGGACAGCACGTCATTCCTTCTTTGGGACTGTGAAAAACTCGGAGAAGAATTTTACGTGTTGTCACTCCTGTCCAGTTGGAGAAATAGTCCGTTTGCGTAACAGGGCTTGCACTGCTTCCTCCCCCTGAGGGGGAGTGCCGGGGAAGACTGAGAGGGGTTGCGTGACGTGTTTTGGGGGTGACTCGAACTGCACCCCTGCACCGTGTCTAGCAGGAGTCCAAAATGATAGTCCTCCAATTAAGAAAGAATTCCGCTAATTTCCCTACTCAATTTGGCGAGGAAAAACATCTCATACGTATTGCGGTGCTCTCTACCGGCTCCCCTTCCTCCAGAGGCATGAAAGGAAGGCGCTGTCGAAAGGGCTGCATGTTGCCATGGCCCCGACCAGCTGGACGGTATGGGTACTGCTCTAATGTTGACGTCTTGGCGGGGTTCCGATGAAAGAACGTCCTGCCTAACCCGAAACCGGCTTAATGGCGTGGACACCCTGAGTTTGTTTCAGTAGTCTGCCCAGTAAGTCTTCAGCAAAAACGTACCATCGTCCCAGTTTAGAACCGTCCTCTTGTACATGAGGCATAACTGATTTCAGACGGGAAGGCAGTTGCGCGATCGAACAAAACGCCTTAGTTCTTCTGAAAGAAGGTCAAAAGCCTGACCAAGATGCGCCATCGACGCAGCCACCGGTCTTCTACTTCTTTTTTGGCATCTACCACAGGAAGTTGGGACGTTGCATCAGCTGTAGGGGGGACCCGAGATGACACCGCGAAAACACAGATCCAGGATATCAACCAGCACGGCGAGGGCCCCTGATAAAGTAAACTAGACTTCCTTGAGGGAGGACTTGCGTTTCCCGACGGAAACCAGGCCCATGTTCGCGAGATCTCTGTTTAAATTGGGCACCTTCAGGCAGGCGAGATCCGGTAGCTTATAAGTTTTTTTTTGCCTATTTTCTGCCTTCGGTTGTGTTGTCCCAAAGTTCAATGAGTGTGAACAAAGTCCGAAATAAGTTTGGAGTACTGGCATCGTGATGGGCATGAAGTTGCCCCTAATCAGCTACGGGCTGAGTCACTCCCTACTGCTGGCCGATTAAGGACTGGTTCACCGTCCGCTAGAAGGAGGGGGGGGGGGTATTGGCTCTAAGGTTGGTGGTCACAGGCTCTTTAACATCAAGTTCTGGTAGATTGAGCTCTTCCTCAATTTTCCGTTTTTGAGATCAGGACGACTGAGGCTCCCATTCCGTGGAGTACTCCCCGTATGAAGAGGAGTGGGGTTGGGATTCTCAGAGCATCCCATGTTCTGGCTGCTGAAGCACCACCTAAGTTAGTTATGGAAGGCATGTGTACAAGTAACTGGTTAAGTACAGGGAGCTATCTGTGCCAGAGAGGCTTCTATGGCTGCCAAACACTCCTCGTGGGACATAGCGTAAACCAAAGTCAGACGCTGGTACACAGTAAATTTTTTTACGCCCTTCCCGGTGTGAAAAGGGTGTACTATGAGGACACACCCGAATTACACTTATACTACACTCAACTAAGCACCCGTGTTGGTGTAAAAGGGGTGTAATGTACCAATACACCCCGATCACACTTATGTTACACACCATGCTAAATTTTGGAACACTCATGTCAGTGCAACAGGGGTGTATGCCGCACAATGCTCAAAGCACCTGTAATTTTCTTTTTCATTGTGATAATCTTTGCAATATATATATACTATAACTTCTTATGTGTGTGTATGGATAACTTGGTACATACAGATGGATGCGAGAAGATATAGACCATAAGTAACGGAGAGACTTGGGAAGCCGTATAAGGATTAACAACAATTGCTACTTTTATTGCATTAACAAAATTAAATGGGAATTATGGGAATTACTAGAAACAGATTTACAGTCGTATTGCCAACTGTAGGACATCTGTAGTCAAAATTAGGGGTCGACGTTTTGGCAGTCAGCGCTGCCTTCAGCAGGACTAAACTTGAAATTGGTGACAGGGGCTTGACCCCCTGGCTGGAAGGTTTACTGGCGCGGGTGACATTGAAATTAAAATACATATGTGTATGTAAGTAAAGGGCTAATTACTGTGAGTGATTGTGAAATTAATATACGAAAAGAAAAAGTAGAAGGAAACAAAGATTATGAACAGTTAGGAACAAACAAGGGAAGTTCGACAGCAGCGGCCTTCAACTGGGCTTGCAAATGTCGAAGACAGGCTACTGTTGAAGTGTCGACTTGGTTAAAGCGGAAGCACTTGGCTTAGCTAGCAAAGCCTTTCTAAGCTCTTGGAGTGCACAGCTAGCTAAGCTCTAAGAGACCAGTTCCCGTGGCATAGGGGTTAAGATCATCGCTTTCCACGCCGGTGGCACGGGTTCGAATCCTGTCACCGTCCGGGTTTTCCGAAAACTTACCCAACGAATGTCAGTTCCCCCGCAAGTCGGCCAGGACGCACACTAACCCCCCTGTTCCCCACTCCTTCCTGCTGTCCTCTGTCCACGCCTGTACGCCACTCATGGCCACAGTTGCTTCGCGGCGCTAACACGGAAATAAAAAAGCTCTAAGAGTCTAGATAGTTAAGATGTTCACACTTGCAAATGCAAGCTGCAGTGGAACTAGTGTTCCGTGAATTTCGGGAGCAAGCATTTTTTCGTTTTTGGGGTCAATACACCCAATAAACACCCGTCTTTTGGGTGTAACATGTGACACCCCTGTTACACCCATTATTGAGGTGTAGCATTTACACCCATAAGGGTGTGAGTTATCTAACACTCATTTTACACTCATAGGGGCGTAAATAAATTTACTGTGTAGTGTCTAGGTCATCCCTCTCCTTCCTTCCTAGAAGGACTATCTGGTGAGGCTGAGGTATTACGGTGAGTGAGCCTGATAAGTGGTCCCTGCGACATAGTGCGTGGTCCATAAATGGCCTTGTGTGCGGTCACCACGGACCTAGGGTTTGGGTCGCAACAGAACCTAGAGTGTGGTCACGATGGACCAAGGACTTCGGTCACTGATGGACCTCGGATTTCGGTCACTAATGGACATAGAGTTTGCGTTACTGATGAACGTAGGGTTTCATTCACTAATGGAGCTAGAGTGTGGTCACTATGAACCTGGGGTTTCGGTCACTAATGGACTTAGGGTACTGTCACGATGGACTCAGCGCACGGTCTCAAAGTGCAAAAAACCTAGTAAAACTAGGAAAGGGAAAACCTGTGTACTATTGTTTGTGCTTGATATTGTCATAACTGCAAACGCTTGGTATAATCGCTGCATACAGCGAATATAGTAACTGCATAAAGCACGTTAGATACTACAGGTTTTCCCGTCCATTTTAGTCCAGGTGACATCTGAATTATTCTAGGTGCCATCTGAAAAAATCCAGATGCTACTCAATTGAATCCGGGTGCCATCTGAATTAATCCATGGTGTTTTTAAGCACTATAACCGTGTGCTCACACGAGGGATATCTTTGTAGAGTATCTTAGTGGAAGAAAAAGCAAGAAAAAAAACTGCTGGTGGAACTGAAGTTGTGCGGTGTCTTATGTGGAACATTCACACGACTCTGAGATATTGGGAGTTGGAGCGGAAGTATAGCAAACAACAGTACTGGTGCAGTCGTCTGCTACAGAGTATCTTCTGACTGAACTGTTGGACATTACGCGCGGTTACAAGAGCGCGAAAAGGCATGACTCACATAGCAAACGACACCACTGGTGCACGACAGCACCAGTGGTGTCGTCTGCTATGTGAGTCATGCCTTTCTAACTTCGCGAAATATCCAGTAGTTCACTCAGAAGATATTCTATAGCAGACGACAGCACCAGTGGTGTCGTCTGCTATGTGAGCCATGCCCACTGATCTCTATAGTATAAGCTCGATCGCGCATAGGGTGCTCCACAGCGTGGTTACCGGCCGCCATATTGGTTAGCCCAACGTATTCTGTCGTCTGCATTTAGTTCAAGCGGGGCTGCCCGTATTTTTTCAAATTTACTTTAAACTAAAGGGCGTGTCATGCCAGTTTGTTGCAGCTTTGAGTACACTTCACACGGACTGAGAAAGAGGGATGATTTTTCACAGGTAAGCTCTTTATTTTGCGGAAAAGACTGTTTATTCGTATCGCAGGCATCTGACAACTCGGACTTGTTTGCATTCCTACTTCACTGGTGCTATCACGTACTAAGGAAGTGTGTGTGGCTGCTCCTACAAATCTCAAGACCATGTATTTTCTATAAATAATGCGCTTGTGCTTTCAGGTTCCCCTCACAGTCGCTCAGCTGTGCAGAAGAAGCGGATGCAGAACCTGCGCCAATATGCCAATTTGTTCCACTGTTCTTTTAATTTGTGAGGTACGGTGGAAGTAAATAAACTGCTGTGTTAACCTCGTATGTGAAGTCGCTCCTACAGCGTGTGTGATAAGTCATGCATGTGAATGCTCTTCGTGCACAACGCTTCGAATTTCTGTAATGAAATACGCTGACAGCTGAAAAACTGCAAAGCACACGTGACAATAACGTTATTTTAAGATGAGGAATGGAGAGTTTCGTCGCCAGGGTCTATACTCCATACCATTGCTGGTGGTGATGTGGTGAATAAAATAATGAGCCACTTCAGAATAAGAGTCGAGGTCTTATTGCAGAGCACACAGAGAGACACTTGTAGAACATAATACGATAATGGAAAAAGTCAAACTAGAACCGTACAATACCAAACCATAATAACGAACGAGAACCGCGGAACACCACACGAAAACCGCACAACAAACGAAAACAAACAATATAAAAACGGAAGTACCTTACAATAACAAACAATGTGAAACTTTTCTGAGCAAAAATAATTAATTTTATAGGTTGACGTTCACCTAATTCACCTTCATGCGTATGCGCCTTGTGCACGACGGTTACGACCCCTATTCGGAATACAGGCAGCGGAGAAGACAAATAAGACAATTACCATTAAAAACTACAGGAACACGGCTGAAGCACGTTTGGAATACATCAGCACACTGATTCCCAAGAAAGATGCGTGCGAATCAGAAATGAGGAGCGTTTAAAGTGCAATAAATACTCCAAATCAAATCGCTTCCCATTTTTTCCTATGGGAGCAGCCGGCGCCAGTGGGCCCTCCAACATGGCGGCCGGTTGCCACACCTCTCTCTCACGCGCCCCTCTCCTATGCGCGATCCAGCCTTTATACATAGAGATCAGTGGCCATGCCTTTCTAACTGCGCGAAATATCCAGCAGTTCAGTCAGAAGATATTCTGTAGCAGACGACAGCACCAGTGGTGTCGTCTGCTATGGGAGTCATGCCTTTTTGGCGCTCTTCTAACCGTGTGGAATATCCTGCAGCTCAGTCAGGAGATACTCTGTAGCAGAAGACATGACCAATGGTGTCGTCTGCTATGCTTCCGCTTTAACTCTCGATATCTCGGCGCAGTGCGAATGCTCAACATAAGACGCAGCAGAATTTAAGTCCTGTCAGCAGCTTTTTACTTTTCCTTCCACTACATCTCTGTAGAACATTCTGCGGGGATGTCCTTCGTGTGAGTGCACGGTTATAGTGCTTAAAAACACCATAGATTAATTCAGATGGCACTCGGATTAAATTAAATAGCATCTCGATTTTTTCAGATGGCGCCCGGATTAAACTGAACGGCGCTCGGATTATTTCAGATGGCACCTGGACTAATTCAGATGGCACTTGGACTAAAATGGACGGGAAAACCTGTAGTCGCTATCAAAATGCATAAAATTGTGAAATCTAGCGCTAATGTGGGTGGGTAGAGTTCATTCAAGAAGCGAAAGAAATAGCGACAGGGTACTTATCAAGGTAGAAAACTTGCGACAATCGATGTGCAAAGCACGACGACAAAAGAACGTTACCGCACAGCACGCAAACGAGGGAAATGACACGGGACGAGTGCACGGATTGTAAATTTGGAGACAGGGATTGCAAATTGTCTTTGAATGTTAGCCGCTAAGCTACGCCAATCGAAGGAAAAAGAATTCGATAGTAAGTGTCGACATGTGCCAAAGTATAATTTATTATTCAGATGCATGATACGTTTACATTGATTTTTTTTAAATTTTGATTGCAATTGAAATTTTTACATTGATGAATTTTTCCTTACCACGTGGCTTATTATTATGGAAAGTAACCCTGAAAGTAACGCGCTATATTTTTAGCCGAACAGTTTATAACGGTAAAAAATTACTTTTGCCACAAGAGTAATGATAATCAATTACCTTTGTCGAGTTGCGTGCACAAGTCTAGTTCCGAGTCAGTCACAATAAATTGCGGCTGCCATTTCACTCTGCCTCGTATTTTTTGAAAGCAAGTTTTGAATAAAATATCGCATGCTGAAGCCTGTTCGTTGATAACTTGTTATAGCCTGTGATAGCCTGTTGATAGCCTGTTATGTATGAGATTGTTGTGACCTACCTTTTATGGATTTCAAAGGGGAATCCCGTACTGTGTTTTCTTGCGGTTATACAGTCTTTATGGGCTTCCACGAATGTCAATGTAGACCCGCTTTCCGCACCTGTCAAATACCCTTCTCTCACAGGTCTTACCTTTCTTGTGAGAATCAACAACGAGGCGATATTTTTGAAGGGGAGCAACTGGATTCCGCCAGATGCATTTCACGATCGAGTCAGCCAGGAGCGCTTGGAGGCTCTATTAGACGCTGCTCTTGCAGCTAACATGAATGCCATCCGGGTCTGGGGCGGCGGCGTCTACGAGTGCGACGCCTTCTACTCCCTGGCTGATATGAAGGGCATTCTCATCTGGCAAGACTTTATGTTTGCCAGCGCATTGTACCCAGCAAGCCCCACGTTCCTCAACAGTGTTGCCATAGAAGCTCGACAACAGGTACATACACATCGATGTTCTGTTCAAATGCAGGAGAGAATGTGAAGGGGATGACTGCCTGCCCTCTCTGTCCGAAAGAGGCTGTTTGGCAATCCGTCGTTCCAGTAACTAATCGCGCACCTGACCCGTAGCCAAGAGGTGCGGGATGGATTCCCGCCACTGTCCTGCTTCATCAACGTCTCCCATACCTCGATTTATAAAATGGTGTTACCCTAATTATGCACTTTATACATAGTGGCAACAGTAGCACATTTTGAAAAAAAGTTGCTAGATCAGCTTGCAGGGACACGTCGATGTGTTACCCGTTCGACCCGTCCCAGCAGTTAGCTGCTTTAGTGGAGTGCTCCGAGCAGGCATAACTAACAAGTGAATTAAGCGTTGATGTTAAGGAACAAGCTCACGCAGTTCATTACAATCTACAAGATTATTTTTAATTTTTGTTTACAAAATAATTTTACAATGGCAATTTTTAATTGTTCGCTCTTGAGAAAAAGCTTAATGGCACTTGCAGTTGAGCTCAATGTTCCATGTGTCCTGCTGTTGCATTGCTTTAGTGTAAAGTATTAGTTTGTGCTACTCTCTCACTATCAAAAGCACCTGGTCGCATATAGTGCATCACTCACTCAGCATGATGAATACGGCGGCAAAACCAACCGTCTTTCCAAAACGTAGTTGTCCCATGTTTGCCGCATAATCCGAGACGCCGACCTTTGTTTGCTGAAACCGCTAAGTGCTATCCACCGTGGTGCTATCGATGCACTCTACGTTTCGGAACGATCGATAAGCAGGTGACGGGAAAGGCTTCGGGGTGAACGCTTTGACGCGTATTGGTTTCATACCTCGGATGTGTCGCCGGACGTGCGAGCTAAAAGCAGGAAGCTGTACAAAGCATTTTTTGTTCTGTGCAGTGTTTACATCCCTCCAGACGCTATGTTCTCGGGCTGCTAGAAAAATATTTCCTCGAGGTATCGATTCAACGGCGATGTAGGTATTTACTTTAGAGCCTTTGGCAATGCGTCATCCAGGAGCTGTCGTATTGTGGGCGCTGTCATGGTAGTGTGCACTGACATATTCATCCTTCACAGAAGCCAGCATAAGACGTGTTTTTAGGTCCTAGTTAAGGACAACTGATAGATAGCAGAAAGCCGTTCTTTTGACATGAAAGTGCCATCGGCGTGATTTTCTGTCACTGACCCCATTCCAGGCGTCTGGTGTTCACTAAACTTTGGAAATACGTTGAGTAACTACCGTCTACACAATATCAAGGCAAAATATAAGGGGGTGCTCCGTTGCAATAAAAACGAAAAGAAACAAACACATATGAGGTGGTGTTAGTGGCATCCTCGTGGAAGCCACATGAATATTTGTAAACGTGCTTCACGAATCGTATTGTGCGATGCGTGTGTTCGGTTAAACGTTCTCATAGATGGGGTGTGTGCACATCTCCGCCTCGATCACATGAGAAGGAAAGTTATTGGGATGTATCGAGACAGGCCAATTACAACCGGAGGTGTAATACGCACTATACATTGAGACAACCGTCTTTGCTGAGGATGTGCGTCGGTGCTTTGGAATAGATGCCCACGACGAAGTAGTCCCCTGCAAGGTCGACTAAACGCAATGGGGCAGGACGATCCCATCAAGGGCCCACATCCCAGGCAACGGCCTTTAGGAAAACTCACACCGACACATGGTTTGACTCGATGCGCACATGAATGTCCGTTTCTTATGAACACGGTACCCTATGCGATGTATTCTCTTGATTGTGTCTCGCTAGAGACAGCAGTGCAGTTCTGCAGAGAAGTCGCCGCACGAGCAGGGGCACAGTTGAGCCCAGTAATCCTCTTCATGGCATGGAAAGTAACTCCCGACATGTTCACACCTGGAGGGAATTTGGCAGCAGGTCCATCCCCTCCGTCATCCTCAAACGCGACATGGAGGAGATGGTGCGGACCGATATCGTGTTACGCTCGCGTACGCTTCTGACCACCTTTACCGTGACTGTACCCTACAACAACTTGTGCGACGTCTCCGAGGGACATTCTGCCGTGACCTGAGGATGCGAATCCACACAGGGCCTGCATTGTTGAGCAACTTGAATAGGATAACTGTCGTTTCGACTGACATACAGGTTTCCCGGACCTCAAGTTCATCGCTCATGGGTGGAATGTTCAGTAGTTGTTGTGCTCAGCGTTGCTACAGAAGTTGGATCTACAACCTCAATGCTTATTACTTCGAAAAACTACCCGAAAGGTCCAGGGACAATATTTGATGAACAAACTGGTTTGCAGCATGCCCCCACACATATTATGGAAAAAGAGGGATTTTCAGGAAATCGCAAGCGACCTCAGACTCCGTATCGATGTTACGCAACCATACATCCGCAACGATGGTGTCAACCACACCAAAGGAATCGGGCGATTGGCTCATCATGTTTTCGGAAATATTATCGTGAAACTTCTACGTTTTCCTAAAGCTTCCTAATGTCTGCACCATTTGCAAGCCTTTGAGGGCGATTACGTTTTGGTGAAGGTGCGATTAGCCTGATCTCGGTTGGCGGTTCGGTGCACCATGGGAGGAGGAAAACAGAATTTTGAAAGTGGGAGGGGAAATGCGATTGTGGTACAGGAGACTGGGAGGCTGCAGTTCATCTTCCTCCGGTATTTTTTTAATTTATATTATTATTTTGTGTAGTCCAAGATGAATACCCACCACAGAAAACATGAGACCCTCCTCAGTAGCCTCCAATTGAATGCTCCCTGTACCACGGTAACTGCCAGGGTGACTGGCGAAGTTAGCCCACCGTACGAGGGGTCTGCGGGCGTCGGGATGAGATAGGGCTGGGTGACGCATGTTCGGTCGCTATGGATGTCAGTGACGTATCTTTTGTATTATTATCTTGAGCTCAGTGTTTGGTGCCACCTTTATCACTTGTCTTAATACTGGGTGGGTAAAAGGTAGAGAACGTATCCGCAGTGTTCGCTTAAAATAAGGCGCTTAGAAGTGCACAAACCTGCATTGTTAGGCTTTGAACCCCAGTCGTGACGAAGTTTGTTCTTTTCATTTAGCTGCAGCCAAGTCGCGCACAGACATTGCTCGTCAACTATCTTGTGCTGTAGCAAAGTGGCTTCTGTGCGTGTGAAACAGGAAGCTAACGTGCGGGGTTGTTTGATTTACTATTAATTTATGATGAAAAATTTATGAATAATGTGCGTATATCTACATAAGCGATAAAAGCTTGCTGAAGTTGTCTCTTGATATTTGAAAGTTATGTCTCAGTTGTGGTGACATTGCAGGTGCGTCGACTGCAACACCATGCGTCCATCTTTCTCTGGTGTGGGAACAGCGAGGGGGAACTTGGAATGGCGTACAACTGGTGGAGGTATATACTCACTTCTCCCCATGCCGCGTTTCAATGCGACAGAGCAAAACTAAGCGTAGCATACAGCATCTAAGGAGTACCACCCCAGAAATATGCAATCGTTGTCAACCAAACTATTCAGGTTTGCCACTACTGCTTGCTATAAACATTATGCGAAAGGTACGATAGAGGGACGAGCAGATGGAGCGTTAAATGCACTGGGAGAGGAACACTATATAGAAGAAATCATACTACGTCTCGAGCGATGCAAAGTGTATAGCAGAATGACTACAATATTATAGAACAACAGAAATGTCATGCTGATGGATGTTTGTTTGAAAGATATGACTCTTTCTTCTGATGCTCGAAACTGGGGTTGCAGCGGTGTCGATAGAGAAGCATGTGCGAAAGCAGTACCCACAGGTACAAAGGCGCTATTGGAATGCTGGTGTTTCCGAGCTATTCGCGTATATCCAATGACATTGCTTCGCCACGGAACCACCGTTACTGTGAGTACTCCCCAGTGTGTGTTCCCATCGTCCCTCTTGTACAAACATATTACTGTATAGCGCTTAACAGACGAAGACGACCGAGAAGGACGACCACATGCGCTGTGTGTATTTGCACTGTATAACGCTTGTTTTCGTCCTTCTCTTTCGTCTTCGTCTGTTTAGCGCTATAAAGTAATACGTTTTCATACTAACAATCCCAGAGCGCTTCCCTGCTCTTGTACAAGTCGGATTTCAAATGCTTACGTAGCCGCTGCCGGTTGTAGCAGTTAGCACCTCCGACACAATATTAAATGGGGACAAGATTAAGGTAATGAAGTATATTTTGTGGCACACCAGTTTTATTTGTTCCTTAACGCTTTAGAAACACGTGTTGCCCCTCGAATTCTCATTGTTGTTAGCCTTACGTTTTCGTCACTCTATGTGGGTACGCCAGCTTCTTTTTCTTTAGTAGCTGGGAAGATGAGGAAAAGTGGCTAAGAACGACATTCTTTTCATCATTTCATGCGATGTAATCGGCATCATTACAGGGTGTCACGAAAGCAAGCGAACGTCGGCATGCGAGTTATCGCACTCTCCGAAAGTCCACTTGACATACATTACCTTTAGCAGGATGAGCGCATATTATTGCCAATCACAGAGCCAGCCGAGGATCAGTTGTTCTTATAGTTACTGAACGATTGGAAATCACTCGACGGAATATCAGCACACACTAAATTTATCTATTTATCACAGTTTATTTATCATTCGAGGTGGTGGTTGGCTAGGAGCGTGCTAGGAGGTGAAGTTCATTTTTAAGAGTGTAGATGCAGTTTTTGCAGGTGAGTTCTACGGCCAGGCGGACATCCTCTGGACGAGAGTATGTAACTACCAGATGACTGATTACCTGAAATCATTAATTCATTTTTAATTAGGGAATTTCTGAAAAAGCGAGATAACAGATTGAGACTATCCTCGTTCAACACCTTTCCACGTTTAAAACATCCTGAGACACGCACGTGCGCTGAAATATGCATCCCAGAATTTTCAGTACCAATTTTTTTCTTTTTCTTTTTTTGTTTGTTGCCGCTTATCAACGTATGGTGAAATGTCACCTGCCTTGTTATCGGCGCATCTTGTGCTGCACGCCGGTCCGGCGATAAATTGTTCTAGCTTTATAGGGGCAGGAGCATATCCTGCTCTCCGTGCATCTTTGCGACTGATTTGGTGCGCCGTTGAATACCCCAAAACTGTGAAGCCTCAATTTCGGGACTTTTTTTGAGCAGTTCCATTTGCAATATGGAGCGGACTTCTTGGTGGATCGAGTAAGTTCGCTACGGGCTCTCCAATTCTGTAAAAAAAGTTAGGTTGGTTAGGTTCCAAAAAGTTAGGTTGACTTGGGAAATTTTGATGTTCAATTAAAGAAATTCAATTTCTTTTAATTGAAATCAAATGAAAATATTTTTGCAAGGTGGCAAATTCAGTTGCCACACAAATGCCGTTTACCCCGTATTTTTCCGTCGCCCCGTTTCGAGGTATCAGGTGACCGAAAGGAACAGATGTTCTCATTGGGACAACTTTGTAGCTTTTATAATAAAAAAGTTAATTAATGAAAGTTAATTAAGACATTTGGACTTTGCTAATGCCCTCCTAGGGAGTGCCCTTCAGCATATGCTATATTGCAATTGATTTCATCTTGGAAAAAGTGTTATATATATTTTTTTTTAAATATGTTCACAGTTAGCTGGGACACCCTGTATATATATATATATACAGGGTGTTTTTTACAGGGGCTTTCTTCCTTCATATATATATATATATATATATATATATATATATATATATGTGTGTGCTGGAAGAAAGGGGTTCGGGCGACCGCGAAATTAAATAGGTACTAACAAAATATGAGGCAGACAACGAAGATGTAGGAAGTAGAAAAAGGGGGAGTTATTTATTTACTAGTGGAAAGTTAAGGGGGAAGTCAACATTGCGGCGGAAGCTGTCCTGTCCTGACGAAGGCGGAGCTTCCGCCGCCACGTTGACTTCCCCCTTAACTTTCCACTAGTAAATAAATAACTCCCCCTTTTTCTACTTCCTACATCTTCGTTGTCTGCCTCATATTTTGTTAGTACCTATATATATATATATATATATATATATATATATATATATATATATAATGAAAGAAAAAGGCCATTAAAGACATGTTTGAAATTCAAAATTACAGATTACGATGGCTTCTATGGCTGCACGTAGAGAAACAGATACTCATGGAACGATGCGACAGCACCAGAGGACACGTGTTTCGCCGTGTTTGCGGCTCGTCAGCTCTGGGTAGCTGCGCATCGTTCGGAATTGGCAAACCAGGGGTCGCTCAGCGAGCGATATACACCTGGGAGGGTGACTGAGCACACCTCAATGCCACAGTGAAAGCCAGTGAATTATAATGAAGGGAAAAAAGCCATTAAAGAAACACGTAAATGACACTAGACGTATTTGAAATTAAAAATTACAGATTAAGATGGCTTCTATGGCTGCACGCAGGCTGTGCCACGCAGGCTATATATATATAGGTATTCAATAAAGATCAGAAGTGGAGACGGTGCTTCTACAGGATAAGGAATAAAAGGGGGACTTTATTAAAAACTAAGAGGGGGTATTCGACGTTTCGACAGCAGCGCTGTCTTCAACAGGAATGGGATACTATGGTGACGCAAGACAATTGCAAAGAATAAGAGGGGAATATGTACAAGGAGAGAGGGCAGCACACGTGCTTTGTCGTGGTCAACCGCATTCGTTTATTTCAACTTATATATATATATATAATGCGCCTTACTCTCTCATTCTTTAATACCAGCGGCATGGCCGAGTGGGCTAAGGCGTCCGCTCGTTGGTGGTAACCAAGGTCGTGCTGAAGACTGGGAGGTGGTGGGTTCGAATCCTACCGCCGGCTGTGCTGTCTGAGGTTTTCCCTGGGTTTTCCGAAGACTTTCCAGACGAATGTCGGCACAGTTCCCCCTGAAGTCGGCCCAGGACGCATACTAACCCCCCTGTCTCCCACTCCTTCCTGCTATCCTCTCTCCGTCTGTCCACATCTGTACGTCGCTCATAGCCACAGTTGCTTCGCGGCGCTAACACCCAATCAAAAAAAAAAAAAAAACATTCTTTAATAATTGTTTATGTAAGAATTGATAATCCCCGCCAAACAGCAGTAAGTGATTACATTAGCATCTGTCTCAGTATCCAACCATTTCTTGATGGCGGTGCACTCCTAAACCAAGACTTCACCGCAAAACACCCTCCAAGCTAATCATCGCTCCGAGTGACATCGGCCTGATGTTCTGTGTGGCTCATATACCTTCAGTGTAACGTATGTAATGTGAGAAAACAACTAGACCGTCTACTTCTTCGTGTGTTATCGTTCCCTCAAGCTCAAGGTATGCCTTCGTCGAACCTTCACCAGCTCGCTTGCCTACTCACCCTTATTTCAACTAGACCGTGTTTGGCAACCTGTGTAGGCTTAGGTAATTCTGTCTCTCCAGAAATGCTTCACCTGAATTATAAATGAATGACTATAGCTATATCTCATTGTGTTTCCAATACCTTTCTCATTCCTGTTACAAAAGACACGACGCTTTGTTTATCAGCTCCGAACAATAAAGTTGCCAAACACACTTTTAAATGTGCTACCAACGCACTTACGTAGTTTTGCAATGATTGTATGACGGAAACGAGCTTCATAGCCAATATTATGCAGTGTGATAGCTGTGTGTTACGCAGATGTGAGCTAAGTTAGAAAACGCAAAGAATAACACAAATTGTATCACTAACTATTCAATTGCGCTTAACTTATAAAAGTTGGTGAAATTGACGAACATCGGCATATCAGTCTGCCTGATTAACAAGTAGCTAAAAGGAATGACAAAAAGATATTCTGCTTCATCGTTATCTCACTTTTACCTCTCTGTGTTCTACGTCTTCGACATTATGGAAAGTAGCGGTATCCGCAGCGGAGGAAGAGTTGTCCGCCGCTACCCGTATTCGTAGCGGAATTACTTTTTCCATTATAAATTTAAAATGTAGCGTAATCTCTAGTCCGCTACTGAAAAAGTTGAGACTACGGTAGCGGCGCTACTATGTACAGCACTGCCAAGCAGTGAGTTGCGGTTTTTGCCAACAGAACGACAACAGAAGCGCACCGGGAGGATTACATTGGCTTGTTCCGGGACACACTCGAAAAAATTGTGACGGAAGAGGACCCGACGCGTCCTTACGTTGGTTCCTCTCCGTCAAATGGAGTCTTGTCAAAGGTCAGCGGCGGTATCCACGATAACCCTAACGACGGGCTCTCTGGAGACGGTGAGCAACTGGCGTTCTGTGGAGTGATCAGTGACACATAGGAGACTATCGGCACGTCAACCAATGATTATTTATTGTTCATGTGCAGTGCACTTCTTCGACTACTATTCACCGCCGTGGTCCTGGGAATCTCTCCCTACACCACGGTTTTGCTCCGCTTTTGGGTTTCCATCTTTCCCAACATTAGAGACGCTCTCTACAGCATTTCCGGCAGAAGACCTTGTATTTCCATTCCCTCAAGCGATAGAGAACAGGATGCATCTCGGTAAGAAGAACATTACATGATTGAAGCAAAGCAATGTTGACGTATACATCAACATTGCTTTACGTATACGTCAACATTGAAAATGCTGCAGAAGAATGTTTTCAGTGCTCTATAGAGCACTGGCTCTATAGGCTTATTCTTGAATGAGTAAGGCTTTGAGCACCGTAATAGCTGACCCCTTAATATGAAAAAGCTTGGCGATGTTTATGACAGTTTCACAGCTCGTGTAAGATCCATCGATTTGCACGAAGAAATGGATCGTATGCTACAGATGAATGTGGCGCAGCGCCTACCAATTGCGCACTGTGCCTGAAGTTGCACGAAGGGTTTCAAATCTTGACTGTTTTTGACTCCTTAGAAGCCCTACTGGTTCATGGCATTCCTTATGGCGTAGTCTAACGATACGATCTCTTTCAGATCCTATGTTTGGCAAAAAAAAAAAAAAAATGACGTGGCCCATATTGTACTCTAGCGGATTAACGATTTTTCATCTTTTCGATTTCGATTTCGATTCGAACGATTTCTGGCTGCTGGGCCCCGCGAATGCATTGCAGGTAGACTACGGCGAGTTTCCGATGGTTGAGTTTACGCAACCACTCCATTTAATAATAGTTATGACAGGCATGCACTCAACATGTCTTCTATCTGCAGTCCTTATAACAAACAAGTCCCAGCAATCATAGTGTGGCACTGCACGGGCTGCAATTTTTTAATTACGGAAAACATCAAGCTGGCATGGTCTCTGCAGAGTACCAATAATAACCGGACAAAAAAATGTAATGAAGAGGGTACTTTCAATAGGATCATATTTCCTCACAGCCAATGCAAGACTGGACGCATACATGTCATCAGTGCTCAACGTTCCTAGAGCTGACGGAAGCAACGCAGGATTTCAGATTTTCGTGCTGATATCCCAGGTACGTATAGCTGTAAGTACGGACTGCAACATCCGTAAATACTCATGCCAGGTATAGCTTCATACGCCCTAAGTAAAAAAATGAGCCGCACTGGCATGAACGTGACAGAAGCACATCGTATTCACTTACCTCCTCTACTCTCACGGGACCGCTTCAGCGTATTCGTTGGCATTGCCTGGTTGAAGAGGGTACTCTGCAATATATGTATACAATGGGGGGTGTAGCCAGGTGGCGAGGCTTGGGGTTCAAACCCTCCGAACTCATACCTATGGTACAGCATTTGGGAAAGGGATAACGGGGTTGAAATCTATACCCCATGCAAAGTTATCATGACCCTCCCTGCATTTTTGCAACCCCCCCCCCCCCTGAAATTTATCAGGTGACTCCACCTAGCTCGGCCACCAACACGTTCTGGGAGTTCCGTGAGTCCAGCGCAGCGAATTACATCCTGTACTGTCAAACTTATGCTGTAGGACCACAGTCATGCACATGATAGTGCCATGCATTTGTCCAAAATAATTTGAAAGTGACTGTTCAATGCATATATTGCGCACATATACGAGCAAAAATGCGTGCAGGCACGCAAACTCAATGTGGATCATCAAGAACCATTTGCGCCCAACTGAATCATGCAAGGTATTCTGCTTTTTTCGTCCAAGGTTTTCACCTTTGGTTGCTAGGTATTCATTGAGCTTCGTGAGACAAGGTAGTCTTTTTTCTTTGTCGGTGGTGCGATTATGGACCTTAATGTTGAAATGCCGTTCATAATGAATCTATATTCTAATGCACTGTGTTCTAACGTAATAACATGTACAAATAAAACGGGAAAGCTGTGCAGATATATCAGAATTGTGCCACGATTCTCTCCGTGTCTAAGAGAAATTCCGTGAGTGGAACCTTCACCAAGTATACCCCCCCCCCCTTGAAAGCTCGGCACCCCCCCAGCAGGGAATTTCTGGGGAAATCGCTGACTGGGTTCATGAAGCGGAGGGATCTGTGGGATACGTAACAAAGCATACGTGTTACGGAGCAGTTACGAGAATGATCGGATGCACTTGCACGGTTTTGAGTGCGTATACTTGGAACTGAAAAATAAATGTGCTAACCTTGTTGAAACTGCTTTTCCGTCAGAACCACACGAGAACACATTTGCTTTCTTCAAATGAAGGTTCAAAGAATTCAACTTCAGCATTTGCAGCACATCATCAGGTCCCGATGCTCCTTTGATATGCAACAGACCGAATTTCGCTGAGGCGAGTGCCTGCAGTTGCGGTCGTTGCTTGGCAGCAGATGAAGAACATACGCCGCAATGATAGGTGTAACGTTCAGAATATGGCGAACAACTACAACACCAACGCAATGACCCGAAAAAGGCAGGATGAGCCGGGAATCACACAAGTTCGCAATATCCTCATCTGGCAGCCATTACAACTGACCGAATACGGAACCATATGGAACGCAAGACAACAGAACGCATATTGAAAAGGCAATCGTAGAACCTACTGCTTCTGTTAAATGCAGGGTATATTTTTCTTTCTGAGACTCTGTAACAAAAACATATTAACATAGAAATGCCATTTCATACAGGGTATTTTGTGACCACGTGACGCGTTCGAGCCAATTGTGGGTGTTGCCAGTGGCCCTCATGTCGATGTCATTTTGATGGTGGGCCGGGGTGGATATTCTATATAAACGTATGTTTTCTCAGTTTGACGCTAGGCGTGCTGCACTCTTATTAAGTGGAATGTTTAAAATTCTAGTTAAGAGAACCCGTGGGGTTTTAATGCGTGAATTTTCGCATGTAGAGTCTTTGTTGGGTGCTTTATCGACTGCAAGTACAAAAGAGCTCCCACAACTTCTGGTCAGAGTTCCCTTAACAATAGCAGAATCACGCAAAAGAAACCTTGATAAAGCGCTATTGAACGGCCTGCGCGGCAGGTCCACGTTGTTTGAGCCCGCTTTTTGCTAAAGCAGCGTTGTATATTCGACGTATGTCCTTCTGTGACTTTCCATTACAGTTATCGACGCTGTTTTCACCTACAATAATCTACTGTTAATTTGTGTGCAACAAATCCACGTTATATTAACGTAAAACATTTGACATGCTGAATTAACTACGTCAAATCAGCGCGGAACCAATGTTCGCATTTTGCGTTCTACATTGTTCAGCAATATTCAACGTTAATTCTGCATTCTACCAACAATGTGTGTTGACTGGGTGCATGTGTTCTTTTTTTTTTATTCTGTGTTAACGCAGCGATGCGACTGTGGCTATGAGCGGCGTACAGATGTAGACAGATGGAGAGAGGATAGCAGGAAGGAGGGGGATAAGGTTGTTAGTATGCTTAATGGCCGACTTTACGGGGAACTGTGCCAACATTCGTCTGGAAAGTATTCGGAAAACCCAGGAAAAACCTCAGACAGCAGAGCCGGTGGTAGGATTCTAGCCCATCACCTTCCAGTCTTCAGCACGACCTTGGCTACCACCAACGAGCGGGACCCCTAACCCGCTCGGCCATGCCGCTGGTCTGATCAAGTGCAGCTACCACGGCCGACGCCAAAGCATCTACCATGTCCATGATGTTTGTGGGGTGCATTGTGCAAAGCGAGATATAGCAGTGTGGCAGCCGACAATTCATACTTCACTTTCTCTAACACATCGATGGCCTCCGGAGTCCAGGTCCGTGAGGCTGAACGAGCCTTGATTGTGGATAGGGTGCTGATCCCGGGATTCCGGCATAATTTAATGTCCCGAAACCCCGGGATTTCGCGAGGCCAAATCCCGGGATTTCTGGTTAATAATTTTCGGCTTTCCTGACAGCAACAGCAACTTTATTTTAAGATGATGACTGGGGAGTTTCATCGACAGAGGCGATACTCTACCCCATTGCTGGAGGTCCTTTGCATTTGCACATAATTAGTATTAATGAATGATAATTAGTAACGCCCGTATGGGACTTTTGGGAGCACAATTAATTGATTGATTGATAGTAATGTAGTGAACATAATAGCAGTACAATAATTAGTAATGCAGTAGCCCTGATATAGCATCGATTCTGCTTTGTACTTGTTCGTTTTTCAAAATCATTAGCAAATCACGACCGCAGAGTAGGACAGACACTCCCTTCCAACATATAACAAAGGCTCCCTTCACTTGACGTCAGCACGATAAATGGACATGTGTTATTCGCTTTATACACGAGGACATCTGGCAGTTACTGATGATCACGGGGAGAAGTGGCCTTGTGATCACCACTAGAGCGTCCGGTAATGAACCGTCGTTTTCCATCTCCCAGTAGGGCGTGCCAGTCACTGACTTTTCAGCGGCACGTGTGCCTCGAACAGGGACCTGAACTTTCCCAATAGACACACATGATCACGCACACGCACGCAGGTAAACAGTGTGGTACCGCGCGGTTTACGTGAAATCATAGTCAACGTCTGAGCACGTGTAAGCAATTTGCCCTTTGCTTTGTTAGGTTGATATATATATATATATATATATATATATATATAGCCTCCCTTGTTCACAATTCGTGGCGATACAATGCGTGAGCAAACGTACGAGCGATACGATAACACAATTATAATACGGCACTTTTTCGTCGGGTTATTGCGATCTACATAATTAGATCACGGTCAATTGCTATATAATAACCACTCTCTAGCAACAACTCGCGCGTAGAAGGCACCCTTCCAAGTGACGGGTTATAAGTAGGGCCTGCCTTTTTCGGGTTATATTTTTTTAACAATCTGGGGTAAATATCGGGATATATTTGCCTTCAAGAATTCGGGTGTAATCGGGTTGAACTGAACCTGATTCAACCCAAATCTGGTTGAACCGGATTGGATCAGGCATAAATCTTTGGTTTACTCGGCATAATACATGACACACCAGTAGACAGAGTATCAATATTTAGTCCATGCATTTAAGAGGTGGTATGGTATCTGGTTCGACAGTTTCTATGAGCATATTTATGCATTTACAACACAGTTTCCAAAGTTCTGTGTTAGTTGTAGTAACATTGAATCCCCCTGATCCAGCAGTTTTCGGAGAAATGCCGGGTTAAACTCTATTTCAGTAAATATCGGGCATAATCGCGTATAACCTTAAAAAGTCAGGCCCTAGTTACAAGTGTTGTCAGAAAGATCGCAATATGAGAAAACAAGTAATTGATGTCATCTCAGTATAGGTGTTTTTTCTTTTCTTCCATGTTAGATCTATCAGGCTATGGGTACAAAATCTCAAGTGGAGCATTATCGTAGGAGCCAATTGACGCTCACAAGATCTCAAGGATTGACAATGGGAGCACTTTACTTTGCACTGAACGACGTGTGGCCTGCGCCATCCTGGTCTTCTATAGGTGAGTTGTAGGAGCCCAAGCAGCACAATATCTTGGCCCAATATTGGCTGGATATAGACAACCGCAATAGTGAATAGTGGTCAGTTGTTGGACCAACATGGACCAGCACTGTCAATATACAGCCAATATTGCGCCAATGTGTTGTGCTGCTTGTAAATTGAATGTGTGCTGCTTGGAATTTGATGTCCACACTGGCACTAGATGGGGACTGCAGACGTCAGGAGAAATGTGATAGGCGCCTGGATCGCAGACAGCGAGGAACAGTACCAGCCGAAGCAGCATTATGTGCAGGGTGGCATTATGACGCTTCAAGACTTCGCAGCGCTGTATCGTTGCCGATCTTAAAAGGGTTCTGATACTTCGACATTTGTTACCCATTACATCATTCAAGCTTGAAGGGAAGTGCCTCAGGACGAGAGCCGCCGATCTTTCGAAGAGAGACTGTTCTCCTTCTGAGGCAGTCTCTGTTCGAAATATCGGCGGCTCTCGTCCTGAGGCACTTCCGTTCATATACGTCCTTACCGGTTCGTTGGATTTCTACCCTTCGTTCAAGCACTGTACTGCGTGTCACTGTACTGAGGAATGTAGAAGATTCTTTTTCTACGTGCCCTAGTTGGTCAGATACAAAGCCTCGAACCATGCAGCTGTGCCGTCCAGCTCTGACGTCAGAGGAGCCAGAACCTCGGTCATTCCCATTGCTACTCATATGCACGTGACCTCTCCCGTAGACGCTTCACTGGCGGAGATGACTGCAGCGACGTCACATGATAATACGTTTCGGTGTTTGCTGTAAAGCATGGAATGCGGGTTCACATCGCTGCAGTTATCCATGTTATGCACTTGTTAGGCCTAACTTGTGGGAAAGTGTCACAACCCCTTCAGCGTACGTTGAGCGAAGCCGAGACCCAAGAAACTAGCGCCGGCTGTACGGAACAATACTTGATGTCGCTCCATTGGTTTCATGTGTAGGTTTTCCGTAAGTGATGTTAGAAGCTGCGCGCGCTGCGCATGTTTAGACAACGACTTATTCTTTCTTCGACAACCTGCAGTGTTTTTCTAAATTAGTAAACGTGTTTCTATGATACCTCAACTGTCAAAGGAGTTTGATATACGCTACAAATGTTCGAAAGCTAACAAGGTGAACATCGCATTTTTTAGTTCATCTTGTATAGTCGTACTGTACTATGCGATAGGAACACTGTCATTTTTGCACTGCATCTGCGAGCATTTTACAAATGAAAATTGTCGCTTGAGCAAGCGCACGTTGCACTTCGCCTTCGCCTGAAGTGACGCGTTGTAGAGGGACTTTTTTCATTTTTCTAGCTCAGTTAATCGCATTAGTTAAAATAACGCCTGACACTAGTAGTGTATGAAAAACGCTTTGTGAGTGTAAGGCAACTGTCTGACATTCTTATGTGGTGCAGCGTATTCTAAAGAGTTAAGCCGCACTCTTTAGACACACACCAGCTCCGGTGGCGCAGCGGTAACGCGTGCGCTTGGAGACTGGGAGGTCCGCGGTTCGAATCCGCGGGCCGGCTGTGCCGTCTGGGGTTTTTCCTGGGTTTCCCTCAGATGTGTAATAGGCGTATGCCGGCACAGTTCCCCTGAAGTCGGCCCATGGACGCAGCTATCCTCCCCCCGAGCGGATTCCGCTCGGTCTTCCACTTCACCCTTTCCTCTCCCCCTCTCCACCACCTTTCCCTTCCCGAGAAACATGCCGCCTATTCAGGCAGGCAGACCTCTCGGGTTCCTCCCAACGACACTCCTCCTCCTCCTCCACTCTTTAGACATAACTGCAATCGACCTTTCTGAGAGACCCAGTCCAGTTCGAGCGCCACGCAACAGCGCTATCCGGTCATAAAACTACGTGTTGAGGCCGACAAGTTAGGAACCCAAAAACTCAAACTGAAAAGGAATGAGTGCTGGGGGACATTATGTAAAGAAAGTAAACATATTGTTTCCACTTTGTCAATATCAATGAGAAGGGAGGTATTTTTAGCTTTTGTAATAATCCCGGCTGTCCCAACAACCAGTGTGCCCACCAATCTGGAAATAATTAAAGTGAACCCAGCAATCAGAATGTTCGAGATTGCCGAGGATTGTTATTAAAAAAAGAAACAATTTTTCACGGGTTCAGGAGTTTTGACAAACGGAGAAAGATCGGGCGAACTGCAACCCGCTGCATATCAAGCTATTGAGGCGGTTTGCCTGAATGTCAACAAGGACACGTGAGTTATGCGGTAAGAATTACACACGTTTTACCCTTACAAAGAAGCGTCTGCTCGAAAACTGGACACACTATATCTAATATCAGGCAATCCTAGAAGAACGCTTGCAAGAGACATGAATGTAGACGGGCTTAGCGTCGTCTGCTAGTGATGGTGATGGGCAGAAGGGGAAAAAAATTGGGGAGGTGAGTCGCGACTGAATCGGACTGGCTACCCCATACACCTCCCAGAGCATTTGTGCAGTTTCTCCGCCAGAGGAACGTGCAGTAGCGCCCCTAAAAGCGCTGCACACCGCCTATGGGAAACACAAATGTTCATTGCGCCTCGCATTGTACAGTTCTGCTCATTACGCTGGGACAGATATAAGGTATGATCGAGTCTCCTGGAATGGGTCTGCTCTTCCGAAGGCATTCCTAAGCCCGGCGCCAATACCGCGCACTTATTAAATTTGTAAAACGCCGGGACGCACTATACAGGGCGCCCCACGTAACTTGACGATACGTGAAATGCTAACAAAAGAAAGCTCACGGAATTCATAAAAGAAAAGATGCCACGAGGACACCCGCCTTTGCGTGCCCGGCTCGATTGTATAGAGTTCTCACCCAAGCTCTGAACCAAAGAAGGTCCGCTCCGACCCTAACTCGGCGACCCTGTGGGAGTGGAGTGCGTGGACGAGCGGATTACATTCATTCAGAACATACTGGATGAAATGTATGATGTAAAGCGCTGGCACAAAGACGGCCCGCTGAATCGGAGCAAATATTCTCGTTTCGTTGCTATTTTCACAAATTCCACTCCACCTACACTTCTACAAAGCTTCCCTATGGAGTGCCGCTATAGCTACTAGGATATTCTACGTTTTCGAGAAAGCGCTGAAAGAATCGTGTTTAAAAGTTATGAATGATCGGAAAGGAAATTTGAATGGCTGAAAACCGTTTTTAATTTGTCAAGCATTGTGTAAAAATCATTCTCGTAAAATATTTCGGCTGAACAATGTTTTGTTCCAGCGCAATTCGATTTATAAAATCGCTTTCGTGGGGGGAGGCTCGCGCGCTCTAGCCACAAGCCACTCCCCATTGACTGTGACGTCAAACGTTAAACGTGCTCTCATTCGCTACGGAAAATTCGTCTGCTTCGGACACTGCATGCTCCTTGTTGACAGCGGTTCATTATGTTCTGTTGGTTTGAGGCATAAAACGGAGGTGCAAACGAACAATAAAACGTTGCGCTCATAATGGTAACGTGATCGTGTGTCTTAGTCATTGTTTTTGTTTATTATACACGTCTCCAACTAACAAAAAGTGCCAGCGTCTCATATGAGGCGATACGCAGTGAGGCGGTTCGTGCTGTTCGCGAAGCGATGCAACATGACCTCGTATTCATTCCTGGAAAACAAGACAAACAAAAGTGCGTTCTTTCTGTTCGTAACTTATTGAACTAGTTCAATGATCGCAACTTCCACTCGCACTGCACCTGCACTGCACCTGCACGTCCCCATTCCCTTTTGGAGGAGTGCTGACCTCAATCCACACGCGAGTTCCCGATTTCGTTGCACTGCGTGTCTTCACTGTGCAACCGAAAAGAATCGACTGGCGGCTGACTGATCAGATGACCAATGCTTCCGACGCAATGTTCTGTAAAAAAAGAAAAAGAAAGGTAGCCGTTTCTGATGCGCATGCGTCCCTTGGCAGAACAACGCGCGCGAAAGGAGCCCGCCGTCACCTTGACAGTTGTCGGTGTCTGGTCGCAGCCGAGGTCACTTGCGAGCCCTAGGAGTGGACGCAACGTACAACGTCACGTCGTGACGGAGGTGCCCGTCATTTCTCACGTGTCTTCCACGGGAGTAGGAGAGAGCTCTCCGCACTAGTGAGAATCAATCGACTGCTGCGCGCGATATTTTTCTGCTACGCTCATATTTCTTGCCTGAAAACGTTATTTAGCGATTGGACAGTCCATCACGATCAAAAACTAATTTTTTTTTCTCGCTCTTAGACTGCTCCTTTATTAAAAGAAAGTAATTGTAGAAGTAGTTGAAAAAAATAATCAAATGTAAAAGGCTCATTATTGCAACGCCTAAACCTTCGTTCATCAGCCTCTATTTTCCTTTGTTGCACAATTGCAGAAATGCTGCTGTTTTCTATGTGCAGATTACCAAGGCTACTGGAAAATGCTCCACTATTTCGCTGTTCATTTCTTCAGCCCCCTCCTGGTGTCCCCATACGTAGATGGCAGTCATCTACGGGTAGCTGTACTGGATGAAACGTACGAAGACGAACCGTACCATGTGATTCTTCATGTTGACGTATTCTCCTACGAGTCCCTTCAGCCAAGGGGTTACTTCTCGCAGATACTACACGTCAGTGCAACAGTGTTAAGTTTCTTGCTTGCTATAGTCCACATGCAGCTAGAAGCTATATTCATAGCGTATCCGCGATGAATCGCTGTCCGCTTTCTCATTTCACTTTCCTGCAACGGGGGTCAGGTAATAAACACTTCGCCCTTGGGAATGCCGCGTTGAGAGGGCCAACTTCAAATAAATGAAAGCATGGAGGAAAAAAGCAAAGAAAGCAAAAGTTTGAACGTTGGTGGTAGTGGCTTTTCATATAGTGCCCTTTTTTTTTTGTGATAGTGGCAGTGACCTACTGCGTTTATGGTAGTGGCCTTTATGCTTAGCGCCAGGTTCCACGAAGGAAACGTGTGCATTATTATTCGCCTCGAGATCGAACAGCATCGCCACCATGCGGCTGCTCCGTGAACTGCCTTTAGTGGGGATGCGCGGCTTGAGCCGGTGCTTTCGCTGTGGTCATCGCGCTCGAAAACGTGCTTGGAAGGTTCGATTTCTGGACATTTGTGCTTTTAAAATCGCTTCAAAATGAGTGAAAATGACTTGGTGGAAAATTTTTTTGAACTTTTGTAGTTCTCTGCACCAGCGTGCTTAGCAGGGAAGAAAACTACAGAACGTGCATATGTTCCAGTATGCGGATTCCACTCGGCCTTTGCTATATCATATATGTTACTGCGGTTCTGTGTGTCAAACAAAATGTACCAAGAGCTAAGGTCAATGCTGTCAAACCTTTTTTTTATAAGTATAAAACTATGTCACAGTTATTTATAGAATGGTTTCTGTGCTAGCTGTTCTAAGTTACTTCACAATGCTCAGTTAGGATATTCTGCAAACAAGTTGTATCGAATGTATTAATATATGGAATATATGAATGCATGAATATATATATTTATGACACGGGTGTTTTTAAATGTGTGAATTTCAACTTTCATCTCATTTAATCTAACCGTATGACAGACTAGACTTTTATCTTTCACATACGTAATCATTGGAATGCACGCATTTAAGGTAAAATGCTATCACCACCTCTGAACGTAATATGTAAACCACGCGGTTTTTTTTTTTTTTTTTTGGGGGGGGGGGGGGTATGAAGCACGTGTGCAACAGCGTATTTCAGAATATATACCTGCCGCTGGAACGAAAAACTTAGTTTATATGTAGTTATTACCTGACCGGTAGCACCCCAAAGTCAAGTCCACCACAAAGGTGTGGTCATCCCGTAACATATTTTAGCACCATTTAGTGAATGCCCGCCCAGGAGACGAATCAAACCTCGAACCTCTCCTGTACTCGCTCGACGCAAAATTGCAAAAATTGTAGCGAGGGGCTTCAATACTTACTGGGCTATTCTGCCATTATGTTACATTCTTGCACATTTGTACATTTAGATTCATTATTTGATTAGTACATTGTACATTTAGATGAGTGGAGACAGGAATTTTGAGTGAGTCTTTTTTTTAAATCCTTGTTGTCTCGACGTAAGATAAAAAGGTACAGCTGGGGAAAGACAGCAATACACAAGCGACGAATAAATATTCGAGCGAGAGCAGCAAAAGACAAACAAAATCACGCTTGGAACAAAGGAGGCTGTGTTTCCCTTCAAAAGCACGCAGGATATTTTCTTTTGATAACTTCGCGACTTGAGCGTTTCGCAGTGTAAAAATATTTGTCAACGTTCACACCTTATCAGCGTTCTAAGTATCGCATTTCAACACATCCGCAATATGTGAGGCACTGACAGCAGCATCTCATCCAGAAACACTGCGATATCTGCGTAGAAAAGCCAGAGCCTGCTGCGTCCGATCATGCGGTATCCCCACTAGGGCATCCGTCGCAGCGCCACCTACAGTTCGATCTCGAGGCGATATAGAGCCTCTGCAGAAAATTACAAACGAAGCTCGTCAACTGATATGAAGTTCAATTTTGCAAAATAATCTTTGGCGTTTACAACTATTTAGTCTCTTTTTAAAAAATCGAAATGAAAGTGGAAATAATTTGTACGTCATTTGGAAATTGGGTGCGTCAACCGATATCAGGTTCAATTTTGCAAAAATAATCTTTGGCGTTTGCAACATCTAGTTTCTTTTTAAAAAAAACGAAATGAAAGTGGAAGGAATTTGTACATCATTGGAAAATTGGGTGCGTTTTTGCTATAGAGAGTTGCTAGAGAATTTGCTATAACCTGAGAGTAATAGGAAAATAACGTTATATTTCTTTGTTGCTCCGTTATTTTAAAATAACATATTGTTCCTGTGCCGCAGGTTTTGAGTGTCGCCCAAGTAGCGTACTCTCGGAATTTAACGGAGCTTTTGACGCTCTCCTCCTGCCCGCGAAGCAGTTGCTTTCTTCTTTTCAAGTTGGTGCAGCCGGATACAAACGAGACCTTGTCTCAAAACTTCCTTCTCCTGGAACCTCCTCGTACAGCGAAGGATATCCAAGCTGCCAGAGTGCATGTAAGCACTCATTCAATATTTGTGAATTTGGCCTGTATACTGAGTCTGAGACGTGAGCTTATGTAGCTTAGCGGGTGATCTCATTTTGCTCTTTCCTTCGTGTTTGCATATGGGTTCCGACCTGTTGTTTCTGCGACTTAACCACTTGGGGAATGGATGCAAGTGATACGGAGTTTACACCCTCTGTGGTGGTGGTTGTGGTGGTGTATTGAACATGCTGAAATGGGTTTACGTATACATGGTAATGTAATGATAATATAGCTTCACACGATGGAGCAGGACATCATCAGCACCCAAGTGCTGCAAGTTTCATTAAAAAAAGAGGAATAAAGAATGAACAGGGCCCTAGCTTTCTTATGCCGCATATCTCTGCACATGATGGCACGTCTGCGTGGTGCGAGAACGAGTCTGCCTATGCAGTCATTTTTTATTGAGCGACAAATCACGGTATTCTACAGACCATACTCTGTAAGCATAGGGCGATGACATGAGAAGTAGGGTATGGGGCTTCTGCATCGCAAGTCGCAGTCACGTGACCGCAACCCAACCAGACTTCGCAACCGCTCCGACGGTGTTGATGAGAGCACTATAAAGCGCTCCGAGTTCGAGGAAAGAGCTGCAAATGAACCAGTCGAACGTAGTGAGAGTGCTCCGTTTCGACCAGTCGAAGATGAAACGTTGATCCAGAGCGTGCTACAGCGATCGGAGCTAACAAGTCTAGGACACGATTAGGAAGCACGATGCACCAGCAGTCAAGTGAGGCTGGCGCCGTTGTCGAGGCGAGCCTCGAACAGAACTTGTCGCACATATGTAACTCACGACATAACTACGTACGCATGCTGCTGAACCTGTGCCTTGCTGTAGTCAAGGAAGATAGCGCAACGGATCGGAAGAATGTGCAATCGGAAGAATGCGCAACATCTTGACGCATAGCTTGAAACCGATGTGTGGGCTCCCAAAGTGAAGTTACACGCGCCCTAGCTTATTCGACTCGCGGAGTCCCGCCGTGGATCGGCCCGTTCTCCGCATCCGCGTCGCAGCTCAGCATGAACAGTTTACCCCAGAATAACTGCAACACGTAGAGAAGTCCGTCGTACTCGTCAACAACCATCTTGTAGAGGCGTCTTATCGTTCACCAACTCTCGATCGTCTCTGCAGCCCTGGAACATATGGACGTATTCACTGGTGTTGATGCTCTAATCACCAACTGCGGTGAAAGAGGCGCACGGCGGCTGGCACATACATAAACCTAGCTCTGCACAGCACCAGGCACGCTGCTCGCGCCTGCGCTCCGCCTATGTCTTAGTTCTTGTTCTCTAGTGGTGAATTCCATTGGGAGAGCAATTTTTGCCCCGCGCTGGGTACTGCATGCCCCTGGCGGGGTCGAAGTACGATGCGCGCTCTGTGCATTGCGCGTGACCCGCGTGCTTCACCACACGGGGTTCAAGAGACTGCTTCGGAATCGCACAATATAATTACACACAGCGGGACGCGCAGTGTTTACACTGTACAACAGACGCACGATTACCTGCGCGACACACCAGTAAAAAGAAAAAGAAAAGAAAAATCGAACATCACGGTCTCACTTATCGCGCGCATGCCTCCTCTTCTCTATAGTGTTCCCCTGAGGTAATCGCTGCTCCACCAATGGAACATTCAACGCATGCCACGCTCTGCCAGTGGAACAGTTTTTGCCCCTTCCCGGGGCAAAACTGACCCAGCTCTGCCCATGGAATGTGCCATAACAAGACCTCGTTGTGCTTCCTGGGCATCTGACGCTGAATTCCCAAGTTACGTCTCCGAAACTTAGTGCAGAGAAAGACACTGTTCCACGAAAAATAAGGGAAACAAAAGAAACATACAGCGGGCAATTTAACTTCCGTTTCCATAAGCCTCCAACTGCTCACCTCCGCGGCTGCGTCCCGATGTGTGAATTGGAGACGTGATGATGAAGGTGATTATGAAGGATGAAGAGGCGAGGCTAACAATGAAACTACATTTATAGGCTATGACGGCAGTGCGTCCGTCCGCGAGAAGGCTGGGTCTACAACTCATGCTATTGGCAGGTGAGGAGGCTAGCTAGTAACAGAGGTGGGTGGCGGGATTACATACGCTCATAGATGTAGGAATGAAGCCCTCCTGTTCAGTGCTGTGAGTTCATTCAACACCCCACACTTTAGTAGAGCAGAAACACAAAGTCTTCTTATAAATGGAATCGTCCAGAGGATGGGTTCATATCATACGACCTACCACGATGTATGTGTACCGGGAAGCTCGTACAGCTTGTCGAATTGTGCGGTCCGGAAAATATGACAGTGCGAAAACTGGACAAAACTAAAGGATACAGCGTCCGTTTGCATCAGTCGTGTAATATTGTTCTTTCTTTGCAGGTTACCAATACGACTGAGGTCACTAACGATTCATTGACTGATCACACCATTACTCTGACGACAAATCACGTGGCGCTTTTCGTGTGGCTGTCATCTGGACGAGTGAGGGGCCGCTTTTCGGATAACGGGTTCCTGATGGCGCAAGAGTCTGTCCGCGTCAACTTCACCAGTGACTTTCCGGTTGCGCTCGACATCCTCCTGTCCAACCTTACCCTGACTTGTCTTAACTGCCACAGTGGCAGCGGTTATTCTCCTATGAGTCCCATAAAAATTGTTGAACAGTGCGAGCTGCTTTCCTTTAGGGGTGAAGCGTGGGGACACATCTTACGCTCACCGTGTGATATCCATCATCCAGGGAAGCACATCATTTTGGGGTCTAAGTGCTCAAAATACTGTGGTCCTGACACCTTGATATATAGCATTCGCATTAAAGGAGCATGGAAATCATTTGGAACATATATTTTTTCACCGCTTGATATGAACATACTACCTTCATAAACTGTCACGCAAAATATTTCCTTCGAAAAGCGCGAATTTCCTGAGAAAATTAGTTTGCAAGAATGCGATCCGCGGCGACAGTCTCCCCCAAGCAGAGTCTGGCAAGTGGTGACGTCAGGCGGCCGAGCACTTCATTGGTTGCCAGAAGCGTCCGCTCCCCTCCAGAATCGTCTGCTAGCTCCGGAATCGTAGCGACTTACCGACTGAGACGTTGTTGCTATTTATTTGCGTTTGACATTCACTTGCGTTCTTACATGATTTTGTCTCGTGCGTTTTGCATAAAACAAGACTGCGGCCAGTGTAAAAGGTGTGGCTATGCATCTTGCCGTGTTGCCGTGACGGCCCGGGTTGAGGTGGATCGTACGCGGTTGTGGTTTGTGTTCCGATTGTGCTAAGGTGTCGTTAATTAGTGAACAGTATCGTGCCTGTATGTGCAGCATATATATGACACGACTAAATACATTCCTGTCAGTTGGAGATTGATTCGATGTTCCATTGTTGTACGCTGCGTATGACCATTCAAAAAAGAAAATGCTTATTTGGCCATGTGTTTTGGGGTTTCCCACAGATCGCCAGCAGATGAACTCTACTGACTTTATTTTGGTATCCATGTTGTTGTGCTTGTAGAGACGTTGCGCTCCTGGTATCAGTAAGATATGATAAGCGCAATGTTACACAGCTATGCATTCATCGGTCCTCTCTTTCGCCTCAGAGATGCCAGTGGTCATGCGGTTCGGAGCCCATAGTGTTGACCACAACACGGAGAAGTCATGATGGTCGACGACCTCTTCAAGTAAAAACACTGGTCACTGCGCAGCGTCTTCATGACTATGCATTTGTAACCAAGAAGAAGCACTATATTTCAATCCGAATGTTCGTTCACACTTAGCAGCATCACCTACCAGCCTCCGGTACATTGGTGTGGCGAAATCGAAGCTGGCGGAGCTTAGGCTCCAACTCCACAAAACGTTTCGTCACGAAGAGCTGACGTGTCGCCTAAAGAGTGTTCAGTTCATCACCTGTCCTTTCCACGACGTCCGATGAACAAGAACGCTTCCTGCTCGGTCAGCGTGCTGGCGCCGCGACGCCGGAGAAAACGCAAAAAAGAATAGAAAAAGACGGCGCGGCCATATGACGTCAGCAGCTGGCATCCGAGTGAGGGGGCATTTCTGCCGCGAGATTCAAAGCTCTCTCGCGCTCCAGGATTGCGCGCTACGCTCAAACTTTTTGTGCGAATATGTATCACAGGGCTCAGAATCGTAATTGCTACTTCTCCCGTCATATTTTATTCCGATCATTTCCATGCTCCTTTAAGTCTATTAGGGATGCAAAATCCGTCCTATGAAGAAAATTTAAGGCCATCTGGTTTCTTTACGAAATACAACATGTTTAGGTGAGACCTCCGAATAATGTTCTTGTTCCTGTTGCACACTGTTCCTGGAATAATTTCACTGATTTCCTGGACTGAGTCTCCTGTTCTGCCAAAAAGGATCAGTTGTCTGCGATGCATGGACGTTGATCTTTACCTTAAAACACCCACATGTACAGGTAAATCAGGTGTTTCTTCCTTGAATGTCAAAATACGGCTCCGCTTTTGAAAAAAAAACATCATATACGTTTAAACACATTTTGAGCTCGAGAATATAACATGGTGCTTTCACAGCGGTTACTGGTGCACCCTGGGACCCGCTTGGCGGCACAAGAGACAACTAACTCAACTTTTTTTTTCGTCCCCGGCCCTCACCCACGCCACTTTTCAGTGGGGGATTCGTCTTTCGCTGGAGAAGAAATTGAAAAAACAAAGGCACACGTTAAAGCTGTCATAGTTCTGGGAAGGGGACAGCCTTGGGTTCTGCGTTTTTAACACTGAGTTACATTACTGCGCGATTTCTTCTGTTCTTTACTCTGTATTGGCTCTCGGTGGTTGAGTCACTAGTCCATGTATTTCTCTATAGGAGGTCGTAGACGAATGGCTCAGACGGATGCAGGATGTAGTACTCTGATACACACCATTTCGACTTCCGCGATTTGTTTAACGAGCTCTATATCAGCTCTCTGCTTTCAACAACTGGTTAAGCAGGAAGCAAGTACGGGTAAGGTTTTGAACAAGGCTCACAGCAATGTGCCTGGCATGTACACATGCAAATGTGAACAAATTCTCATAAGTGTGCTTTGCCCCGTTCAACATAACGTAGGCGCCATCGTGCCCAGGTACAAACAGAACGCGATAAGCCTATAACAGTATAGGTGTCGTTGAGATCACATGGCATAAGAATATAGTGAGCTGAGCTATATTAGTTACTAAAAAGCCTAATCAATGCGCAGTTTCTGAAACAAATATAGCTCAGTCAGAGTCTATTCATTAAATAGAATGGTGTTCTTGAATTACTTCCGATTTTGCGAATTCAAATTGATCAAATGTTAAGATGACGCTCACCGACTACTAAATATAGAGTTCAACAGGGTTTGTGGGACCGATGTAACAACTGCGGGAACAAAATGATGCATCGTATAGAAAGGTAGCAAAGTACGTTAAGAGAGCATTGTATGCTATCGAGGTGTCGGTGATCTTCAACTCATTTAAGAAGGCTGGCCTTGTTGAGAACAATCGCGAAACATAAAAGCAGTGCAGGTGAAATAGAAAACCAGAGAAACAGAGTTTTGCGGGGGGGAGACCGAAGTTTTGGACGACTATGACTCTGAGTGGAGTTGATTGCTTCGTGTAAAGGTCACCTCCGTAACAAATGTAAAATCTACACGTAGCCATTTGGAGTGTACAATTACTCTCCAGTGCTGAGTTAAAGAGTCTCCAGTAATATTGTACTCTCCAAAAGGGAGTGATATATGTGGCAAGGAAAAGGAGTTAAAGGAGCAGTCTAGAGGCCCACAACTTTTTTTCTGTTTTTGGTCAGTATGGAATGTTAGGCGGCCGAAAACAGTTTTCCCACAATTAGTGCAACCGTAGTGAAATTGGGACGCCTGCAATAGCTCCCCGAACCTACCGTGCGCGAAACACCCTCCTTCGCCTTCACGATAGGCACGTGATGAGCTCCTCCACGCGCGTCACTATGTGACGCAAGTGGTAAGGACGCTCCTCAGTGGACCTGGGATCACATGATCGAGGTGAGCAACATCGCGCAGGCCGAAGCGTCTGCTATCGCTTCGGAGACGCCATGCGTTCTCCGGCTACGTGATGTCCGAAACGGAGGGTTTGAAGGCTGTCCACGACACAACCACGATTTTTTGGGACCGCAGACACCACGGGAAGAACGAGTGGTGCAGCCCGAAATTAACTGCGCTTGTACAGCGAAAACCCCGTGCTTCCCCACAGTGTGCAACCTGTCCGACCGTTTTCACCGCGCAGTTGGTTCAGTGGTTAACAGGTGGCGCCACAAAACCGCCGCCATCGCTTGCTTTCTGCTACTGTGAATTCTGAGATTGCACAGAAGCTACGGATATATTACTCTTGTGATCGTAATCTTATTTTCTCAGGCTGCATATATGCTTTGTTTTTTTAAGAAAACGTGATATAAATCATATAAAGAATAGAAGTCAACAAGAAACAGCTCGCAATGTTCGTAGCAGACGGTTTTTCCTACGAACGAATGAGGGGCTCTCTATCACCAACGTCACAGTAGAGTGGGTGTGGTCTGCAGTTGGAGCGCTCCGGCCTGTCACCGCGGCAGCGATTTTCCAAATTAATTGCACCGTGGTGAAACAACTTTGGACAGAAATATTTTGTGGGAACGCTTTTCACATACTGCTTTACAAGATGACAGCAGTTTTTGGCCATGTTAGATACCACTTTAATGCTCCTTTAAATAATAATTTTTGAGTAATTTAATACCTTGCTTCATGAATAATTCATTTAATAGTTTAGCTTAAGAGTTACCGTAATACCTGGAAACGTCGTATCTACTCCTACGTTTTGATGCAGATCACTAAAAAAAAACAGATCATTTATTGAATAATTGAATAACACGGATCATTTATTAAATTCAAACAAACGTAATACAAATACACGTTTCTCCTCACTCTTTAAGAGAACCATTTTTTCCCTGCACTAGGGAGACCTCGTACTGCGTCTCATTTATCCCTTGTCTTTTTCTTTTCTTTCTTTCCTTTTTTTTTCTTTGTTAAAGGTCATTTATTAGTGAGGCTGTCCTACTTTTCTGCCTCTGAGGTTGTCGCATTGGCGAGCTATTAGGCAACGTTGCTGCAGCATAGCCGCTCAACCGCGCTGACCGGCACACACGATTCACTGCACATCGTCATGGCACTTTACAGCGATTTTACCTGACGTCAGCTGCTTTTTGGCAACTTCCCTGACAATCCCCTGACTTTTCCAATCGCGTCAAAATCCCTCGATTATTTCCCTATTTTGAGGTTTTGCAGGTTCGTAGACACCCCGTAATTACAAGTCTGCGCAATAATGCAAGGGGAGCATTGGTAAAATTTTACAATGCTAAGTATTGAAAAATATATCATCAGCAACCAGTACAACCTCCGTGTGTTGAAACGTCGCCTTTGTCCATGTCGCATACCTGTAAACGAGGAACGGCTTCCTCGTGTTTGGAAGTGACAATGAACTACTCCACTGGCACCGTTATTTTTTTGTGCACAGTATGGTGTGGTTCATTTGCAAAATATTGTGGTATAGGAAGCGTACGGCACTTGACGGTACCGCCTGTGCCGGTGTTTGACAGTTCCTACGAAGTTCCTACAGTATCTACGAAGTAGCCGAAACGTCTTAAGCGCGGATCCCATAACAAGCGACAAGCGACGCGCTGCAGAATTTGTCGCTGTCGCGTCTGGTCATGGCGCGACTTCCCGGTCCATTTGAGCAGCGACATTTCGTCGCCGAGAAATGATGTTTTTGGAGAAGCAATGCTTATTTTATCCAGCTAAGTTGTAAATTGCCATAAATATACCGAAAATACTATTTCATTCGTCAAAACGAAGAGAACTTGTAATGAATGTGCTTTGTAATATTCGCCGTAACGCAGTGGCGCTGCTGAGGTTGAAGTTCCCAACGCCCCGCCCACTTCTTCGTCTGCTACTTTTGTTGGTTTCGGTTTGCGAAATGTCGAAAGCGCGCGCTTTATGTTCGAGGACGATGTCCCGAAACTATCAAATGATGTTGTTGCGGAAGAAGCAGCTTCTTCTTCGGATCCTGCTGTTACTCCTGTTGTGGCGAAAGGCGGCTGAGCCGTCTTTACCCCGTTGGTGGGTCCGCGAAGAGTGGCTTTATCGGGGAACCGAGGGAGCCTACAACACAATGGTTAGTCCTCCACTTCTTTTCCCCCCTTTAGTATATGGTTTAGACCATGAGTGAAATAAGATATTTTCACTACTGAAGGTGCGGCGGATGCAATCCAGCGACTCCGAACTCCATTTATACATTCCTGAGGATGTCTCCGAGTAGATTCGGCCACTTACTGGGACTCCTAAAAGAAAGGCTAACAAAAAATCCTTGGGGTAGGCCAGCCATCCCCCCAGAGCAGAGGCTTGCGATTACTCTGAGGTAAGGACGGTTTCGCATACCCAATTTGGGAATTTTTATTTTTTCAGAAGAATGTGTTGTGGAAAATCGTTCCAGGTACCTGGCTACTGGAGACAGTTTGAAATCATTGGCCTTCCTATTTCGTGTTGGCTTTACAACAGCCAGACGAGTGGTACTGGAGACGTGTGAGGCAATTTGGGAAGTGCTGCAACCTGTTTACTTGCCCGTAAGTTCCTTGCTCACTTACATGTCAATGATGTTATACCTATGAAGACAGGCAGCCCCTTCAGCTAAGGCTATAAGTACCTTCTCAGTTGTTGCACTTCCCCATTTTCACCACAAGTTCACATAAACATAAAGTTTGGATGGCTTATGCACTTTCGAGTGGCGCCACTGGGAACTTGTTGTCGTTGTTACTATTCAACTGCTACTTGGTATGAGACTTTTGCTTCAACCAAGCTATTTGTACTTGAAAAATCGACTGTTCCTGCACCGACATGTTCTCGAGTGACATTACAATTAGCACTGTACTGTCCGAGTCCCCCATCCCTTTTCTTCAACCATATTCAATACCTGGATGCCATCCATGTATGCTCCTTCTTACAGGAACCAACTCGTATGACTTGGGAGAGGTCTACAGAAGGCTTTGCTGCCAGGTGGCAATTTCCAAACTGTGTCGGTGCCGTGGATGGCAAACACGTTAACATCCAGGCACCGCCACTCAGTGGATCAATGTATTACAACCACAAAGTAAGCAGTGCACAACTATAGTAGCTCCTATCCCCATCCTTTTTTTTTTTTTTTTGCTTCTGTCTCTAATATTACTGCTTTTAACATGTGAGCCAGAATGCTGACTACTGTTTGTTATGCTACCAGTGCATTTGACTAGCTGACTTTGCGTTTCCGTTTTTATAGCATCACTTCTCGGTCAATCTGATGGCAATAGGAGATGCTTCATATAGATTTCTTGCCGTATCCATCGGGGACTATGGTTCTCATTCCGACGGAGGAGTCTTCAAAAACTGCCCCATTGGACTGGCGTTAGAGGCTGGGGAATTTGATCTACCCCCGCCAAGGATGCTCCCTGGAAGTACTATAAGAGTGCCATCGGTACTCGTTGGCGATGAAGCGTTTCAGCTTCGACCAGATTTTATGAGGCCCTACCCTGCTGGGTGCCTTGACAGGAGCAGACGAATATTCAATTATCGACTGAGCAGGGCCAGGTCAGTCCTGAGGCTGTGTGTTTAAGGGTATAATTATACACTAATATAACCTCCTCTTACCAGACGATGCATCGAAAATTCGTTCGGTATCCTGGTTTCTCGGTGGAGGATATTTCGGAGACCTCTCTGCCTGTATCCAGAAAATGTGACACGTGTTGTCCAGGCTTGTGTTGTGCTACACAACTATCTGCTGACTGAAGAAGATCCGACTGATCCCAGCAGTTATTGTCCTCCAGGTCATACATTCTGTCGTGCATAATTAATTTTGCGAGAACGTCAACTCAACTTCTTTTTTGCCTGTCCGTTTGCAATGGGTGACACGTATGCAATAATTGGATTGGAACAGCTGAAAAAAAGTCGTTCCTTTTGCTCACGTAGGATTCGCAGATTTCACTGATGCTTCTGGTCAGGGGGTGGAAGGCAACTGGAGGCTGGATGCCAGAAACGAGCCAGCAGGTGCATTCTCAAGGGCCCATCGGTCGTCTGCCAGGAACTTTTGTCGGGATGCAGCGGAAGTCAGATTTCTCTTAACTCAGTATTTCCTCAGCGAAGCTGGCCAGGTCCCCTGGCAGTGGGACCTGCCAGGGACTAGAGTGTGACGTTTTACACTAGCTGCATCCATGGTTTGAATCAAAGCGGTGTGCACAGTTTATAACTTTCTGTATATGTCCTGATGCATGAACTTCACCTCACATCTGTGTTACTCTTAGGATCCTTTTCCATTCCCAGAACTAATGTGTGACTACATAAACTGCACACCAGCCATCATAGCATTTGCATAGCTGAACACACTTTAATGACTAGTTGAGCATACAACCCGTGTGGCAGAGATTGCATTGTAGCCGTATATTTCATGGCGCATCAAAATAAATCTCAATGCAAAGTGCACAGCTCAGTAACCTTACTGACTGGATCTTGTCACAACCTCGAGTTTACTTGCAGGAACATACAGGATGTTTCAAAAAACGTGTCATTCGGACTTTATAACAAAACGGGGCGACGGAAAAATACGGGGTAAAGGGCACTTGTGTGGCAACTGAATTTGCCATCTTGCAAAAATATTTTAATTTGATTTTAATTAACATAAATTGAATTTCTTTAATTGAACTCCAAAATTTCTCAAGTCAACCTAACGTTTTTTTGACAGAATTAGAGAGCCTGTAGCGAACTTAGTCAGATCCACCAAGAAATCCGCTCGATATTGCAAAGGGTACTGCCCAAAAAAAGTCCCGAAGTTGAGGCTTCAGAGTTTCGGGTATTCAACAGCGCACCAAATCAGTTGCAAAGATGCGCGGAGGGCAGGACATGTTCCTGCCCCCATGAAGCTAGAACAGTTTATCGCCGGACCGGCGTGCAGCACAAGACGCGCCGATAACAAGGCGGGTGACATTCCACCATACGTTGATAAGCGGCAAACAAAAATGATTCCGCCTCTTTTTTCCCGCCCTGTGTTTTTTCGACCTTCTATCTTTCATGGGGGCAGGAGCAGTCCTCCTCTCCATGAATCTTTGCGTCTGACTTGGTGGGCCGTTTAATACCCGAAACTTGGAAGCCTCAATTTCGGGGCTTTTTTTGGGCAGTTCCATTTGCAATATCAAGCGGATTTCTTAGTGGATCTGACTAAGTTCGCTACGGGCTTTCTAATTCTGTAAAAAAAAACGTTAGGTTGACTTCGGAAATTTTGGAGTTCAGTTAAAGAAATTCAATTTATTTCAATTAAGATCAAATTAAAATATTTTTCAAGGTGGCAAATTCAGTTGCCACACAAATGCCGTTTACCCTGTATTTTTCCGTCGCCCCGTTTTTTTTATAAACTCCGAATGACACGTTTTTTGAAACACCCTGTATGTTATGCAAAGTTAAAAAGTAAAAGCTGACATGCTGACTGGTTAGTATAGTAGGTGATCAAAATTAAGCTTTTCAATAAAAAACAGAAAAAAGAAGTCGTAGACGAAGACTGCTTGTGCAGTCATATGTCAGTCTTATGTTACTCATAAACCACAAGCTCACACTTTTTCCGTTCTTGGAATGTCTGAACTACCTGAAACATCATCAGCTCGCATTTGTGGCGTTCATCGGCAGGTAGCTCTCCCAAGAGTTGAGCGAGGTATTCACATACTGGGTTGGCTTGGCCCGAGATCTGCACCAGGCGCCTGTCAGCATCAGCGAGGCTACTGCAGACCACTTTAATTGTCTCGTCAAATGCGCTGGAGGAGGAGGAGGAGGAGTGTCGTTGGAAGGAACCCGAGAGGTCTGCCTGCCTGATTAGGCGGCATGTTTCTCGGGAAGGGAAAGGTGGTGGAGAGGAGGAGAGGAAAGGGTGAAGTGGAAGACCGAGCGGAATCCGCTCGGGGGGAGGATAGCTGCGTCCATGGGCCGACTTCATGGGAACTGTGCCGGCATACGCCTATTACACATCTGAGGGAAACCCAGGAAAAACCCCAGACGGCACAGCCGGCCCGCGGATTCGAACCGCGGACCTCCCAGTCTCCAAGCGGACGCGTTACCGCTGCGCCACCGGAGCTGGTGTCAAATGCGCTCCACTTCCTCTTCCGAGGATTTGATGGTACGTTTGCTGCGCTGCTAGTAGTGGTGCCACTGTGTTGCCCAGTTCCAGCTGTACTTGTAGTAGCGTAATCGTCTGCAGCATCCCGTGTTGTTTGGGTCAGTGGGACATCATCAGCCATGCCATCATCTAGCTGCAAGCTGGTGTCAGGTGGGAAGGCAGACGTGGCGGCTGGTGGTGGCTGGCTGCCCGCTGTGCTACCGTGGCCAGACAGTGCTACCTGTGTTGCATTGCCTTGCTTCTGTGCAACATTGCACACTGCCCTATTGAAAGTGCAAGCGGTGTCAATGATAGATCCAAACAATGCGAATAAAGAACGCGAGGTCTGCTGACAGATCTGTTCCTGTGTCATGATTCATGAGAAACGCGGTGTATGGTGTTGTGTCATTCTTAGCAAGCAAGCATTCATTACAACGTGGAGAGCTGTATCCACACTAAATTGCAATCAATCTACAAAGGTACAAATAGCCAACTTTACTTACACGCGGTGCTGAATGTTATCCTTGAGAAATATTAGCTGCTGAAAATATTTCCACTTAACGGCAGCCAGTGCACACGTAATGTCCGCTTCACCCCCGCCGCTCGTCTGTTTTCGTGCTTCTTTGTAGCTTCTCCGAAATTGGTCCCCGAGCGTCTTCCACATGAGTTTGCATTTGCTTTCTTCAACAGCCAAAAAAAAGAATAGGCATTAGTCACCACGTAAACTGCAGCGTTTCAACGGGCAGAACAGTTGGATCTCAGTTTGTTCTCAAGCTATTGTGTACAAGCACGAAAGAGAACTTTTAAAACTCTCAAATCGCAACTCACCGTCCTCCTTCATTGCGTCCGCAACTTCGCTCCACAACACCCGAGCAAGATTTCGGTTGCTGTGTTCGGGGTGACGTTTGTTCCATAGAGGTTCCCGACAACGCACAAGTTCAATAAGAAACTCTTTTTCGTCGGCGAGTTCGCTCTCATGTTCGGACTGCTCAGCAGCCTGCGAACCACACGGATCGACGTCCATGCTTGTTGCGCGCCAAAACACGGGACACGGGTGCTTGCCCTCTCCACCCTTTCCCTTGCCCACGCGTTCAGCGTTCAGTTCTTGTTTCACGCCGCCAAATCTAGCTGGCTTTGTCAAACAACAGGCAACGATGCTTAGCGACATACTACAAATATCTACTGGGAGTAGATGCAGAAATATTGAGCCGCGACAAAGCTTTTTTGACGCTCGCGTGGCGGCGGTGACGTCGATTTTGTCGCTTCTCGCGTGTATCTGCCGCATGTCGCTTGTTATGGGATTCGGGCTATACAAAGTGAAGCAATAAACGTCCTCAACATGCCTCCAAACACCATGCTAACCATTTTATACCTCTACATAGCGGAAACTGATTTCCAAGATCTGCAAGAATTTCAGTAATTCTAATCCGATGTAATACATAATACGGTAATATGGACCAGCGGCATTGCCGTGTGGGTAAAAGCGCGTCCGCTCGTTAGTGGTAGCCAATGTAGTGCTGAAGACTGGGAGGTGGAGGGTTCGAATCCTGTCACCGGCGTGCGCGATTTGCCCTGGATTTTCCGGCAGGCTTTCCAGACGGATATCGGCACAGCTCCCCCTGAAGTCTGCCCAGGAGGCATACTAACCCCACTCCACCACACTCATTCCTGCTGTTCATCCTCTTTGCACCTGTGTACGCCTGTCATAGCTACAGTTGCTTCGCGGCGCTAACACGGAATAAAAAAAAATGTATGTATCTGGGATGAATAAGGTGTAAAATGCTGCATGGTCAGTCATGTGGACAAAATTGTTAAGACGAGGGGTGAGACGTATAATGACAATATAGACGGCAGGAAACGGCAGTTCCTTGTGATCTATTTTGAAAAACAAGTCTACGGTGCGATAACAACATTCAAATTCAGTGCTTTGCTTTAGAGGGACTCTGACCAGAAGTTCAACAAATCTTTCGTTTGCATCTATTACGAAGGTATAATACGCCTCCAAGGCACACATGAAATATTTTGGCTGTGCGCGGCGGCAAAGTTGGCCAAACGGGGAGCTGAAAACCAGCTTGGCTTTTCCTCCTTAACCCGCGGAATCGGCATCGAAATCTAGCCTCTTTGTAGTGGATATCCGCCAATTTCCGTGTGCGTGACGAAAACATTAGGTTCATGTTTCATTGGGCGCCCGGACCGGAAGTATGTTGTTAGTGAGTTTGTGAGAGCGGCGGCATCCGGAAAGCGATCTTCAATATGGACGGCGAAGCAAGAAATACGGAGACTTCGAGCCCGGAACTTTTTTCTGACCTTACTGCGATCGAGAAGGAAATTCTGTGTGCTGAACAGTTCAGGAGACTCGCTTTCGAAACGTCGCCGATGCCGCAAGTGCGAACCGATGTCAAAGCTCTACGAACATCGGTCACAGATGATGCAAACAGGATCAGTCGCCTGTCTTGGACAGACAGGTAAGCGATGAGCTTGTTAACGCATACTGTGATCGAACACGTGAACGTTCTCTGAAATTTCGTGTCCTCACCTTTAATGCGTACTTGCTGTTTAAGGTGCCGGTGCGGCTGGTGTGTCATAATGCCGAAGGAGACCGAATGCTTGTGCTGCAAGGAGCTCGAAAGCGCTGCCGAATGACAGCAATATGAGTGCATTACAACCCACGAAGATTTCCAACTTCTATGCCTCAATACGACTGTCCTGAAGGCCTGTCCTGTGGCGTAATTTGAATTCCGTGGGGAGCGCGAACCTATGAGCGACCATATTCACAAGTAAGTCACATGTGGCCCTGTCGAACGATGTCAAAATTTGGGCGATCAAAATTGGTTTGGTCCTGCATTAAAGTCGCTAAAAACTCCAGTACAGGGCGCAGCACATAAAAGACGAAACAATACAGAACTGTGAATTGGAGAAAAGCAATATAGGCAACTCTGTAATTGTCAGTGTGCTGTGTCTTAAGTCACCTTTTTATGTATTGCCCTGTGCTTAGATTTTTAGCGTAGGCTTTTTGCGATATTGAGTGTTCTTACCTTCGATTCACTGAAACGAAAAAAAAAAAAAATGTTGGTTTCTAAAAGAACACAGCATGTGTAGCAATATACAGGGTGTGTGCAGATAAATTGCAGTAGCTCTCAAGTACGAGGGTTGTTGAAGTAAAAACCGGGACTCTCTGTCTCCTGAGTGTACAAATGGCTCGCGCTACTTCTTTTTCGTCATTTTCACACGCGACAGACCTCCGCGTTCACTACGTGGTGGTCCAAAGTCTGTGCAAAACGGAAGACACGTGCTGGACAAGATGGCCGACAACGAGATAAACGCTCACATCGAACAGCGAATTGTCATGAAGTTTCTCGTGAATGAAGGCGAAAAGTCATCTGAAATTCACAGAAGACTTCAGTCTCAGTATGGCCACGATACACTAGCCGCAGCAAAGCGTTTGTGTGATGCTAACGGTTCCGAGACGGCCGTACATCAGTGCAGGACGATCCCGGCCGTGGCGGCTCAGAGCCCAGTGTCAGAGTTCCTGAGAACATCCAACTTGTAGAGCGTCTGATCCTCAAGGACAGACGGATAACATGTCTCGAACTGCCTCGAAAGATGGACTTTTCTGTGGGAACGTTGAACACTATCATTCAAGAACTCCTGCAGTTCAGGAAAGTTAGTGCTCGTTGGGTCCCAAGGCAGCTCTCCGTGTTTGACCGGCAGAGAAGACCGGAAATCTCCCAAGAGCTAAGGTGCCGTTTGACACTGAAGGATAGCCGTTCCTTGATCGGATCATCACGTGCGATGAGACGTGGGTGCACCATTTCACTCCTGAGTCTAAACACAGTGGAAGCATCTGCGCTCGCCAGCTCCCAAGAAGTTCCGAAGCACCCCGTCTGCGAGTAAGGTCATGGCCACGGTTTTCTGAGACAAGGCTGGCGTTGTTCATGTTGATTTTCTGTCCAGTGGTACCACCATCAATAGTGCATATTACTGCCAAGTTAAGGTGCTGAAGCAAAAGCGGCCGGGCCTCATCACCAAAGGAGTCCTCGTCCTACAGGACAATGCACGCCCGCATACCGCGCATCTCACGACACGCACCTTACTGCAACTTGGCTGGGAGTTGCTGCCACATCCCCCTTACAGTTCAGACCTCGCCCCCAGCGATTTCTATCTCTTCGGGCTACTGAAGGCGTTCCTTGGGGGGCCGCCACTTCAGCTGCGACGACGAGGTCAAGAATGCGGTCCGATCATGGCTGCTAGGCGCCGGTAAGGATTTCTACGCTGCTCGCATCCAAGCCCTCGTGAAAGGCTGGGACAAGTGCATTAGTGCAGCTGGAGATTACGCTGAAAAAATAAAACTAATTTCTCGCCTGTAAGTTCATTTTACTTTTGCGAAAAATGAAAAGTCCCGGTTTTACTTGAACACCCCTCATACATGTGGAAATGCCACGACACACAACCTGTACTGTGACCGGTTACCTATTTGCCTAAACTATATTTTATGTGCATCTGCGTAGATGATATGGATACACTGCGTATCGCCAGTTTGCAAGGCATTTTTACCACAAGCTTGGGAAAAACAAGAGCATAGTCATCCCACCCTGTGCAGTGAACAGGATCTGGCGAGCCTTCCACACAAACTGCCCACAGGCTTCAAGTACCCAACATCCTAACATGAGATACCTCTTCGCACAGCTCGTCCATCGCATTTAAAATAATTCAGCATCTGTATTTAGGATGACTTATAGCTAGAGTGATGCATGGTCCTTGAGTTCAATATGTTGTGTTGAAACACAACACTAGTCCTTTTTAATGAATATTGCGGAACGATAGATGGGTACTCCTTTCGTGACATTGTGTACGGTTGCTACACTGAACAATTCCTTGAGCAAGACTGATGAACAAATGAAAAGCAGAGTCTGCCTCTCCAATATGCATGTTCCTTGTAACTTCTGTATTTGTTAAGTGACCCATGTTGATGTCCCCCTCATGTAATGCCCGCAAGGGCCTTTGAGGTAATTCATGAATAAATAAATATCAAAACCAGAAAAAGATGTAATATCTATTGTAATACCTATCCTCTCTTTGTGTGAATGATACATAAACATTCTCAGAAGGTATGTTGTCACACTTTGCCTCATTGTGCCTAAAGCCTAATTCCACCTCTTACGTCATCTCCGCATCCTCAATCTCCAAACCTGTGCAAGGCTAAAGTAATCAGGTACTACATAAAAGAAGGGTGAAGGAGGAAATTAAAAGATGACGCATATAAAATTCAAAGAAACCCTGGTGCTTTCTCAGGGCTACTCACTCATGTTTCAGTCCTGGATCAGATCCCCATAGAAAACAGCTTTTCTGGGCCTCAGTGATTGATTCCCTTGATTGCCCTGACTGTGAGGCAATACTCATCGGCTTGGTGGCAAGTGGACTTGCGTCTGATAGTGCGGTTTGGAATAAAGGGAGCAAGGAACATCTCTCTACGATCCTAAGAAGGATATCAACATAACCTGTCAAGGCTTTTCATATCGCTTTCAGTAAGTATAGCACTGCTCATAGAAGTTGCGATCATTCACGTTGGGAAAACATGCTGAAGTTACCTCAGGCAGTGCATCCAGAACTGGGAGTCAGGTTCATAGAGAGCACCTTATGAGAGGAACAGCGACAGTGCCCAGCGGAGACACTCCAGGAATATTGTGCAGGTTTAGGGGGTCACGCCTTTTAACAGTTTTGATGGAAAGCAGAGTGTCTGTAACACTGACCTCTGGTGTATGAGTTCTTCTTATCTACAATCAGGTACCCATGTTCTAGTAATCCGGAAAAGTCTTAGCTCTCTTGCAGGAAATTGCTAATAAATCTGAGTGTCTTTTGTGGAAACATGTTGTAACTGTCTTTCTATCCACCCTTCTTAGTTGCCTTAGCAAAAGCAAATATGTAACGCTGCACACAATATCTAATGCTAGCACACTAATTGCATTGAGTGTTCTCAGCCTTCTGAAATCGAGCTACCTCATGCATACGCTGCGTTATATGGGCAAGAACATAAATCAGAGTGCCTTTACCTTCGACATTGGCTCTTTAGTGCTTCATGTGACTGCAAGAATGGTATCCCCTAAAGAACAGGCAATAAGAATGATTTCTACAATGTAATCAGCTTTGTAAAACAAAAACTTTATTTGAAAATATATTCCAAATGCCAGGTGACGACCTCATAATATAACATCCTTTACTGCAAACACCGCTTAGCACAACGATTAAAATAGCGCGTAAACGTTTTGCCGCCTATCCAGGTGGCATCGTCAGTACAACAGAGGCCAAAGACCAGCACATTAGCCTACTTATCTAAGAGGGCGTCATACACATTCAATAGGGGGCCACGGTTTGTATTGCAGGCTGATGCATCAGGACTTTCTAGGGCCACATCGCTAGTCATGTGCAAAGGTTACCGCACCATCAAAATTAAATACATGTCCCTTAGGCCAACAATGGTAGACTAATTCGGTCCTGGTTTGAGTTGCATTAGAAGTATTGGCAACGTCCCTTGTGTGCTCTTTTAGTCTTGTCCCACGTCTTTTGTCTGTCTCGCCAAAGTAGGTGGTATCACAGTCTATGCACTTAACTTTATATGCACAGTCTTAATGCCTGATGCGCAGAATGCCCTTCAAACGGCATATGAAACACCTTGGATGAAAGGAATGCACGCCACTGATTTGACTCCTTCGATGTTGTTTTTGACTGTTCTCTGTTGTAGCAATGATGCCACCCGTATAGGCGACGACACATTCACTCTCTTTGTTCTCAATCGTTGTGTTAAGTCGTAGTTTTCAGTAAACGATTCTACATTATGAACTTTGTTTGAATGATGATTAGTGGCGAGCTTCATACCCTGGGCCACTACTCCAACAATTGCTTGCGGTAATGTGGTGAAATGGGGTAATGAGCCTTGTAAACAATTTACTTGGCAATATATTTATTTATCTGTCATAGGTTGAAGAACCGTGTTTTGTTACATAACGGAGGGGCGTGTAATTATACAAGACCGATCAACTAAAGGCCTTGCTTCACACTAGATTAAAATGTGATGCAAATGTAACGTGACAAACGCGCGCTTATGTTAGTTTTGCCTATTAGTTAGTTTTGCCTAAATACCCTTTTCTAAAGCCATGCTGGAATTAAAAAAAAAAGAAATTGATACACTCAACATGGTTAACAACGTGGTGGTATACAGGGTGTCACACCGAAAAAGGGACAGGGGCTAAAGGAAAAACGGAGTGCTTTACACAAATGGAACAAACTGTACGTGCTTGGCAGTCGTGTGGTCTGTCCAAAAATATTTTTTTCATCGCCCCTTGTCAATTAATTAGCGGTAATTAATTTTCTAACTTTTTAATTATCGGTTTTAGCTCTCAGATGTCAATGAGGAAGTTGTAATACATGTCGAAAAAGACGCAACCGAAGTGGTTCGAGGTTGCTATGGCTTGTGGTTTCGTTTTTTCCCGGGTTTAAAAATTGGTTTCACAAGCCGCGCGCACACACAGAGCGCTCCCCATAATTCGGCACCCGCGCGCGACGATTGCAGTGCACTCTGATTGGTGTGCCGTGAAACAGGTGAAATATCTTCCTCTTGTGTGACGTGGCCCAAAGATGGTCTCCAAGCGCTAACCTCAAGGTCATTGTACGCCGGAGGGCGCTGGAATCGTCGCGCGCGGGTGCAGGATTGTGGGCAGCGATCTGCGGTCCGCCCGGCATCTGAAACGCGGGAAAAAAACGAAACCACAAGCCATAGCGACCTCGAACCACTTCAGTTCTGTCTTTTTCGACATGTACTACAACTTCCACATTGACATCTGAGAGCTAAAACCGATAATTAAAAAGTTAGAAAATTAATTACTGCTAATTAATTGACAAGGGGCGATGAAAAATTATTTTTGGATAGACCACACAACTGCAAAGCTCGTACAGTTGGCTCCATTTGTGTAGAGCACTCCGTTTTTTCTTTAGCCTCTGGCCCGTTTTCGGTGGAACACCCTGTATGATGTGCTCCATTAGTTTACAGGGAACCCTAAAAAGTGGAGCTGGTTAGTAGATAGAAGAGAGCATAGTTGACACCTCTGCTTAAGACAGAAGTTAGCTTGTGATCTATGCCTTCGACTCAGACACATACAAAGCACTTTTCGCACAGATTAACGCATCTTCGTTCCTACAATTCCACCTTCAAATGTTCATCGCTGTTGAGTGGCCTGTCATCCTTGTAACACAGATCTTAATTGAAATGCAGGTGCGTAAGGGACGCTCTGAAAGAAAAAGTGTTTGGTTTTAGTCCTCTTAATGTTTCCGAAAACAAACTTCACAGTGACAATTCTTCTGAAATGAGCAACTCCAGAACGAAAGCAAAAAATATATCTGGCCGTATCATTGTATCCAACTGAAACATGGCACTTCAATTGAATAATGGCAGTTAAAGATGATGATGATGATTCAATTTTAATGGAGCATAAGCAACTCAGGCTATAGTGCGCCAAAACCATGGATAAATTGTGACTCTTAAAAATCTGAGGATTATACTAAAATAATAATATAATAAAAATAAGCAGTCGAAGCAAAAGGCAGAAAAAATTGCTGACGTTGTGTGGCTGGTGTCGAGTTTTCCGCACTAGGTGTTCAATAATAATGTGCGCTAGACATGCTATAGCATAAAAAGTACAGCGATATACACACTCAATATGTGGTGGGGATATGTGAAACCAATATAACACATACTTACATCTCAAACTTCGTTGAAAAAGGCAGTCCAGGTCTGTCGGATTTGTCAGACTCGATACAAAGCCAGCAAGCACAGTGTGGAATGAATGATTCATCTTCCGAAAGCAGAGGTGCAGCCACCACGACGATTCGTCATCTCAATGCTTCAGAGTGGCTTGGCCTAGTAAGGAGCCATCGGAAGGGTCACATAAAGTATAACTGGGTTCGTGAAGCGGAGGGTTCTGTGGGATACCTAAGAAAGCATACGTGTTGCAGAGCAGCTAGAGAATGATCGGATGCACTTGCACGGTTTTGAGTGCGTAGACTTGGAGCTGAAAAATAAATGTGCTAACCTTGTTGAAACTGCGGTTCCGTCCGAACCACACGAGAGCACACTTGGTTTCTTTAGATGAAGGTTCTAAGAATTCAACTTCAGCATTTGCAGTACATCAGCAGGTCCCGATGCTCTTTGATATGCAGCAGGTAGAATTTCGCCGTGTCGAGTGACTGCCGTTGGGGTTCGTTGCTTCGCAGCAGATCAAGAACAGTACGCCGCAATAATAGGTGAGACGTTCAGAATATGGCGAACGACTCCAACACCAACCCAATGATCCGGAAAAGGCAGGATAAGCCGGGAATCACACAAGTTCGCAAGCTCGTCATGTGGCAGCCATATGGAACGCAACACAACAGAGCGCAGATTGAAAAGGCAATCGTAGAAACTACTGCATGTGTTAAATGCAGGGTATATTTTTCTTTTTGAGACTATGTAACAAAAACATATTAACACATAAATGCCATTTTATAGAGGCAATTGACAGGGTATTGTGTGACCACGTGACGCGTTTGAGCCAATTGTGGGTGTTGCCAGTTGCCCTCATGTTGACGTCATTCTGATGGTGGGCCGGGGTGGATACGTACGTTTTCTGGGTTTGACGCTAGGCGTGCTGCACTCAGATGAAGTCGAATGTTTAAAATTGTAGTTTAGAGAAACCGTGGGGTTTTAAAGCCTGAATTTTCGCATGGAGAGTCCTTGTTGGGGTGCTTTATCGACTGCAAGCACGAAAGAGCTCCCACAACTTCTGGTCAGAGTCGCTTTAGCCTTCGAAGGATCATCTATAATGTCATTAAATGAAGCCCTGCTGTAATAAAAGAAACGTTTGTCACATTGCCTTTCGAGCATTTTAAGCATGGTGCAGTGCGCGGTTTATACAGTGACTCTGAAGTGACCCTACAGTGACACAGTTTATACAGTGACCCTAATTTGAAGCGAGCAGCTTCATCGTAGAAAATCGACCAATAAATCGATACATCGACGTAAAAAGGGACAACCACACGTAAGTGCTGGGAAAACTTAGCGTAACTTGCTTCGCGTAATTTGCAACTATGCGGAGAGTTTTGCACCTCTTCTTTTTTTTTTCTTTTTTTCTTTTATAACTTCGTGTAGTCTCGTTTTTTTAGCGCAGCGTGCCGAATCTCTAATGACCACAAATGCTAATGCGATTTTTTTAGATTCCGTGAAGAGTTTGCCGAGTTCACGGAGGCGCAAATTTCCCTGCGCAGCATAACTTTACGCTATTGGACTTTCATTAGAAAAAGAAAGCAGGTGACTTCATTACATTGACTGGAAGTGAACCATATCATAAGTTTTCTTAAATGTACACATTCTGCAACTTGTTTCACCTGTGCATCGAGATGATACTTCCTACTTTCACTGCACAGTGTCGCAGTTACATCAAGATATTACATTTGCGTTCGAAGTTGTACTTGGGGTAGTATGATCACGTCGCCTTTCTGTCGTTAAAGCTAAAGGACAACCACGCATGCTGTACGCATGATATGAGTGGACATATGAACTGAGCGCGTATTATACTCATGAATGATAGCTATCTACGACAATGCCACAACTCTTGCCCTCTGACTACCCACGATGATTCTGATATTTCTGTTAGCCGTTATAAAGCAAACCTGTTGTCGAACATACATCACTAGGGTTAGTTATATGTTGGAGTGTTACAGGTTCCTGCTTAGAGTACAATGTTAAATACAATGTACACTG